>NC_064639.1:643856504-644481504 GCF_023864345.2 Schistocerca serialis cubense
AAAACTACAGTTTTGAATGCATTTTCGTATAGGCATCTCTAAATTTGTACCTTTTATAATCTATTTTGAAAGATATTTTAATTTTTACGGACGTACTTGATTTTTAAACATATGCAGATTTGTATAGCTCTGCGATTTCTATACACAAGTACATAAGAGAGGCGATTAAAGAAACTTTCGTTTTCCGTAGTTGTAAATTATCTGTAGATAGACTATGCAATGGACGTTACAAGTAATGTTGTATAGTCAATTTCATCTTTGTCGCTATCAGTGTCAATGTGTACATTTACTACAGTCTTTAAACGTACTTTAAACCTAAGTTTAAGTACTATAGTACAGACATATTAATCCTTAGAGCTGTCAGGCAACTGCAAAGGCAATATTTAATGCTGTCAGCCAACTTTAAACGTACGTCACCACACTGGAAACAGAATATGTATTTTACGTAATGTGAATGTAAGTTGTCCATATTGTCTCAATTTTTAATTTTTACAGTGTATTCTGATGATGCTCTTGTTCATTTGAAGAACGAAACAGGTCATAATAAAAAATGTATACTGTGATTTGTGGCAATTTTCGGAAACTTAGTTTTAAGAGTCGCTCCCCCTGTAGACGATAATTGCTCCCGGTGAAGCACTGTTAAATTTTACAGAATTAAGACAGCAAATCCGAACAAACATAATTCAGTTAACACACATAACCCTTATTAACTTGACCCAGGCGAAGATAGAATATTAGAATGACCGAACTGCAGGATTATTGCTGCTTTGGCCACTTATCTGTTTGATATTGAATGTGAATCAACTATTACTCCGATGACGGCAACTATAAATGTCTGACTTCCGAACATACAAACGAGGCTAATTAACCGCCTTCCACATAACAGCGAGTACAATGTTCATAAACTAAACACTATGCTCTCTTTTCGGGGCGACAACCCGTCTACATTCGTTACTGGAGTTGTCCAGGCTGTCGTCCTTGACGCTTGAAAATCGACACCAACGTACATGCAGGTCGCCTGCGCGGCCACAGCCACACAGCCATCAGCCGAGCCGACTCCCGATGTTGTGATCAGGTAACAGCCACGAGGACAATTGTCCCCAGTCACCGCAGTCGGCGATTTCTCTCTACTCAACGGCGGAGCCGCTTAATTCACCTCCCCAGGCCATGAATTCTCTCGGGCCGCCAGAGAAGTCATGGAATACTCTGGGAAAAATAGATGAGCTTAATGATCATCGATACGCTCACTTCCACTGATCACTAAGAAAGTGTAGGTCACCATCATTTAGGTGTTGGGAGAGGGGCTATTTTAATGCTTCATTTTATGCGATTCCAACTGAGAGCGTGTTTTTTGATGTGGTTTAACACTGATTTTTGCAGTTTAGGTACACCGTAGATTTTGGCACCTCCAGCAACTCACATTGGCATCAGCTTTCTCGTACTGCTCTGTGTTTCTTAGTTGTAATTTGCATTTACAATATTTTCCCAAAAATTACATCCAAATATAGGAAACAGCTAATAAAATGTAGGTAAACATTAAATATCAGTTCTCGATATTGGGGTAGTATTTTGAACTGAGTTATCTTTCTTTTGAGCCATCGATCAGCTGTCTAAAAGTAATACATAAAATATTATAACTTTTCTAAATATAAGTGGTACTTCGTTGTTCTGTCTGCTAAATTAATTATGTTACAAGGTTCAGCGTGCCCCCATTTGTTTTGTCTAGAATTTATTTTGGTATGTATATCTCTTATCTAGCTATGGTTCGTCATGCACATGTTGTTATGATAGAGGTATCAAACCGTCCGTGAAGCGACAGCATCAGTCGGCACACACGCAAAAGAGCGGACCGCCTCTTCCCGGTGGAACTTGGCCATCTCCTGACGTGCTACTTTGAGACGACTCTCCGTCGGCAGATCAATTCTGGACAGACACCTGATGGCTGTAACTGTAGCCGGGAGCCACTTCCTCGCACCTGCCGTATGGGCACAGTGGAACAAGTGTCCAGTGCCTAGCCTCCTCTTCGTGGACTAGGTGGGGGTTCGCTCGTGTGCTTTCATTTCAATCTGTGCTCAGAGTGCTGTACTTTCACGGCATCGTCATATAACACAGTGGCTAGGTGATAGACTCACTTTCACTGTAGTCAGACCAGCCTGAAAGATTAACAAAATGGGAGACTATATTTCCTTAAAGAACCAGGACAAAGAGAAATGGCGACCCTGTTTCTCGATGACTGAACTGTCAAAATCGACGTCGTAGTAGAAATGGTGAAAATCAGTTACGGATTTTGACCAGGGAAGTCGTTTTGCTCCACAATAACCCCCTAACTGATTCTGCACACAGATACATTTTGGAATTCTTTGGGCTACCTACACTGGCCGGTCCATTAATGAGATACCGACAGGGGTGTGGAACCATATCTGTTCCAATGTCGTGAACAATTGCGCCAGGTTTCTCAGTTGAGGATCGATGGAGCTTACAGCCCGATCGAGGTGATCCCGCAGACCCTCGATTGGGTTTTAATCCGGGGAGCTAGTGCTCTTCGAACCACGCACCTGCACGAGAGACGTGTGACACGTTGCGTTGTCCTGCTGGTAAATGATGTGGTGCCAAAGAAAAATAAACTGCACGCAGGGAAGGACATTGTCCCCAAGGATAGACTTATATTTGTGTTGATTCATTGTGCCTTCCATAATGACGAGATTACCCAGGGAATGACATGACAGCGTACTCCAGGCCGTAGCGCTCTCTCCTCCGGCCTGGACCACTCCGACGATCGTTGCAGGCAGTTTAGACGTGCAAAATACAGAACTCCTCACAGAATGAACAGCAGCCAGCTTGGGTACATGAACCAAGCGCCTCCTGCAGATGCTCACAAGGTGCAACATTCGTTGAACGGTCGCTGAGGATACACTGTTCGTACCCCTTAGCTCATATGGGTGATCACTTGGTAAACGGTTGCTCCTCCATTCGCTCGTGCACACAAAGTTCACTACTGTCGTCTATGATATGTGACGCACCGCAGTTGCCACGGCGATGGTTTTTGATAGCACCATTTTATCACGGACCGTATACTTCAACCACACAGCACGTGAACAGTTTGCAAACATAGCCGTTTTGGAAATGCTTCCACACTTGACCAAGAAGCCAATGATCATGCCCTTTTGGACGTCAGACATCCACTTTACGACAACGACTTTGCTATCTTCCACGTCCTCCCAGACACGCTTTATGTGCCCTCCACTGTCAATTCAACCTGACGTCATACATAAGCGGTGGTCACATCTATAGGACTGTACCGGGTATATTTGGCGCCCCTCCACTACCTCTCCTGTATTCTACTCTCCACGCCCATACCCTCTTACCGATCGCCGCATTGTCGTCTTCTTTCAATTGAAGACACCTTCGTATGTCAGCCATATCCATAATGACGAGGACGTGATTTTCTAGGTGGAACGTTCCCTCAAGAAGCAGACTGCAGTCGTCTACAATTAACTTCCGCGAAGCCGACTGTCGTCAGGAAAAGCTGTTGCATCGAGGGATGCATTTTTAGGTAAGGAATGAAACCGTAACTGAGGTGGTAATTGCCGGCCGGGGTGGCCGAGTGGTTCTAGGCGCTTCAGTCTGGAACCGCGTGACAGCTAGAGTCGCAGGTTCGAATCCTGCCTCGGCCATGGATGTGTGTGATGTCCTTAGGTTAGTTAGGTCTAAGTAGTTCTAAGTTCTAGGGGACTGATGACTTCAGACGTTGAGTCCCATAGTGCTCAGAGCTATTTGAACCATTTTTTTTGAGGTGGTAATTAAAGCTTGTTGACTATCCCTCGTAAGCTAAACTTCCATACTTTTATCTGTGGAATATTCTTTCAGAATTAAATCAAAAACAATTACCGAATTCTGAATAGGGTTTCAGGATGTTTCCCTTGGCTGTAAGGTAATGGCAGATCTTAAAACTCCCTACCAAATATTCCCAATTGGGACTCCTTCTTCGCTGTACTAGCTTACCTGGTATTTGTCTCTAACGACCCTGAATCTGTGAAGATTAGGGGATAGATATTGTAAAATAGTAAGTAACAAGGGACTGATGGATGGCTACACTGATGGCAGTTGTTCGAGGACAGTGAAGACTTTTACATTTCTTTGGAATAAAATTAGAAAAGCAATCGGGAAGATTCAATTTCTTGAACCTCTGATCTGTATATTTCGCAGAATCGCTACCTTATACGCGCCCGTGCCGTGCCGTCACCAACCTGCGTGAGACGAGCGAGTCGGCAACCCGCCCTGAGATAATCTCGTCTTAACCAGATGTCCGTGGGCCGGTTGCTTTAAGCTGCATGATTCTGCCTCTGGTGGCCACCGCACCTGTTGCTCGCACATCCATCACTCACGGTCATGTGGCCACTGTCCGGCTGCCACACTGTCATTATTCATTTGCTACCGGGCACAGCGTCTGCGCAAAGCGCTACAGCTGTCTCGCACAGCACCGTCATTTGTACTTGCGTGTCCAACAAAATGGAAATTGATGTAGTGGAGAGACATACAAGGAACCCAGTGTACAGTGTATCAAATGCTGCAGACACGTCTATTTGTATTTAACTCTGGTGGAGTACGAATGGCAAGATTATGCTATCTACAGAATGTGGATTAACTGCGTATAATTTGTACAGATTACGTTGATGACGTAAATGGATTCAGCTGCGAGTTAATCAGTGTAATTCTTTCCCAAAGTGATCTTAATGTGATACTTTCTTTTTGCTGAATCGTCATTTCTCCCACGTGTTATTCGTGAGCGAAACGGTAGACGAATAGTCTCAAAGTTGATAAAATTCGTCAGGGTGTGTGGTCGTATTGTGAATATGTGAAATACCCCGACTTTTCGGCCACTGTAGCGGACTGACAGTGCGGTCACATACCGTGAAGAATTTCACCAACAATGACAACGTCCGCAGGAGCCTAAGAATGCAGTCAGAGTGATGCCCGATGGAATCTCCGCCGAACATTAACTGCTAATTGCGGAGTAGTCGTAACAGATGTAAAACCGATAATCGCATGCAGTACGCCTCACTCTTAATATATTTCGAACTCGAAAGTGATCACGTTGAAGTTTACGTTTAAGATATTTGATAAAGAAGAAATTCGACGCACAGTAAGGCTATTAAAAATGGAGTACAAGGTTAGACACGACAAGGATGTGAAAGGGAGTCTACAGTTTCATACAACAGGAAATGCAGCATTCTCTTAATCGATATGGAGACGGAAAGAAAGAATAAATCTGAATGACCTTAGTAAGATGTAAGACGTGCTTCTCCAAATGCCAGTCAAGTGTCTGTGGACTAACGTTATGTTTCTGACGTTAAACTAAGATTTATATTTCGCAGTACCACATTCCTTGGTACACTTTATATCCCACCAGCACGACATCTGAAATCTATGAAACAATCCGTTTCATTTATCGACAGACAATTATTCTTTATTACTTTTTCTTCGCAGAGTTCGGCAGTAGCAACAATAGCAGAAATTGTGAACTTTATCGCCATGTGATGCTTCCTTGGTACGTTCTGTATGACGTAATTTTGAACGATATTTCTCCATACTTTTAACTTCCTCATTTCTACCTTCTTTCGTCAGCAACAAATAAAGCTATATGCTGATACACTCAAAGAATAACGTATTAGTGCAAATGAGCAGAAGTTTTTAAGGTTGTTTGGTGTACACGTAATTTGATGTTCTTAGTGTATTTGAATCCTCAAGTGCATGAATTCAAAGACTCTAATGAATACTGCTTTGATCTTAAAAGGGACGCTATCCGACTTTTTTGTAGGAGATCGAAGTAAGCACTCAAGTAAATTATTAAAATTTCAGAGTTAGTGTCAGCACAATAGTTACTTTTATATGCAGTGTTTGCCGTAAGAATTGAAACAGGTTACGACATACGATACTAGAAATAAAAACGTGAGATTAAGTATGGGTCCATAAACGAGTAATTCGAGAAACAGAGGAAGGAGCAGGAGATTAGAATTTAACGCCCCGTCGACAGGGAGGTCATTACAGACGGAGTGCAAGCTCGGATTGGGGAAGGACGGAGAAGGAAATCGGCCGTGCTCTCTCATAAGAACCATCCCGGCATTTGCCTGAAGCGATTTAGGGAAATCACGGAATGCCTGCATCTGGATGGGCGGACGCGGGTTTGAACCGTTGTCCTCCAGAATGCGAGGCCGGTGGGTTAACGACAGCTCTACCTCGCTCAGTAATTTGCGAAACGACTGTGAACTTGTTTTTTCGAGCAGCCACTGGCTTTATTAGGAAATGTTATGTTAGTTAGCATCAGTTTATTAGAAATTTGAACTTTTAGATTTAATGCCCGTCAAATGGGGATCGAATTTCACCCACGGTCTACCTTCAAACATGCAACACTGTGGCAATAAGTTACATCTTAGCATTTAGTATACGCTCGTACTCTTTAGTGGAAGCGTACTACAGAGGAAGCAAATATCAATTTGAAAAATGTAGAGCCCACCCAAAATACGTTAGGACATAGAGATTTCCAACTTGAGAGCCATACCTATAACCGCAGGAGGAGAGGAATAGAATGGACGACTAAAGTGTTAAAGACAAATGTTGAATCACAACATTCCGAGACTGAAAAAATTCACGGAGAGCAATATCGACGACTGTAACTGAACCACCATCTCTGGGTTCAAATCCAATTTAAGCCATCCAGGGTTCCGTCTGCTCCTCAACGTGCAGATAATACAATGAATAAAGAGCGAAGAGATTCAACGGAGTATCTGCTCAGCAAGCCTCTCTCCGATGACATCATGGAAGAGGGCACATAGTAGTGTCTTCGACAGGATATGCAAACAGAGTAGAAGGACTGTTACACTACCACCTTGTTTAGCCAGGACGAAGTCACGTTCGCTATCAGTATTCTTAAAAGAGAGATGGCTTCACGTAAAGATAGCGTCTGACTCGAGGTTTAGAAAATAAACCACTGATAAAAGTACCATTTTCAGTTCCTCTAATTAAGAACGGGGAAAGATACCGGATGTCTTTAGATAAACAGTAAGCACGAGAGTTTCAGATGAGGAACCGCTGTACATGAAAAACTAAAAAAATTACAGACCAAACTCCAGGAAAGGTATCTGCGTAGCAGTTTACAAACACACACACAGAGCTCATAGAATTGATGAAGGAAGAGTCAAATCCAACATGTCGACACCTGCCCTGAATTTTTTTATACAGGAAGAATACACTGAAAGAAAAAAAATGTCAGACTTTCAGCTGTTAAGATACTCCACAGCTATTTTTTATGTGTTGAATATTGCCAAATTAGTAACTCCCTATGTGGCTGGATTAATGTACACTCCTACATGACTGTAGACGGCATGCGTAACATACACTCCTGGAAATGGAAAAAAGAACACATTGACACCGGTGTGTCAGACCCACCGTACTTGCTCCGGACACTGCGAGAGGGCTGTACAAGCAATGATCACACGCACGGCATAGCGGACACACCAGGAACCGCGGTGTTGGCCGTCGAATGGCGCTAGCTGCGCAGCATTTGTGCACCGCCGCCGTCAGTGTCAGCCAGTTTGCCGTGGCATACGGAGGTCCATCGCAGTCTTTAACACTGGTAGCATGCCGCGACAGCGTGGACGTGAACAGTATGTGCAGTTGACGGACTTTGAGCGAGGGCGTATAGTGGGCATGCGGGAGGCCGGGTGGACGTACCGCCGAATTGCTCAACACGTGGGGCGTGAGGTCTCCACAGTACATCGATGTTGTCGCCAGTGGTCGGCGGAAGGTGCACGTGCCCGTCGACCTGGGACCGGACCGCAGCGACGCACGGATGCACGCCAAGACCGTAGGATCCTACGCAGTACCGTAGGGGACCGCACCGCCACTTCCCAGCAAATTAGGGACACTGTTGCTCCTGGGGTATCGGCGAGGACCATTCGCAACCGTCTCCATGAAGCTAGGCTACGGTCCCGCACACCGTTAGGCCGTCTTCCGCTCACGCCCCAACATCGTGCAGCCCGCCCAGTGGTGTCGCGACAGGCGTGAATGGAGGGACGAATGGAGACGTGTCGTCTTCAGCGATGAGAGTCGCTTCTGCCTTGGTGCCAATGATGATCGTATGCGTGTTTGGCGCCGTGCAGGTGAGCGCCACAATCAGGACTGCATACGACCGAGGCACACAGGGCCAACACCCGGCATCATGGTGTGGGGAGCGATCTCCTACACTGGCCGTACACCACTGGTGATCGTCGAGGGGACACTGAATAGTGCACGGTACATCCAAACCGTCATCAAACCCATCGTTCTACCATTCCTAGACCGGCAAGGGAACTTGCTGTTCCAACAGGACAATGCACGTCCGCATGTATCCCGTGCCACCCAACGTGCTCTAGAAGGTGTACGTCAACTACCCTGGCCAGCAAGATCTCCGGATCTGTCCCCCATTGAGCATGTTTGGGACTGGATGAAGCGTCTGCACGTCCAGCACGAACGCTGGTCCAACTGAGGCGCCAGGTGGAAGTGGCATGGCAAGCCGTTCCACAGGACTACATCCAGCATCTCTACGATCGTTTCCATGGGAGAATAGCAGCCTGCATTGCTGCGAAAGGTGGATATACACTGTACTAGTGCCGACATTGTGCATGCTCTGTTGCCTGTGTCTATGTGCCTGTTGTTCTGTCAGTGTGATCATGTGATGTATCTGACCCCAGGAATGTGTCAATAAAGTTTCCCCTTCCTGGGACAATGAATTCACGGTGTTCTTATTTCAATTTCCAGGAGTGTAGAAATCGTATAGTCTTCATTTAGAGCACATCGGTAAGTAGATAACAGGGGCAATGTGATCGTAATTTGTAAAGTTTCATTGACACAGTTGTTCACAGTCAGTGTTCGCTCGACTTTGAAATTCATTTAATATCTATAAAAACAAGCCGTTACCTTTGCAGTGTCATCAAGTTTCTGCTTTCATGCTCGCAAACAACATCTGTCTTTATGCAGGTTCCAGAGTTTCACAGTAATGTGGCATCCAATTAATGTTTTCTACATCATAAGGGTAAAATAACAAGAATGAGGTACGCAGTCTCAATCATCTACTTCTCCAGAAGCGTTACGTATGTGTTTTTTATTAGTTAATTCTTTGACATTCAATAGAATGACGTCGACATTTCGTTAGGAATTGTAGAAATATTGAAATAAAGAGGAAGTAACCTTTATGATTCCGTCAATTGTGGTTCGAACGATGATTGTTGTGCTAATTGAAGTACAGAGAAAAAAATAAAATACCCTCCTAACCTAAAGAAATCATGGAGAATAATAGCTTTCAATGACAAAGAAAGCCTGTAAATTTTTAGATTAAACGAAGGAGGGAGCAAATGCTTGAAGCTATGCTGTCTCAAAAGCCGGATTCGTTTCACAAAATCTGAACGTCAATTGTGTACATGAAGAAATAGGCTGTTTATACGAACTTCAAATATGTGTCAAATGAAACTCACTAAAGGCTGAAAGAAAATCTGTTCCAAAGATTCAGAACTGCTCGTGAGAGTCAGTGCATTGTAACTGAGGGAGCCTAAAGGACTAGACCCTCTGAATTGCGAGTGAGATAAACATAACTGATTTCCAGATTTCTTCGACATAGTTAAACAGATTCACGTAATTATACGGAAAGGGAAGTCGCAAAATTAGTAAGTTTACTTCAAATAAACGTGTAGAGGAGATCTCACTCACAATTAGTACTGTAGACAAAATCGCAGCTTTTTGCTATCCCCTGAAGTAATATGTATAGAGCCAATCAGTCAGATTTTGTATGAGAATTGCGTACAAATAGCATTTTATCATTACGAGAGAAAAAAAAGCTATTGGACAATATAACTTCTGATAAGTCTTTGTCATTTCATATTTATCATAAATGTATTGTTAAACTCCAGTCATTTCTACGTTATCAGTTTGTATCATCACGTTTTACGAATTGGACCAATAACGCCTTATACGCAGAACAATATGCAGAACAACAGCTTTCTTCACTACAATCCTGCCTAAATAAAACTAAGTAATTACTGTAAAGTGTCCCCGGAAAGCGTTAATTCTTCCTTTATCAGGTGTGACACGCATAAGGGAAATGTTTGTTTTCGTTATTCAATGCACACTACACATTTTTGGAATACAGTGAACACTGCTTCATTGTTTATAAAATACACTTCATTCAAAAATTATGGTATGAACTGTGCCTCACGAATTTTTTTGTTGAATATTTTCTGTTAATGAATTTAAGTCCCGATTGATAGAAGTCGTCTGCAATGCAACATAATAAACTAGTTTTGTTATGTTTTCTCTGCCAGTCACTTGTGTAGCAATTACGGTTGTAACGGTTAAGTTGCCAATACGAACTACGAGTTATTCAAAACATTAACGGCTGAGAGACATTGTTGGGATGATTTAAACGCTTAAAATTCGAGTGTGTGTACTTTGGACTTGAGCTATGCGACGCTACGTTCTCTTGACGCGGTTGTGTCCTCTTACGAGCCGGATCGTTCGCTACGCGATAGGGGCTATTCAGGCCGCTGTTGTAATCAGTTCGTCGTGCATAAGAAGTGAGTAACTTTAAATAAAATTATAGGATACCTTCCACCGCGGAATACATGGTGGCTTGCAGAGGATGTATGTAGATATAGTCTTGACAGTGATTCACGTCAGCTTGTCTTCAAATGTCGTCGGTACGAATTTGGTTATTTTGTACAGAACTGTTACTGTGAATATGTAGTATTTAGTATTGGAACAGAGGTAAGCCGCAAGGCCTGATCACGAGTAGGGTACTGCCGAGACACGTGCCAGCCCGACTATGACCAGAAGATGAGAGACAATGTTGTTACTGAATTTGCCACCCGCAACAAGGGTCTGACAAGACTGGAAGTTTTCCCGGCACAGACATGAAACCGTGAAAACATATAAAAGCTAGTATACAAATAAGCTTCAGTTCCTTATTTTTAGTTTGTGGTGGATTTATAGTAATTTAATATCATTTCATTACATAATGTTATGTTAAACGTTTCGTTTTGCTATAAATTAACTTGTGACTGCAGTGTGAACGATAACTGACTACAAGTAGTAGCACTTCTGTTATTTAATTACCTACAGTAGCGTGCTGGAGGACAGGTCTAGAAGAAATAGTAATAAATAAAGGAATAAAGTAAACGTGACACTTTACGAAGAATGGAAAACGCTGTTTCAGAAATAAAGAGAAAGATCTTCATTTTAAAGCAACCTTTCGTCTGATGCTCCCATTATCGTCCATGGTGTTATCATAGCTAAAGAACAGATTTGCTACGGAGACTTTCAGCCACCGATAGACACGACTGTTTTCAGGAACGCAAACACCGTATAGTGTTGCAGACTCAATGTGACTCATTATCATTACTGGTACGCACGTGGCTGTGCATAACCATTACGTCTAATGATACACAAACCCAGAAAATACGGTATGTTAGCTGAACGTTACGTTCTGGTGAAATAATCACCTGCGTGATTTACGACATGCGAAGCCAATAATAACGATCGTTCAGGAATGGCGCACCAAAATTCGCATAACCACTGGGGTGACTTGACATGCTGTAACTACAGATTCAGAATGTTTTTCCTTATAACGTAAGCCCCGGGTACTGGGAGTATTGATAAAGACAAAGACGCAAAGATACAGGTACTTCCGTAGACATGAGTTTTCAGTTTGGTGAAAAAATTAAGAATGAAGTAAATTAGAAACACCACATCGAGAATGGTAACTCTTTTGAGCGACACGGTGTGGACCAGCATGGAGGTAGAGAAAGAAATGAAAGTGCTATTTGAGAGCAATTTTCCCTCACCTTTCGCATTAATCAGAAAATTGAAGAAAATAATTAACATTGTAGTTTACGTAAAATCGTCCACGAGATATTCCACACTCCATCAATCACTTTCGTATTTCGACTGTTCCAGAGAAAGTTCACTGTTGGCTTAGGTCAAATAGTCATTGACGAATTTCAATATTCATTTTTATCCAGCTAACCTCTGCGTTACTCTCTCAGTTGGTAAATCGTGCGACAACACAGTACGAATACTAGAAGATTAACCTGTCAGTTTATCCGAGAATGGTTTCTTTCATATCGAGGGAGCGAAGGATGATTTAAAGTTTAACGCCCCAAGGTCATTTTAAGACGGAACACGAAGCCCTGATGAATGGGGAAGGAACTCGACGATGCCTTTACAAAGGAACCATCCCAGCATTTAGGGAAATCACAGAATGCCTAATTCTGGATGACTGGAAGAGGATTTGAACCCATTGTTTCATATCGTTTCCATTCGTGCGTCAACCAACTACTGTGGCTACGATATATCTAGATATTCTTCTCGTTAGAAGTAGTTGTTTTTGTAATGATAACTTGCACAAAACGAAATTTCACGTAACATGCCATGCTGTAAAGCAGTATACTTGTACAAATAATTAACGCCGATGCACTTGGCGGCCCATATTCGAGAATTTCTCTTGGGCCTAATTTCAGAAGACTGGAAGTTTCAACTACTTCTTCTCTTTATTAAATAAAATCTCATCAGAGTTCTGTGAGATTCTGAGGCAGTTTCTTGATGAAATGTCTTAAAAAACGACGGATCCTTGACTTACTTTCTTTGAGAAGATGTAATTTCGCCGTCGGAGGCTTTAAAATTTTAACTCCAGTTAGTAAAAGTTATGAGCGCGTAAGATGTGAGTGAACTTCATTACAGGTTTATGACAATGCTTTAAGACGTTTGGGGGAACAAATGAAATGCAAATACGGGGAATAAGTAATAGGGAAAATATACGAAATGATCATAAGTGGTCCAAGTGAAGCACTTCCATTCGTCAATCCGAGCTGTTATGATTTATGTTTATTTTTTACATTACTTGTTTTTAGGTCATTCCTACTTCGCAAAAGACTCGTTATACTAGGGAGGTCAACGGCCAGTTAATTTCTTGTCGGATTACTTGCTTAGTGTTTGCTGTCGCCAGTGCCCATTAAGTCTTTACATCTGTGCACGAGATCCTCTGTCAGTGATTCCGAAAGTTAGCATGGCGTCACAGAGATGTCATAGCAGAACACATGATATCGCAGACATACAGCTTAATCATTGAAATTCCTATTTTAAATGTGCCTTCTGCAGACAGAATACGTTTTATTAACTGCAGAGAGTATATTTTGTCCCGTGTTCGATGGCCGTCTGATCAGAATACTGCCCAAAATAACTATCACTACCAACTAAATTGTTACAAAGGCGGATAAAAACGCGACACCAAAAAGTAATTAATTTAAAGTAATTAAATTTCCGAAATACAATTCTCTAGATAACGTATTTAAGTGATTAACATTGTAAGATCACAGGTTAATTTAAGCGCGAGATAATCCATTGGAAATGTAATATGCTGTTACACTAATAACCAGGCTAATCGCCAAAATATTGCACGCAAGCATGCAAACGTGCAGTTTGTGGGGTGGACTTCTAAGCTTGTTGCACTTAGTTTGTCAACGTCGACGTCAAACGAGGTCCCAGAGGTTCTCGACTAGAGACAACTCTGATGATCGAGCAGGCCAAGACAACATGTCGACATTCTGCAGAGCATGTTGGGTTACAACAACGATTTGTAGACGAGCGTTATCCCCTTGGAAAATATCCCGTCGAATACTGTTCGTCAATGGCAGCACAAGTCGAATAGCCAGACTGACGTACAAATTGGCAAGCAGGGTGCGTGGGATAGCCACGACAGTGCTCCTGCTATCATACGAAATAGCACCCAAAGCCGTGATTCCAGGTGTAGGTTGCTTGCAGGCCCCCTTCTAACCAACACCCGGCTATCACTGCCACCACTGAAACTGAAGTCGCAAATGGCAGCGATTTGGGGTCAATGGAATGAACGCTTCAGGGCGTAGTACGATGTGCCAGAGCCGTTTATCCCGATCACGGTGGCCTTTCCTTTCGTTAAGGGGCTCCGGAACGCCCTATACTTGCAATGTTAAAATAACGCTTATAAATTACGTCTTTCCTCACAAAGTATTTGAGGTAGGAAGTTGAACTTTTTACAGATTATTTATTGGAATATGGGCTACAACTTAACACAGGGATTTTACAAAATTTTAGTTCAGTTATTAAAGATGATTTTTTTTTCAATTGTAATGAAAATTCACAACATTTTTTTGAAATTTTTTATTTATATATTCAAAAATATACAGTTTTTTGGAAAAAGGCTGTGTTAAATTATGCAGAAGGTACTGTGTAACATTTAATGAAAGTTGGAAACAAATATGTTTGGAAGATCCTTAGAAAACATGTAATTAGTATGAGAAAATAAAAGTTTTGGGAATCGAGCGACAAAGATTGGATTAACTTTTTAGTGCGTTCCAGGTCCATAGGATGGATTATCTTCATCCTCTGCAAACTCCTCCTCCAGCTTCCTCTTGTTCCTCCTCCTGTTTACTCTTGCTTGTACTTCTAGACTCTTTACAGCCCTGTCTGCAGCACAAAGGCGTTCCTTGTCTAAAGCAAGCATCGCTAGTTGTTGTGTTCGTAGATTTTGCTACCATTTTCTTCAGTTGCAGTTACTGCAACACTGTTCCAAAAGGTGGTCATATATGAACACTTATCACATTTCAGTTGTATTTCACTAGCAAGTCCTACGTGCTTTATTATGGAGAGTTCCAGACCAACTTCACTACAATGAATACATCTTACACAGTTTGAAAAAATTCCTTTGAGAACCGACATATCAAATATTTCATTCACATCCGATTCGCCCATAAAACATTCATAGTTTTCACTCATTGAACCAAGCTTCTTCTGTGAAGTATTTTCTTTCCCACTTTGACTGCTATGGGCAGGTGTAGTTGAGAGGTTAGGTTCACTCACTTGGTTATCGTCCTTATTGTTTACAGTAATAACACATACCTTTGGCTTTCCAACATTTCTCCTTTTCTTAAAAGCCTTCAGAGGATTTCTAATAACTTTACTTTTACTCATTATTATACTTCAACAAAACAGAGACTCAAGAAACAGAATTAATTACGAATATTTTCGAGATAACGACAGAGTAAATAAACATGAAACAATCGACAATCACACCAGCTATATATATTGAACCATCACAGGTTAGCCACAACACATACATTATCTCACATCACTAAAATGTACCTGATGAACACGGACGTTAATAATAACCCCATTTGACAGCAGTTTAACAGCGCCACAGTGGGTGACGCCCATGTAGAACACATTTCAAAAAAAATTTAAAAATAGTTGTAGTCTTCGTAATTGAATAAATTATATATCTATTAAAAGGTAATAGTCTGCAGGTTCAGAAAACGCAAAAAAGTAAAAATTGAACTTTTCATGATTTTGAGCCTTTCCGGAGCCCCGTAAGTCATGTACCCGTTGAGAAACCAGTCTTCTTGCTACAGCACATTCTCGAGACCACTGCTGCCAGCAGTCATGCACAGTGGCTACGTTCCTGTAAAGTATCTTTCTGCATTATCGCAGAAGTAACATAGAGCTTCTCATAGTCCTATTACACGACGGTTCAAAAGTGTTGATAATGGCGTTCTTGTCGCCTTAAAGGCGTTCTTGCCTAACATCAACTCACCACGTCCATTGTCGAAGATAATTGCAGCGTGTGTTTAAAGCAAACCTGATTTGCGTCTCATAGTGGAGCTACTATTATGCAACTGGCCTGAAATGCGAATAGACAACGTCTTTCAGAGGTAGAAACACGCCTACCAATTTTGGTTTACGTTGCACTGACCCTTCTTGGTGTTGCGATATTTTTCCGCCAGTGATATTGAATTTAACAATATGGTGGACACTCTGAAAACAATGAGGAACCTTCTATAGGTTGTGACATAGGTTCTGACAAATAATAAACTGTTGCAACAGCATTTACCGGCTATTAATGCGTGTGAATTCATCTACCGTTTGCCGCGCGGGATTAGCCGAGCGGTCTACGGGCGCTGCAGTCATGGACTGTGCGGTTGGTCCCGACGGAGGTTCGAGTCAAATGGCTCTGAGCACTATGCGACTTAACTTCTGAGGTCATTAGTCGCCTAGAAGTTAGAACTAATTAAACCTAACTAACCTAAGGACATCACACACTCCAATGCCCGAGGCAGGATTCGAACCTGCGACCGTAGCGGTCGCTCGGCTCCAGACTGTAGCGCCTAGAACCGCACGGCCACTCCTGCCGGCGGTGGTTCAAGTCCTCCCTCGGGCATGGGTGTGTGCGTTTGTCCATAGGATAATTTAAGTTAAGTAGTGTGTACTTAGGGACTGATGACTTTAGCAGTTAAGTCCCATAAGATTTCACAGACATTTTTTTAAACTACCGTCTAAATAATAACAGAAAGCACAAGCAACTTCAGTAAGGGAAAGTTTCAGACAATGAGATCGTGTTCGAATAACGCATTCTAAAATTTGTAGGCCGCCGTACTTAGTGGTTTGTCTACGCGTTCGATGTGAGGTGTCAGATATTCCCTATTTGAAACAGAACTTGTATTCATTTGATATGACTGAAGGTACGACTCGTGTCATGAATATGAAAGGAAATAAGTACCCAGAACGCATTCAGCAGCTAAATTAAACAACGAAACTCATACGAATGAAAACTTTTGAATTCAGACGAAAGATGAAATTTGTTGTACAACAGTTTAGCGATTCGATGCAAGAACAGCTATAGCTATCTTAAGTATTGTAGTAATTTACATGTTTAAGGAATGTAGCTACTTATAGTATAATTACTCAGGATTAGGCAGCTGAATCTCATGGCTTTGAGACATCATTTACCACACGGACAGCGAAGGATGGCCGTTGGCAGACGGAAACTCGTGACCAGGTGCTGACAGACCGTGACCGTAACTACCAAAAGTTTTAGAAAAGGACAGTCCACGGTTACGATACGCTTCGACTGCCAGTTACGCAAATTTCGGTCGATCTATGTAGCGACCAGAACGGTGAAATCTCAGAAAAATAATGATGCTGACATCTATTAGAGGCGACACGCTAAGTTCTAATCAGTCAACGTAGTTGAAACCGTAATAAAATGTTTGTGCTATTTTCTTAGAGTATATGCTATATGTAAATATTATTTTTATGTGAATTTTCTAAGACTAATTATGAAACTAATTCATACTTTGGACGTAATATGTAAAATATGTAACTAACTGCATCGATTGGGACTTGTAAGGGCAAAGAATTGCAAAGTAAGTTTGCTGTGTGTAGGTGGCCTTCCATAGTTCCTTGGAAACTGAACAGAAAGGCTACGAGGCATCTACTCCAACGGCATTCGCATGCTGATTCAGCTGAATAAGGCTAAAGACATTGTGACGGTCCGATTAAATTCATGTACAATCATGTTTTTGTTCCCTTGCGAGGTGTTAACTGTAAACTTAGCACTGAAACGACCGCCTGAAAATGTTTACTGAGTTATGAGATAAGACCTGCAAGAGGGGAAAAATTCTGTTATTAATTGCTTAGAGGAAATTTGTAGGAAACATGGAAACGAGAGAACAGTTAGCTGGACACCCGTCTTCGTAATTGACTGCTGTAATTCTTTTATTGCGCTAGGTCTGCATAAATAGCAACGAAGTTTGTATTGATTACACTCAGAAAACGTTAGCAAGCTGATATTGGAGAACATACTTAAGATGTTCAGTTCAACGATAGCACTTTTATTGTATTCAGGGATATCAATTACCATTTGATGATTATTTCCATTAATTACAGTACAGTATAGTTTTCTTTTTATTTAATGTATGATATGTGACATGGGGAGAGTTATTTATTGCTTGACCGTAGCGGAACTTTATTCTGATAGGAAGTTCGACATTTAAATCACAGTCAGATTTCATTTATTTAGGCCATAGTATGACCACTGTACTGGAACAATGACACTATTCGGTTATTTTCATGTCAGGCTCCCTGTTACGTTCGGTTCACCTGAGCCCAATTTTCAGAACTGATATTATCACGGAACTCTTGAGCTTGGGAACCTACGGACTTCCCGCAGTCAGACACAATTATTCAGCATAAATAAGAGAACTGCTGCAACAGAACTGCTAAAACATTTATTTGTTTAATTATAACTGGATGACAAGTAAGTCTACTACTTACGAACTAAGGAGACTATAACATTCTATCTATACTACTATATATAGACAATTCGGTTTAGCAAATATCTTGAAAAGTTCTTGACACGTTTACTTCAAATATTTACATGATACACTTCTCTCGGACGGACATAATCCATAAACAGTTTTAATATACACAGCTTATAAACTTACGGATAATATATAAAGGGGGAAAGCTTTCAGCGAAAATTTCTTGTCCCATTTTCTTCAAACGTCAACACAATACTCTAATAAATATTCGGATGGACATAGACTACGTATTTCCAAGTGGGTATTCAATGTTGTTACCAAAAATTTCGAAATGTTATCCGCCGATTTACTTCAGTCCTCTAATAAACACTCCGATGTACATTTTTAAGCTACCGTTTATATATATATATAAAATAATATATATGGGGGAAACTTCTTACAAAAATTAATAAAAGTTTGTGTCCAATTTCCTTCAAACTTCTTCATGTTCGTTTTTCGGATATTCTGACAAACAGATAATAAATATTTTTTTAAACTATAATGTACAGACTTGATATTACAAGTGACTGCGGGAAAGGAAATTCTGTGCAATGAAAATGTGTGGTTTCGTTATCTTTCCTGCAATCTGTTTAAACAAAAACAGGAAAGCTGTAAGTGTTGTTAGACAGCTAAAGATTAGAAAATGCTGCAGAGTCTGGCTCGTCCGACACTTTCTAACACATAGAATGAAACTTTATGACATGTTGCCATTGGAGCTACAATCATCACATATCCTGCAGCTGGAGAGGTCTCTCTCACACCGTGCACCAATGAGCCCACCCAATTTACCCAAACATTTTAAAAGACTGTTACGTAACCACAAATAATTCTCAAGATTTGAGATAGGTGGGAAGAGATGGACAGAGAGGGGAGAGGAGGAAATGACTAGAGAGATGGAGCGAGAGAGAGGGTAGTAAAAGATGGACAGAGAGATGGGGAAGAAAGAGATTAGGACATATATACAATTCCAGCGCATATTTACCAACTGTGAAGCATTCCTGTGTTTGCGAATATTATTTAATTTCATATTTGAATACAGTAGAAGACGATGGGGTGCTTTAAGAGATGAAACAGTGAAGGTAGCAGAGGATCAGGTAGCTAAGAGACAAGACGTAGTCATAATCTTCGGATAACACAAAAGAAATTTATTTATGAAAGGAGAAAATTTAAAAATTTAGCAAATGAAGCAGGCAAAAGAGAATATAAACGTTTGATAAATGAGATTGACAGGAAGACCGAGTTTGCTGAGCAGGAATGACTAGAGGTGAAATGTAAGGATTTAGAAGCAGATTTCACTATGGGGAGAGATAAATACCACCTAAAGGAAAACTAAAGAGATTTGGGAAAAAGAGAAGGATCTATACAAATATTACGAGCGCAGATGTTTAAACCAGTTCTAAACAAAGAAGCGAAAATTGGAAGGTGGAGGGAGTATATGGAGCGTCTCTACAAGGCATAGGGATGGGGGATATGATAATGCGAGTAAAATCCGACAAATCTTTGAAAGATCTAAGTTGAAACAAGGTCCCAGGAGTAGACGATATTCCGTCAGAACTACTGATAGTTTGGGAGAGCCAGTCATGATAAAACACTCCCATCTGGTGTGCAAGATGTATGCGACAGGCTAAATAACATCTGAGTTCAATAAGATTTCAATAATTCCAATTCCAAGGAAAACAGTTGCTGAAAGGTGTGAAAAAGACCGAACTATCATTTTAATAAGTCTTCGCTGCAAAATACTGACACGAATTCTTTACAGAAGAATGGAAAATCTGGTAGAAGCCGCGCTTGGGAAAACAGTTAAGATCCCGGAGAAATGTTGGAACATGCGAGGCAATACTGACCCTACGACATTTCTTGGAAGATAGGTTAAGGAAAGGCAAACCTACATTTATAGCGTTTGTAGGCTTGGAGAAAGCTTTTGACAATATTGACTGAAATACTCTCTTTAAGGGCTGGAGGCATCAGGGGTATAATACACTTAGAGAAAGGCTGTTTACAACTTACACAGAAATCAGATGACATAAAAGTGGAGGGCCATGGAAAGGAGACAGTGGTTGAAAAGGGAGTGAGACAGGATTGTAGCCTATTCCTGTTGTTATTCAATATATACTTTCAACAAGCAGTGGAGGAAACCAATAAATGATTTGGAGTTGGAATTAATGTTCAGAGAAAATAAATGAAGATACTAATGTTTTCCGATGAGACTATAAGTCTGAGGCAGACAGAGAAGGACTTGTAGGAGCCGTTGAGCGGAATATATTAATCATCCATCAATAATCGACTATAATAAAGACGGAGACACAACTGATAAATTTTTCTCAGCATTCAAGTGTTATTTAAGATTCTTATAAAAGTGATAAACTCAATGTCGGCTGGAAACAACAACCACTGTCAGAGGGCAGAATCAGTTTAGCATTTCCATGGGCAGGTAGGCAAGTTGAGGGATCACTGGTTAAAGTGATTGCTGTTACGGTGTTAAATTACAGTCGTCTGTTCCGCAAAGGGAGTGTAGTCTTGCACAGTTTCATACATAATTCTGCGTAGAAATCTTGTTGGACCGCACTAGGATTATATCTATCCAAATAAGATGTCTTATAACGCGAATACACACTGACTCGCCATTGTTCCAGTGCACATCGCTATCAGAAGCGAGAGCTTCACGTATTCAGGAGAGAGCTGGAGATACACACACATAAAAAACAGTTTTGCATCACCCCGGTTCCCACAACACATGAAAACAGACGTTGACTGTGGATACTGTATCACAGACATATTCACGTTGATTGTTCGGAGCCGGCCGGAGTGGCCGAGCGGTTCTAGGCGCTTCAGTCTAGAACCGCATGACCGCTACAGTCGCAGGTTCGAATCCTGCCTCGGGCATGGATGTATGTGATGTCCTTAGGTTAGTTAAGTTGAAGTAGTTCTAAGTTCTAGGACCTGATGACCTCAGAAGTTAAGTCCCATAGTGCTCAGAGCCATTTGAACCATTTTTGATTGTTCAGGGATGTCACTAAACCCACCCAAAGATGTAAACAACCATGCATGAGCAGCGCCTATTAGACGGAGGGGGTCCGACAGCCGATCAGTTCCAGTCATTACAACAGGAAGAAGATACACGACTCGTGATATCAGTTCGACCATGCCTAGACGGTCAATATCACGGCTCGCTCGCGTCCGCATTGTTACATTGTGCCGGCAGGGGCCATCAACAAGGGAACTGTCCAGGCGTCTCGTAGTGAACCAAAGCGATTTTGTTCGGACATGAAGGAGATACAGAGAGACAGGAACTGACGATGACATGCCTCGCTCAGGCCGCCCAAGGCCTACTACTGCAGTGGATGACAGCTACCGGCAGATTATGGCTCGGAAGAACATTGACAGCAACGCCACCATGTTGAATAATGCTTTTCGTGCAGCTGCAGGAATTCGTCTTACGGCTCAAACTGGCGCAATAGGCTGCATGATGCGCAACTTCATTCCCGACGTCCATCGCGAGGTCCATCTTTGCAACCAAGACACCATGCACTGCGGTACAGATGGGCCCAACAACATGCCGAATGGACCACTCAGAATTGGCATCACGTTCCCTTCACCGATGAGTGTCGCATATACCTTCAACCACAAATCGACAGGGACGTGTTTGGAGGCAATCTGGTCAGGCTGAACGCCTTTAACACACTGTCCAGAAAGTGCAGCAAAGTGGAGGTTCCCTGTTATTTTGGAGTAGCATAACGTGGGACCGACGTACGTCGCTGGTGGTCATAGAAGGATCTGTAACGACTGTACGAAACGTGAATCCCATCCTCCGACCGATAGTGCAACCATATCGGCAGATTATTGGCTAGGCATTCGTCTTCATAAACGACAATTCACGCCCCCATCGTGCACATCTTCCGAATTTCTTCAGGAAAACATCGCTCAACTAGAGTGGCCAGCAGTTTTCCAGACATGAATCCCCGTACGTGCCTGGGATGGATTGGAAAGGACTGTTTATGGACGACGTGACCCACAAACCACCCTGAGGGATCTACGACGAATCGCCGTTGGGGAGTGGGACAATCTGGACCAACAGTGCCTTGATGAATTTGTGGATAGTATGCCATGACGAATACATGCATCCATCAACGCAAGAGGATGTGCTACTGGGTATTCGAGGTACCGGTGTGTACAGCTATCTGGAGCACCACCTCTGGAGGTCTCGCTATATGGTGGTACAACATGTAATGTGTGGTTTTCATGAGCAATAAAAACTGGAGGAAATGATGTTTATGTTAATCTGTATTCCAATTTCTTTACAGTTTCCGGAACTCTTGGAACCGAGGTGATACCAAATTATTTTATGCATGCATTTTAAAAGGGCGACAGGAGAAACAATCTTACGTTATAAAGAAATAAATATAAGATCGCAATGCAGAATTGTGTTCATCTACCCGTGACACGGCGATAAGCTATGAAGGGTCAAGATATTGCTTTTGTGGACTCTATGGCCGTCGTCTGCGATACATCGCTGTACATATTGAAGGTAAGCAGAAGACTGGACCAACGCCGTTGTCGCAGTATATGTCCCTGCTGGAATAACGGGGGCAGCTGTAGAGGTGGAAGACAGACAGAGCGCACGTATCTGTGGGGATTTCTTGAGAAACGCGGAAGCTACCAGATTTTAACCACACAACCAAATTATGACCCTCCGGACTCCAGATACTTTGTGCTAGACCCAGAGGCCATAAACCTGGGGTATGTGATTTTGAAGTAAAAGAAATTAATAAACGACTGAAATCTTAATTAATAATAAGTAAGTAGTCGTTAGTTAGTAAATTTAATTACTGAGCCGTGGCAGGCTCATGCTGTGGGTTGGATTAAACCTTGGTTGCTATTCTATGTTTAGTCTCCCGCGGTTATGCTGTTATACTCTCTTTCCGCGAGTTGCAACAGCAGTGTGTATCGATATTCGCACCTTGGACTATCTTTGGCCTGGCGCTTATAGCTTCCGGCTGGGCAGGGTGTGGGTAGTTGGTTGGTTGGCGTGGGGCAGCGAAGAAATCTCCATGGTGCGTAGTTTTGGCCGGGCCCGCTGGCTGCCTCTATGCAGTGTCGGAGTGTGTGGTGCTGTTTCCATTGCTGCTAGGTTCGTGGCTCACCGATCCTGGACATGAAAGTTGAGTTTTTACTTAATCTACCAGCAAGTCATGACTGTTCACGCTGGGTCGTTTGGAGTTCGTTGTCGGCTGCTGGGATATTCCCGCGAGCAACAACTTATGTTTTCAAGTTGGCAAATTTTAGCCACCCTCTGGTGGAGTTTAACTGTACTTGGTTATTTGAACTGAAGTGCACCAGCGGAATTCAAAAATGTTCAAATGCGTGTGAAATCTTATGGGACTTAACTGCTAAGGTCATTAGTCCCTAAGCTTACACACTACTTAACCTAAATTATCCTGAAGACAAACACCCATGCCCGAGGGAGGACTCGAACCTCCGCCGGGAAAAGCGGAATTTTCTGCCTTGTGGCCGTCAACGTTCCGGTTACCTGCCCTGGCCGTTGGCATAAATTCAGGCAGTGTATTTTCCTCATTGTGGTGTCGCTGTCCAGCACGGTGTGTAGTTTGACAGCTCAATGTATAATTGGTTGTGGGCGCCAATACCTTCTACGTTGTTCCATTGAACTCCCTGTTGTGTGCTGGTCGGGTGAAGCGGAGGTTATCTTGTCGGTCGGTTCATTGACTGTCTGTCGGTTGGGTTGTCGTTGGATCGAAAATGGTTGGGCTGACTGCCTGTCTCACCTAAGCGAGCGTTAGTGTTTAAATTCCAGGACGACCCTCGGAACTTCTGAGCGCCCTTGGGTGTACTGCCTTTTCTTGTTTGTTTTTGTTGTTATTCTTAGATTAAGGTTGTTTTGCCCTTAAGGTGTCAGATGGTTAGAGCCTTCAGCCTAAATTAAGAACTGTTTTACGAAAGCCTTTGGCATTTCTAAAATTAATATTATTGAGTCTTAAGTGTTGGGCCTGCAGCCGATTTTGATTTGTTTGCTCTCGAAGTGTGAGATTCTTTGGGCTCTCAGCCTAACTAAGGAACTGTTTTAAGATAAGACTTTGCCTTTTAAATTTCTGATTTTGGTTGAGCTTTAAGTTATTGGGTTTCAGCCGTTTTTAAATTAAAATGGTCTTGCCTTTGAGGCATGAGATTGTGCGGTGCATTCATCCGCTAATTAAGTTCCAAAACTAAACCTGTGTTTCCTTTAAAAAAAAAAAATTCTTGGCTCCCGTAATGTTTGATCAAATAAAGGTTGTATGTTCGAGTGTAACTGACAGCCCCTTATTTTGGCCCCTTTCCACAACTTAAACTACCCGTCCTGTCCTGCGGGCTTAGCAGGGCGTTTCAGTTATTATGTAGTTTTATCTTATTAATTAATGATTTAACTCAATTTTTTCGTTTTGACATAGTATTTGTCGTTGTTGTTGTGGTTATCAGTACAAAGGTCGGATTGGTGCAGCTGTTCCACGCTACTCTATCCTGTGCGAGCCTCTTCACCTTCGAATAACTACTGCAACCTATCTGCTTGCTGTATCCATCTCTAGGACTGGCTCTATGACTTTGCCCTCACACACATTCCTCCTGTGCTAAATTGGTGTTCGCTTCATGTCTCGATGTCTCAGAATGTGTTCTATCAACCCAACCCTTCACTTATTCACATTTAACCATAAATTACTTGTCTCCTCAAGTCTATCCAGTAGCCTCTCATTAGTTAAAAGTTCTATTCATCTAATCTTCAGCATTCTTCTGTAGTAACAGATTTCGAAATATTCCATTCTCTTTTTATGTGAACTGTTTATTGTCCATGTTTGACTTACACAAATGGCTACACTCCAAATACCTAACACTTAAATTTATATTCGGTGTTACCAAATTTCTCTTCTTTGGAAGTGCTTTTCTTGCCATTGCCAGTCTACACGTTTTATCCTCTCTACTTATGCCATCATCAGTTAGTTTCCTCCCCAAACAGCAAAAACCCCATCTAGTATGTTTAGTGTCTCGTTTCGTAATCTGATTCCCTTAGCACCACCCGATTTAATTCGTCTGTATTCCATTATTCTCGCTTTGCTTTTGTTGATGTATCTTCTTACACCCTCCTTTCAAGACCAGAATCTCCTATCCAGACAACAGTCAGTCAGAAGCCCGTTTCTTCGCTTGTCCCCTGCCATAAAAACTCCCTAAACTCCAAAAGTCCCCATAAAGACCAGTATGGTCTCGAGGCAATCAAAAGTCTCCACAAGTGCCATGTCTCCACTCTAGTTCGTCTGCTCTACGTCCCGGCCGATCCTAACCAAAGTTAATAATATTCTTTTCCCTGTTGGAGAAGCAACGGATCCCCGACGCCTAAATTTCCGCACAGGGGGAGAAGACGTTATGCTCCCGAATTACGTATGCCACGGCCACTATAGGTGACGTGTTTTGAGTTTTCGTTTAGGCCTAAATTTAACAACACATTTATCTCAGAGAAGGTTGCAACATGTTCGACCAGATGCTTCAGCAAAACTAAGAGAAGTGCTTTGATATTCGAACACGGACAATTTCAGAGCTGCCACAAGTGTTGCGTTCCGCCCTAAAGTTCTTCCGAAGGCCTGAGCCTTCCCAAAAACATCGGCAGGCAGAGGGACGACACCACCTAATGGCTCCATCTGCAGCGTCCAGTGCTAGGCGAACTTAGAGACTCGCTGATTTTTATGGATGTCAGCTCTTTATACAAGGGACGTTTACGACACTGTCAAAACGCCTTAGCCAGATGAACCACTTCCTTTTCTGCTTCCCTATCCCTGAGGTGGCCAGAAACACTTAACAAGTAGGTCCAGTTAGGCAGTTCTCCACCTCTTCGGCTGAAAGCATTGTCTGCACACCGGTGCGAGAAATTCTTGGCACCGGCATTCTGTCGCCAGTAAGTGCTTTGAGATGTTCCTCTCCCTAACAGCTGTATGGGGCTTCCACGCTAACCAAACTGCATGCTTGTTCTCAACTCCATGAAATACTATTTGAAGGACAGCTACCATAAAGGTCTAGCATGGATTATTAATGTACGTGCTCCCATCAATGCCTGGTCATATTGGTAACTCCTGTCGTCTCACAAAAAATGAAACCTAGACTGTAATAACATTAAAGAATACCCCTGACTGTGAAATTAACTGAGAGAGTGACTTGTGCTCTCTCAACTGCCCCTTAACTATTTGTTTGCTAACAGCTGGATTGATGCATAACTGCCGGTTATTTCTTCTTCATCGACATCTCAGATATATAGCTATGCATCACAATTCTTATGCATTCATCTTCTTTCATAACTATCCAAAAACTGTCTATTGTGTGTGACTTCCCAAAATCTGATGTGTGCGTTTATTCGCTGACATTTCTATCGGCCATCTGCTGTCGATCCATGTACACCGAGCCAAATTGTTCAAATGGGTCTGACCGCTATGGGACTTAACATCTGAGGTCATCAGTCCCCTAGAACTTAGAACTACTTAAACCTAACTAACCGGAGGACAGCACACACATCCATGCCCGAGGCAGGATTCGAACTTGCAACCGTAGCGGTCGCTCGGTTCCTGACTGAAGCACCTAGAACCGTTCGGCCACAACGGCCGGCCCACCAAGCCAGAAACATTTTCATGGGAACCTGGTGGATTGTTAAAGGCGATCGTCATCAGACACCATCAAAATCATTATGTCGACAATTTACAAGGAATATCGTTTAGAGTATTTAGTGCGTGAAAGACAGTCCCAGAGTGTGTGTTAGTTAAATAATATCGTTGTGGTATTATAATTGTAATTTTGTGGTTTGTTTCATAATGACCCGGGATCGTGAATTTTTCCCAGTTATTAACGCGTACCATTCGGTTAATGAAACAACCCGCACTGTCATCGTCAGTCAAAGCTACAAATTTTTTTGCAGTAATAAATTAAAATTATCTCCATTCCTCATCACACTGGCTCGACAACTGAAGCATTTACTAAAGGCTGTCATTCAAAAAACCAGAAAGAACTAATTCCCCTACTAATAATTTTTCTTTTAAAATATTTTGATACTTTTCAATTTATTTAATGGGTCTTGTGAGTTTACTGAACAGACCTTATTGTGGCTTCGTATTCTGGCGTTGAGTTATCATACAGAGTACAACATTGTTCCACATTTTATTCAGAGAAGTTACGTTAATAGCTTACGTCAGGTTAGGCATTTCAGATGAGTACCGGCAGGCATATTGTGTCGAAACGTGTTTGCATATACCTGCACGGGTTGGCTGCGTAAAGCTAATTACAATACAAATTACAGTACTAGTTATTTAAGTATTATGAAGGAATGTTTTCCTCTAGATGAAGGTCACTTAATTTTGAGTCGGTATGGGAAAAAGTCGCTTTGTACTGGCGTCACTTTTACGTCATAGAAAACTCACGTTTGTTGATTGAACTACAAGATTCACTGTGGGGGTAACTATTAGTTACGCTGTGGAATTGGATAATGAGTAGTGGCCGTTCCAGTACGTAAGCAGGACTGCATATCAAACACTTGGCCGCTTTTTAGACTGGAAAGTGACAGCTATCGTTAAGACATTTTGTAGATGAGTTCAGTGTGTCTAGATTGGCTCATTGTATGAAAGCAGAAAATTTGCACCCCATTTAGTCAATAGTTAGTGTATTATTATTAAAATTATGTTATGTAAAATGTTAGAAGAATTTCACGTCCCATCGAAACACATCAGATTAATTGCTGTTTGCTATTCTCGTTCAACTTGTTAAGTACGGTTCGGCAACCAGATATCGCCACCATTCATTATAAGAAATGGATTGAGACAAGGACATACATTTGTGCCGGTACATTAACTTGGCCTTGCAAAACGTGATCAGTTACAGTGATAGAATCAAAGAAACTGAGGTGGTGGGAGCAGATACAATTCTGGCACTTGCTGACGATTTTGTAATTCTTGGTGCGCTGATACTTCCCGATTTCTCCACAATGTGAAGGAAATCGGGCTAGTGGTGAATGAGAATTAAACCAAACATATCGTTATACCACGCCGTCAAGTTCTCCTTCCTTTTATTGTTATCGATGGTTATACCTGTGAACGCGTTCAAGAGTTCAAGTATCTGTATTCCCAACTGACTAAGAAAAGTGAAGTGGCGAAAGAAATGCATCAACGAATAATAAAACCCAGTCACATTTTCTTTAGTGTGAATAGTTATTCAATTTACCACTGACAGAAAAATAAGTTCCAAATGTACATGACACTAGAACGATACTTTTGTATGGTTGTGAAACCTGGGTGACATCAGCAACAATTAAAGAAGCAATTCGCGCCGTCGAGAGGATGGTACTTCGAAAGATCTACACTCCTGGAAATGGAAACAAGAACACATTGACACCGGTGTGTCAGACCCACCATACTTGCTCCGGACACTGCGAGAGGGCTGTACAAGCAATGATCACACGCACAGCACAGCGGACACACCAGGAACCGCGGTGTTGGCCGTCGAATGGCGCTAGCTGCGCAGCATTTGTGCACCGCCGCCGTCAGTGTCAGCCAGTTTGCCGTGGCATACGGAGCTCCATCGCAGTCTTTAACACTGGTAGCATGCCGCGACAGCGTGGACGTGAACCGTATGTGCAGTTGACGGACTTTGAGCGAGGGCGTATAGTGGGCATGCGGGAGGCCGGGTGGACGTACCGCCGAATTGCTCAACACGTGGGGCGTGAGGTCTCCACAGTACATCGATGTTGTCGCCAGTGGTCGGCGGAAGGTGCACGTGCCCGTCGACCTGGGACCGGACCGCAGCGACGCTCGGATGCACGCCAAGACCGTAGGATCCTACGCAGTGCCGTAGGGGAACGCACCGCCACTTCCCAGCAAATTAGGGACACTGTTGCTCCTGGGGTATCGGCGAGGACCATTCGCAACCGTCTCCATGAAGCACACCGTTAGGCCGTCTTCCGCTCACGCCCCAACATCGTGCAGCCCGCCTCCAATGGTGTCGCGACAGGCGTGAATGGAGGGACGAATGGAGACATGTCGTCTTCAGCGACGAGAGTCGCTTCTGCCTTGGTGCCAATGATGGTCGTATGCGTGTTTGGCGCCGTGCAGGTGAGCGCCACAATCAGGACTACATACGACCGAGGCACACAGGGCCAAGACCCGGCATCATGGTGTGGGGAGCGATCTCCTACACTGGCCGTACACCACTGGTGATCGTCGAGGGGACACTGAATAGTGCACGGTACATCCAAACCGTCATCGAACCCATCGTTCTACCATTCCTAGACCGGCAAGGGAACTTGCTGTTCCAACAGGACAATGCACGTCCGCATGTATCCCGTGCCACCCAACGTGCTCTAGAAGGTGTACGTCAACTACCCTGGCCACCAAGATCTCCGGGTCTGTCCCCCATTGAGCATGTTTGGGACTGGATGAAGCGTCGTCTCACGCGGTCTGCACGTCCAGCACGAACGCTGGTCCAACTGAGGCGCCAGGTGGAAATGGCATGGCAAGCCGTTCCACAGGCTACATCCAGCATCTCTACGATCGTCTCCATGGGAGAATAGCAGCCTGCATTGCTGCGAAAGGTGGATATACACTGTACTAGTGCCGACATTGTGCATGCTCTGTTGCCTGTGTCTATGTGCCTGTGGTTCTGTCAGTGTGATCATGTGATGTATCTGACCCCAGGAATGTGTCAATAAAGTTTCCCCTTCCTGGGACAATGAATTCACGGTGTTCTTATTTCAATTTCCAGGAATGTATGTACCTGCCTATAATATCCCATTTACTAAAGGAAACGAAGATCGGAAGAAGTACTGTACTAGCGGCTTTGAAAGCTAAATATTGGCTGAATTTTAGTGTACAAGAGGCTTCGAGCTGATGGATCCCTCCGATGCCAAGTCATCCATTCTGAACCTGCTGAAAAATACTCAAGCGGACGTCCAAACTGACGACGAAAGGATTGAATTGTAACTATCTAGAAGTAGAGTTGACTTCGGTCCAAAATGAAGCTACAGACCGACAACGATGAACTGCCGTCTGTAGTAGATATCTCCTGTGTTATTACTGACTGACTTACTTTTTATGTGCTTTTTTGTGTGTTCTTTTACAATGTTTTATAGAGTGTCGTTTTTTGTCCTTTTGTAGCGTGGTTATTTCATTTATTTTCTGCTGTTGGACTTAAAGGAGCCTTAAATGTAATAAATGACGATGATAATAATGATTTGAAGTAGCCTTTCAAAGTTTAATATCTCACCTTCGGGTTAATTTTGTCATATAACAGCTGAGACTGGACATCTAAATTGATGCTGTGTGTCTGTCATCGCCTAGCCATTGGAGACGTCACCCTCTCTCAAAGCTAAGCTGTTCCATAAATCAAATCGTAGATGATAATATGTACATCACGATCAGGTATTAACCCTCAAAACCTGACTCCAAATCCCAGCAAGGATTAGACATATATTTTGAAACACCCAGAGAAATCCATGCTTCAATATAAATGCAGATGTAAGGCCAACCTGCAGGTTACACTGTTGTATGTGACCACGAACAGCGTGTATACAATACGTTGCCAGTGTCAGTCGTAGTCACAACAGTGTCGTATGTGGTTGTGAGCACGTTATTGTTGGTGTTCGCATTGTAACGTCGACTCGAATCTTCGGTCTTGGATAACACTCAGCGGTAGAGCAATGAGATTGGTATTTATTATGTATCGGTATCCACGTTACATACAGAACGTTGATGAACTGAACTCGAGACTTGTGCGAGATGTTTACTTCACCAAACGTCGTAATTAAATCGTTTATAATCGACGATTTATCAGTTGCTATTTAAATATTAATGATAAGTTCAAATTAGTTCCAGCGACATTCCCTACAGACTGGTTGCAATCTCAAATCTATAATCAGTCGTAACAGCGTTATTATTTGCTAACGTCAAGGAGTTCCTATATAAGCACCGAGCGCTTCAGTCAAATAATATCACAGCACGTTATCTCTATAAATAATGTTGTAAAACATGAATGATAAATGCTGAATTGACACGATATGCTGGTTTATTACACAATATTAGTCGCTTCCTAACAGAGCCGTGAGGAAGAAGATTTCCCAGGTGTTGGGGAATTATAAATTATATGCTTCGTAACTATCGCCAAGTTCCAAAGTCCATTAGTTATTACGAATGAAATTGTCTATCTGTGTTAACTTCCTAGATAGTGTTAACTTCAGGTTATCTAATTAAAAATCACTTCTGTCTAATACATGCAAGTCCTCTATCTGAATTCTAAATAACGTAATATTTGAGGTGAAAGTATCGTTTCACTGCAACATAGTAAAACGCAATAACCAGTTCTGAAAAACAATCTAATTGTGCCTACATATACGACCATTCAAAAGTATGACCTGCTTCGGCTAACTCTCTCCTGATTCAATCACTGGTTAATATCCTAATACCCTAATAGTAATGTTAACTGGAAATTTGTTTGCTTGTTCAAATTTCATGGAATTTGGAACCTGTTTTAGGGAAATCTTTGGGAATTTTGGACCTAATTTTTGATTTTCATTTCTCGTCCGAGGAAGTTGCATTACATTCGCCCCCCGGACGATTATCAGTGAATTCCCTTTTTTATACACCAGTAGTTGCTCTGACTATCGGACAAATTTGGGTACTAGTTGGTTTCTCGAGGCTAAATACATTATATATCATAGAATACCATTTGTACAAATATTTTTAAAATATGGGCCTAACAATAATGCCCTCTAAAAATTTCAACAATTCTAAACTAATAATTTAAATATTTCACCACTAATATTACATAGGACTAAGGAATTCATTTCTTTAAAAATTTCGCCCTTAAATATTTCAAGCATAAAGTAATTTAGAACTAATATTAAATATTGTCATAGCTATGAAAAGCATCAAAATTAATCTCATTATATCATAAATATAAAACAGTTAATTTTTATAAATTTGTTCTTTCTTCGTGGCGACGTCCGTTGAGTGTGCAGACACGACGTCTGGAACGATAGTCTGCAAGTGATGATCAGCTCCTCATCAGGACGTTTAGCACGCAAGAGAGTTAAACCAGGTTGTGCGGGCAGGGATCACAGCCTGATCATCTGCTACCTCTGCTGCGTTCCAGTTGTATAGGCAGCATGAACTCAAGCGACGTATCATTTCAGTATATGCTACCTCTCCATTAACAAGTAGCAGACGTAGATCTTCTTGCCTGCTGCTTCATCGGCTAGCAACAGACATATATTTTATTGTTGGCTGCCTCTTGAATGGCTAGCAATCGACACAGTTCTTCTAGTTGTCTGCCTCTTAAATGACTGGCAGTCGACACAATTCTTCTTGTTGGATGCCTCTTGAATGGATAGCAGTCGACACAGTTCTTCTAGTCGAATAGACTATGAATGTGTTGAATGAACAGGTGAGCCTCCTCTGCTCACGGAGTCTTCTTTTACGTGAGAAGTGGTCGTTAGACAGCGGCTCAAAGTTTCTGATGTTCACGAGAAGTAGCAGGAAGCAGCTATTTATTTTTTCTTTTCGAAGGTTGGCCGCATACTTCAGCGCCCCCCAGCAGTTTTACTTCCATTACCGGCAGGGTTGGCGTGACGTGAAGGCCACAGCGGTCATGTGACGGCTGCTATTGGTTTTCTGTACTCGAACAGTTGACATGGAACAAAAATCTCATTAGTATACCCGATCACATTTAGAACACACAACACTCAGGATATTTTCGGGTGGTTCATCTGTACGGGTTTCAATTACAAGTTTATTAAATGATACTTTGGTTTCAGTACTTGGTATTAGTTCATAAGTCCATAAGTTTGTCTGGGGAGAGAACTTTGACTCGCCTACCATCGTGTTCCATCTCAATGGGATGACGTCTATCAGCGACTTGTATTTAAAGTTCGCCTACCTCAGTACGTCATATGAATTAACATACGACACTTTTCACTTACACGTGTTCTGTGATTGCAACAACTCAGCTTAATCAGTTTTCGTAATGAAAACATACCTACTCCTACCATTCATTAGTGGTCAATTGTAACACGGAAATCGATGTGCCATTAAATGTTCATAAAAAAGGTTTCATACAATCTCCACTTACTAATAGTTACATAAGTCATAAATAAGGTATATATGTATGTGTCTCTTAATTACATAGGAAATTACGCTTGAGCTCATAAGGGAAGTCATTAGTCATATAGCTCTATGAGATCATTCTATAGACTGAAACTTGTGCAACAAATAGAAACATCTAGTAGTTCTTTTCTGATTTAATACTGAAACACTGTTATCATTCTTACTTAAATAAATTAATACTTACAACTATATCTATTATTTGTGTTTGCATAAATAAGTTTCATTTCAACAAACATAAAACATTCTAATAATTATTTCTTCAGCAACATGGATAATATTCTGAATAACTTTTCTTTTTTATGCTATTTCTATTATCATTGGAAACAGACACGTGAAAGGAGAACTAGTAACTAATATGGATGTCTTTTCTGGTATAGTTCATAAAATGTATCGAATAATCCACAAATAATGTGGTAACGACACACACACATATATATATATATATATATATATATATATATATATATATATATATATATATATATATATATATATTTCAAGTCACATCTGTGACCAAAACCGTTTTAAATCTTGATGGCTAAACATTCCTTTGGTCATCCCTTTTGTATTCGACAGAATATAAATTCCAGGATGAAGTATTTTTGTTATCCTGAAAGGACCCTCGTATTTTATTGCCATTCGTTTTATAGCCGATGACTTTGGATGAGATCTTAGAATAATGTTATCTCCTACTCGGTATTTAATAGACTTTGTTATGTGCTTATCATAATATGCTTTTCTTAAATGAGCGTGGTGCTGGATAGCAACACGTACTTGATTATGAAGTGTCGTTTTATTTGCTGGTATGGTTTCATTTAAGGGAACCTGGAACCTAAAAAATGATGAAATTTTGGGTTTTCAGTTTATTGTGAAATAAAATACTACAGACCTTCCTCTTTAGAATTACATATTAATCTTACCTGTAGCTCGACTCCAAGTATTGAAAATATTATTTTTAATAATGTGCTGTAGAGGGCATGTCACGAAAATGAATTTCCATGGATACATGTTCATTGATAACATCGTTTTTCAAAACTTCCGGTCTTTCCAAAGACTTTATATTATGTTGGCAACACGATTTGATAGGCAATTGTTTTGTCTGCGTATTGTAGTCTTTGGATACTGTAGTTTACATTGAGCATTTGGTGTTTATTGCACGATTTGTGTTGAGTTTCTATTGCGTAACTGGAACTTATCAAATATGCCTCGATGTAGTAACAGAATTTACAAGAGGAAGAAAACCTCCTCCGAGGTACACTAGTGGAACTGACAAATTCTCCGACCTTGGGAAATGATTCTGAAAATGTGAGGTTACTCATGAAGTGAAATCTACTCCTGTCTCTAGCACAAGCAAGAAGTTGCATGGATCAACTGAAAAATACTGCAATTTATTGGAGAAGTGTAGTGAGGATAATGTGAACGAAAGAATTAACATTTCATTGTTCTCAAAGGTGATTGACAGTTCAGTACTGCGTAAGGAATGTTGCAAATTGAGTATGTCAGTAAATGTTAAGCAACACATAGGACTTGCAGCAGAAATCTGTCTCCATTGTACTAGTTGTTATTACAGTGTTTCATTTTGGAACTCAGAATATGTCGAAATAGGCCAAGGTGAAACTGCTAATGAGAAAAGCAAGTACTATGGTGTAAATATTAGATGTGCTTATGCTCTAAGGTCAGTCGGTAAGGGATACTCTGCTGGTCAAATGTTTTGTGGTATAATGAATCTACAACAACCACAAACGAAATTCTCAAAATATAACTCGATTGTTGGATCCTGTGTTGAAGATATTGCCCAAGAATCCATGAAAGAAGCAGTGGAGGAGGCTGTGGCGGTGAATGAAGAAATTCCAGATGTTCAGAATCCTCGGGACCTGACTGTCGCACTAGATGGTACGTGGCAGAAGCGCGGGCACACTTCACATAATGGGGTAATAACGGCAACAAGTGCTGATACTACAAAAGTTATATATGTTGTAATTAAATCCAAGCACTGTAGGTGTTCTAAAAGAGTGAAGGATGAGCATGTGGAAAACTGTCGAAGGAATTACGGTGGGTCTAGTGGGGCCATGGAAGTTTCCAGTGTGAAAGACATTTTCAGTCCCTCTCTTCTGTGGTACAAGGTCTGATACCTATAGTTCCTGGGTGATGGTGATTCGAAGTTATTTGCTGCTGTATCTGAGCTGAAACCTTACGGAAATGATGTTCCATTACTAAACAGGAGTGCATAGGTCACGTTCAGAAATGCATGGGAACAAGGCTGCGTCGACTGAAGACCACAATGAAAGGCCAAGTACTTACTGATGGAAAACCTTTGGGTGGAGCTAAAAGACTGACAGACGAGGTAATCAACAGATTGCAAAGAGACTATGAACTGGAAATAAGACAAAATACTCAGTGTTGATGCAAAGGAAAAGGCTGTAATGGCACTTTACTACCACACCTTATCGACTGACGAGGAATCACTACATGGACTATGCCCCAGGGACCCAATTCGTGGTGCAAGTACAACAAATATCAGGGATCTGAAGGTGCATACAAGCATCATCACAGTCTACCAGAAACTCTCATGAAGGCTATAAAACCAATTTTCAGAGATCTTTCTGCAACTGAACTTTTGTCGAAATGTCTCCATGGACATACACAAAATCAAATTGAGAGTGTGAATAATGTAATTTGGACCAGAATCCCAAAAAATGTGTTAGGGGAAATTCATACTATTCATTTTGGAGTATATGATGCCATTGCTACGTACAACAAAGGTAACATTCTAAAGTGCAATGTGCTGCGGAAGTTGGATGTAATGCCTGGAAAGTACATGGGGAGTGTAATGTTGTCGATAGACAATGAGAGGAAACGGGATGCTGAAAGGAAAGAAAAAGAGTGAGAACAAGCCAGACAAAGAATGAAAGGTGTGAAAAGAAGGCTAGATTGGGAGATGTCTAGTGACAGTGAAAACCCCTCTATGGTGCTGGACTCCACTAAAATGTTAGTGAAACTTTGAAACTCGTTTTCCACAAGTTCACTCTGCAGCTTTACTGTATGGTTAAATGATGATGGCGTCTTCTTGAGTAAAATACTCCGGAGGTAAAATAGTCCCCCATTCGGATCTCCGGGCTGGGACTACTCAAGAGGGTGTCTTTATCAAGAGATAGAAAACTGGCTTTCTGCGGATCGCAGCGTGGAATGTCAGATCACTTAATCGGGCACGTAGGTTAGAAAATTTAAAAAGGGAAATGGATAGGTTAAATTTAGATATAGTGGGAATTAGTGACGTTCGGTGGCAGGAGGAACAACACTTTTGGTCAGGTGAATACAGGGTTATAAATACAAAATCGAATAGGGGTAATGCAGGAGTAGGTTTCATAATGAATAGGAAAATAGGAGTGCGGGTAAGCTACTACAAACAACATAGTGAACGCATTATTGTGGCCAAGATAGACACGAAGCCCACGACTACTACAGTAGTACAAGTTTATATGCCAAATAGCTCTGCAGATGACGAAGAAATTGAAGAAATGTATGATGAAATAACAGAAATTATTCAGATAGTGAAGGGTGACGAAAATTTAATAGTCATGGGTGACTGGAATTCGGTAGTAGGAAAAGGAAGGGAAGGAAATGTAGTAGGTGAATATGGATTGGGGCTAAGAAATGAAAGAGGGAGCCGTCTGGTAGAATTTTGCACAGAGCACATCATACCTAACACTTGGTTCAAGAATCATAAAAGATGGTTGTATACATGGAAGAAGCCTGGAGATACTAAAAGGCATCAGATAGATTATATAATGGTAAGACAGAGATTTAGGAACCAGGTTTTAAATTGTAAGACATTACCAGGAGCAGATGTGGACTCTGACCACAATCTGTTGGTTATGATCTGTAGATTAAAACTGAAGAAACTGCAAAAAGGTGGGAATGTAAGGAGATGGGACCTGGATAAACTGACTAAACCAGAGGTTGTACAGAGTTTCAGGGAGAGCATAAGGGAACAATTGACAGGAGTGGGGGAAAGAAATACAGTAGAAGAAGAATGGGTAGCTCTGAGTGATGAAGTAGTGAAGGCAGCAGAGGATCAAGTAGGTAAAAAGACGAGAGCTAGTAGAAATCCTTGGGTAACAGAAGATATATTGAATTCAATTGATGAAAGGAGAAAATATAAAAATGCAGTAAATGAAGCAGGCAAAAAGGAATACAAACGTCTCAAAAATGAGATCGACAGGAAGTGGAAAATTGCTAAGCAGGGATGGCTAGAGGACAAATGTAAGGATGTAGAAGCGAGTATCACTAGGGGTAAGATAGATACTGCCTACAGGAAAATTAAAGAGACCTTTGGAGATAAGAGAACCACTTGCATTAACATCAAGAGCTCAGATGGAAACCCAGTTCTAAGTAAAGAAGGGAGAGCAGAAAAGTGGAAGGAGTATATAGAGGGTCTATACAAGGGCGATGTACTTGAGGACAATATTAGGGAAGTGGAAGAGGATGTGGATGAAGATGAAATGGGAGGTATGATAGTGCGTGAAGTGTTTGACAGAGCACTGAGAGACCTGAGTCGAAACAAGGCCCCCGGAGTAGACATCATTGCATTAGAACTACTGACGGCATAGGGAGAGCCAGTCCTGACAAAACTCTACCATCTGGTGAGCAAGATGTATGAAACAGGGGAAATACCCTCAGGCTTCAAGAAGAATATAATAATTCCAATCCCAAAGAAGCAGGTGTTGACAGATGTGAAAATTACCGAACTATCAGTTTAATAACAGCTGCAAAATTCTAACGCGAATTCTTTACAGACGAATGGAAAAACTAGTAGAAGCTGACCTCGGGGAAGATCAGTTTGGATTCCGTAGAAATGTTGGAACACGTGAGGCAATACTGACCCTACGACTTATCGTAGAAGCTAGATTAAGGAAGGGCAAACCTACGTTTCTAGCATTTGTAGACTTAGGGAAAGCTTTTGACAATGTTGAGTGGAATACTCTCTTTCAAATTCTGAAGGTAGCGAGGGTAAAATACAGGGAACGAAAGGCTATTTACAATTTGTGCAGAAACCAGATGGCAATTATAAGAGTCGAGGGACATGAAAGGGAAGCAGAGGTTGGGCAGGGAGTGAGACAGGGTTGTAGTCTCCCCGATGTTATTCAATCTGTATACTGAACAAGCAGTGAAGGAAACAAAAGAAAAATTTGGAGTAGGTATTAAAATCCATGGAGAAGAAATAAAAACTTTGAGGTTCGCTGATGACATTGTAATTCTGTCAGAGACAGCAAAGGTCTTGGAAGAGCAGTTGAACGGAATGGATAGTGTCTTGAAAGGAGGATATAAGATGAACATCAACAAAAGCAAAACGAGGATAATGGAATGTAGTCGAGTTAAGTCGGGTGATGCTGAGGGAATTAGATTAGGAAATGAGACACTTAAAGTAGTAAAGTAGTTTTGCTACTTGGGGAGCAAAGTAACTGATGGTGGTCAATGTAGAGAGGATATAAAATGCAGACTGGCAATGGCAAGGAATGCGTTTCTGAAGAAGAGAAATTTCTTAACATAGAGTATAGATTTAAGTGTCAGGAAGTCATTTTTGAAAGTATTTGCATGGAGTGTAGCCATATATGGAAGTGAAACATGGACGATACATACTTTGGACAAGAAGAGAATAGAAGCTTTTGAAATGTAGTGCTACAAAAGAATGCTGAAAATTAGATGGGTAGATCACATAACTAATGAGGAAGTATTGAATAGGATTGGGGAGAAGAGAAGTTTCTGGCACAGCTTGACTAGAAGAAGGAATCGGTTGGTAGGACATGTTCTGAGGCATCAAGCGATCACCAATTTAGTATTGGCGGGTAGCGCGGAGGGTAAAAATCGTAAAGGGAGACCAAGAGATGAATACACTAAGCAGATTCAGAAGGATGTGGGTTGCGGTGTGTACTGGGAGATGAAGAAGCTTGCATGGGAGAGAGTAGCATGGAGAGCTGCATCAAACCAGTCTCAGGACTGAAGACCACAACAACACACTTTTTTGCCATATAAGGAACATTTTCTGCTAAACTATTAGAGATAAAGACTTAAAATTTTCAAGGAATGTAAACAGTGGCAAAATACACCTTGTGTCATAACCTTTTTGTGATACATAATTGATAACAGATTTTATTTCCAAGATACAATGCCAAAAAATGTGTCAATTATTTTCAGTAACAAAATAATTAATATCTTCCCACTAAACGCCAATAAATTAAAATCCATATGGTACATGGTATTAAATACATGTAATAGTATACTGTTAAGGTTTCATCATTCTGGTGTTAATAGTTCATAAGAAAATGTTCCTTACATTTAACATTGGAGGTATAGGACGTTCGGAGTCCCCTTGATTTAGGTAAATCTTCATTCCATTGGTTAGACTGACAACATCCAAAGAAAAGGTCATAAGGAGGAAATCCTGTGGATGAGTGTGGTAAATGATTATATATGTTTTCAAATTTTTGTGGATACTCAACCCAACGATAGTGTTGGTGAGAAGTATATGTATTCATAAATTGATTTAATTCACGAAACACCCGTTCAGTAGGGCTACTCCTTGGATTAAACCTGGCAATCTGGATGTTCCCAACATCTTCCCCGCGTAGACACTCCGTCCAAGCCCTACACGAGAAATAGGCATTGTCCGTTAGTAAGGTTTTTGTTTTTCCATCTTGGACAACGTACTTTTCTTTCAAGATTCTCACCATGGGTTTCACTCTCACAGATTTCAGTGGGTATATCTTCACTAGCTTACTAAATAAATCATAAAATGCTATCACGTATTTAAAGTTACCTTTGGGAGCTAGTAAAGGACCCATTACATCACATGACACTTGGTTAAGAAAATCCTGTACTCCTATGGGTCGAAGCTCGGCTTTAGTAGAATAATTGATAGGTTTTGTTTTCTGGCAAATCATACAAGCGCTTCAGTCAAATAACATCGCAGCACGTTATCTCTATAAATAATATTGTGAAACCTGAATGATAAATTCGTGAATTGACACGATATGCTGGTTTATTACACAATATTAGTCAATTCCTAACAGAGCCGTGAGGAAGAAGCTTTCCCAGGTGTTGGGGGGAATTATAAATTATATGCTTCGTAACTATCGCCAAGTTCCATAGGCGATTAGTTATTACAAATGAAATTGTCTGTCTGTGTTCACTTCCTAAATAGTGTTAACTTCGGTTTATCCAGTTAAAAGTTATTTCTGTCTAACATATGCAAGGCCTCTATCTGAATTCTAAATAACGTAATATTTGAAGTCAAAGTATCGTTTCACTGCATCATAGTAGATCGCAATAATCAATTCTGAAAAAACAATCTAATTGCCCTACATATACGAGCATTCAAAAGTATGACTTGCTTTGGCTAACTCTCGTAACGTAGTGACAATGGATTGAATTATCCTTAGCCATTACGCACGAATCTCAGAGTTTTCACACGGAGTATTCTTTGGGAACGTTGGTTCAACTTCGCGAACTTCAATTATAATGATTTTGCGATTTACTATGATTAGAATTTTGAGTTTGATTATACTGGAATCCTATCTTTCTTTCGTATGCTAATAAATTACTAAGTATTAGATTCCTGATTCAATTACTGGTTAATATCCAAATAATAATGTTAACTGGAAATTTCTTTGCTTGTTCATTTCTCGTGGAATTTGGAACTGTTTTTGGGGAAATCTTTGGGAATATTGGTGCTAATTTTTGATTTTCATTTCTCGTTCGAGGAGGTGACATTACAGCATGAAGTGTGCTTCTGTATCCAACGGAATCGAAGTGCAAGCGAAACGAAGATTTCTTTTCCATTGTTAATCTTGTTATGAAGAAACCAGTATCGGCATTTCATTTTGCCATCTTCAGGCTCCATACGCTTTTATCCAAATAAACGAACTTGTCGCACAACGCCATAAATTACTGGATATGGTGAATTTCAATTTTTATGCAATTGCTTCATACGAAGACGTGACGTTGCTGTCACAGTTTAAGTGTCACGATGATCTTTCCATTGGCAAAAGATTCCAGACTAGTCCCCTATTCCGATTTCTGAGCGTGTGGCGGGGGGGGGGGGGGGGGGGGAGGAGGAGGGGAGGGACTGCCGAGGAGGAGGTGACCATGAGAAAAAGATTGAATGACCTACGAAAGGATAACGTTCTACGAGTCAGAGACTTTAACGTGGTAAAGAAGCTAGAAAATTTGGAAAGCGAAATGCAAGGTGTACGAAATTCTGTGATAAACGGGGATTAGGTATAGATAAGATGGGTAGCGTACAGTATCTACAGGAATAGTGATGTCCTGTACGTGACGTAAAGTAAGGCGGTTGTACTTTCCGGCCGGCCACGGTGGCCGAGCGGTTCTAGGCGCTTCAGTCCGTAACCGCGCGAATGCTACGGTCACAGTTTCGAATCGTCCCTCGGGCATAGATGTGTGTGATGTCCTTAGGTTAGTTAGGTTGAAGTAGTTCTAAGTTCTAGGGGACTGATGACCTCAGATGTTAAGTCCCATGGTGCTCAGAGCCATTTTTTGTACTTGCCGTAAACAACCGCCTCAGGGTTCTTCTGCCTCTACACTTGTAAGAACATAGGGTGACATGAACTGCTGCGAATCTGCTGAATTGTAATGAAAATACACTGAAGATGGCTATTTATAGCCGAAATGTGTATTTGCAGGAATAATAAAAACGCGGTTCCGACTGACTTCTCCTTACTTATAGTCTATGGTTGCTGAGTATTACGGTTCATGATCGGATGAAAGTTGCTTAAAAAGGAATTTTTTCCATTCTCTGCTCCAAGGATCAGAATGAGCTGTTTGGGTCCATCATAAACTAATGCTTCTATCCCATGAAATAACAGGAGAGCTGATTATAGCCTGGAGCGACTGCCGATTAAGAATAAATAAATGAAAGAGAATTACTATTTTCGGCGTATGCCTTACAAGCAATCTAAACCTCCCAAATCACTCTGCAGGTTGTACATCATCCCTTTTGCAATCATATGGAAGACAATATACGAAGAGAGAAAGAAAAAGAGTCTACTATCCATAAGAGCAGCCCCGACAGTAAGAACAATGTAAAGTATAGAGCTTGTACGGAGACTGGTCACATACTCAAATCGCGAGCGGCTAGAGGGTATCAAGTCAGCCTACATCAAAAGGATGTTATACGTTTCAAAATACACTCAGAACAGAACAATCTACATCATGTAAGGTGCAACACTCTTCATCGAAAACCTGATAGCAGCTCATAATGTGATCCACAATGCACAACGATCCTGGAAAATGGGCAGAAAAAAGCAAGAGACATAGATCACAGACTCTTCAGCGACCCCGAGATGACTAGTAGCGAATGGAAGGAAGACAACGTTCAGAATAATGTCACTGTTTTACTATTCAAGTTACTATAGTTAGCTAATTAACAACTTTTACATATTGTTTCCAAAAAAGCCTTACAAAGGAGAAACTGTGAATAAAAATTTGCAAAAAAAGAAATCACCCGAAAATTTTGCTCGTTAATGGGACATGGAAAGCGTTTCAACTTCATTGATTTCATTCTCAGACAATTTCACGCACAAAGTTAAAAGCATAGTGCATTTGTTTATGAGTATATAGCGTAAAGTCGCTAATTTGATCGATATAGTGCCTTTTTTTCCCTTATCTGAGAAATGAGCGAGTAGTTGAAGAACAAAATATATTATTTCCAGTTAGACATTCCAGTAGGCTGAGAGTGGAGTAGAGGGAATCGCAACTGGAAATATTTCAGTGGGAATTTACGGCTCGGTATTCGCCTGATAACCAAAGGTAACCTCACGAAAATGATTGTCGTAACTGGGGAATTGGGACGTTTAATTTATTTGTGGGACCGTTATATCAAATGTCCCAAACAACACTTACAAGTTTTGTACGTGTTGCGTTTGTGCACGTGTGTATGTTGTGTAGTCAACAAAATAAGGAATGAAAATATAAAACGATAAAGTGAGATTCTCAACGTTAATTGCTCGAGAGATGGGGTACATCGTATTGACGATAGCGAGAGCTTAGGATGGCCATGAGTAGACAGAACTTTTGCATCAGTGTTCATGTTGAAATCCAGCTACGTCCACTAAATAAGTTTACATGCGTTTTCAAATACTTCTGAAAGCCAGATTCAGATACCGTCATTGGAGAATGGAAAACCTTCGTGACGCACGACCGCATTAATATTAAATTTCAGTGCAATAAATATTTTAACAATAGCAGCGTAAATCTGACTCTGTAAAAGAAAGAATAGACTGCTGGTTCATCTTGTGAAAGACAAAATTGTACATCCGACAGCACGCTGATGTTACGTGATAAAGACATCACCAAAACGTTAACTTCCAATGGCTTTATTAGCTGGAACACACGAACTCAAACCTCTAATAATATTAGTAAGGGGAATGGGCTACTTCGAAAATAAGTGAAAATTTATTTAAGTTCATTATGTTTGTTATTAAAACTAATATAGAGAGGAAAAAATCATGTAGATCCTTTTCGGCTAGCGGTCTGAGACAACAGGATAGCGAGAAGAAGACTTAACTCATTATGTTGTTTTTACAAAGCATAAGATGAACGAAAATTAAGCAAGGACATGTTTAATTTCAAAGACAGATATTCTGCTGTTCCGATAGTTGACATTACGAATACAGTGATTCGTTGTATGTGGCAGTGTAGTTGCGGCTAGTTGTGTGTCCTTTTTGTATTATTACTTTCATCCCTTACACACAAAATTAGAACCGGCTGTTCAGGTAATATTCCCCTGACGACTGAAGGACATTTGGGCCTAATACGTTTCAATCTGATAGTGAGGCAAAGGAATCGCAATTGGGAGAACTGGAGAAGATCTATGTAGTTCAGGCATTAGCCTAACAACTAAGGGAAATCTCCTCAAGAACGTTGTTCAGATCCATGGAACAGAAACTAATTCAATTCTGCTATGATACGTCCTACGAAGAAAGTGTGAAGGAGACTGCATGTTTACGTATAGTTGTTCAGTGATTAGTGAACTAAGTCGGTGACTTGATCGACATGAAAAAGTGTAGCTGATGTGGTTGTATGTGTGAATATACAGGGGACTGACAAAAATATGGGAATATCGAAAACACATTTCTAGGCCTAACGAAGTGCTGGAAAACCTTTGGAGATAAAAACAGCATTCAGTCGTCTCGGAATGAATAAACACAGGTTCTGTATGGTTTTCAAGGAAACCTTATACCATTATTCCTGCCAAATGCTGGCACGTTCAGATAACACCGATGGAGTTGGCTAACGATCACGCACCCTTCTCTCCAAAGTAGGCAATAAATGCTTGATAATATAGTGATCTTGTGACTGTGGTGGTCCATTAATTTTCATGCTCACGAAACCAATCCTGAACGATAGGAGCTGTCTGAATAGGGATCCCGTCACCACTGAAGAACAAATGTTGTGCCATTGGATGGTCTTGATCAGGTAAAATTGTCACATGATCATCGGCAGTAAGTTCACCTTTCAGAGGATCCCATAAAATTGCAGAATATCGCTATCTATATCATCAGCGAATCCCCTCTATGTTTCACTCTTGAGAGGTAAAATCGGCCAGAAGCTGGAAGCAGTGTGGCACAACAATCATCCAACCACACGAAATTCTTCCACTGCTCCATAACGGCGCGGGGTAGCCTCGCTGATTGAGGCGCCTTGCCACAGTTCGCGCGGCTCCCACCGTCGGAGGTTCGAGTCCTCCCACGTGGATGACGTGTGTGTGTGTTTTCCTTAGCGTAAGTTAAAGATAAATGAAGTAGTGTGTAAGCCGAGGGACCTCAGCAGTTTGATCCCATAGGAAAATACTACAAAATTGCTCCATAATGCAGGTTTCGTAACTTCAGCACCATGTTTTCCTATTACGGCAATTTGCATCACTGATGAGTGAGCTCGCCCTGCAAGTATTTGCTTCCGGAGCTCCCTCCATGTTGTTTTGATGCTGATGGGATTCGCAAGTGAGACATTCAGTTGTGCAGTGACTCGTCCAGTTGTAGTCTTGTTTCTCGGCACAATCCTCTTCAATAACCTTCTGTTACACTCACACAACATTGACTTGCGTCCGTGTTGTGACTTAGAGGATGACGTTTTTAATATTCCCTCTATGCGATACAAATCATCGATTCAGTGCCCCTTGAAACACCAAACACTTCAGCTACCTTGGCTACGAAAGCCTCACCAACGAACTATAACAATTTGTCCGCATTTTAATGCATAGAGCTCCGACATAATGGGCTCACAACTACACAGAACACTGTTAACACTGCTCTGAGCACGACTGAAACTTAGAAAATATTGAAGATATTGGACAGGCGCTGTTCGTGATCAAACACAACGTTGCATCCTGCCGGTTTCGCTAGTACCTACATTTGTGTTTAAGCAAGCTTCTTTCTCGGTTTTTCCACATTTTTGTCCATCCTCCCGTACTTTGTAATGTCATGAGCGATTGCGAGAGCGTGATATAAACTGCGGCCTATTTTCTAACAAATACCTTTCTGTATTATCACTGTTTGGAAAACGGTGTTTGGCCACGTATAAACATTCGTGAAATGTTTGGTGCGTCCACGGTGCACACATAGCACCGAAATATACTTCCTGGATGACCCCTGTAAATCTGTGCCCCTATGTTGCACGTTGAGCGTATTCTATTTGGTGCTGTTGACCTCATTGCAGAGTTTACGCAGATATTTTCTGCTGCGGAAATATTTCAGCGGACTGTCGCTTTAAGCATTCCTCTTGTCGGAAAGGAAACAAATGAAACGAGCAGTACATTTGCGACTGCACCAGTACTTCACCCTGGCCGGTGTGTCCCCTAGCGCAGAACGCCAGCGGGCAACAGCCTCACTGGCGGCGCAAGACGCCGCGTACTTTAAATCACGAGCTGGCCTGGCCCTATTAGTGTGCCCAGGTTCGACCGCCGGCTCGCATTTCGCGCCGCGAGGAGTGGACTGCGTGGGGCGTGATGGATCGACTCATAAACAACGGCGCCGTGCACGAATAATAGCGCACTGCTTATTTAAATGGGCCGCCCTACGTTATCTGGCAAGTCCAGTTGTCAGCCGGCGCCGCGGAATAACTCAGTCTGAATGTGAGCGGCACTCTGTAACGGGCGCGGCATGGAGAAAGTGTCCGCTTAAAAGCCGGTAAATTGCGGTGGCGCCGTCTTCATCTACCGGGGACAGTCATAAAGTCAAGTCAAAAGTGCTCCTCAGCTTGCCAACGAATAGCACTTCTCCGTCTTCAGTGCTGCAATTACTTGCAGACTCAGCACTATGAAGCTGAGTAGTCAATTTGCATGTGATCGCTACTAGCGGCAGTTCTGTCTGCAGGAAACTAACTTCGAGAGGAAAGTGTCGGAGTGTTAAATAGACTGCCCAAGGCATGTCAGGACATTCCAAAATTTTGAGATATTACGAAGAAGCGAAATAAAATAGTGATAAAGCCTACTTGGAGCTTGTTTTAATCCTCAAAACACGTTGAGGCTGTGGACCCAACAAAAATAAAATTTTAAGATATAAAATATGGTGGACGCTGAAAGTGCATGGAAGACGTATTTGTTGGAAGGGTTCTTGTGAAGTAAGGAAATACCATAAGCGATTCTATTGTGTTTCTCAATCATTTGGTCTCTTTATCAAATCACGCGTGGCATAAACCCTCGAATGATTTAAGAGACTCTCTGCTAGGATCGTAAGAAATCGTAACTGCCAGTAGGAGAACTTAACAGAGTTGTTCCGAGAATTTTAAAGTAGGTCTTTGGAGAAAGACGACGTACTTCCCGAGTAAACCTTTGGGGAAAATTTAAAGAACTGGTATTTGAGGCAGGTCATGCAGCACTTTTCGCGACAACTCCCTCTCCTCATGTTGGCATCATCAGAATAAAAGAAATTAGGTTGCACTGTGGAGGGATGCACGCAACCATTTGCCCTTCGCCCAATAAGCAAACGTATTTGGGCAGAAAATCATTGAACAACGCTTGACGGTACACTGTAAAGCGGCCTGAGAAGTGTGTATGTAAATGGAAACGTACATCATGTAAACTGCCCAGTTAAAAGTATTGCAGATAAGAATGAATTGTTGGTAACGACTTAAAAACACATTCCCTGTATCATGTCGATTGGAACAGCAACCAACACAATTAGAAAAACTTTTTGGCGTATAGCTCATTTCCTTTTACTTTGGCATACTATGATCAAAAATACCATACGTAAATAGAATAATAATGCAGCGTGAAACTTAAAAAATATTTTTTCTGTACGATAGCTAATATATAGTATATGTTAGCCCAGTCAAAAAAGACCGAGAAAGGTCGAACACGGGAAAAATTCAGTTAATTCTCGAGCGCTCGCGATGATTCACTTAGACAACAAGAGTTCATCATTTTGCACTGAATTTAAATTTCTCATTGTTTCACACCTGGCGGTTTTATCTACATTCGAGCTGAATCTCTGTCAGTCAGCCGGCCGGAGTGACAGAGCGGTTCTAGGCGCTGCAGTCTGGAACTGCGCGATCGCTGCGGTCGCAGGTTCGAATCCTGCCTCGGGCATGGATGTGTGTGATGTCCCTAGGTTAGTTAGGTTAAAGTAGTTCTACGTTCTAGGGACTTATGACCACAGAAGTTAAGTCCCATAGTGCTCAGAGCCATTTGAACCATTGTTTTAATGTCAGTCACATGTGTTGTTGAGGGCCACACGTAGGCAATAACTGCAAATTATTTTCGTCCGCTATGTATTTGGTATCCAAAATCAGTCACGCGACGGGTTATGAAGTTATAACGGTTTTATGTTAATTATCTATACCATAGTTTTCTGGGTAAAATCCTTTCCTTAGCAATTATATTTCGTTTTTATTTATACTTTTAGAGCCCTATTCTAAAAGGTGTTGTTGGAGGAGGAAACTGAAAGGCTTCTAAATAAAGATTCTGATGGTATCGAGCAAACACTACTTAGTGATCATAACAGTCAATCAGAAATATAAAATGACTTTTATACGTCTTGAAGAAGAATTGGAAGTCTGTGGTAAGTTCCTATGAGACCAAACTGCTGAGGTTGTCGGTCCCTAGCATTATACACTACTTAATCTAACTTAAACTAACTTCTGCTAAGAACGACACTAACACACATGCCCGAAGGAGGACACGGACCCCCGACCGGGGGAGCCCCGTGAACCGTGACAAGACGCCTAAGACCGAGCGGCTAAGCCGCGTGGCTCTTTAAGAAGAGGAAACGCAACTTAATGAAGGAGAATAAGATAATGATGACGACAATTTTGATTTTATTTGGGGATAATTTTTTGGTAAAGATTGTAAAACTAAGTGACCCGAAGGAAAGTGTAATAGCCAAAGCAGCGAACACCCTCAAAAAATATAACATAAATTCTTACTGATACAATGAGTTCCCCTTAGCGTATTAGGCAAAAAGTGATAGCATTCAACTGGGTTCTTAGTGAGGACATGATTAATTCACTTACGGAATACACCAGCTAGCATATCAGAAACATGTAATCACAAACAACTGTTCTAGAGATAGAGGTAAAGAAAGCTTCCATGGATGAGATCTGGGCTCTCATTGGAACCATTGTTTTGTGTGGTTCGAGTGGCGAAAATAAAAACCAATGTTGAACAACTTTCGAGTAAAATTGCTTTAGTGTGATGAATCTTAGAGCTTATATGTCATCTGTAGCGTCCACATTTTTCCTCAGAATTGTAAGATTTTTTGAATAATTGACAAGAGCACAAATGTGTGAGAAAGGTTAATTAGCAATAATCAGGTCATATTTTGATAAATTTACCATTATTTGTAAGGAGAGTTAGAAATAGTAGATGAGATTTTGACACATTTTAAAGGAAGATGTTCATTCATTCAATATACATCAAACAAATCAGGCAATGACTTGAAATTCTTTGCTGCTTGTGATGTCAAAACGTTCTATGCAGCATAAGTTGATCTTTACTGAGGAAAACAACCACGTGGACGACACAGTGAATCAAATAAACAACATGATATTGTGCATGGTCTGGCACAAACTCTGAAAGGAAACAATCGGAATCTTATTTTTGATAATTCATGTAACCAGGCAGTTATCAAGTGGCAATCCCACTATTCCAGTAAAATAACACTTGCATTGGAACTCTGAGAAAAAAGGAAAAGCGCTCCGGAACTCCTAGCACTGATGTCCAGAAATCAAAACATCTTGTTCTGGTTTTCACCATCAGTGCCTCGAATAACAAGAAGTTGCACTAATATTTTCGAAATATCTTCCTGACAACTTGTGGAAATTCATTTAGTTACAAGATGGCACATTCCAAAGCTTCCACAAGGCCTTAAAATATTCTAACTCCTTATAAATCGGAAGGAACTCGAGAACTGAAAGCATTCCAAACAAAAAGAAAGTTGCTGCGTTGTACGTGGCAGAAAAAAGGATTCGCGCTTATGTGTGAGATGTTTGTATGCAAAGAGCATTATGCCAAGTCTGTGAAATGTACGATGGATGGGTTGGAGGAACGGTATAAGTACGCTCTGTTTATACGTAATTGAGACGTTGCGAATGTGCGGTATCGATATTATACATTAGAGCATCTTTTCTTTACTGACGAGACAGTGTTCACATGCCGTGTCCACACGGTGGTTGAGTTCGCACAGTCTTCGTGTGTTGGAGTGAGCTGTGACACTATCGCCGGTGATGGAAAAAGTGTGGTACATTGCCACATTACTCTATATCGTGACCGATTGAGGAAGTTCTTCTTGGTGCCTTTTTTTCTCCTGTTATTTTCCTGTGCGTTTCCAGCAGTCCATCCCTAGCTGCTTTCTCGTGAAGAGCCTTGGAAATCAAGTGGATTAAGTCTGGCACACGACGTCTCAGGACTGAATAGGGTACTCCAGGGGGATCAAAGAGGAAAATTGTATGACAAGAACTTTATGTTGAACATTTTTCTGTCATCACTTCGGATCTTACTCGACAATTCGCTCTGAACATACACCTTTCCCGCATGCCATGGTATATTTTAGTTGTGTATCTATAAGTATCATTTGAATGTTAGTGTGAGTAATGGCAGTTGCAATTGTTCGGCAGTATAAGCATGATCTTCCTCCGTGTCAGTCGCTAACTGTTGATTACCGTTTTTGTTTTCAATTTATTGCCTAAGCTGGGGTTTATTGTAATTACTTTTTTTAAGTTGCGATAATTTAGGGAGTGCCAAAGTAGAGCATCTATCACAAAGCGAAAAAAGTGGTCCAACTAAAACATTCACATTTCTTTACATACTACATGAATATGTAATAAGAAATGGGGGTTCCTATTTTAAAAAACGCTGTTGATATCCGTTTGAACTATGGCAGCGCCATCTAGCAGGCCAACCATGACGCCATCTGGTCTCCCCCATCAAGCTAGACAAGTTTCGTTCTTTGTCGTTTTTCCGTTTGACGCTTATTTCGTGAGATATTTGGCCCGGTCACGATCAATGGACCACCCTGTATATTTCGCTCCTGCTTACGAGCTTGTAAAATGTCACAAAACCGGTTACTCTCCGACACAAACGAAAAAGCAAGAACTGTGTCTAATAAATATTAAATTAACACGCAGAAATTCAAAACGTAAATTACTAAAGCGCACATGTAAGACTAAGTAAATCCATCAGAGGGTTGGATCCCCTCATTCGAAGGCGCCAGATTGCAAAGCCTGTGCTACTCTCAGGTTGGAATCTCCGCTTTCGAAGATTGTGTCTGTCTGTCTGCCCGCCGCTTACTGCTGTAGCTGTTTGTTCGTTCGTCCGTCCGTCCGCCTGCCTGCTCGCTGTCCGTCTCCGCCGCTACCGCTGCTGCCTGCTGTCCGTCCGTCCGTCTGTTCGCCGCCGCCGCCGCCGCCGCCGCCAGCTGGTGCTCGCCGTCACCGTCGCCGCCGAAGCCGCCGCCGCCGCCGCCGCCGCCGCTGTCGCCGTCCGACCCTGGTCTTCGGCCGTCCTCGTCTTCCTCCGTCTTTGTCTTCGTCTGTCTCCTGTTTGTGTCTTCTCCATTTCGTTCTGTGCCTTATTGTTTCTCCCTGACGTCATGTCCACCCCCACCACCACCGCCACCGCTACCACCACCGCCATAGTTTACATTTCCCCTTCAGCCGCCTCCACCACTATAACGTGGTGTGCCCAGTCCACCCCCCTCCTTCCATCCCACCTCTTCTCACTCTCCCTTCGCCCTCGCTCTTTGTCGCCCCCTCTCCAGCTTCTTCCTCCCGCTCCTCTCGATCTGATAGTTTCCCCCACTCCCCCATCCTGTCACTGCAGCTCCGGCTAGGGTGGTGGCCTGTCGGGCCACTGTCCATGCCCAGCTCTCCCCGTCGCCTTCGCCATCACCGCCACCACCACCACCGTCATCGTCATCGTCGCCGTCGCCTTCACCGTCACTGTCACCATCTCTGGCGCCGACTGCTGCATCCACGCCGGGACCTGTCCCTTCCCGCCACCTCCCTATAGCTCCCGTCCCTCATATCACCACCCGCCCTACTGCCGCCGTAAAACGCCCTAGTGGCACCACCACCTCCTCCGCTCCCAAAAAGGCCCCGCCCCGTCCTCCTTCCCCCCCCCCCCCCCCAGGGTGCCATGGATGTCTCGCCACCTGGCCCTGCTCCCTCCACCTCCTCCTCCTCCTCCTCCTCCCCCCCCCCTCTTTATACAGATACTTCCTCTCCTGTCCCGATCCTTCCCTTCTCGAGGCCCGGAATCTCTCCCTCCTCCTCCGCCAACACTTCCCTGGTGCACCTATCTCTCTCCTCACTCCCAGACGGGATTCCGTTCTCATCTCCTCCCCCAGCCCAACCCTCCATACTGACATCCTCTCCCGCCTCCCCATCACCCGTTTTGGCCCCAACACCTCCCTCACCCCTGCTCCTTCCCCATCTCCTACCCGCCAACCCCGAACCCCGCGTCGCCCGCCGACCCTCACCGCCATGATCACTTGGCTCAGTCTGTCGATCACGGAGGAGGAGGTGTTGGCGGAGCTCAAGGCGCATCCCATGCTGGAGGTGCGGGTGGTCCGCCGCATTTTCAACTCGGCCGGCCCCACCCGCCTTATGCGGGTCTTCTCTGAGGACGCCCCCTCCATTGACCGTCTCCTGAAGGAGGGTGCCCTCCTCTTCAACCAGCGTTACAGGGTCGACCCCTCCCGTTCCCCTCCTCAATCCCTGCGCTGCCAGAGGTGTCTGCGCTACAATGCACACCCCACTGCTGAGTGCTGTGAGGCCCCCACCTGCCCGCATTGTAGGCAAGCGCACTTCCTCAGGCAGTGCTCTATCCTCCAATCCCCTCCTTCCTGCAATACCTGCAATCTTCCGCATCCCACCTACTCCCAAAAGTGTAAAGCCCGACCCCCTCCGACCACTCCTGAACTCACCATCCCTGTCCGTCCTCTGGACGCCCCCACCCCTCCTGGAAATTCCCTTCATCCCCCCCCCCCCCCCACTGCTGAGGACATCATCTGGTTCCTCACCATCGTCCTCTAGAATGTCCATCCCTTTCGGCGCCCCCACACCCTCCAGCAGATCTCCCTCGCCGCCCGTTCCATCTTCCAACTCAAGATGTACGCCACGTACTCCAACAACCAGGCCCATTTCACCTTCTCCCGCCTTGACACCCTCGTCTAAATCCCTGTAATGGCGCGACAGCAACGTATCCTTTTCAACAACATCCACTCCCTTCCCGCCAACAAGAACCTCTTCCTGCACACCCTTGCCACCCACCGCGTGGATGCCTTCCTCCTTAATGAAACCTTCCTCCAACCCCACCACACCATCCACACTTCGCCCTATCTCCTCCACTGCTCCGATAATCCCCTCCCAATTGCGCGTGGCGGAGTTGCTATTGGTCACCGCTGCCAGATCCCCGTTCGGCTCCAACCTCTCCTTCCCGACCCCACCGAACACCTGATCCTTAGTCTCTTCTTCCCCGGCCTTACCGTTACCTGCGCCACCATGTATGTCCGCCCCAACGCTCCTCTTCCCTTCGACTTCCTCTCCCATGTCGACCGTACCTTCTCCTCCTACATGATCGCCGCCAACCTCAACATCCATAGTCGTTCCGCTGCCCAGTTACGGCGGTGGCATCGGTTCTTCTCCACCCTTCAAGGTGACCTCGTCCCCATCCCCCAGCACACCCGTCCCGAATCCAGCTCCACTCCTGATGTTATTCTCTCCTCCCCCAACCTACTTGGTCGCATAACGGTGGATGTCCTGGAGCCCATTGGTAGTGACCATCTCCCTGTCCTCCTCACCATTTCAGACGGACGTCGCCCCCGACCCGACCCTCGTAATGACCCTCCCCCTAAGTACATCCATGACTATTCCTGTGCCGACTGGAATGCCTACCGGGATACCCTCTCCACCCAGGTCGATAGCCACCCTTTCACCTACCACCACCCCGATGATGTCACCCATCCTGCCTCCTTTCTCCAGCAGACCTTGTCTGAGGCCATGGAGGCCCACGTCCCTGCTGTCGCCATCCACCCCCACCATCCTACCTTACCCCCACAGGCCGTCCTCCTCCTCCGTGAATCCCGCCGTCTCTACCGAGCCTTCCTCCACACGCATGACCCGGACAAACTACGACGCCACCGGCAACTCCAACGACACATTCGTAGTTTGCTCGTGGCTAAGAAACGCCGGGACTGGCGACAGACATGCACCCGTTTAAATGATACCCTACCAACCGACTCGTCCAAGTTCTGGTCAGCCTTCCGTCGCCTTACCGGAACTAAACCCTCCGACTACTATCCACTTCTCCATGATGATCACCCCTTCCCTGACACCCTTAGTAAGGCCAACCACTTTGCCTCCTACCTCTCCGATGTATTTTCCATCCCCGATGATCCCCAGTTCGATTACTCCCTCTTCCTGGATATCCGCGATGGAGCTGACACCTCTGTCCCTCCCCTCGCTCCTGGTTTCCAGTACTTGGACAACATTACACACACAGAACTCAATGCCCCTATCACTACACAGGATCTCATTGATACACTCCGCACGAAACGCAACACCGCCCCTGGTCACGATCGTGTCACCTACCGTCACCTTCGTGAAGCTCCTGTCTCTTTCCTCTCCACCCTGGCCAGGCTCTACAATGTAGTCCTGTCCACCGGTTACTACCCTGACCTGTGGAAAACCTCCCGTATCCTCATGTTCCTTAAACCTGGCAAACCGCCATCCGCCGTCTCCTCCTACCATCCCATCAGCCTTACCTTGGTCTTCAGCAAGGTCCTGGAATCTATCCTCACCCGACGCATCCACCAGCATCTCCGCCAGCACCGCCTCCTTCCCATTACCCAGTGTGGCTTTCAGCTGTCCTTCTCTTCCGACGACCTTCTCCTTCACCTCACTCATCTCCTTTCCGAACAGCTTAATTCCCGTCGCTCCGCAATCTTCCTCTCCCTGGACCTCGAACGTGCCTATGACCGCGTATGGGATTCCGGTCTCCTCTTCAAGCTCCAAACCTTCGCCCTTCCCATTAACTACGTCCGTCTGATCGGCTCCTTTCTCTCCCGCCATCCTTCCTATGTCACCGTCCATAACACAGATTCCTACACCTTTTTCCCCTCTGCCGGTGTGCCCCAAGGCTCCGTCCTCTCCCCCCTTCTGTACCTTTTGTACACGGCGGACATGCCGCCGCCGTCAGCCCCTGTCCACCTTCTCCAGTTTGCCGATGACACCGCCTTCCTTGCCCTTGCCTCCACCCTACAGCGCTCCCAACACCTTCTCCAATCCCATCTTGACCGGTTCACCGCTTGGTGCAACCAGTGGTTGCTCAAGGTCAATCCCTCCCAAACCCAGGCGATCATTGTAGGCAAAACCACCCCTTCCTTTCGCCTCCTTGATTTCTATCTCACCATCTATGGCCGTCCTATCACCCTCACTCCCACGCTTAAGTACCTTGGCGTCACCCTTGACCATCGCCTCTCCTGGACTCCCCACCTCCGGACAATCCAAGCCAAGGCACGCTCCCGACTCAGCCTCCTCAAGCTCCTCTCCGGCCGTACATGGGGTCTGGACCCCTCCACCATTCTCCACACCTATAAATCACTCATCCGCCCTATCCTTTGTTATGCCCATCCGGCTTGGACCTCTGCCCCCCTACCTTTTATAAATCCCTCCAAATCCTTGAACGTCATGCTCTCCGCCTCGCCTATCGCATCCGTCTCCCCTCCCCCACGCGGATCCTGTACGATCTCATCCCCTTCCCCCACCTCCTCCTTTTCCTTGAAAGGATACGGATCCTGTACACCTCCCGCAAACTCGATCCTCCTCACCCGCTCGTCTCCCCGATCCTCTCCCACCCCCGCCCGCTGCTGCGCCTGTATTCGCACGTCCCACCCGGTCTCCATCTCTCCACCCTCCTTACCCTCTCCCAAGGTGGCTTCCGCCAGCTCCCCCCCCCCTGATGATCCCCTCCTCCCCTCTATCTACCCCTCCTACCAACTTTGATCCTCTCGCCCTCCTCCTGTGCTTGCTCCTCTGGGCACCCTCCCTCCCTTCTCTCCCCTTTTTCCCTCCCTCCTCCTTTTTTCCCCCTCCTCCCCCAGGTCTCCCCTCCCCTGTCCCTCTCCTCCTGCCCCTGTCTCTTCCACCATTGGCATCCTTTTTCTCCCCTCTCCCCCACCTCACCCCTGTTTCCCCTCTTGGCAGGTCCCCGGACTCGCACACGCTACGTGGACATTCGCGCGCCGGAGATCACCGCCATCAGTGTTTCGTGTGTGCCGTCGTGTTTAGTGTTTAGTGTTCACCGTCACACTCCCTCGTTCACCAGTGCCATCGTCATCTTCAGTGTTTGTGCGTCGTCTCATCAGTTAGCAGTGTGGATTATCGACGAGTGTGAACGACTCTGTGTTTGTCTCTATGTGTCTCCTGTTTTATTGCCCACCGTTCTGTAACTTATGTGTCTTCTCACTGTTTTTGCTCCGTGTATATTCTATGGCTGAAGAGCAGCGTAGTGTGCTGCTGACAGCCTGCCTGTTGTACAGGCTTTCAAATAACAATAAAGTAAAAAAAAAAAAAACTAAGTAATTCGCTCTTTGTTAGGAATCGTATAATGTCACAAAATTGGTAACTTTCCGACCCAAACGAAAACACGAGAACTCTGTGGTCCAATAAATATTAAATCAACACCCAGAAATTCAAAAACTAAACTACCAATGCACACAGATAAAACAACCTAAATCACCCTTGTTCCTTACGTCCAAAAAATAACCAGAATATAATACGGTAAGTGCAGTACGTGTAACATGTAATAAGAAACAAAACTACGTGTGATATAAGATTAGTACGTGTGTTAGGAAGTTATTGTTATATAATTGACTAGGACGCTTTCATTAGATTTTGTAACTACGCATTTAGAAGAAATAAAGTCAAATATTAACTTGTTTACAATAACAAGCATGTTAAGGCAGTATTTATCCTGCCTCAAAAGAGCACGATGGCTCGTTGACAGTCAGCCTCGTCACCACTGACGTTACAAATATTGGCGCGACCGCTCGAGGGTAGAACTACACTAAGTTTCCTACCAGAAAATTTTTCTATAGGACTAATACTTACCGCATGGCAAGCGATGGAAAACCTGCAGATTATTATAATTGTACAAAATTACAGTTTACTACTAAATGAAGTAGGTTAAGGTTAAATATTAAATGTGTGTATCACGTGCCAATGCAGTAGGGCTCTGTTAAGGGATAAATGCTGGTCTGAGGGTGTAACGGGGTGGAGAGGGCAGGGGTAGAAGGTAGAAGCAGGAGGGAAGACAGTTCACGGTTTGTGGTCAAGCACTTTCCAACTTCATAGGTCTGCCAACCGAAGAGCAAGCTGGCGATCCCCCTCTCTGCAGAACAGACTAAGTGACAAGAAGCAGTTACATGGTGTTTCACGAAGTTATACAGACCTTTCACAGCGTGCTCTATGAATTACTAGCGACGCAGTGTGCAGACATGCTTGCGGAATGGTGACGGGGGGAGAAATTGATTCCTAGTCATTCTGTAGGCTGCTGTAGCGTTCTCCTTGGAAGAGCAGTTTCCTCCTTCCTTTTCATTTTACGATTTCAGCAAGAAGCAGCCTGCAAATTAACCCGGAAGCAAATATTAAAAGTTCATTTCTGCCGAATAAATTGTGGAAAGTGACCGGATGAAATTCAAGAATATTGTGCGATTCTTCTTAGATAGGTTAGTGACGAATGATGTTGTGATGAACGCGATGAACCCATCTTGCTTCAATAGCTGCGTTAGAAGGTAGCCAAGAGAGCAAAGAGATCTTGATGTCGTCCAAGAAAAACCTCTCCGACAAATAAATGGGCGTAAAGAGATCAATATGACATGCATCAACGAAATCCGAAAAGAAAGTTGTTTTAACAAATCTCAGGAAAAATAAAGCTAAGACGCTTTGGCCTCATGGATAAGCGTCAAACAAACAGTCCGTACTGTCTCGTTGTGGTCATATACGCTTCAAGACGGAGGCTGACACAGAGGAAGCTCAAACGCTGATCCGTCCAGTATCTCTGTAGTCATGTGAATTTGTTCTTTCGAAATCATTTCATTCAGGACGACAGTACAACATTTTCTTCATTCAGACGTGGTCGAGGTATTGAAAATGAACTGAAATCGACCAAAAAAGGACACCAAGGGGTAGCACCAGCACAATTCTATATACATCATGAGCAAAAATTTCCTGCAATTACATAGTCTATTCACCATAAGAACAATCCTGATGTAAACATTGCTCAGTGTATAGTTCCACGTTTGCTCTTACCTGTTTTGAATCGGTTTTTGTTACAATCAGTGGAAATATACTCATTTCTGCTGTTGGCAGATGCCCATTTCCTGTACGAAGTAGCAGATGGTAATGGTCAGTAGGACAGTCCATTAGCACAAAAGGACGATTGAGAGGCACCAAAGTGTCTGTTCGCGCGTGATTGTTGAGAAGCCGTTGGCGGGGGGGGAGGCAGACTTCCCGCCTTTTTTCACTACTCAGAACGGGAGAGCTACTGTGCCCCCTCCTACGCGCTGGATGTTTCTCCTCCTACGCCCTGGATGTTTCTCCATAATGAGGCATACAACTGAATGCCCTTGTGTAGGAAGATCACCACTTACAGATTGAGGCCGGCAGCGCATTGTCAAGAAAGGTTAATTTTCCTTCGCAGACTCCAATTACTCTGAAGTGTACAACATAGGATGTCATTTCGATAAACATTAAAAACGAAAATTAGCTTACAGTGGAGTAGAATCTAAAATCTTACGTATTCGAGTCACTTACTATATCCACTACTCTGCCACAACAGCATCGATTTGGTGATATTTTTATGATCATAGTATACCACGTTTCTCAAATTTGTTAAAAAGAACGTGAAAACCTATGTGTATTGGTATTTCATGTCTGAAGGAGAAACCGAGAGAATATTTACAAACCAAGCCCACATTTACCGATCAGAAGTAGCCGTAACTTCGTGCACAGAATTGTTCAAAGATAGCTACTCTGCCCTGAGATTTGAAGTACGAAATGCACGGCGCAAGCATTTAGCATTCTGATCGGCTAAATCAGTGCTGTCTATTAACGCTTTAGAACGTCTTAATGTTTCATTAGCGGTAGCATAGTTCAAAATATTAAATATATTATTATGTTTTACTTCCAATGGCTTAATAAAACACGTGAACTTATACTATGACGGCTGACTAATCGCGATGGTAATGTTCGTTTACATCAGGATCCTTCTTCCGGTGAATAGAGTATAGGCGCAGTTTGTTGTAGGGCATTGAACCTGAGACATGAGATGAGGCATTCTGTACACTTACAAAGTGAGGTGTAAGAAGGAGCACTATATCATAAAGCCTAACCAGCCCAGTATAATCCAGTTTGCTTCATTCTTCCTACTGTGTAAGGCAGTGGCAACCGTTTTCTAAGACGTGCCTCGCCAGCGGCGGCGCAGCCGCGGAAGCTGCAGCCGCAACCGCAGCCGTTTGTCTGAGTTTGCCTCGTGATTGTGCTGTCAGAGTTGTCCGCCGCTACCTGCGGCGCGCTCCACAGCTCCCAATCTCGGCTAGTCGGGAGACGTAGCCGCCCGATCTGCCGCCGACCGCCGTAAATACAGCGCCTCTCGCGGGAAGTAATGGACTCCCGGGATAACGCTTCCCCAGCGCATATTAGGCTGCCTGCGGAGCAGCCCCGGCTGGCTCGTCCAGCCGCTATGTTCGGACAAGTACACGTTGGAGTTGAGATTAACTCTCGGATACATAACAAGGGTCTCTTAGACCCGGGAACCTTACATTTTCCCAATAAATTGTCCCCAAATTAGTGTATTTTAATTGATGTTCTGTGTAATCGTGAGAACAATATTGCCTTTCTTTGGAAAAAGAACATTCTTTGTTGTAGCACATCTGTGATACATGGCATGGGAGTAAAGGACTCATTAGCAAACAGTTAGTCTTTCCAGTGGTTTATTTGTTACTGATCTAAGTGACGTGTTAGAGCAGCAAGTTGCTGATAACAGTTAGCCTATCAGTTCTGCAGAGCTATACCCACTGTTGAGAATTCAGAAGTATTTTAAAAGCCGCAACTGACATCTCTTTTGGAGCTAAGCACATTGCTTATTTGTCAAAATACACTACTGGCCATTAAAATTGCTACACCAAGAAGAAATGCAGGTGATAAACGGGTATTCATTGGACAAATACATTATACTAGAACTGACATGTGATTACATTTTCACGCCATTTGGGTGCATAGATCCTGAGAAATCAGTACCCAGAACAACCATCTCTGGCCATAATAACGGCCCTGATACACCTGGGCATTGAGTCAGAGCTTGGATGGCGTGTACAGGTACAGCTGCCCATGCACCTTCAACACGATACCACAGTTCATCAAGAATAGTGACTGGCGTCAGTTGCTCGGCCACCATTGACCAGACGTTTTCAATTGGTGAGAGATCTGGAAAATGTGCTGGCCAGGGCAGCAGTTGAACATTTTCTGTATCCAGAAAGGCCCGTACAGGACCTGCAACATTCTGTCGTGCTGATATGTAGGGTTTTTCAGGGATCGAATGAAGGGTGAAGCCACAGGTCGTAACATATCTGAAATGTAGCGTCCACTGTTGAAAGTGCCGTCAGTGCGAACAAGAGGTGACAGAGACGTGTAACCAATGGCACCTCATACCATCACGCCGGGTGATATGCCAGTATGGCGATGACGAATACACGCTTCCAATGTGCATTCACTGCGATGTCGCCAAACACGGATACGACCATCATGGTGCTGGAAACAGAAAATAGATTCATCCGAAAAAATGACCTTTTGCATTCGTGCACCCACGTTCGTCGTTGGGTACACCATCGCAGGCGCTCCTGTCTGTGATGCAGCGTCAAGGGTAACCGCAGCCATGGTCTCCGAGCTGATAGTCCATGCTGCTGCAAACGTCTTCGAGCTGTTCGAGCAGATGGTTGTTGTCTTGCAAACGTCCCCATCTGTTGACTCAGTGATCGAAACGTGGCTGCACGACCCGTTGCAGCTATGCGGGTAGAATGCCTGTCATCTCGACTGCTAGTGATACGAGGCCGTTGGGATCCAGCATGGCGTTCCGTATTACCCTCCTGAACCGACCGATTCCATATTCTGCTAACAGTCATTGGATCTCGACCAATGCGAGCAGCAATGTCACGATACGATTTACCGCAATCGCGATAGGCTACAATCCGACCTTTATCAAAGTCGGAAACGTGACGGTACGCATTTCTCCTCCTTACACGAGGCATCACAACAAAGTTTCACCAGGCAACGCCGGTCAACTGCTGTTTGTAAATGAGAAATCGGTTGGAAACTTTCCTCATGTCAGCACGTTGTAGGTGTCGCCACCGGCACCAACCTTGTGTGAATGCTCTGAAAAGCTAATTTTTGCATATCACAGCATCTTCTTCCTGTCGGCTAAATTTCGCGTCTGTTGCACGTCATCTTCGTGGTGTAACAATTTTAATGGCCAGTAGTGTACTTCCAATGAGATTAAGTTTAACAAACAGAATAATAATGGAAGACAATTTTCTTCTTTCCACAGAACATGGTACAGCACTACCTTCAATAACCAAAAGAAGATCCTCTGCAGTCAGCACAATTGGTGGAAATTTTGTATCAACTAGTACTGAATGGCTTGAGGAAGAAACTCTCTTTCGTAAGAGAGATACCAGATATCGAGACGCTGATGGCCCGCACAACATTTATCTCGCGAAGTAACTACTGAGGACTGAGGTGATACAGATTATGCAGTTGGTGATTCCCTAGTCGGTGATGGTGGAACTCAATAGAGTATACCGCTGCCACCGATGAGCAGAATACGTATATACAGTATCATGAAAGTTCCTCCTGCTCCATTGAGAGATACTGTAACAAAACAATAAGGAAGTATCTCTGGAAGAGATGGCATTCACATCAAGAGAAGCTTTATTGTTGTCATTTTGGTTTGAAATACAGAGTGGATATTAGATTTTATGTAGTGAAGATGACCAGAATTTTGATACTGCTAATCTCCTTCACCACGGCACCTCCGTAAATACAGGACATAGAAGTCGGTGAGTGAATGCTTTTCTATAACGAACGTAAATCACGAGTTGGTCCTCTTGGCCAGATGGCGCGTACAGTCAAGAAGATATTTTCTCTTTTAGATATATGTATTAGATGTATTGCCCGTAAGTGCTTGCTGCTAATATTCACAGCAACTTATCATGTAGCTAAAGGCAGATCTAAAATCAGGAGAATTTTTATCGTATGGGGAGGAGAAAATTCTACAATTCACAACACGGCTCGCCAGTAGACGAAGATGGTAAAAAAAGCAGAAATGACCATGCTTCATTTCCCACATCGATGAGACAGTCAAAGTATTTTAACATTCTACAGATGCTGCAGAAATGTATGTTAAGTACACAGTCAAGTAATTTACAGTGTGTTATTTATTATCAGCAATAATACTTCTGATATTGATCAATAAAACTGAGAGTTACGTATTCAATCCCAAGAAAGTTACAAGATTTTTGTAATTCTGTATTTCATACTGTACTAAAATAAAGCTCAAAATATCGGAATAGACGGTTTCTTATTCATTCTGTCTCAGCAACCCTTCAAAATTTGATGGTGTTTCCGTTAATACCTAAATTTTGTTTTGTTTTTAGGGTAGGGGTCTGACAGATCATTTTCGTGTTTTTTGGTGAATACAGACAATTATGCACCCATTGGTTAATGATAAGAGCAACGTTACCTGCGTAACGGCGAAAAGAGCGAGCGGCTTCTTTCCGTACTTGATAACTGTTTGATTCCCTCGCCTATGCGGGTAACGGTAGGCTCCCAACGGTACGCTGCGGTATCTGACCCTGCTGCGTTTATAAAATACAACGCATAGTTTCCTAAAAATATTAAATATTTATCAATGAGGACTGGTTTTTCAATTCAGTATTTTCGGTATTTTGTTTCCATTCATTATTGTGACATGCCCCACCGCCCACCCCCGTTCATTTCTATACTACCTCACAATCCCTTCATTCCCAAGTAGTCATTTTTCCCGATTTTCTATTAGAAACGAAACCTTATATGCACTCCTGTAGTAGACTCAGTGTGATATGATACCGGACATTTTCTGTAAGCTAGACGCAGTTGCTTCGAGCGTCTGCACCGCGGTTTTGCAAAATATCTCATAGGCAACGCCTCTTCACACCTCTGTAGACTACTGTTGTTTTCGCCTACAACCGTTTGCGCTTCGCAGTTGAGAGCTTTTGAAGACGCTGCATGGCGTCACGGATTTCTGTTAAGCTGTTCATTTATACTCTTAAGTCATAGTTCTTTTCAGATTTTTGCCTTCCTTATCTTGTCAGATAGTCTATAGGTTCCCTTCTTAACCCTAGGATTCATGAGTGGCTGGACTCTTAGGAACACGTTAGGAAGGTCTAAGCCCCTATCTGGAGCAAATGCAAAATGCTGTTTATTATAACAATATCTAAAGTTGTGACAGGTTAGCTGACACACAATAAATAAGAAAGTATTTCTTCTTCTTCTTCTGCTTTTACGGCCTCATTGGACCACTTCAGTCAATCATTTCTGGTCCTCTTCTTTGGTATTTTCCCCTTCCGAGTGGCCCAGTATCTCTTCATTCGTTCCGATGCTTTTCGTCGTTCCTTATCTGTAAATACCCTTTTCATTGTATGTCGTTTGTCAATTTTTGGTTTAAATCTTATTTCTGTGTCCCTCAACTTCTTTAAATTTTTCGTTTTGTTCTGCAAATCATCCAGAGTTATTTCCAGTTCTTCCATATCCTCTCTTATTTCCTTAAGCCATCCTCCTTGTTGTTTCAAATTCCAGAGTTTCTCAATAATTTTCCTTGATAATCTGGTTTCTGGTGTCCTCAGAACGTGACCACAGAAAGAGATCCTTTTCTTTCGTATAGTATCAGTGATGGGCTCCAGTTCTCGGTATACCACTTCATTTGGAACTATCCGCCATTGCCCAGCTTTTTGATATTTCTTATTTATGCATGTTCTAGCAGTTCTTCTCTCTACTTTTAAAATTTTGTCAATTCTGTTCTTCTGGGTGACTTTAAAAAGAGTTTCACTTCCGCATGTAACCTCTGGTTGAACCACCGTCTTGTGATGTATTAATTTTGTTTTAATTGATAGACATTTTTTGTTGTACGTAGACCATGTTAGTTTTTGAGCTTTTATCATTTTATTAGTTCTTGCTCGCCAAGCAGGTTTCTCGTCCAATTTATGTGTTATAATTTCACCCAGGTATTTAAATTGTTTCACTATTTTAATTTCCCTGTTGTTCACTGTGATGTGATCTATTAAAAGTGGATCCGTTACCATTATTTCAGTCTTTTCAAATGATATCTGGAGTCCTAATTTTTGTGCTATATTTTGTAAGCTTGTTATTTGTTTCGTGGCTTCCTGAATATTATTAGCTAGTAATGCTAGGTCATCAGCAAATCCCAAGCAATTTAGGTTTATTTTATCTTTCTTAGTTCCAATTTTAATATTCATAGGATTTTCCTTGTACCATTCTCTCATTACATATTCAAGAGCACAACTGAATAGCAATGGTGACAAACAATCTCCCTGTCTCAACACTGTTTTAATCGTAAATGGTTCAGATATTTCTCCTCTAAATTTTTACTTTGGATTTGATGTTTGTTAAGGTTAACTGTATCATTTTTATTAATTTAGGATGAAGTCCAAAATTCCTTAATATTTTCATCATTGAAGATCTATGGATGCAATCATACGCCTTTTTGAAATCTACAAAGGTTATGACTAGTTGTTTTTGCCTTCTTTTGTAGACATCCATAACTAACTTCAAGGTGATTATCTGTTCTGGGCAGCTTCTCCAGGATCTAAATCCTCCTTGATATTCTCCCAGTTCCAGTTCTAATTGATCTTTACAGTATTTATTATGATAGTTTCATTTTAATTCTGGCACATAGAATAAAATACAATAAATTACATTTAAATTTATCTGAGGTTAAACAACAAAATTTCAATTTCCTGGGCTAACACTAGTTGCTCTGATCATGAAGAAATCTACTTTAAAAATAATTACACTTTTTTCAAGTATTTTTACTCATTTTCTATATGTTGGATCACGTTTTCTGTCTAATATACATGGGCCAACGTTACATGTTCTTTATCATCTTTTTGCTGACCTCCCTTTTCAGGAAATCTTCGGCGGTTGGAGAGGAACTCCACAATGTGCCACAACTTGGAGATCATTATTTTGGCAATGTGAACTGTTGACACATTTCTCCAGGCGAGAACGTATCGTTTCTTGTCGCAAGCTGCGAAGAGTGGAAGGAGATCCCCGAATCAGATCCTCAGAAGACGACGGAGGAATGTGGAGGGGAGTGGGGGACGTGTGGCGATAATAGATGAACAGGTAGTATGATACTGGCACGAAGGGGAATGCTCTGTAGGGGGTGGAACGATGCGTAGATCTTTGGGCAGATTTCGTGATGAGGTGGAGCCAGGCATTTAAAATTGCTGTGGGAGAGGATGCGGAGAGTCTGTAGGTGTAAGAGAGCCACATTTCGTCGGTACAACGGGTTAGAGTGGAAGCGTTAATAATCGGAGATGGTGGAGTTGCTGGTGTCAACTTTACGTCCAGTGTTGAGTATCCTAAGCTAAAAGGGCGGGAGAGGAGAGGGGAGAACTCAATAACTTCATACAGGATACGAATGCAGGATGGTAGACGAAGCCGCAAATCGAGGCTGAACTCTTGACTTCCGAGGAATTGGAAGGAGTCGTAGAATTTTGGTGGATTGAGAATCCAGGTAACAATGGCATAGGAGACATTTGGTGTTATTAAGAATTTATAGGTGTGTAGCGTGCCGTGTGAAGCTCTGATGTCGTGGGTGATAATGGGGGCAAGGCTGAAGAAATGTCAAGACACGTTCATAGGATTTGTCGACCTGTAAAAGCGTTCGACAACGACAAAAGGTGCCAGATGTTCTAAAATCTGAATAAAATTAGGGTAAGCTATAGGGAAGGACAGGTAATATACAACACGTACAAGAACCAAGAGGGAACAATACGACTACAAGACCAACAACGAAGTACTCGGATTAAAAAGGGGGTAAGACAGGGATGTAGTCTTTCACCCCTGCTGTTTAATCTACACTTATAAGAAGCGATGACGAAATAAAAGAAAGGTGCACGAGCGGGATTAAAATTAGAGATGAAAGCATATGAATGATAAGATTCGTTAATGAGATTTCTCTCCTCAGTGAAGGCGAAGAACAATTACAGGATCTGTTGAACGGAATGAACAACTCAGTGACTAGAGGAAAAGGACTGAGAGTAAATCGAAGAAAGATAAAACTTACGAGAAACAGCGGAAATGGGAACAGCGAGAAACTTAACATCAAAATTGGGGATCACCAAGCAGACGAAGTTCAGAAGTTCTATAACCAAGGCAGCGAAATAAAGCATCATGGAGGGAGCAAAGAGGACATAGAAAGCTGACTAGCACTGGCAAAAAGTAAATTCCTGGCGTAGATAAGTTTACTCTTGTCAAAAGAGGCTTTATTTGAGGAAGAAATTTCTGAGAGTGTACATTTGGCACTGTATGGCAGAGAAACATGGACTATGGGAAAACCGGAACAGAAATGAATCGAAGCATTTGAGATATGGTGCTACAGACGAATGTTGAAAATTAGGTGGACTCAGAAGGTAAGGGATTTAGAGATTCTTTGCAGACTCAGCGAGAAAAGGAATATATGGAAACACTAACAAGAAGAAGAAACCGGATGATTGGGCACCTATTAAGAGATCAGGGAATAGCTTCCACGGTACTAGAGGGATCCGTAGAAGGTAAAAACTGTAGAGGAAGAGAGATTGGAATACATTCATCAAATAATTCTGGACATACGACGGTTGCAAGTGCTACTCTTGTGCAAGTTTCGCAAAGGTGAGGAATATGTGGTGGGCGGCATCAAACCAGTCACACGACTCTCTTAGATTCTTGCTAGATGGTTAGAGAAGCGGTATCAATGTCAATTTACTATCGGTGGTTAGTCCGTTAGTGTGTTAAGTAATCGGGTAGAACCTTTGGGAATAATTAGGTAGAAGTCATGGGTTAGGTGTACGCATTATTCACATAGCAGTGTGTGAATCGGACCACCGCTCTGAATCACATATAGCAAATCGGCAGCGGTATTAACTTCGATAATCTTTCCGTTTTCGAGTATGGATATCCGAAGTGTGACCGGAGAAGTAATTGTCAGGGCTTCATTGCCGAACCAGAAAGACACAAACTTTCACAGTTAAATTCATCTTATACGAATTTTGGAATTAAGTTAGAGTTACGTTGAAAACGTCACGAATACGCCGGAGTTTGTTTCTTTAGTAATATTTATAATGAGTTATATTGGATTCCGACAAACATAAGTGTTAAAGTTTCTCTGTCTGATTTGGTCTTGGTTAGTTGACACATTTACTGAAAGTGAAGTTGTTTTTCGTATGATAATGTGCAGTACCTTCGTCACTTACTGAATCATGCAGTAAGCAAAACATTCAACAATAGCATCTGGCACATAAACAGAATTTTGTATCTCTGTGGCTAATTTTCTACATTTAGCAAGTATTGCCATACACCAAAGATACAAACGTACTCGTGATAACCACTCTTATCATACTCTTTGTCAAAATCTGACTCATGCCTTACGTTACGTTTTAACGAGTGGATGAGCATGATAACCTTAAATATCAAAGTGTGTGGTTGCACCGTAATTTGCCAAAACACCGCAATTTGGAATGACTTCTTCCGTTTGACATTAGCAAGAAACAACGGTGGAAATCAAAATGTTCCACGACCGTTTTGTTTTCAGCGACCAGCAACATTTTTTTTTATGAACTTGTATTTAGCATCAACCAGTCCTTGCAAAACTATGCTTGTATTTTCTTTCAATATAGATATGTGGGCAGGGCAAATATTCTAAAGCGTTTTTAGTATATACTTCTTCAGAAAATAGAAATATTCCCATCACTGTAACAGTCATTCACCATTTCTCTGAAATCAGTTTCTGCACACTTCAGTTTTGATAATCTTACGAACACATGCGGCACCACGAAAAGAAAACTGCTATCGTGTAAATGACTGATTGTCAAAGTACATGCAGCTCTTTTTCAGGCTGATATACATTATAGTTACGTAACGTGGCTTTCGCGAGGAAAGTTTTGTTAGTAGGATACGTTTATCTTTTTTTTTTTTTTTTTTTTTTTTTTTCAAGAAGTGCTCTCCGAAAAATGAGAAATCTTGGGTAGTAAATTTAGGAATACTTGGTGTCCTTTCGAAAGTCAATACAAATACCCTCCTCAGCAGTCAGCTCCATGCTATTATCATATCTCGGCTGTGAGCACCTCGTAAAAGCTAAGATCAATGCTTTGCTTTGTCTCTGCTCTCCCCTACAACCTCATCTCAGATGCTAAAGTACTTCGCATGATCCTAGCAAAACTCGAAGCTTACTTACGTTATAGTAAAATCTGCTCCATACATCTCAAAAATTACACTCGAGAATCGGCAATAACATTCGATCTTTGCCAATAACATCCGACAGTCGGCAACACAAACCGAAACATGGCATCAAAACAAGTGTACAGTTTCTAGTGCTGTGAAATGTGGAAAACAAGAACCCGGAGCGGCAATTACAAGAAGAGGAACAGCACCAAAAATGGAACAGAAACTTAATACGTAGAAAATCGTCCACGCAACCTGTAAGTAGAATTTAAAATACTAGTACGTCATAGCAAAAACCAACCAACAGAACTGTCTATAACCTATAGGTACACTGACGCAAAATGTAAACTGAATAGTAAAAATATGTACACATTCCAGGCCACTGAAGAGGTCCTGCAGGGAATAAAGGCGAAACGCGTATGGCACGGAAACTGCATGTCATTCCGTTACAGTTATACGGTCGAAATGTAAAAATTATCAGTATACCGTAATATTACACGCAACTGAGGAAGAGAGGACAACAAAAGTTGAAAATGTCATAGATGTAGCTTCAAAAATGCTTGTACAGTGAAGTATTTCCATAATAGTTTTCATCCCCCATTTCATACCCATAGAATTAAATTTTCAAAAATGCTGAAACACGTACATCCTTTATTTCTGAGCGAGGAAATTATCCCAATTTTCGTAGGCCCAGCTTCAAAATGGTTTTAAATGCGATAATTTTCAAAAGAAACCTTCATCCCCTATTACACCCCCTTAGAGCTGGAATTTTGAAAAACCCTTTCTTAAAGGACGTCCAAGTACAAGATACACAGTTTCTCCAAATTTCAAGTTTCTATCCTTAGTGGTTTGGGCTGATCGATGATGAGTTTGTCTCTCAGTCAGTCAGTCAGTCAGGACATTACCTTTTATACATAGAGATGTAACAATTAGCGATCCAGTTCTCGAAACTTGCATGAATTACCCCAGGATGATATTTGATAAACAAGGAAGCCACAGAATTGAGTATCGCTACAGAAAACTTGATCGTAGCTATGAATGGATAAGACTCGTTTCAGCCTATTTTGAGGACTGCCACGCATGCACTCGGATTATTCAACCGAGGGGATGAAAATAAAGCACAGAGTGATAACGGCAGCAATTAACCTCGTTGATGCTGCTTTTGATAATTTTCCTTATTAATTTTCTATTAAATATGTTTCGTCGCGTACTCATAATCGTACTTCTGGTATTCTTGGTGACGTAGTAAACGTAGGTATTTCGGGACACATTACGTTAGCAGTAACTGAAAACTTAATGGGAAATATAGCATTGCTACAGATAGTGTTTAGAAATTGCAACACAACTTATTAAACGGGAATATCTTGTTTGCGTCGTGCATTGCATTTGCCTATATTGAAGGTTAGCTGCTAGTAACAGCGCGACGCTACGATCCTCTGTAGTTCTTCCTACATATCCTTACAGTTTATGGTTTTGCGAATTCCTGTGAACAACATCCTCATCCGCGAACAGTTGCTTTAACATTCTGTTTGGTTAAGAAAAATGTAAGTTGACAAATAATAATTTACCGCCATTAAGAAGAACGTGCGACGTTCACTTTGTTGATAAGTCTTCAGTTAGATTACAAAATAGTTTAGACATCGCCTACCAGATCCCAAGAAAACAGCATCACCATCGACGACATGGACGGAATGAACGACCAGCTGTCAACCGAATAGCTGTTTGTGGAACTAATATTGATTTCTACAGAACAGGTTTACAATCTATATATTTTAATATGACTTAACTTCGTCAGTGAAACCTTGGGTAGTATTCCATTAAAATGTTGTCAGTGGATAGTCCACGTAGCTCTTTTCAGCATAACGCCTTGACAGATTATCGAACAACAGCGTATTATGGGCATTTGTTCGATGACTCTTCTTAACTGAAATGGTCCGTCCATGTTTTTTTCAATCTCTAAGTAGGCATCATTGCATCAGTGACCCGTAATAACCTGCAGCTAAAAGCGAAGCAAAATGTTACGTGTCATCTGTATACTATAGTGCTGCTATCTCATAACGTCTTTTCCTCTTGTTATGGACTTCAATTGAACTTTAACTCTGCCATCACAGTTGAATGAAAGAGCCATAGTACGGTCTTCGGCAGTGAAACAAACTCGGATGATCAAGCTCAGAAATTCAGCTCTCTGTGACAATATCCGTTCTTGTGTCTGGAAGATTGATGAGAGATTTCAGTGATGGTAAGTTTTCGCAAGACCAGAAACTATTACTTTTTCTTAACATCTGTGGGTAAAATATTTCTTTTGAATTTATTTTATTCTTGTCGCGCTGCCCCTCTCCGGCTCATTTTTGACAACAAGCCCATGGTTTTGGTTTGAATCTGTGGAGAACCTGCATTTGCATAGCTATTAAGCTATTAAGTGTCCGTCAGGCTGCTCTCAACTTTGCTGGTTACATATCTGTGGCAACTTAGTTGGAAAATGAATGTGCCTAAGATAACTTCAAATCAAGTGAGGTGACCTAATTAAAATGAAACAGAGATACGAAATAGAGATCTGAGTTAATAGTAAATCGAGAAATGAAAGGATTATTATTACGACGATAAAGAAAGTACTATACGAGAAATCAATGGTATATTGAGAAGACATTAACACTTTCGTGGAGAATGAGCTAACTTTGATTAAGCTATTCGATGTGTTATATCATATTAAATGTGCTTTGGGCTTGCCACTAATGTAGTATTGAATGTATCATACTATTCAGCATACGGGGGCTATTTAAATAAAATAGATTCGTTATTCCGAAATAGTATAATTAAGTGTGGCAGACGACAGTGGTATAGATTAAATGAACTCGCACAATTGGGTGCGACATTTGCACTATAAAACATTGAAAGGTTAGCAGCGCAGTTAACATCAACACTCTGGTAACCTCTACAATGCGTGGTACTAACGTGTCCTACTGCAGCACACGTTGTCGTGGTCTTCATTCTGAAGACTTTTTTAAAGTAACTCTTCACGTTAGTCAATCCTGTGCCGACCTCTTAATCTCTGCATAACTATTGCAATCAACATCGGTTTGAACCTGTTTACTGTACCCAAGCCTTGGCTTGGCAACTCATTACAGTTCATTACTCTTCATTAGTTATCCAATCTTCACATATCAATCTTCAGCATTCTCTTATGGCACCACATTTCAAAAAGGTTAAGAGATCTACACCGAACAAATAAATAAGAAATGGCGCAGATGCAACGTCGTACACAAAACATGTCAGAACACTGTTGTGGAAGAAACGAAAAAACTAAACGAAATTGAAAAGAGTACAGAATCATTAAGATTTCTTACTGAAGTTCGAAATTTAGTGCGGACTTTACCGAGAGATGCTATTAATATTTTCCGAAACGAAACTCTGGTAAGAAAATGGCAGAATATCCCGAGAGATTCTGGTCATGCATACAGTACAAGAGCGGAAAGACAAAATCAACATTTTCACAGCACGAAAAAAAATGGTTCAAATGGCTCTGAGCACTATGGGACTCAACTTATGAGGTCATTAGTCCCCTAGAACTTAGAACTAGTTAAACCTAAGGACATCACAAACATCCATGCCCGAGGCAGGATTCGAACCTGCGACCGTAGCGGTCCTGCGGTTCCAGACTGCAGCGCCTTTAACCGCACGGCCACTTCGGCCGGCTCACAGCACGACAGCAATGGTAATGCGTTCTTATGATAGTACCAGTAAAGCCGATTGACTAAACATGGTTTTTCCGAAATTCCTTCCCCATGAAAAACGAAGTAACTAGTCCAGAATTAGAATCACGAACAGCTGGCAACATGGGTTGCTTATAAGTATTAGAAGTAGGTACCCCCGATGTAGTGAAGCACCTTTAATCACGAAACAGAGGCTGCGCTTCCGGACCAGATTGTATACCAGTTAAGTTCCTTTCGTAGTATGCTGATTACAAAAGCTCCATACTTCTGAATGATATAAAGACTGGCAATCTGCCCAGGTCACACCAGTACTCAAGAAAGGGAATAGAAGTAATCCGCTGAATTACATATCCGTATCGCTAACGTCTATTTGCAGCAGGTTTTTGGGACATACACTGTCTTCGAACATTATGAATTACGTCGAAGAAAATGATCTATTTATAAGTAACCAACATGGACGAAGAAAATATTGTGCTTATGAAACACAATTGGCTCTTCACTCACATGGGGATTTCAAATTCACTCCATAATTTTGCAATTACCGAAGGCTTTTAGTACTGCTCTTCACAAGAGATTTTAGTGTCTATGACATATCGACCCAGTTGTTCTACTGGGTTCATTACTTCCTGTCAGAAAGCTCATAGTTTGCAATAACTGACGGACAGTGATGTAGTAAAACAGAAGTGACCTCTGGCGTCCTTCAGAAAGTGTTGTCGGCCCTGTGCTGTTCGTACTCTTCATGAACTATTTAGGTGACAATCTGAGCAGCCCTCTTAGACTGTTGTCATTTAAAGTCTTATAATGTCATCAGATGATCAAAACCAACTGCAAAATGATTAAGACAAGATAACTGTATTGTGACAAAACTCTGTATTCACTCTGAGTAATGAAACTTACGAAGTTATACACATCAGTACTGTACTAGATGGAATCCATTAAATTTCGCTATATCTCACGAATTGAAAGGCAGTCTGTTCTGCTACATATTTAGGGATTACAATTACTAATAACCTAAATTGAAGATCACATAGATTACGTTGGGGGGAGGGGGGGGGGTAACCGAACCAAATACAATGAATTGTTGGTAGAACACTTAGAGGTTGTAACTGGAATACTAAAGAGACTGTCTACACTATGATTCTCTGTCCTCTTCTCGACTATTGCTGCGTGTTTCGGGATCCACATCAGATGGGACCGACGGAGGAACCCGGAAATTTCAATGAAGGGCTGCTCGTTTTGTATTATCGCGAAGTAGGAAAGAGAAAACCATGGATATGATAAGCGAGTTTGGATGCCAATCACTAAAACAAAGGAGTTTTTCTTTGCGACAGAGACTTCCAAGGAAATTTCATTTCTTGATTTTCTCCTCCAGTTGCCAAAATATTTCATTGACTCCCACCTTTGTATGGAGAGACAGTCTGCAGTTTATATGCCCTTTAATTCTACCATCATTTGTTAGTTTTCTGCCCCTATACTAAAACAGACATACTGTTTTCAGTATTTTCGTTTCTTAATTCGAAAGCAATATCAATCACAATCACCAAATGTAATTCAGCTATATTCAATCAGCTTTGTTGTACTCTTGCTGATAATTATCTCATAATCTCATTTCATGACATAATCCATTCCATTCAGCTGACCTCCCAGGTCCTGTGCCGTCTCTGAACGAATAATAGTGTCATCCGCAAACCTGTAAGTTTTATTTCTTCACCGTTAACTTTAATTTCCTTCTGAAATATCTGTCTGCTATTTTATCAAGATCCGATAGGTGACAAAATGAGAACCACAGTGAAAATCAAAAGTGTTTTATTTGAATCAGTTACCTCTAGAGTCTAGCTGTGTCTTTAAATAGTCGCCACTCTGACTCAAACATTTATAGCAGCCTTACACAAGCTTTACTATACCATCGTCATAGAAGGCAGCCACGTGTGGTTTCCGCCAATGCTGTAAGCTGGTCTGCATTTCGTTGTCTGCGCCAAAACGCTGTCCTTATAGCCAGCAGTTGATGAGAAGAAAGAGATGATCAAACACTTCACATCAAAAATCGCTGCAGGAACATCTATGTTGCATCTGCTGTGAGTCTGCGCCACACTGCCGCACTTTGTTGTAAAGCATGGTATTTACGTTATTTGGGATGCATGAAATCAGGCGGAACCATCAGCGTATGACAGCACGTACTTCACACTTGGCGGGAGACTACCGTTGTAGGCATATCTATTTGCTCACCATGCGCTCAAAACTGAAATGTGCAACATGACGCAGTAGACGAGTATACCAGAAGCACTGTGAAAGACATCTGCGCAAAATTTCATCCGATTTTTTCTGTGGTTTTAATTTCGTGGCCGATCAGAGCTTGCTAAAAAAAATAGCCGTCATATACATGTTGTATAACACAATCGATAAAACAACCCTGTTTCACACCTTTTTGAAGTATCGTTCCCCTTTCATGACCTTCGAACCTTACAGCTTCAGTCTAGTTTCTTTATAAGTTGCAGATAATCTTTCGCCCATTGTATTTTATGCCTGTCACCTTCATTATTTGAAATAGTACATTCGACTGTCAGAGTTTAGTTTAGAACCAACAAATGCTACAAGAATAGGTTTCCATTACTGTTGCCTTTCTTGTGAGATAAGCGGTAAGGCAAGTATTGTACCATATATCTAATTATAACTGCTTTACATCCATCAGCACCAAATATTTTTAGAGTTTATCTTTATTTCATGACTTTTGTTAGTAGTGCCTCCTTTGAGCATTTAGGTACTCCCACTCTCCCCCAATTATAGCCAATAATTTAATACCATTTCTGTAAAGTTTGTTATTAATCTGCGCTCTTCACTGTCATTAGTGTTTTAGCAGCAGTCACCCTTGCAATACCCTCAAAAATTATGTTACCCGACAGAAACCTCCAGATTAATTTTGTGTCTGCAGTGGGAATGGAACCTGGGTCACTGCTGTTCGTGTATTGTACTCTTGTTGACTAAGCATTCAGGTAAATCTAATGCACACATACACTCCTGGAAATTGAAATAAGAACACCGTGAATTCATTGTCCCTGGAAGGGGAAACTTTATTGACACATTCCTGGGGTCAGATACATCACATGATCACACTGACAGAACCACAGGCACATAGACACAGGCAACAGAGCATGCACAATGTCGGCACTAGTACAGTGTATATCCACCTTTCGCAGCAATGCAGGCTGCTATTCTCCCATGGAGACGATCGTAGAGATGCTGGATGTAGTCCTGTGGAACGGCTGGCCATGCCATTTCCACCTGGCGCCTCAGTTGGACCAGCGTTCGTGCTGGACGTGCAGACCGCGTGAGACGACGCTTCATCCAGTCCCAACCATGCTCAATGGGGGACAGATCCGGAGATCTTGCTGGCCAGGGTAGTTGACTTACACCTTCTAGAGCACGTTGGGTGGCACGGGATACATGCGGACGTGCATTGTCCTGTTGGAACAGCAAGTTCCCTTGCCGGTCTGGGAATGGTAGAACGATGGGTTCGATGACGGTTTGGATGTACCATGCACTATTCAGTGTCCCCTCGACGATCACCAGTGGTGTACGGCCAGTGTAGAAGATCGCTCCCCACACCATGATGCCGGGTGTTGGCCCTGTGTGCCTCGGTCGTATGCAGTCCTGATTGTGGTGCTCACCTGCACGGCGCCAAACACGCATACGACCATCATTGGCACCAAGGCAGAAGCGACTCTCATCGCTGAAGACGACACGTCTCCATTCGTCCCTCCATTCACGCCTGTCGCGACACCACTGGAGGCGGGCTGCACGGTGTTGGGGCGTGAGTGGAAGACGGCCTAACGGTGTGCGGGACCGTAACCCAGCTTCATGGAGACGGTTGCGAATGGTCCTCGCCGATACCCCAGGAGCAACAGTGTCCCTAATTTGCTGGGAAGTGGCGGTGCGGTCCCCTACGGCACTGCGTAGGATCCTACGGTCTTGGCGTGCATCCGTGCGTCGCTGCGGTCCGGTCCCAGGTCGACGGGCACGTGCACCTTCCGCCGACCACTGGTGACAACATCGAGGTACTGTGGAGACCTCACGCCCCACGTGTTGAGCAATTCGGCGGTACGTCCACCCGGCCTCCCGCATGCCCACTATACGCCCTCGCTCAAAGTCCGTCAACTGCACATACGGTTCACGTCGACGCTGTCGCGGCATGCTACCAGTGTTAAAGACTGCGATGGAGCTCCGTATGCCACGGCAAACTGGCTGACACTGACGGCGACGGTGCACAAATGCTGCGCAGCTAGCGCCATTCGACGGCCAACACCGCGGTTCCTGGTGTGTCCGCTGTGCCGTGCGTGTGATCATTGCTTGTACAGCCCTCTCGCAGTGTCCGGAGCAAGTATGGTGGGTCTGACACACCGGTGTCAATGTGTTCTTTTTTCCATTTCCAGGAGTGTATACATAAGCACCCCTACAGATTTTAGAAATTGACCATATTTCATCCCCTCCAGACATATACTTTCGTCTTGAAGTGTAGTACCAGAGCACGTTCCGATTTATCGTTTTTTTGTGTTATCAGTCATTTTATTAGTCTGTTGTGATTCGCCACGAATTGTTCTCCCATGTCAAACTCTTCATCTGAAAGTAGTTGTTACATCCAATCTCCATAAACATTTATTACACAAATTCCAGTATCTGTCTTCCCCATGGAAATTATTCCTTGATGTCTTAATGTCCCATTGGCCTATCTCTTCTTCTTGTAATTATTTGCACATATTTATTTCTTCACCAATTTCGCGGGGAACCTCCAACTTTCTCATCTTATTTTTCCATCATGCTTCTGTATAAAGAGATCTCAAACCCTTCGATTCTCTCCTTTTCAGTTTTCCCGTCTAAGCTCCGTGTCTACATACGTTTACTACCGTCTGCTTAGCCCCTCTAAAGTTTTCTTTGCGTTCTTTGCTATGTTGCCATCCTTACATGCCATTCCTCCGCTAATATTCTCCGATACTTCACGACGTGTCAGTGAAGTTAATCATTGAAAGTTCTTCTTTGGTTGACATCATTAGTGCATTGAGTGGAGCCATTAGCACTTATTTTTAATAGTCCCAGTTTAAAATTCTCAACCAGCTTGTAATGAATATGCGTAAATGAGTAGTTCAACTGGATAAGTCCCATAAAAGTCATACAGCAGGTGAAGAATGACTTTATTGATCGCAGAGTATGCATGATGCGTTTCGGAATTATTTCTGTCTTCAGAAATCCCAGTACAAAGGTAGTACAGGGACAAGGGATTTACCAGATACGTGTGTCACGTGAGAAGATAACCACCGAAATATAATGGTTTCTGCAGCCACCTGAAATCCATCTACAAAACTTACGATTCTTTCTGATATGTGACTGGTATCAAAAGACCCATAAATTAGATGACAATATCGTTATGTACATGATCTTTTTCAAATGAATGTAAAAATGATAAGGGTGGGAGAGTGGTTCGTAACAAGAAATTTTCACATAGCAACTTGTGTCCGCGTGTGCGGATAAATCACACGATGATTCAGTAACTGCTAAACGTACAACCTTAGAGCCCACACATCCTTTCCATCCGCCACCACAGAAGCACAGTGCAAGGGTGACCTTCACTTCCAACAAAAGCGCTCCGTAAGGTATCAAATACAAGACTGTCTCCGTTTCGTAACACACTGACGCAGAGCGAACCAGACTGCAGTGTGCACAGGTGACGCAAGGGGTCCGACATCGCAACAGACAGACATCTGAAGTGCGAAATGTAACTCGTTCGCGTCCCAGCAAATGCCGGAAGAAAGTACAAAATGTGGCTCTGCCCGGAAGACCTGCTAACATTTCGACTAGGATTGGTCGCTGTAGGCCTACCTTCCAGCAGCGCGTCACACTGTTAAATGGTGCGTAACACCGAATGTTAAGGGATTTGTCCTAGATTGTTGTGCGAAAGTTGCTTGTTACGACCTACTGTACCAGCCCTCATTTCTTTCATTCATGTTAGAATCACCCTGTACAAGATTCCGTTAAGTACGTACGCTTGTAATGTCCAAACTTTATAAACAAGTGAGCTTGAATGGAGATTATGTGCTTAAAAGACATGTGCAATTTATCTTAAGAGGCAAAGACGGAAATATAAAGGGACTGCTTCCATGAGCCATATGCTAGTGTAGATTTGTAATTTGAAATTGTTTGATACAACATTGACTAACACCAGCAACACCAAGTCATTACTAGACATTGTCCATTATTGCATTCGTTTCACTTAAGAGGCTTGTATTGCTAAACGATAAGCAACGATTGTCGAGAAATTCTGTGTGTATGAGCCCGTGATTTTGTGGTTCAATTGTTATCTCTCAGGTGAAACGCAAATAAAACACTACTGCAGCACAAGTACCTAATATCAAAATTGCCTGTTCTCAAATGAATAAAAGTGGTGTGTGAGAGAGAGAGAGAGGGGAGAGAGAGGGACAGAAGAGAGAGAGAGAGAGAGAGAGAGAGAGAGAGAGAGAGAGAGAGAGAGAGAGATGAGAGATGAGAGAGATAGAGATACCGCGAAAAAAATTAAAAACATAGGAGAATTCGTGAAGGCAACCAAATGTATAAATACGGTTCCTCTGTTTTAGAAGATTTGTAAATTGGCAATTTAATTTTCCAGTATTAGAACCACCAACTCAATATTACATATTAGATTTTCTGTGCTTCTGCTAATTAAAAACATAGGAGAATTCGTGAAGGCAACCAAATGTATAAATATGGTTCCACTTTTTTAGAAGATTTGTAAATTGGCAATTTAATTTTCCAGTATTAGAACCACCAACTCAATATTACATATTAGATTTTCTGTGCTTCTGCTAATTTTGCAACTCTTAATCGTTCACAGGATTCAGATGTTCATTCTTACAGAAGACTTCTGATCCCGACTATTCAGCTTAAATTTTTATTTCTTCAAAATTCTGGTGTCTATGTCATTTTCAAGGTGTTTTTCTCGGCTAGGAAATTCGTAACATCGACTTTGCTACTTCCTGTAATTCACATCTATTCTGTAACGTCCCAAAAAAACGTTTTCGAACTACTAGTTGGAATTGCGCTGAAGGGAAAATATACTTTCTACACATATGTTTCTTGCTGTACCGTCACTTGAGTAAATATTTTCTTACCCATTGCTCTTGTTAGTTTCTCGCCCCATTCCTTCCTCTTAGGAAGCGCTTTTCAGTGTGTACCTAACATAGTAATTATTTCATATTGGCAGAAATCTAATTTTAATGTATCTTTTAATTTCTTCGTAAATGAAAACATTTTATCTAAGCATTAAATACAGCAACTAGTTTTTGCTCTTAGGTTTTGTGCGACAGCCTACATTGTTACTGAGCCCACAGTACTGAACCTTTAATGGTTTTAAACTTCTGCATAACCATTTGTTTCAGTCTAATGATTTTCATCCATTCTCTCTTATTTCAAGTTACATATTTCATTTGCAACGTATGAAGAATTTCTTTTGCAGTAAGCGTATGGTCTCCCTGACTAAAGTCAGAGTTTATCAAGGTCTTTCTCATGTAGAAAGTTAGCAACGAGTGAAACATTAACGTTAAAGGCGTATTTTAACAACGAAAGTAAACGTCTGAAAAATGTTTTTTTTATTTATTTATTTATTTTTTATTTTATTTATTTATTTATTTTTGAAGCGAATGTAGTTCCAAGAGAAAATGTACTCTTATCACCGTATTAAGGGCTACACATACAACTTTCTGTTGAATTCTGTAGTTTAGTGCAGGGAAATGGCGTGGAAAAATTGTTTAGGGAGAAAATAAAAAGCTTGTATTTTATTAACACTTTACACATGTAGGCTACGCACAAGATCCCGTTGTCAATCAATAACCATAGGATGTTTAATGTTACTGGTATGTTTAAAAAAAAGTATTGTAATACTATATTAATCTCTTTTGCTAGTGGAAAACTTCTAAAGTCGTGAAATGATGCATAGAAAATTTTTACCTGTAGATAATGAAGTTATAAATTCCGCCATCCAGCATCAGATTCCCATCAGACCGACGAGAACGTTGACCGACGGCATTGGTAAGATGCCAATGACCGATGTAAAAATTACGCAGTTTGCATAATTACATTGCCCAAATACCGATAGGAAAGGCCAGCAAAAGAGGTCTCAGGAACGCTGAAATAAAAGTTTTATATGGTAATAGCCAATTGAATACTAGTAGCGTGCGGCTGTGGCCACCGAACAATTCGTCGGCAACTCTCCTTCGCTGTAGTCTGAAAAGTTATAAAATGCAGCATAATAATTTAATATGTGGAATTAATGAAAAAGGAAAGTACAGTCTTAATTAAAACACGGCTTTTGAAATTAAATCATCGTAATTATTTGGCCAAACGTTAGAGATACTAGAGCGACACTTACATTTTGTGAAACAGCCATCGAAAACCAACGAGAGAGAGAGTTCTCATAGCTCCTGCTTTTGTATGATCGAAAAACAAATTACCGCGACTGCCTTTAACTTGCTTTACAGTCTCGATAGATAAACATTTATCTGAAGATTCTTTACCGGAACAGCAAAAGAATACATTCCTCGTATTAAATCGTGAGCTTTTCTCCCTACTTTACAGATTTATTTATACAGAGAAAATTAATTCTTAATGTATTTTAGTCTTAATTAAAAGACTGAGGCATATTCTATTAATTATTCAAAAAATCAACATTTCAGATACCATTTTACAGAGGCCTGATGCACTCGGCACAGTGTATGTTATGCATGTTATTGGAAAAAAAGCTTTGTTCACATGTCTCCAGCACTTTCTCGCATCCTTTCAACTCAGCATTGAAGTCGCCAAATAATCTTTATCTGATTAGTTCTGAACAACAGTGATTCACGAGCATTCGCCCTGGACAATCGTTGATTAAGCTTACTGATAATAATGAAGTTGCATTAGCGTTGTCTATAGCGTGGAGAGCCGTAACAATAGTGAAAGACGCAGTTAAACCAAAGCAAACGTTCCAATTCCATGGTAACGTGTTGCTTTATCAGTGATTTCAAAGCAAATAGCAGACGTCCTCTGCGTTGACACAACAGCAAGGGACTGCTATTTGTGCACGCGCATTTCGGCGTAGTAACACTGTTTGCAAACCAGAGAGCGCGCGAGGGTCAGTGACAAATGAAAGCAGTCCTGCCCCGACCGTTTAGACGTATTGCGACATGTTTGGCGTGCCGCAGTGCATGCCAGCTTGGAGATTTGCGCAAAACTGGAAACGAAGTAAATCAAGCTAAGGTAAGGATGAATCGCTGTATTTTCTTTTAAAACACGTGTACAAAGTTTATGAAAAATGTATGAATAAATTAACTAAGTAGGACTACCAAACATTGATTTAACAGGTTGCTACAAATTTGTTCGTCCGATAAATTGCTTCACTTCGCTACAAAGAGCTGAACATAAAATTTTCTAAACACCTTTGCAAACGTTGTAATTGAAACTGAATCTCATCACAGTGGTACAACCATAAGATATGAGTATTAGATTTTCATCTCCCTTTACGTACTGAATTATCCGTTCAATATCCTCATATACCCTCTCCGTCCATTCATCTTACGCTTGCGGCGTCGCCATGTCTACTTGAAATATAGTTGGCAGTGCCTGTGTGCTCTCGATTGCGATGAGAAAAATGGTCCCACAGAACTGTTCACGGTAACTCACTCTCCTCCCTATCTTCTAATTCATTACGAATCCTCCATCCGCTAACGATTTTCTGTTGCTATTGATATTACCCTACACTGATCAGCAATCCTGTTCTTTACATTTCACTTCACTGACCCCCGATACATTTAGGGTGAGCCTTAATATTTCCCTTTTCAAACTTTTCAGCTTCCCTACCAGGACCAAACTTCTGATATTCCACTCCGCGACTCGTAAAACGTTATCCCATCAATGGTTCTTACACCTTTTTCTCATTGTTACCTCCTCCTTGGCAATCCCCCCCCCCCCCCCCCCCCCCCACCCACCAAAGACCAGAGTGAGGGACTAATCCGGAATCTTTTGCCCACGGACTAATCATCATGGCACTTTTTCAATTGCAGCCCACAGGTCCATTGCTTTCTACAGCCTCTTGCCTTTGATCATTGTCGATTCTACCACCTTTTAGGGGGAGTTTTCCACCCCAAGGGCAAGAGAGTTTGCTTAACCTCTTTCTCAAGGCCGTTAGCAGATCGAGGGTGACTTCTTATGTTAAAAGCCTTCGGCGACGTTGCTGATGATTTTTATTCAAAATTTAAGCAGTGGCGAGATCCGACGCACGACCAAGCACATTTCTATTACTAATCAATGACCCTCACGGAGAGGGTTAGGTCTGACTCGAGCATAGTATGTTGATATGACAAATTTTGTGCTGAGAGCGTTTCAAGCGGCTGATATGGCCAAGAGTGCGGTGGCTCCTTTCAATCTTTTAATCCCTGTAACACTGGCTCACAGATTGAATGTTTGTTCCGTTATCACTCAGTCTGTTCCTGTGATGTGTTCGACACTTACCCCCACGTTCGACACATCCACTCGGATCTGGAGAATTTCCAGTCCCTGTTATGTTGTCAACCGATGGCTTCGCATATACCCTTACCTCAGTCATTAACTTCCATAACGCACGCGTTTAGTTCAACGCTTCCTGTTCCAAACTTTTTAACTGCGTAGTACAGCACTCCACCACTGCCTTTTTACCTTTTGTCATTTCCTTCAGCCTTTCAATGGTGCTCTTTATCCTCATGGTGTCCCTTTCATTTGTAGATTCGTATACCATTTTTAACACCCTCCTCCTAGCTTCAAACCAACCTCCCTTGCGTCTCCGCAAGTTGTGCGGCACCACGACAGCTGCTAATTGTGTTTGTTCCAGTAATCGTTCGTAGAATTTTTTTCCACCTATCGTACTCTCTTGTTCTCCAGCCACCCCCCCCCCCCCTTTTCGAACTATACGTCTTTGAATACACCTCTCTTCTTCGTTTCGGGTTACAATCCTACCAACACATATTCCAGTCTCCCAGCCTCGTATCCTACCTTCCAGGCCTTCAGTGCCAGTCTCGGTGTCCGTCGATGACTGGTGATAACCACATTCTCTTGCCTGGCAGAAAGCACTCCGTTGTCAAGTCGCTGCTCTTGTAGAGCCCCCATTCCACCGTTGGTGAAGAGATGAAGTACTGCCAAGACTGGAATCTCCTTCGTCTTGATTCTTGTTTGAAGAGACTTATGAAACAGAAATTGATTGCTAAACCTTCTGTCACTTGCTGTTCAAAAATTCTAGTTTGTTGAGGTGCTTCTGGCACATCCCATCCTCATACCATCAGAAAGAAACGTCTTCGTATTACGTATGGAGCTACACAGTAATAGACGTATTTGACCTATGATATTGTGTGTGCATCTGCAACTACTAACCATTTAGGGTTCTATAAGAACATTGCTGATGTCTGTATGTGTTTTTTTCCTTCATTCTATACATTTCTTTCTTTCTCTGTTAACGTTACTTGCATTTAATTACTTTCTGAGTACAGATTCAACGTGATATGATATACAAAATCAATATAGTTTTTTGTTATGTAATACTTTTTCCATGTATGTATGTAATTTCATTATAATTTTAGGAGCTTCGGCCCAGAAGGAACGTTAGATATCTGCGCATAATATTATGGATGGAGAGGCGGTTGAGGAGCATTGGTGTTCAAAGAGGGACGAGACCGCGCGTTAATGTAGTGCTAGTGCATAAGAGTAAAGGCGTGAAAGATTCGTTAACTCCTGAGAAATAGGAGAAGTTTTGTGAGGTTGTATTATCACTGAATTTGTAGACGGAGAACGTCGTTACACGAAGAAATAGGTAGGGGAAGGAGAAGAGATATGATTGCAAGAAAGAAAACTCTGGAGATTTATCGTAGAAGAAATCAAAACGACTTACGACATATCAGAGCTACAGAACTCTTAGAAATCTTCAGAGGCAACAGTAAGCAAACTATGGAATACTTCTATACTACGACTCATTATAAAATTCTATTGAAGACGTCCACCTGTTACCTGTAATTATACGGATAGTTTAAGCTACTCTGCGTTGCACCTACGAGTGAAATAAAGTAATTACGCTGAGAGTTCAAGTTATGTTGCGTCGCACTCACGAGTGAAACGGACTGTCGACATTTGGGGCAGCGAACTGTGTATTGTCTGGCCCAGTATCCTCAAAATTCTATTTGTGTCTGTATGAGGGCTGAGATTTTAAGCAATTTAATTTTGTAATGTGCAAATGAACAGGCGTACCACACGGAAAATTTAATTTCACCTCGCTGTCCTCTGTTGTTCCTGAACATCAGTGTTCACAATACTCAGTTAACCCGATTTGTCCCGTCCCGTTTTGTTTTGAAGCAGTGAATATTTATTTTATGGTGTAACTAGACAATGTGACAAGTCAGAGCCAACGCAATGAGCATCTAGAAAACCACGGTTTTATTTTCTCTTATTCAAGAGGTATCATTCGTCATGTTAGCACCGGGCCAGCTATCAACGAGACAATGGAGCGTTGCCAGCTGAGAAGTAATCATCTCAGCTAGGAACCTGCAGAACACACAGCAACAAATATTATTAGAGTGTGTTGCAAAGGTTCAAATCAGTTTTCGATCTACCTCCTTCAAGTTCTGCTCCAAAAACTCATCAACTTAAAATTAGGTTTGCACTGCGAATTCTCTCTTAATATGTTGAATGTAATTATGCTTATTATGTTTAGTTTATAATTAATTCTATAATGTTCCACAGAATTCCCAGATGCGTCAGTAGAACCTGTAAACAGAGACTAATTTGTGGTCGGAAGGACTCTACAATGAACAATGCGGGCCCAGACAATAGAGCTAAACAGATCTCGTTCTGGAGGTCGGAAATAGCGTCGACCGTGCTGCAGGCTCATACACAGCATCCTGCTTCCTGTAGAATCCGTACCACCTGAAAATTTACTTTGTGATTTATAAAATGAGTGGATGATATAATTGGAGTCTCACCAGCGACCTCGTGATGACGACATTGAATTTTATTGCTCTTTCTGTTCACAATTCAATATTGTACATACATTTACATAACACGATTTGGATTCGTGAAGTAACTCACGTGCACAGAGTATCTACTATATCTGCCGTAGATATACCATCGTTGGTCAACTAATGTCGACCAATATACATAATTACCATAATTAACAAATCCTCACACGCACCCACGCTGAATGGTCATTCCCGATAAGAAAATGGAACACTACACAGCCTTCCCCGCCCTTTGCAGTGGGAGCATACACTTGCACCTTGAAATTATTTGTGGTATGTGATAACTGGTTGAGTATGGAATGGGGCGGCGAGATGGCAGCACTCTCACACAGGTAGAGCTGGACTCCATGCACCTACACCATGAACATTGGTAGCTGACATGAAACAACTCAAGAGTCAGATGAGAAATAGAAAATACTGATTTGTTAAGAAATGTTGGAAGAAACAGCTTAATGTGGGTAATCATTCACTCGCTTTCATTTCACCTTAATTCAGGTGATATTCACATTGAAATTATTGGTGTTGCTTCATCAGGCACTAGTACAATTAATTTGTAATATCTTGCTTCCACAACGATGGCAGTTAGCAGTTCAAGAGTTTAGTTGTTTCCTCATTACATGACACTACAACAGCATTCATGTATAGATTTCGGCACACTTGATATTCGATGTATACTTTGCCCTGCTCATATAATGTTAATCACTCAACTCAGTAAATCCTCAGATAAATCACTGTTAGGTAACTGTTCAACTAAATGTCGCATTTAACTACTTAAATGGTGTATCTGTGGATATATTACACCGCAACCAATCATTCGTCTTCTCGATATTAAGGGTTCGTTAATTTACGAATCAGTTGGAACCTAAGCACTATGTACTTGTTTCCTAGAGTACAAAGAAAAGAACGTGCATACACACTCGTCATGACTTTTCACTAGTACCAAGTATTGGGTTTTGAAGCTTAATTAAGAAAAATTCATAACCATACAAACAGAAATCCCCAAACACCCTCATGTGACTAATTTCGCAGCCAGTAATTCATTATTATTATTTAATTAATATGTAGATCACTGGTGAGGTAACTACATGAAAACTGGTTCTAGTTACTAAAAAAAAAACTGATTAAGAAAACATCAGCTTGCTTAATACGCTGTAAAAACCTAGCTAGGTAACTCATAATATTTTTCTTCTTTAAATTGCTCATTTTGTTTCTGTCTCTTAATCCAAAAAACCTCAATTAATTGGTGACTTGTATCCATACATAACTATACATATACTGAGGAAACAGTCTCTTAAAAAAATAAAATCTTACGGATTAAGGCTAAATCTAAATACTAAATACATTACTGTAGAGGAAGATCATTGACCTAATACTCAAGCGCTGTAGCGCTTAAGTTCTTATGTGGTTATAAGTCTTTAAATCGGTCACTCATTAGGTATGCTGAAAGTTAGGCAGCAGCCTGTAGCATTGTGTATTATTTCGAATGGTCTCATATAAGGTACTTGGCATTTCTTGTTCTGATTTCTTAGGAACTTAAAACTGGTACACTTACTAGATAACTTCGTCATATAGTCTGACGTTCTCTGAAAGTCAGAGTGATTATTGTTATTTTGTTGCGATGACTTATTGTTAGTTGAAGCTCATGGCAATCTGTTAAGACGTTCCTTCGTCTCCACCCCTTTCAAGATCCACTCAGACAGAGTTGTATTGCTACAAGTTTCTATCAAACCGTTGTAGTAGTGGATCCTATCGTTTGACGATGATGACAGTATTTTCTCATAAAATGGTTCATTTTACAGGATAGGTCTCCTGTTGCATTCGATTCAGGAAGGTATCATGACATCAGGATCGCTTAATACCAACTCCTCTTAGGAAATTTCCCTGCTTTATCAAATTACAATGCCTCAGGTTTACCTATGTACATAATGTTTCCCTAGTGAGCATTTTAATTATTGGGTGACATGTTGCCATTTTTAAGGCATACAGCTTGATGTACTTTGAAAATAAGCCATGAAAGCCTACAGTGTACTTCATCCCTACCCTTCCTAGTGGTAGGGGTCCCATCAAATCCAAACAGACAATCTGCAATCGCCTTTCAATTACCATAAAATGTAACAGACACCATGATCCTAGATTTGATGATTTCATCTTTTGTAGCATGACTTCAGTATCTTCTGAACTTTCCTTCTAAAGTTGGGAACTTGATACTATCTTCCTAGCGTCTCAGCACATCTAATAACATCACAGTGACCGTAAGCATGGAGTGAATATAAAACTAATTTATCTTCATATATTGCACGAATACGCATACACCAGTTTCCTAATTGTTTCTGACCCATATGAAATAACAGTCCTTTATAAATCTTATATCAGGAATTAATCCTGAGGTTCAGCTCCTATACCAGCTGTTCCATCACTCAGATCCAGGATCTAAAGCATGTCTTCTTTCTGTAAGCAGGCATATTGTCATATTTCTAAGTATTACTTCCAGTAGGTTGAATATTCCATTATAAGAATCTGAAATTCAAATGTATGCTCATCAACCTCTTCATTCTCGCTTAATCCTTCTAGAAAATGAGAAAATGCATCAGCAAACAGATTACCACGACCATTCATACAAGTAGTCTTAAATTCATATCCTTGAAGAATCATCGTCCATCTAGCTAGGCGAGGACTGAGTAATTTACATGTTGGAAAAAACTTAAGACTTGGTGATCACAATGCACAAGTGTGTGATTATCAGTGATATAGTAGTGGTACTTTCTAAATGACCATACAATGGCTAGAGCCTCTAATTCAGCAGTGAAGTAAGTCTATTCACAGTCAGTTAAATGCAACTAGCAAATGAAATTGCACAAAGGATTGACACTGCATGTAGCTTTTGTACTTTAAAATGTCAGGAAGGTACCGTATAGGACAAAGCTTCTGTCATTAATCCAAAGTCATTAATCTTAAACAGATGGTGCAATAATGGTGAGTTAATTAGAACTGTTTTGATCCTCTCAAACATCCAACTGACACCCACTAGTCCACTACTATAGGAAATTCCTTCTGAGCAAACTCAAGAGAGATTCTTCATTCATAACTTCATCTAAGAGAAAACAACGGTAAAATGGGGCCAATCCTAAGAATCTTGTAAGCTGTTTACAGTTCTTTCGTAAAGGTGCATTCTGAATTGTGTTTATCATTTTATTATGAGGTAATATACCATTAGAAAAGATTATATGACCTATAGGTTTTATTTGCAGCAAACCAAACTTTAACTTCTTAAGACTGGCAGTAACACTGTAATGATAAAACTGGTTCAAAACTTTTCGCAAAATAGTGAGATATTCCTTCCAGATTCATGATACTATTAAGTCATCAGCAAATAAGGTAGCTTGTTGATGTATCTATAGAGCTAATACATCATCCAAAGCTTATGCAAACATTCCACAGCTCACTTTCCATCGTAATTATAAGGCAGAAAATTGATAGCGTCTTCCAAAATATATGAATGCAGTAAATTTGTGAGATTCATTGTCTAGTGGTACCTACCAGTAGGAAGACCTAAGACCTACACTGGTTAGGTACTTAACACCAGGAAAATATTGTATCAGCTCCTCGATGTTACATGGTCAGTTGCATACAGGTATAATTATTTTGTTGATTTCTGATGCATCTAATACCAATTGAACACTGTGTCATCAGCAGAGGGCTACAGTATGGACTATCTGATGGTTCAATAGTTCCCCTCCTAACATACTCTTGATCTCCGAGTCATTAGTGGTTCTTAGTGCCCATGGAGTCGCACAGTGGCTATATTAATACATAGAGTGAGGCTTTGCATTTAGATGGCAAACATATCCACTAATCATGCCTAGCATCTCCTCAAAAAATCTGAGAGTAATTCTGTGAAATTTCTAATAACTCACTCTCCTTTGAACATAATAAGGCAACTGATTCATCAATCTTGGCTTTAATCTGCTTCTGTAGTGACAATGTCTCTGTGACTGCAAGCATTTGTTCAGACTTACCTGTAGCTACTTGACTAATCTATCTAATGACTGATCCTAGGCAGTATTTTCCATGGATGCGTTCCTTTACCAGTAACTTAACTGTGGTTGTGATTCCTTCAATTGAAAATGTCAATTTGCCTGAAGATAAGTCTATCATTGAGTCCCTTTCCTGCAGTGACTCTAGCTGCAGTATACAATCGACAACTAAATTCGACAGCACAAGGAATGTGCAAAATGTTGCCATATTGCCCAGTATTATTTTCATTTGTGTCTGCCATTTTACAGATCGAGAATGCCCTCAAACAGTTCCAACTATACAACATTTTATTACAGCAAAAGTTCGAATGCGGGACATTTCCTGAATCCTTTGGAATAATGTAATCGATATTGCATTAATGCATGCTACTGTGCTCAGTATAGCATTTAGAATTAAACCTTGTATTTCGGTATGCATAACAGATTGAAGTACTTTAGTTGAGCTGAGTTTACGTGGATGCAGATCCTGTACAAGTTCTTCATGTATGACATACCCATAAATGTACTATAACATCAATAAACTATTACTACTATGGCCCCTACAATAATTCTTGAATAACACATTGAGGTGAGACGTAGTGGCATTTACTTTAACTTTGGATGTGATCCAGAAGGAGGTATGGCATGACTCAGCTGCATCTAGTGCCCGAAGTGCACTATCGGCATGTCAAAATCCACCAATCTTCTGTGATTCAGTGCACACTAGTGGCCATACACCTTTAAATGCACGAATAAAAACGGCAGGATGAATTGCTTTCTGTTACGGATTGAACACATTTAAACTGCTAGTGTTTAATGAGTTTCTATTTCATCAAAAGAGCATCTAATTCGTTCTAGCTCCCCAAACTGTATGTGGCTGGGTTTCAAATTTCAGATCTCTAGGTATAGTTTGATGCTGTGGAGCAAATGGCATGAAATGTTATCTGTTTGCATCTTTTCCCGATTTCTTTGCATGTATGCTTCCATTTCACTAAATTTTTCCACATTTGTTTCTTTTAATGTGTGTCAGGGTGCTGATGACCTCGACATTAAGCCTCCGTAAGCCCCAACACACACACACACACACACACTCCTCTTTCGACATCACTTAAAACAGATTCATTAGTACACAATTTTCCCTTTGACCCAACTAATTCATGAATCATAGCTTCTGGATGATGATTTATTTCTTTCCACCACTGGCCAAAATCATCTCCTATATGTGATTTTACTTCCTTTTATCTTCAGTAATTCCTTTATACAAACTATCTTCATGCTATATATTTATCTCTACAGCTGTGTCGACTTTCTCCTGCACTTTGCCGATTACTTGATTATCCTTAAATCATAGCCAGGCTATCATCTAATTTCTCCTTCTGTGCAGTATTCATTTGGGTTAGAACACGGTCTTGCTCATGGAGCAACTGTGAAACATGGTTAGTTAATCCAGCAACATTACAAAAAGTCTTTATGAACTTACTTTAATTCCATCACTTCACCATGTAGATTACTAACCACTTCAGGAAGATCTTTGTGTGTGACTCTAAATTCAGTACTCTCATTAAGTAGAGAATAAAGAGACACTGAAAATTCCTGTATTCCAACCTGCAAGCCATTATGAGAATCTAATATCTGTTTCCAGAGTTTAGTTTGTGCTCCATTGATCTCTGTACATAAGGACGTCTGAATTCCTTGCGTTTTCGTGTATATTTCCTGCTTTAAACTCTCGGAAAGCATTGCTTTAAGGTTTGACAATGCACAAACAGTACCAGTTTATCGTACTCAGATAAATTTTGTTTTAAAGTTTGCTGTTGCATGTATAGTCCCTGCCTTAAACTATCAGATAAATCTTGTTTTAAGGTTTCCAATAATTATTCTTTCCGGTGTTTGAAAATTAGCTGCATCTTTTTAACATTTGTGAAAAATGAACCAATGCCTTTTCCCTACTCACAGTCTGTTCCACACTGTTCTCTGCCTGCAGGATATTCGTTGCGTTTTGTTGTGCCAGTAAGACTACTACAAAACTTTAAATGGCCGGTCTACGGACTGTCTCATACCCTTATAGGACCCTGATATCACTGAAGCGTGGAGGCAACTCATTGTGCACACTTACTTAAATTTAATTTTGAGAAGGTTTATATCAGCGATTTCTTTTTCTGCCTGACCATACATCCCACAATAAAACACTACTATCAGTATATTATACTAAAAAACTGAATGTAATGGGAAAAATGTCTAATATTAATTCTATAATTTTCCTATTTCACAATGTGTCTTGTCTTCCTCTTGTCACAAAAATTAATTAACTTTTAATATTTTGCCTGTTATTATGACTGTTAGATTTAGTTTACAATCCAGTCTACAATGCTTCGCAGAATTTCCAGATGCGTCAGCAGAAACTGTAAACAGTGACTAACTTGTTGTTGAATGGACTCCACAATGTGCATTGCAGGTTGTGATAGTGTAGATCGACAGCTAGCGTAGCGGAGGTGTAAAATAGCGTCGACCGTGCTGCAGGTTCTTCCGCAGCGTCCAACTTCCTACAGAAGCCGTATCACCTAAAAATTTGCTTCATGATTAATAAAATGAGTAGTTGATGCAATTGACACATTACTTCATGATAGACACTGCTTCGGACAGGATTAAATAGGCAGGTGTGTACCATTTTAATCACAATAGTTTATGGGGTGTTTTGGTGGTAGTTCTTACACCGAATCTTCACGTGTTTCGTATAGTGAATAGCTACCAAATTTTGCAAGCTAACTGACAAGGTTGGGGGGAAAGTATCAGCTGCCTACTTGATTGTAGGACAATCCAATCAAATTTTTATAAAATAGTTTTAATCAAAATGTAGTGGTAATTGGAGTCAGTCAACGTGTAAAAGAAGTTGAGCTCGTGTTAACGTGGGGCAGCCATCAGCATCAGTGCTCAACAGTTGAATAACCCTGCTGACGACTGACACACGTGACTCCACATTTTGCATGAAGAATTTTCTCTTTCATGCTCTGAAAATGGGCTGAGCTCCAATAACGTCAAAAAATTGGAATGTTAGAACAGCAAGTGACCTGTTTTATTTGCGGCCTAGTCAGCAGTGGTGTAAGTCTCCAAATTTAATATACGCTCACAAGCCTTCTGTGTGATCTCTTGTCACACCTTAAGCTCATCCCCGGTGCACAGCAACCTGTGAACTACAGTGAACTACAGCTACTCTCCTTCTAGCCTTTGGCAAGGCCATCTGACACTTGACATATTTCTTCCGCCTACACAACCGTATACTGTAGACAAAAACTACAATTGGGCACCCTCTCCGTCGCACCACGCTACTCTCCATAATGACACCATGGTGCTCTCGATAATCACACCATGTGCACCTATAATTTTACCAAACATGACTCAAAATATAGACAACATTATTCGTCATTTCCTTGGATCTGATCTGTATGGTATTTCCCTCAAAGATCGCACAATATCTTCACGCTGTCCCTTATGTCACATCTTTCTCTTCGCTACGGATGTTCATACGAATGGCAATGAATCCGCAGCACCCTGAAATGGTCGTAAGTGTCCAATATGGGCCATTGTCGATTTACTTGGAAACTGAAGCCTAACACTGATTAATGATTTTATCAGTTGGTACGGCCCTGATACCTTGTCACAAACATTTGTGTTTTGACCTTAGGGGTTTAAAGTCTTAACAACATTAACTATTACACTACCCTATACTATGGTCATTTCCCTGTGTGCTTCCTCACTACTTGTAGCCGTTCCAGGGGTTTGATATTCAGTTTCTGCTCATGCCCCCATACTTCCTCTAGAAAGATGCTAGACACAATGCTAATTCCCCATTGTATCAATAGTTGGCCTGATCACCTCACATGCTGAGGGTGTCCTCTCATATGACCCAACCCAGTACAAGTGTGAAACTTTGAGTTATGAGCTGCCTTGACAAATGTTCAGCACACATCCAAATCATTGTGGTGAGAGTTTAGATCATCTTACCAATATTATAATGCACGCTCCCCATTCTACCACTAGTTTGTAGGTGCAGTGGACTAGTTCATAGAGAATGACACGGTTGTTCCATCAAGCCCAATATGAAATTTTTTCTTTTGTCCGTGGTTACCACCTCCAGTACACGAAAGCTAAGTAACCAGTTGTTGATCCTGCCTCTTCCACTGTAGCTGCGTGTTGATTCGGGATGATGATCATTTCTTCTTATCGTAAAAGTGTTCATTAATCGTTAAAACGAAGTGGTTGCCCACAGGAGTCCAACTAAATGCATCGAGCACGTCAATAGCTATCATTTTGAACGGTTTTGTTGCTTATGCTAATATTTGTAATGGTACTTACTTATGACTCACACCCACTTGTTGTCCATAGTGTACGCAATTCTTTACGTATTGGTGCACGCCTTCTTTCACCCGTTGCACCAGTGCCGTTCTGCTACCCTCCGGTTCGCTGCCCTCTGACCTCTTTGCTCAGATCCATGGTCATGTAGTTCCTTTTAAAACTTCTTCCCTGAGCTTAGCTGGCACCACCACACGTGGCCCTAACCTAATGGCTTACGGAACAGGTCATCACAAGTGCTAACTGCAGCTACATCAAGCTCAGCTTGCAGTCGGGGACAGAGACTTGGACTGCTTACCATTCAGCGAGGCCATGACCCAGTGCCTGTATGACTGCCACGATTCTGCTCAAACCATCCATATCGCCACGCTTCCTGGCTGGCTTATGCACATCTCCATAAACAAATTCAGCCAGCCTCAACTGCCACGCTTCCTTGCTGGCTTATTCACATCTCCATAAACAAATCACACAACCTCAACTGCCGTCAAGTTGCAAAGCAATTCAGTGCAGCTTCATCCGTTGAATGTATCATGTATCTAATAAAATGACTCCAAGCAGAATTTAGATTTCCTTAGCACTTTTAGTGCAGGCCTGGGTTAAAAAATGAATGGCTACATTGGAAACTACTGACCAGCATAAATTACATGCAATTGTGACAGAAATTTAAATAAAGATAACCGTAATTTAGTGAAAAAACTAAAAGCCTCAACAGAAAACTGAGGACGGTATCGACAGCTGAGAAAATTTGCCTGTATTAGGTGGTTATGTACGAGTTTGATATAATACATATGTTTGTTAATGTATTATATGGAAAGTATTGTATGACACTGTTCAAAATGATGGACCAATGGCTTAAAAATTCGGCTTCCATTTTGGTCTGGACATTCCATCATCTGTGCTGGAGCAGAGTTCATGTTCATATATAAATGCGGCGAGTAAATAGCGATCTGAAACTTTCGAATGTTTTCTAAGTACGAGATAGTGGACCCGTGAAATTTTCGCGTGTCTGTGGCGGGAACTTCCGAGATTTTGAGGAAAAGTTAACGTGAACTGGTAAATTTTCGCGAGTTAGCGAGTTTTTTGAACGTGTAATAATTCTCGCAAGTTCGGCAGTGTTGAATACAGAACATTTATCATAGTCTAGCAAAACTACATGATATTAATGTGATGCACTCCTGTGATCACTAAAGTATGGAAGCATTAGTTCTGTCGTCGTGATAATTCAACCACAAAATCGATTCAATAAACTGTATTTATTTTTAAACAAAACCAGAAGTGAGTTGAAAACTTCATTTAAATTTTTATCACCACACTTATAAATCATGATTCAATTTTTGTATCACATATTTACAATAGTACGATGGTTATTAGGGTGTTGCGACAGATGCGTTGGCTACCCTCTAGGTGATAGGCGAGTTTAAACAAGCAGCCACACGTCCTGAAACCCTCAAAAGAGTTTTGTGGAAGGAAAACATATGTATCATCGCAGGCTCCAAAGAAGAGGAAGACCAAGGAACTAATGTCTGAAAGGAGTGGAGTTAGCAGAAAGAAGCGGAGGACTTTGAATGAATTGGCTCCTGAGCGGTGGTGTGAATATTTAGAAATAGAAGTTTATGTGCAAAACAGACCTGGCCAAATACCGATAAAGTTCCTGATGATGACTTAATCAACCGAAATAATTTCTAAAATGGAACTGCACATCGATCAATTTGTTATCGTTAGTAAGCTAAGTGCACTGTAAAGAATTATTTTTTCGAAAGACTTTAAAAACTTAATATGTGTTATCAACTATTTCTCCATTCTTGTGTGGGTATGTGTGAGGGTGGAAATTGAGTCATTAGTGGATGCTTCAGTTGATGAAAACACTGCGTGAAGAGTGCAAGGTTTCGAGCCATGTCCTGTTCCAGCAGACCAGTTTTAACTGCCAGGGAGCTTAGAAATAAAGTGTGAGATTTCCTTTTGGAACACGTGTCTGTAAGAACAATTGTAGGAACATTCAAGGAACCTTCTGTTTCTATCTGCATTCTTACCCTAGGTAAACGCCGTTACTGTGTAACACAACAAAAGAAATCACAGATTCCATAAATGAACTAAATTTTCAAACATTCTTCAGAACTGCCTAAAAGTTTATTGGGGGGTTCATATTCATCTCACGCACTCGTCGGATACCTCAACCACACAGACACACCCATTCTCGTACATACATACATACGTACACTAAGTGGTCTCTCTCATCTCCCTGTAGAACTAGTTTAATCGGTATCTTTACAAAAGTTGGTAAATGATCGCACCAAATCTCATTAATATTTGAGAGATGATTTAGACTTACCTTATATGCTTTTGCCCCCACATTTATCTTTTCCGACTGTGATTCGGGGAAATACTGATAATGTCCTGGAAACAGAAATGATTTTGAGTATTAAAAAGGAAATCTCTTTTCCCCAGCAGCCACTAACAAACCCTCCCTCACCCCCTTCCCGCATTCTGAAAATATTAAACCCATCCGTATTCGCTACTTTGTGGCATGGCGGATATGTTTACAAATCAGTTGCTTCATTACGTACGTTATCTCAGCTACATTAATGAGGGAAGTTTCATATATCTGACATTGACAGCCAACTCATGCCTGGAAACATGTACGATGGGCGTAGCTTTAACGAATACCAGAAACGGAGGATATAATAACACACACATATCTACACACACACACACAATCACACACACACACACACACACACACACACACACACATACACCTGATGTATAATATGACCAACTCAATCCTCCAAAGCCTAGAAGAGGCAAAAATTATATTAATGAACATTTCCTATCATTTTAAATTTAGCGAATTAGGTAGATCCTATGAAATCCTCGTTTAATGATCCCTACTGTCTTTAAGAACGACTATATTTTATTTTTTATTAAAATAATTGCTGCCCACTGACTGTAAGTTCTTATTACTCACTTATTTCACTGTGGCTCTTTCAGCTGTAGAGCTATTTGCAAGTGCAAGGTGAAAATTTCGTAGTTCGCTTCGCTGTTTGTGACACCACCTTAGTCTTCACAAAAGTATATTTAGGATTTACATCACTGAGCAGAGAGCAAGGCGACGTCAGAAGCAGCGAAACGAACGGTGGAGTTTCCACCTTGCACTTGAAAATGGCTCTACACTCGAAATCGCGACAGTGAAATAAATGAATATTAAAAATTTACAGTGAAATGGTGGTGTTGATTTCATTTAAAATGCATATAATAGCTGTGGTCAACAACCAGGGAAAAATCACCGACGATATTTTAGTTTTCGAGCCGTAAGTAACCATCGTCGTCTTCTAGGAGCTCGCACTATTTAGTGGAGAAGCGTTAGTTGAATTGCGAGATCGGTTTCCTGAATAATGAGCAGATGTCGATCTCGTTGATCAACTCGCCGGCAGATCTTTGAGTGGTCGTTTTCCTAACAAATGGACAGGTCTTGAAGGGATAATGAATTGGCTTGCGCTAGTTTTGGATATTTAAACCTCAACTTATCATTTCGTTTTACATAGACTAATTTAACGCTTCCATTACCAAGAGGGTATTCTGACTATCTCAGGTTAATTTTTTCCTCATAATATATTTACCTGAAGGGCTATATTCTTGGGGGGGGGGGGGGGGGTGGAGGGTCATGACTTTGTTCTAAAATCACTGAAATTGTGTTAATTCTCATGACGAAACCCAAAATTTCTGTTTTTTTTTTTAGGTGTTATTGACTGTTAGAGGCTACCCCGCTTGATATGAAGTGTCTTATTTTCTTACTGTTAAACATGAAGATTATACGAAATATTTCTCTCATTGATCTTCATTAATGAGTTTTACCTAAATCAATTTTAACTCAAATATACGTTGTTTCCTACTATTTCAGGTTACTATTACTAAACTGAATTAGACATTCACTGTTAGCTGAAATGAAGGGGGACCACATTCCAACTGCAGTAATGACGCTCAAATGACTTTCTAGAGAGGATACTTAGGAAATTCTAGATACTCCTATGTCAGTGAAAATGAAAATAAGTGTGTCATCGAATGAACTGAATGACTATGTTGAACCTCTCGACAAAGACCATATCTCAGCATTAGATGAAGCTAATTATGAAATTTCGAATTATAATATACATTCACGTGAGCAAGTAGAGGAAGAAGATCAAGACGCTGTAGATATGTTTGTTTCTAGTACTGGGGTATAATTTTCCGGTGAATGACCGAAAGTTGGGCGTCGCCGACTTGAAAATATTTTGAACATAACATGTGACCCGGTGAATGACGGTAAATTAATCACAACAATGATGGTCATTTTCGTTGTTTATTTCACCAGAAATCGTGAGAACTACTGACGAGGAAATGAACGGGAAAACAAATAAGTAATTTTGTGTTTGGAATACAACTCATTCGTCCAACAAAAAGACACGTAGGGATACAAATACAGCTAAAGAGTAAGCTACATTAGGAATTCTAATAGGTACTGGTCGAACTCATGGACGTCTCACAAGTGCTTCAGATTTATAGGGAGGCATTGTAGCTTTACGGCAACCTTTCTTTTCCACTGACGTTTCAAGAAAGATTTTTGCCCATACTGAAATTGTTACGATTCGACAACAGAGGTACAAGATCACAAAGAACTGAAGACACTAAGACAAGCTACGAGCCATCAGGATAGTGTCTGGCATACTTCGGTTTAGCTTACGTAACAACTCCTATCGTCATGAATATGTTACTGTTGATGAACGATTGGAAACATAACGAGGAAACTGCTCTTCTATGTTTTGTATGAAGAGTAATCCTGGCAGGCGCTGCATTAAAATTTTGGTCTGTGCCGACGTGAAGATATCTTGCCTACTATGGCTCCATGTTTCAAAGGGGATGGTTGACAACGCCCGAGAAGGCAATAAAGGACAGGGAGTTGTTTTGTAACTGATGGAACGATTTCTGAATAATGATAATGGTGTGGAAACTGATAATTTTTTCCTTAGTTTCCCACTGACTGTTGAACTACTAAAACTAAACATGACATTGGTTCCTAGCCTGTGTTCCAGTAAGAAATACATTCCAAAGACATCTTTGCCAGTCTGTAAGAAAGAAGTTCAATCTTCAGTGTTTACTTTTACAAATTATTTGACTGTGGCTTCTACCATCCAATAAGGGGAATGCCGATGATCTTACTATCCACCCAGCATCACGAAAAAATTTAATACAAATTCGAAATCAGACTCCATTTCAACAAGCCAAATTTACTGTAGATAATGGAGGTAAAATGAAAAGAGAATGCAACTATGTAATAATAACCAGAGGGTGGCCACGAAGTCTTTCCTTGGAGGTAGTTGATATTACAGCACGGAATACATATATTCTGTACAAATGAAGATTTTTTTAAATGGCAGGAGAATAATCGGAGCTGATGGAAACTCTTAGTGACTGAATTAGCATTTGGACTCAGCAAAGGCAACATGGAGAAAACAGCTAGAAATGTCAGCAAACTTCATAGTGGTGACAACATACATTGAAACATGTGATATTGAAATACCGACAGCAATGATGCATTCCCAGTGTTTCAAGTTACCAACACCACCGCACTTTTTAGATTGCAAGAGAAACAATCAGAAAGTCAAGATTCTGTTTTGTAAAGTGCAAGACAGCTGTACACAGAGAAGAAACCGTTACTGTGAAGTGCATGTGTGCAGAATTGTACTCTGCTGAACAGTTCATTTATTAGTTTATTTTACTGAAATGACTACGAAAATGTAAATTTTTAATTTTGCACGTGACCAGTATTGAATTTTCTTGTGAATGGTTTAAAATGTATTGTACTTAACATCTATGTTTAAGCTAAATATTTTTAATAGTTTTAACACCTATTTTACAATACTAAATAAAGCTATTCGTTGAAAATAAAGGAATCTAAAATAAAAATTACACTAACTTGCAGAGTTCTTTTGGGTAGTCAAAACACCGCTCTTGGTAAAATAAAGGTGTCGAAAAGTGAGTTAAGCATCAGTTACGCAGCTAAATACGTGTAGTTAATATGTGAGGCACGGAGTACATCTGGCAAATACGGCCTCACAATGAACACGGAATTTTTAACATGTGTAACGCAGTAAAGCCCAAGGCGTATTGAGACTCCTACTGTACCAGCGAACGTCGATGCCTCCTTTACAATAAGAGAAGCTCGTATAAAATCTATGTCAACTAAAATTAATTATCTATTGCTTAAAAATTTATAGATCATGTTTTCAGAACAATGTTAAAATTTAAAGGAAATATAATGAAATCAATTCTATTGTGTTTTTATACATATGTGCCTATGATTGTCTCTGAGAGAGATGTAAACTCTTTGACTTCTCAGGTATCTTAGTATTTCTTCATTGCATATGGACTTAGTGGGCAATTGTGCTGAATTGTGCTCACTAGCGGGAAATGGTGGTGAATGGCGCTCAAGTCATTTTGTGAGGCAGCAGAAAGCAGACGCATTGAACGAAGTACTAGTTCAAATTGTGTCATCATGATGTGTGAATAGTTTCAGAATACAAACTTTTTAAAATCGAGATACTTTACTTCAATTCGTAACGTGAGATTTACCATATTTTCTGAATCCTTTCGTAAGTTAATTTTCTACCGACTAGCCCAGCCTGCTGGCATGCCTCTATAGGAAGGAACGAAACCAACCTCAAGAAAATGATCTAAGTAATAACTGTGTATCTTAGTAAATGGATATGTCCTTTAATGCATCTCATTTCAAATGAATGAGAAACGTCTGGACTGAGTACAAGTCATGAATATCACTGAAGAGCTGAATTACACTGCTACCCAGAAGCTTGAGTTTGATCTACAAAGAACTACCATAAGTACCACCACGTTTAGGTTGACTACGAAACACAATTTTCAGAGCAGAGATACGTTTCTATTTAATGGTAAACTAAGAAGCCCCATAATTTACTTTCTATGACAGTCAGACTACTCGTGATCGAGATCTATTGAGTGGTTTTTAAGGCAAATAAAGGATTATGTATAAAGTGAAGAAAGAAACTAATACCATTTCAAAATACAGATCAATAACTTTAGAGAAAAAATTCTGTGAAGACAAAATAAAATCACCGTAGACGTCATCAAGATGTGAGTGAGGACTATAGTAAACCTGAATAGCAACAGAGTCAGGTGACACAACGCATACAAATCAAATCATCGCGGAAGTTGCATATGAGATGAAAGGAGCGCATTAACTCACAGAAGCGTGTCCTCACACCCGTGATAGGCTGATACACAAATATTAAATAAAGCTCCTAGTTCTAGTAATTACTACAGCGACAAATAGACGAGCAAATGTTCAACTGGTAATAGTTTTGCGCAAAATAATTTACACAGTATTCGACAACGTACTTTTTATGAGAGGTTAGTGCTGTTACGAATGTAGTCCACACACTTTGAAGAGCAATGATTTTAATTTGATTATTCAACATAAACAGTGAAGAAGTAGCACAATGAAAAAAGTAGTTTCAATCGAGAGCCATACGTATTACTCAGAAACAGTGGCTGATTCAGATTCGTAAGCAAGCTATGGCCTATCTGAATCATGCAGACGTTCAGATATCGCAGAGTAACTGCAGGCGACACCTCCAATCCTGTAATTACACACAAGCGTCTTGGACTTACTTTTGTAACGGCCTAGCTAGGATTTACAGACAACCAAGTGTTTTATGTACGCTTATCCCATTGTTCGAACCAGAACGCTTCAGCACGCTTGTTTCGGTTGAATACTGGTACGAAACTCCGTACATTCTGGATATGCGTTGGGCTCGAGTGCCAAGCCTGAGTAGACATAGTAATGCATACTACACATCGAAGTGCTAAAATACTTACATGATATTGTGTGTTACGGTTTTTTTTTTTCAACCAGTAGATGGAAGACTGTTCATGACCAATATTTCGCAGGTAAGTGGAGGAGAATGAAGGCGTACAGTTCCTCAATCATAAGAATCGGTGCCAATGTCCGTCACTGAATCTCAAATCTTCGTCTTTCAAGAAGCAAGGGAATCTGACAGTGTTGATAGTGCTCCATGTGTCAGATGAGGGAGCTACGCCCAGCAATCTCTTTGGCGGTATTCGGAAAGTGTACGTCATGTGCCAGCACCATAAATTCAAACAAGGCACCAGACAGTACCTCAACTATTACATTGACCTAGCCATAACACACACTCTTCAGACGTAATACTCGTACATGCCATGGAAAAAAAGTCATTGTGCAAGGAGGAAGTCAACCCTTTACGACTAAGTGGCTGAATAACGCCTCGGGGATGCATAGCCAACAGTGGAACATGACACTCCTTTCTCTTTTCAGCCAGTACTTCCTGTTTTGCTACATCGTTCTATCTCATACCGTACACACCAACGAACCAACATTCGAATAACGGTTTATGTGTAGAGGCGACAACATAACTCACAAAATAAGCGACAGACAATAACCGCAACAAAACCGCCCATTCAAGGATGCAAATCTCTGCATCAACTGCATTTCAATGGAAGTAATAAATTAAGTTTCTGTTCTTAGTGTCGATGCGAGCAGAAGAATGTGAAATGAGAACACCTAGTCACAGTTTAGTCAGTGCCACAGTAGCACATTTTGAGAGAACGCTGTAAACGCGGTCTTCAGAATTTAGTATTTAATGATCCTGTATTGTTCAGAAATGTGACTGTGAATGCCTCAGACTACTCAACGCTGCGTTGTAACAAAGTTTCAAGTACTTGCAGGGGTAATATTGCACATTTATTTGTACTAACTGATGGCTTTAAATCAGCGGGAAAAAAGACATTCACGCTAATTGGAATGCTGATGTAGGTTTGCTAATGAGGTAACATACTGTGGCACTGAATCACAGAATAACTTGGCAGCGTAATAAATACGGAGGCTACCCACGCGACCGTACATACAAATTATACTGCTAACCATGAACTAAGAAGCATAAATATTTATCCAGATTAAACTGTGCAGTTAATAAATCTATTAATTTGCTGCAGCGGAGGAACAGTACATTTGTAAGAGACTTCATACTTTAGTGCTAAACTTCCATGAGAAGTGAAAATACTTTGGGAAAATAGGTTGCAAAAGAAGAATCAATAAATGAAGCAGGTTATCGGCACCATATTCTTAAATTGTGGAATGCGAATGAAAACAGTTATCAGGACATTGCACCTTACAAACAAACAGGACTTAGCTGGATTGTTGCTGTAGGTGTCATGTTTCAGTGGTAGATAAGCAATTTTTATATTCTATGCCATTTCTTCTGTTGCAGTGTTATGTTAACTATTTCATAGTAGCCAAACTATTCTTCTTGAATATCATAGTTATCCTTGATCATCATAAAAACCCATAGTTTTTACTCAGAGCACACAAAATAACAATCGATTGACACAGACTACCACTGTCAATGCTGTTACCATAGATAAAATCTTTGTATAATGCTTGCCATTTACTTATGACCATGATAAGATCAAAACAACGCAATATGTGGAATTACTAGCTTGCTCATACGCAGAAATGACATTTATGAAAATAGTTCCTTAGTCTAATAACGGATGCTGTTACTTCTTACATTTATGGAGTATTGGTGCATACTTAAGTAATGTTTGAAACTATTAACAAATAGATGAATGCCATTTATGCTGTAGGCCTACCTTCATATTTTGAAAGTATGTGTATTAAATGTATATTAATATTAGTAACTGATTGTCTTTACATGTGTATTTGACAACTAAAACGTTAATGGGATCTTTGTATTATAAGCAAAACATATCATTTAATTACATAATATCACTATCATATTCAGATTTGAAATGCATAAGGCAGAATTTGAAAACTATTAATAAAATGCAAAGTGTAGGACTATTCTTCAAATGATTTTCAAATAAAAATAAATTTTTAGCTGTCTCATTCTAACATTCTTCATGATATTGAAATGCAAAATTATGTTTGTAATTTCCCAAATTAAAAAATGCTTGTTACTTAGTTTCAACAGGACTTGATCAAAAAATGGTTGAATTAGCTCTATGCGCTATGGAACTTAACATCTGAGGCCATCAGTCCCCTATACTTAGAACCACGTAAACCTAACTAACGTACGGACGTCACACACATCCATGCCCGAGGCAGGATTCGAACCTGCGACCATAGCAGCCGCATGGTTCCGGACTGAAGCTCCTAGAACCGCTCGAACACAGCGGCCGGCAAGGTCTTGATCCATCCATTTATGTCGCATCTAATAACAGACAATTCTTTGACTCTTCTGTAAATGAAATTATCCTCTGTATATTCACATCACTCTGGTGTCATTCAATAATTTCTCAGCATGGAGAAGGTGCATGAAACTACTTCTTGATGCCTCTTTGCAGCAGAGTGTATCTCATGCCCACTTCTTGTCTGAACCCTTTTGTTTTGTCTGCATCTGCGACTTTGTGCTTTACGGCGGATAAATTAGGACTGTCCGTTTTAACGTTTCCAAGTACGTTCTGACCTCTTTTGCAACGTTGGGGTTGAGCATTGTCGTGCTGCAAAATCACTTTATCATGGCTCTCGCTGTATTGCGGCCGTTTTTCTTTTAATGCTCTACTCAAACGCATAAATTGCGTTTGATAACGAGCACCTGTGATTGATTCACTTGGTCTTAACACATCGTAGTACACGACGCCGAGCTAGTCCCAGCATGATGTTGGAGCCGTGAATATTTGGTTTGGCCGTCGCCGTGGAAGCATGGCCGGGATATCCCCATGATTTTTTGCGTTTAGGGTTATCGTAATGAACCCCGGACACAATGCGATGCAGCAACCCCTTCTGTTCTTGCCTCTGAAGCAACTATTCACAAACGCACAAACGCCGTTCAACGTCTCTTGCTTTCGGGTCACACGGGACCCAAGTTTCTTCTTTCTGAATCGTGCCCATTGTCTTGAGACGTTTTGAAATGGCTTGCTGAGTCACTCCCACTAATTGTGCCAATTAAATTTGAGGCTGACGCGAGTCTTCACTCAGCAATGTCTCTAATTTTACATCTTCGAAAAAATTCTCTTTCCCACCACTATGCCGGTCTACGACGGTAAAATCAGCGTTCGTGAAGCGTTGAAACCACTGACGACACGTTCTTTCACTAACAGCGTCCTTACCATACTTGCTTCAGAGCTTTCGATGAGACTCAACCGCTGTTTTCTTCATATTTAAAAAAAACAGTAACACCTCCCGCAAATGACGAGAATTAGGCTCTTAAACTCACATTTTCAATCAAGAACAACTTGATGATGCAGACACAAATCGACTAATGTTTGAATGATGTTATGTTGACCGAGGTCCAAGCTCAATGCCTGACGTCTGCGAGCTGTTTCTTTCGACCGCTAGTTACCGTTGTCGACACCTGTCGGCAAACGGTGTAAGCAAAGTTTATACACCTTGTACTTCTCCTAGAGAAATTTGTATCATCCTGAGAAACTCAATGACATAAGACCGAGATCACATACTAGTAACTTCTCAAAAAAGTTGAATGCTTAATTAATCTCATAACACACCATAGTTAATACCTGTTAACATGAGACATAGCTATGAATGTGAAAGGTCATTTTAACAGATTGATGGACAGTAGAAGAAAAAATGCTGCATAGAAAAATGAAACTGACAAACAACACTGGTTTGCTTGGAGCCCTCTCCTCTCCAAGCATATGATTCACAAAGAGTGCAAATCCTCCAGAAGTCAATTAACTTGGTCACCCTTCCATCTGTACCATTTCCAATCCATTACGTTTCTTACAACTAACAAGTATTCGGTTTAGTATTCATCTGAGATTCAAAATTCTTCAAAGTCCCCAGTTCGTCAGAAAATACTCTGTTAATTTCAACCCATTTATAATGAAACTGAACACTTCGATATTCATTAACGTCTTGATTATCGTCTATCTTCTCCACAAAAAATTCCATCTAGACAGTAATTGTTTCTGTATGGTCTTCATAATCTTCTATCACATATTCATTAATAGGCACTCAGTAGAACCATAGTCATCATCACGCAGTATGTTTCATAGTCTGAATATATCATTTCTTCAGGGAACTCTACTGATGCTTCAACATATTCATACAAAAGGTTTTCGTCCACATTTCATTAACAGTTTTATCATTAAACTTACATGTAAAGTCCACCACTAAAATTACATTTAAGCATGAATAAGTTGTCACCAAAGTTCATTTCCTATTTCACATCTCTCAGTCTCAGCAGTAAGCTAAACTTGCCTTCTTATTGCTGTGGACAGCTTTGTTGAAGCACTGATTACTCTTCCTCCAGATACTGGCACCTATAGAAGCTTTTTCTTGAAACATTCCCGTAATGCGTCTGACAAAGCTGTGATTTCAGTCCCAGTGTCTAGAAAAATCGTGTCCATTAAACCACAAATGTTAATCTGGGTGTGCACATGCCTGGAATGTCGACATCAATGCCGGCTGGGGCGGCCGAGCGGTTCTAGGCGCTTCAGTCTGGAACCGCGTGACCGCTACGGTCGCAGGTTCGAATCCTGCCTCGGGAATGGATGTGTGTGATGTCCTTAGGTTAGTCACGTTTAATTAGTTCTAAGTTCTAGGGGACTGATGACCTTAGAAGTTAAGTCCCATAGAGCTCAGAGCCATTTGAACCATTTTTCATCAATATAGACATTGGACCCCACGGTCACTCAAAGATTGCTTCCCTTTTAATTTGTGTTGTGATGTATTTTAGGAGGAAGGATGTTATTAAACGTAGTAGTATCGTTACCAAACACTTTAATACCGAATTAAAACAATTTATTTTTTATTTTTGCCAGAAGCGTGTACGAAAAATGGAGATACACATAAATGAACTGCTATCAAAATAATGCACCCATTAAATGGGATATTTAGTTGATACAATCTCAGAACACAGTAAGAGAATACTCAAGGCAAATGTGTTTCTTGCAGCTTTTCTGTTTTTGCTTATGCAGTCCACACACCATCCTCATGAACTAGCAGTTACCTCCAATACAGGACTTTTCACACCAGAAAGTTCTCCAGTTCTCTCAGATACCTTTTTTGGCAAAGTTTTGGACTTTACCCTATCCTGAAGAAGGTTTTGTAGAAGCACAAAAGAACTATACCCAAAGAATTCTCTACTTCTCAGTTGTTTTTCCGTATTTGTTTTGAAAATAATAGTAGCTTGTATCACAGCTGTGTTCATTATGCTGTAAAATACAACCATTGGTAATCTTATTGCAGTTCTAGCTGCATTATATGTTGCACTCATTCCACGTACATTCACCATTATTAAAGTCAATTAATGTGAACATTTGTGTTTCTTTACTCAGTCCCTGAAGGTTCGACAGCATTTCCATCGTGATGCATAGTAGGCAGAAGTCTTCTCGACACATAAGAAACCAAGGTGTAATTTTCCTGAGAGCCAAACAAACATGAGTTTTCTTGTTGATTTTTAGTGATAGTAAGTCCCAGTAGCACTTGCCTCTTTTTCTCAGAGTAACAACGACGGTCACCTTCTGTGTTGTCAGTGCATTTGCAAGCTCGTAACTTGTAAAATAATTGTTACAAGTTATGTTGTGGCCCGTGTTAATAATAGGTTAGCAATGTCTCTGAACAAATTCAATTGGCCTGACGTCTTGTTTGATTATATATTGAGGCTGTTGCCCAACATTCACTTCCACGTCAAATATGTAAGACACCCTGCCGTTCACTGCTGCAAAATTTTTATTCCATATTTATTTGGATTAATTGATGAATTAGCGGAATTTGCATCTTCCACGGTATGCTTCTAATTTTTAATCAGCTGCATGAGCCTTGTGAGAGTTTTCGATAATTTGTTTGAAAACCTGTCTTTCCGCAGCCATGTGAAATGTTTTCTCTCTCCCACAAATCGTTTCTTTTTCGCCGGTTGAGGCACCAAAGGAGAAAACGAATTCTGCTCATACCCAGGTGAGGTGAAATATTTAATCTCCTCTTGGCATCTGTTCGCCACAAATTTTGTGGACATCGTCAAGGGCACATATTACACCAGCGTAACACAAGTATCCCACTAAGTCTTCATTCCGCCTTTATTAGATTACTGGGTAGCTCTCTCCGAAAAAGTGTTCCCCTGGATGGTTTGAATGTACCAACTAGTACAGTTAACAAGTTGTCGTATGTGTATAATTTGTTCATCAAAAACAGTTCTCAGCACTGTAAACGCTTATAGCACTTTTTGCAGCTCTTCTCACACACAGTAAATGAGTTACAACGTCATGAAGAAGTTTGCACCAGGTATTTGGCGGGCCGCATGACTTTCATACTGTTCCGTCTGTACCGACAAACACTTCACAATCTGTACCGTAATCACTGTCTCCCATTTCATCAGCGGATTGTTCTTCTTTGTTGTCGAAATCAGTTTTACATTCTTGATACAACATTTCTCCCAAATTGAGTGCTTCATCTTCGGATTCATCAGCTTCACTTTCAGCCATCACTTCTATAACCAGCTGTCAAATTTTCCTCTCCTGCTCGGTAGAATATGCCATGATGTAGTGACACATACCTACAAGATAGTAAACATTAAACGAAGGAAATACTGCACAAGCGATGGTAAGGATAAACTGAGACCATTGCTCGTGGCCGGTGCGTGATAACCCTAGAGCTGTTTCTCGCAAGCAACCTGAGGGGCTATTATTAAGAAACAAGATACGCCACAGCAAAAGACTAACACACAACTCATTTTGTGCTCACTTAAAGGAGTCCTCACGTATTGTGTCAATGTGAAAAAAGTCTCCTTGCTCTCACAGACAACCTGCATGAACATATGGGTTAATCTTTGTCAGGGGTTACCCTTTTTTATATACAGTTCGCCTTCATTTTTCCCCCTTCATCAAATTCCGTTAAGTTCGGTCTGCTGTTCAATCAGATATCGTTAACTTATTAATATCCACAGTGGTATTTACACTTCTCTGTAAACCGTCTTCAAATTTCCCTTTGTTGATTCATCTCCCACAGCCTCCTTTCCCACAGACTCTGTACACTGACAATAGTTTTTCCACAAATAATCTTTTCTCTTCAAAACTCAGAATACATCGCTCTCATTACGCTGCATATCATTTGTATCTTGAACGGCTTGTATATTTACTTTATAGTCCTTCATCACTTTCACAAGTGCCAAAATAATCTACTTGACAATTCTACTTACCATACTCTTCAACATCATTTTCTGGTTTTTCTCCACATTTAATTCATCATCATCGCTCTGTACTCTACTTTACCTTCTTCACTACCTTCACTGTTGCCCATTACACATGTTTCAGGGCTCCCTTTTCCTGCTTCTCGCTTTCCTTCTGAATTTCCTTAAGACTATTGCTCAACCCATCCATCTCTTCCACACCGTCATTACGCATCATCTCATAAGAGGAAATATTTAGAATGGTACTTCATACATTTACATCTTAATCACAATGTATCTCATTTAAATTACTGATCATTATACTCTTATGCTCAATTTTTCTATTGCTGTAAGCCAGTCCTCATGCAGATTAGCTCCTTTATTACATTGGCAAACTCTGTGAAAGTAGCACAAATTCCAGGTTACAACATATTTGTTCCTTATTCCAGCCACTTTTGTTTCTATTGTTCCAACACTAACAACTTCTATCCTTATTCTCTATATTTACCACATATCTGTTGTTTATTGTAAAGGTTTTACTGTCAGCAGTTGATTGCGATTACCTGTGATCAGTGGACACGTATCATAACCCACACCAGATAGGCCCCTCACTGTTGCTGCAGATATTTCCACATTACCTCCATCATTATATGCCTCTACCTAATACATGTTTGTGCCCTTCCTCGGGCTCTTATCATTTCCTCCTCTTCTCCATCTATTTATTTACACTGTAGCCTTGATTTTGGTTCCCTTGACTATACCACCCAGAAATATCACGAAAATTTCTGTCACCACTTTGGTTCCAGCTGTCTGTTTGCCTCAAATTAAAATCTGTCACACTATTATATGTCCTTATTTCCCATTGAAATTTCCTACGCGCAGTCATAAACAAATTTTATTCAGGGACTGGCACCTTAAAATGGTCTAATTCTCCATAGAGATATTCACAATACACCCTCATTTTCTTATCACTCCCAAATCTATGCGGAGGTGCGTCTAAAAATTCATTACACAGTCCCATCTGCCTGCTGTGTGACCAATTTTTTCTTATAACTTTTCCAAAAATTCTTCCAAAGTACTACATTCTAAATAGACCAGCACCGAACGTCATCTTTAAGCCTCTATTCTGCAATTTTGATTTTGTCGTTTCTGGATATCCTTGCGAAAACCTCTCTATATATGACTCCACAAATAAAACCCCTAACTGGGGTAAAATTTACAGGATCTATTCCTATACTCCCAACAGTCCCCTCTAAACGGAAAAATACTGATCAGTTGAAAACAGTTCTCTAACATTGCATCATTTTCTGAACTTTTTGAAGTAATGGTTTTCAATTTTTCTACCTCTTGTACCTTCAGTTCGGGAAGTTAGTTGTAGATGGACGCGTGCAATGATTTATTTCTTCCATCAGCATCTGTCCTCACTCCAGACACATTCCGCCCATGTTTCGGTTAACTCGTGTACTTCAGTTCTACATATTTTCATTAGTATTACTTTCTTCCAGCTCTACTGACTGAACAAGCACTGTGAGAACTTCGATTTTCTCCATTTTTTTGTCGTTCATCTACAGATTTCACTTCGCGATCAATCCTATTCTCCAACGAGTGCACTCTTTCTTACATAGTGTTCATATTTTTCTTTAACGTACCTCGTCTAAACCCCATGTAAAGTTTCCTAATGTTTTTTTTACAAAGATTGTATTTTTCCACTTTGTGCGTCTATTTCACTGTTTCTTTCAGATGTTATTGCTAACGTTACTCGCATCAGTTTACTGACGTCACTGTTTCGACTCCTTGCCAGTTCTGTCTTTACATTAATTGCACGCTTATGATCCATCACTGAAAACATTACTTCTCGTTGATCAAGGTAGTTAATCTCCGGCCCTTTTTTACATTTGTAAGCACATAGTAGTCGCAATTTACCTTGTTAGAACTTCCTGTTTAATTAAAAATAGTGCTTGGAAATCAGTATTTATTAGTATTTCTTCCCCACGTAGCTGTTCCGTTCTCGCTATGGTATTCGTCCGCGGCGGCCAGTTGTCAACACGCTAGACACTGTCGTGGCTACTAGTTCAAATTTTCTGCCTGCTGGCACCATTTAAAATTTATTGATGTGTAATTCCAAGGCTCAGGACAATTTTAATTTTTGTCGTGTCCTTACCGTCACCACAAATAAAGCGCCTGTTCGGGTTTACTATTTAATTACACCATTTTATTCAGGAATGTGACGGTAAATACATCGGACGACCCAACACCTTGTTATAACGAAGTTTCAAGTACATACATGAATATTATTTCATTTTAATTTTTTCTCACTGATAATCTGAATTTGGAGAGAAAAAAGACTTTTGTGATGGTTGGATGGTTGACATAGGTTTGCTAATGAAGTAATACACGTAAAGCACTGAGTTAATAGCTTGGCGTCATAATAAATGTGGTAATCACTGATGCGAACGTACATTCTAATTGTATTAATAACCATGAATCGAAAGTACATAAGTAATTACACTGATGAAATATGCATTTAATAAATCTATTAACCCTCTGCATTGGCGGAACTGTACGTGTGTAAAGAGACTTCATGTCGTAGTGCCAAACTTCGATTAGCAGAAAAAATACTTTTTGAAATAGGGTGGCAAAAAACAGTCGATAACAAAAGACAAGTTTTCTGTGCCGTATTTATTTCTTGAGCAGAACGTGAACGAAAAGAGCTATCGAGAGACTGCAATTCAGAAAGAAACAGGAATTAGCTGAAGAAAGAACTGACACAAAAATATTAATATCTACAATTACTAACTTGGTTAGGCAGAAAAATTGCATTTGTGTGAATACTTCCTCACGCTACTAACAGATGACGTTCGTTGTCACATTTATAAAATGTTGTCGCATGCCCTGATATATTTGAAATGTAATTATCAATTGAAATTAGTTTATACACTAATTGAAAATATGCTGTACCTCTACGTTTTCAAATTGCGTTTTAAAAGAATGTTAATTTCAGTAACTGACTGTCATGTGCAATATATGTCTATATTATCAAAGTTGAGAAATCCACTTAAGAATGTGAACTTTTGAACGAAAAATATACATTAATATTCACCAATTTATTTACTAAAAGGAAATATTTACCGCATATTAATGCTGTTATTTAAGTTACGCAGTTTCGTAACCAACAAATTACTGAAAAATGTATTTAGTATGGTAATCTGGCAAGAGCTATAAGCATTTCTGTGAGTTGAGGTGACGACATATTTTACCACTAAAATGTCGAATCTATGGTTTCATTAGATAGATACGAGTGACTATCACTGTTTTAAGGATTAGATAATGTTGCCTTGAATCTCTTAATGAAAATCAACACGAGAGCAAAAGGAAAAGCACTGAATGGTAGGTTGTGTCTTAAGAGCACTGGGAACACATAAAACGGAGAGCTGTTTCCGATACGGTCATCAATCAAAATTACCTCTTCGGATACTTTAAAATTAACAAAATTATCAGGTATAACAATCTAAAGGGCAGTATCTACTTGACTGGTTATTTCGAGATGACATCGCAACGACTACGGAGATGTGTACGTGCGAACAAACATGCTACTAATATGTAAGAAATTAACAGCCTCGATTGCGATAATGAAACCAAACTTTACCTATGTTTCACTCAAGTAATTGAGCCTTCTTCAGAAGATATACCTGATTCTATAATATGTCTACGAGGGAATGGTTTAGAAATAAAACTAAAACAGGCTGATTTAGTTGAATAGGCTGTTTTAGTTTTATTTCTAGACCATTCCCTCGTAGACATATTATAGAATCAGGTATATCTCCTGAAGAAGGCTCAATTACTTGTGCTGAAACCTAGGTAAAGGTTGGTTTCATTACCGCAATCGAGACTGTTAGTTTCTTATACAGGGTATTACAAAAAGGTACGGCCAAACATTCAGGAAACATTCCTCACACACAAAGAAAGAAAATATGTTATGTGGACATGTGTCCGGAAACGCTTACTTCCCATGTTAGAGCTCATTTTATTACTTCTCTTCCAATCACATTAATCATGGAATGGAAACACACAGCAAGAGAACTTACCAGCGTGACTTCAAACACTTTGTTACAGGAAATGTTCAACATGTCCTCCGTTAGCGAGGATACATGCATCCACCCTCCGCGCATGGAATCCCTGATGCGCTGATGCAGCCCTGGAGAATGGCGTATTGTATCACAGCCGTCCACAATACGAGCACGAAGAGTCTCTACATTTGGTACCGGGGTTGCGTAGACAAGAGCTTTCAAATGCCCCCATAAATGAAAGTCAAGAGGGTTGAGGTCCGGAGAGCGTGGAGGCCATGGAATTGGTCCGCCTCTACCTATCCATCGGTCACCGAATCTGTTGTTGAGAAGCGTACGAACACTTCGACTAAAATGTGCAGGAGCTCCATCCTGCATGAACCACACGTTGTGTCGTACTTGTAAAGGCACATGTTCTAGCAGCACAGGTAGAGTATCCCGTATGAAATCATGATAACGTGCTCCATTGAGCGTAGGTGGAAGAACATGAGGCCCAATCAAGACATCACCAACAATGCCTGCCCAAACGTTCACAGAAAATCTGTGTTGATGACGTGATTGCACAATTGCGTGCGGATTCTCGTCAGCCCACACATGTTGATTGTGAAAATTTACAATTTGATCACGCTGGAATGAAGCCTCATCCGTAAAGAGAGCATTTGCACTGAAATGAGGATTGACACATTGTTGGATGAACCATTCGCTGAAGTGTACCCGTGGAGGCCAATCAGCTACTGATAGCGCCTGCACACGCTGTACATGGTACGGAAACACCTGGTTCTCCCGTAGCACTCTCCATACAGTGACGTGGTCAACGTTACGTTGTAAAGCAGCAACTTCTCTGACGCTGACATTAGGGTTATCGTCACTGGCACAAAGAATTGCCTCGTCCATTGCTGGTGTCCTCGTCGTTCTAGGTCTTCCCCAGTCGCGAGTCATAGGCTGGAATGTTCCGTGCTCCGTGAGACGCCGATCAATTGCTTCGAACGTCTTCCTTCTGGAAATCTGTCTCGATACAAACGTACGGCGCCACGGCTATTGCCCCGTGCTAATCCATACATCAAATGGGCATCTGCCAACTCCGCATTTGTAAACATTGCACTGACTGCAAAACCACGCACTGATGTACTTGATGCTAGTACTGTAGAGCAATGAGTCGCAAGTCAATACAGGCACCAAAGTCAACATTACCTTCCTTCAATTGGGGCACCTGGCGGTGAATCGAGGAAGTACAGTACATACTGACGAAACTAAAATGAGCTCTAACATGGAAATCAAGCGTTTCCGGACGCATGTCCACAAAACATTTTTTCTTTATTTGTGTGTGAGGAATGTTTCCTGAAAGTTTGGCCGTACCTTTTTGTAACACCCTGTATATTAGATTATCAAGATTGCTGACTGGGCTGCAATGTAGAAAGTACTAAAACATACAACTCTTTAGTAACTGATGAAAAAAGGGGGTACCAACAGCCTCTTCTCAAGGACCGTTCAGGGAATGTTGCTGCGCGTGGGTCACCACAGCAGGCGCCTGGATCATGAACCCATGTTGACTGCTGTTTGTCAGCGACGAAACACTTTGCTCACCAATACCGCAACCAGACGTCCAGTGAGTGGAAACCAGTGACCTCTTCAGATGAATAACGTTTTATGCTCTATCGGGCAGAGGGCCATTGGCATGTGCGGCGTGAAACGTCTGAAAGCAAAATGCCATGCAAGTGGAGGGTCCAGACCGATGGAAGAAGAGTTGTAGTGTGGGGAACATTTCGTAAGATTCCCTGGATAAAATGGGTCATTGTGAAAGACAAAATGGATCAAAACAAGCATGCACGTATCGTTGGGGACCATGTCCACCCCTACACGCAGTTCTTTTCTTCCTCGGCACGATGGAATCTACCGGAAGCACAATTCAAAACTTCACACGTCTCGCCGTTAGGTGCGTGGTACGAAGATCACCAGGATGGGTTTTTTCCATTCTGTCCTTGCCACCAAATTCCCCGTATTTAAATCCAATCGATAATCTGCGGGACCATATCGATCGGGCTGTTCGTGCAGTGGATGCTCAACCGAGAAACATAGCGCAACTGGTAAAGGCACTTGAATCGGCATGGTTCCATATCCCGGTGGGTAGTTTCCAGAATATCACCGACTCTCTTGCTACAGGTCTCGCATCGGTCTTCGCCGCAAAAGATGGTTATTTAGGCTTTTGAATGGTTCTCAAATCAATGTGGCTGGACAGTATTACTGGTGAATTTCGTTTCGTAATTTTGTGACTCTACCATCAGGTGAGCAAGATGTATGAGACAGGCGAAATTCCCTCAGACTTCAAGAAGAATATAATAATTCGAATCCCAATGAAAGCAGGTGTTGACAGATGTGAAAATGACCGAAGTATCAGTATAATAAGTCACAGCTACAAAATACTAACGCGAATTCTTTACAGACGAATGGAAAAACTAGTAGAAGCCGACCTCGGGGAAGATCAGTTTGGATTCCGTAGAAATGTTGGAACACGTGAGGGAATACTGACCCTACGACTTATCTTAGAAGAAAGATTAAGGAAAGGCAAACCTAAGTTTCTAGCATTTGTAGACTTAGAGAAAGCTTTTGACAATGTTGACTGGAATACTCTCTTTCAAATTTTGAAGGTGGCAGGGGTAAAATACAGGGAGCGAAAGGCTATTTACAAAAAAAAATGGTTCAAATGGCTCTGAGCACTATGGGACTCAACTGCTGTGGTCATAAGTCCCCTAGAACTTAGAAATACTTAAACCTAACTAACCTAAGGACATCACACACACCCATGCCCGAGGCAGGATTCGAACCTGCGACCGTAGCGGTCGTGCGGTTCCGGACTGTAGTGCCTTTAACCGCTCGGCCACTCCGGCCGGCGGCTATTTACAATTTGTGCGGAAACCAGATGGCAGTTACAAGAGTCGAGGGGAATGAAAGGGAAGCAGTGGATGGGAAGGGAGTGAGACATGGTTGTAGCCTGTCCCCGATGTTATTCAATCAGTATATTCAGCAAGCAATAAAGGAAACAAAAGAAACATTCGGAATAGGTATTAAAATACATGGAGAAGAAATAAAAATGTTGAGGTTCTCCGATGACATTGTAATGTTGGAACACGTGAGGGAATACTGACCCTACGACTTATCTTAGAAGAACGATTATGGAAAGGCAAACCTAAGTTTCTAGCATTTGTAGACTTAGAGAAAGCTTTTGACAATGTTGACTGGAATACTCTCTTTCAAATTTTGAAGGTGGCAGGGGTAAAATACAGGGAGCGAAAGGCTATTTACAAAAAAAATGGTTCAAATGGCTCTGAGCACTATGGGACTCAACTGCTGTGGTCATAAGTCCCCTAGAACTACTTAAACTACTAAAACAAAGAAAAGTATACGATTAAATAAAACATATATTCATTTTAACATATACATTACGATATAATTGACACTTACGTAAAATTCTATCTAAATAATTGCAGATGATTCACAAATGAGAGCGACTCTCGTAACTGCCATCTGGTTTCCGCACAAATTGTAAATAGCCGCCGGCCGGAGTGGCCGAGCGGTTAAAGGCGCTACAGTACGGGACCGCACGACCGCTACGGTCGCAGGTTCGAATCCTGCCTCGGGCATGGATGTGTGTGATGCAGATACAGCAAAGGACTTGGAAGAGCAGTTGAACGGAATGGACAGTGTCTTGAAAGGAGGGTATAAGATGAACATCAGCAAAAGTAAAACGAGGATAATGGAATGTAATCGAATTAAGTCGGGTGATGCTGAGGGAATTAGATTAGGAAATGAGATACTTAAAGTAGTAAATGAGTTTTGCTATTTGGGGAGTTTAAGGAACCATTTGCACTCGAGCACAGACAATATTTAATTTAGTTAACTTAGATTATATGTATTGATTTTTTAAGACAAGAGAATGCAAAATAAAGCAATTAACACAGCTCTCTTGTCACAGCCAGTAGGCATCAACACTCTCATGTCATTCGTTGTTCTAGAAGAGCTTAATATTTTGTGCGGCTCCACAGTTAGCCATATTGATATTTATATGCAGAATAGAGGCGCAGAATTAATAAGTCGCTCTCATTTGTGAATTATCTGCAATTATTTAGATAGAATTTTACGTAAGTGCCAATTATATCGTAATGTATATGTTAAAATGAATATATGTTTTATTTAATCGTATGCTTTTCTTTGTTTTAGTAGTTTTAGTCACTCCATTTTCATGATTGAAGATGAGGTCAGATATGAGACTTTGTCTACAAAAAAAAAAAAAAAAAAAAATTCATAATGAGCCCTGGCTACGTTCCGTGCATCTTCGGACGTGCGAAGCTCGATAAATTCACGGCGTAAAATTTTAATCCCTCAATTACTTATCCAAACAAACAATTATTATTATTACAAATTATTATTATTTTGTTTTATATTTTTCATTTGTTACACTGGCGACTATGTGCCAGGACTCATTATTGTATTTGTACTACAACTAATTGTTCTTTTTCATGTACATCCTGACCGGCAACAACATATGTTACGAGAATATTGAAGAAAAGGAATAAAACCTGGAGACAATTTGGACTGGAAATGCAATCTTCGCATCAAGAAGACATGTACGGAAGGCGCAGTACTCGCGCATCCACAATTAATTCCAAGCACATATTTCTTTCCTAATTATTTTTCTCAGCATTAAATTCAATATTCAGTTTCCATTCAGTATTTTTTTCCAAATTCCGCGAAATCTCATTATTCAGACGATTACATTCCGATCCAACAATACGCAAGTTACATTGCACAAGATGGCCGACATTGGTCAAGATTCAAGCAACATGGCTAGTCACCATTAACACGTATGCTTCTTTCGATCTTTAAAGTCATCTCTCAATCATTCTCAGTCATCTAAACACACACATAGTAGTACATTTTCACACTACGCGCTTAAACAATTTTTTTCTTGCGCACAATTTATTCACGATATGGTAAAAACTCGACACCAGTACACAATGGAACAACAATCAAGAAATGCAAACATGGATACACAGACACATTCAGACACAGAAATTAATACAGACACGCAAACACATCAAAATAACCCGATACATACACACACAAATGCCGAAAGGAGCAATTCAGAACCAAACCTGAGAGTTCATTTTGTAATCAAAATTTTGCCGCTATACTGAACTCAATTTTGGAAGGAATATCCAATATTAAGTAAGATAATCACGAAAAATTCTCACAATTAATGACAGACAATGCAGCCTTCAGGAATGACATAAAATCAGACATCGCCACACTGACTCAAAAGGTAGATGAAATTAATACACGTCTTTCCAAACAGGTCGAAGATCTTACGGAAAAATTCGAAAATTTAGAGTTACGACAAAGCGACAATGCCAATCACATCCATGACTTGACAAAAACCTGTGAAACTATTAACTGCAAATTAGAATCAAACACGCACGCATGTGACGAATTTAATTTAAAGGTGAATACAATAGAAATAAACGTAGCTGACATCCACAAACAGATTCACACAACAATACAGATAGAGGCTGAACCCCATTTGTCTCGCATTAATTCACAATTTAAAGAATGGACGGCACACAAAGACGAAATTTTTGAAGAATGTATACAAAACAAATTGCCACATATTGTGCACGATTCTGTAGTGGAATACATGAACAACAATAGACAAGTAATCGATGACGATATGCAAACAAAGACAACTCAATGCCAAGCACAACAAAATAGTACACCCACTACACATTTTTACATACACAGAAGAAAATCTGGATTCGGGAATGAACACATGTACACACACGAATTTCAACACTTAAATACACAATACACTGACACGCATAGCAACAGATACCCATCACCCGAAGTACAATACAATAGATACCCATCACCCGAAGTACAATACAATTATCATTCTGATGAAGAACCATGTACACACAGGGAAGAATTCAATGATTGCACGGAAAGAAACAGACGAACACGTAACAAAGAAGAAGAAAGTCTATTCAAGCACCGTAAATTCCAACCTTTTATACCAGGCAAAAACACTGTACACCCTGTCAACTTCTTAAAAGCTTTTAGGAACGCATTTCCACGGTCGTGGAGCGACCACAAACGCATTGCGTACGTTGTGGATTACATTCAAGGGGACGCTGCTGTCTGGGCTTACCATGAAAGCGACAGATGTGGAACATACGAGCAGTTTGAACGCGCCTTCTTGAATAAGTTTTGGTCACCCACTGTGCAGGAACGTACCCGCAAACAAGTCACTGAACCCGAACACTTCAATCCTAAAAACGGCAACCTGCGCAGATATTTCGAGAAGTACCTAAACATGACACACTTCCTTAATGAACCAGTGAAACCAAAAGATGTGATCCGATCACTGAAAGCAAGACTTCCTTTTAATATTAAAGAGAAATTACTGTACTTACCGGACGACGATCCTGAATATTTTTTGGAAAAGTTAGATGCTGTTGATTTACTATATGAAGAACAAGTACCAATACACAACTCACGCAGTAGGAATCAACATGTCTACATTGCTACGTTACCAAACACGCAGCAAAATTCACAACACACAGTAAACATGCAAAACAATCACCACAACTCACAGCTGCACACAAACAACAACTGCAACTATACACAGGGAGATAACCCGTACAAAAAACGAAGAAACGACAATTTTAATTCAAGAAGGAATAATGGAAACAACAACAGACACAAAGCCAAACAGAAACACTGGCAAAGAAACAACAACACAGATTACACAAGAAATGGAACACTTATACCGCACTTTAACCAGAACGACAACCAGTATTATGTGAGACAGTGGCAAACACAGCAACCGCCACCACAAAATCATATTCAGATGCCACAAGGGAATTTTGCACAAACAAGCAACACAAACCAACAAGTGACTTCAGCCAACCGAAAACAGACAGGCGATTGGCAAAGACAATATCCTAATGTAAATATTATTGAGGTAGCTAATGAAACTACAACTACACTTGCCAATGACCAGACAAACCAGGTAAACTAGAACCAGCCATTACTGAGCCCCAGGTCGTGACTGAGGAACATTTGGGGGGCAACTTCAATTTAGAAACTATGTTTGAATACACACTTGCTAGTGAAACTGTGAAACAAGAAAAGTTGACATTTACGCGACAAGAGTTGCCTACACTATTCTTAAGATGTAATGAAAGTGGAAACTTAGCTGATGATCTGATAAATGACAACACACAATGTCACAATACAAAGAAAAGATTTGTACTGTCTTCCACCTCAGGTATTGTACGAGCTATACCTATTAACATAATTATTGATACAGGAGCTGCTGTCAGTGTGATTTCTCACAATTTTTACACTATGATGAAGAAAACATCTAAGATACCAGAGTTTCCAGTTCAAAACTGTTCAATATTAACTGCATTAGGTAATAAGTCAAGTAGAGTTAATAAGCAGGTATTTGTGACTGTTAATATGGGAAATGGAATTGTACAATCGGCTTTCCTTGTTGTCCAAAACCTTGCAGCCAATTGTATATTGGGCATAGATTTTCTTTGCGAGAAGAACTGCACTATAGACTTCTCCAAAGGCATTTGCTATTTTAAGTATGAAGGCAGAGACATAGTTTTGAACTTTGACACTCGACTATTAGACCATAACAAGCACTGTTCTGGCTACAAAATACAGATTATACACGAGACTGACGTAGATTTCACACAACAACCTGTATCACACAGTGAGGTAGTGAATGATGTACTTACACAAATTAATTCTAAGTTATCAGAATGTTATGCTATTAATGAAGAGGAGAGATCCCAGCTTAAACATATTTTACTTAAGAATAAAAATGTTTTTCCACTAGTAAGCGGTAGGATCAACAAAAAATGGTTCTAATGGCTCTGAGCACAATGGGACTCAACTGCTGAGGTTATAAGTCCCCTAGAACTTAGAACAACTTAAACCTAACTAACCTAAGGACATCACACACATCCATGCCCGAGGCAGGATTCGAACCTGCGACCGTAGCGGTCGTGCGGTTCCAGACTGTAGCGCCTTTAACCGCTCGGCCACTCCGGCCGGCTTAGGACCAACAAATATATGTATACGATTGAAGTCAAGCCTCGCCAGATCTATTACCACAAGTCATACAATGTACCTCTAGCTCTGCGACCTGCAGTTTGGGAAGAACTAAAGAAAATGATTACATGGAATATTATAGAACCATCAACATCTCCATATTGTAGCCCATTGCATGTAGTGAAAAGACACAATGGAAGTATCAGGTTGGTATTAGATGCAAGAGCTATCAACCAAATTATCTTACCTGTGAGGACACAACCAGAAAAAATCTTGATGAACAACTTCAGAAATTCTTGAATGCAAAATATTTCTCTACAATAGACCTTAAAAATTCGTTTTGGCAGGTGCCAATAAGCAAAGAATCCAGAAAATAAACAGCCTTTATGTTTGGTGACAGAACTTGTCAATTTTGTGTATTACCATTTGGCCTAAATGTAAGCTCAGGAGTATTCATTACTGCACTAAACTCTGTACTCGGTGATGATTTACTAGAAACTGTTACACACTATGTAGATGACATACTGATTGCCTCAAAAACCTGGAACGAACACACTGATACCCTGAACACTTTACTATGCAGATTCACACAAGCTGGTATCACTGCCAATATTTGTAAATCTAGATTTGCTTGTTCTGAGATCAAATACCTAGGACACATCATCAACACACAAGGCATTAAACTTGACCCTTCAAAATTAGATGCTATCAGACATTTCCCCAGTCCCACTAATAAGAAACAGTTAAAATCATTTCTCGGTCTACGCTCATTTTTCAGACGATTCACACCTAAACAGTTACTCAATAGCAGATACTTACTAAACTTATTAAAGAAGAACCAGGTATGGATTTGGAACCAAGACTGTGAAAATGACTTTACTAAAATCAAAGAAGTCTTAGTAAATTCTAACATGCTGGAACATCCAGACTTCAGTTTGAATTTTTGTATTGCTTGTGATGCATCAAACATTGGTTTGGGATGTTGTTTGTTTTAACTTGTTAAAACAGGAACTTCAGAACATATTAGGATCATTGGTTTTGCCAGTCAGACTTTAACGGAATGTGAAAGATCTTACTCCACCACAGAATTGGAAACATTATCTATTATATGGGCATTTAAAAAGTTTAATTATTATTTGTATGGAAGAGACACCATTATATTCACTGACCATCAAGCACTTACCTTCCTTTTGTCATGTAAACTCATTCATCCCAGACTTACACGATGGGCACTTGCATTACAGAATTACTCTTTCGAAATCAAGCACATCAAGGGAAAAGACAACATAATAGCTGACACACTATCAAGACTACCACAAGGATTACACCATAAGAATACAGACTTTGAGAACACACATGATTACAGAATACTACTCATGCAAGACAAACAGTTTACACAATACTACATAGACCTATGCACGAATATGGCAACACTACAAGATTCAGATCCACACTCCTACAAAATAAAACAAATCATAGTACAACAACACAATGACACTTTACAAGACAGATACATGTTACACAACAACATACTTTTCTACAAAAGACACACAAATGCTGCTAACTGGTGCGTTTGCATACCACAAGATTCTGTACACAATCCCGTTGCACACACTCACACAGTTTGGGGACACTACAGAACAAGGAAATGTCTAAACAAGTTACATACATATTGCTATTTTCCAAACATGAGAAGAAAAATACATGATGTTATCAGCAAATGTCTCATATGTCAAAAATCCAAGCCACAAAATCAATCCACCAAAACAGATTTGCACTCTATCTTACCTACTGGACATAGAGAGATACTTTGTACAGATGTTAGCGGACCTCATCCAACTAGCATTGGAGGTTGCAAATACATTCTAGCATTTTATGACATATTTTCTAAGCACATCAAACTTTTTGCCATTACGTCACCCACAGCAATCACCATCATCAGAAGATTCACAAATGATTACATGCCATACTGTGGAAAACCTAAAGCCATTCTATCAGATAACGCCACGTATTATGTAGGTTTCACCTGGAGAAAATTTCTAAAGGACAATAACATTAAGAGTATCTTTATTTCAAAGCTTCATGCATCAGCCAATCCTTGTGAGAGAATTTTTAGAGAATTAAATAGATTCATGAGAACTTATACCTCAACACAGCACACAAACTGGATACATTACCTAGCACTTTTTGAGGAAATACACAACAATTTACATATATACAACACACCCTATACTCCCAGAGAAATCATGTTTGACACAAAGGAAACTAATGAATGGAGCAACCCACTACCAAAATTTTCTGACACCAAACCCTCACAGGAGAAAAAGGTAAGGGAAGTACTCATTGCAATTACTGAACAAGCTGACATTAGAAATAAGAAGTATGGTGCTAGTCTGAAAAGAAGGCAAAACTTTACAATAGGCATGCAAGTTTTACTTAAGACCCACTACAAATCGTCATCACCTCTAAAACATAATGTTAAGTGGCGTCCATTATATGAAGGTCCTTACACAATCATTGATATACCACACCCTGGAGCATATCTTCTACAAAACCCCAAGAATAAGAGAATTTTAGGTTTGTACCCTCACAAAGATTTGAAAACTTTTAGCCCTTAGCAGAGTATGCTGATACAAAAACAAGGTAAGTCACATCTGGTACTTGAAGCTGGAAGAAGAAGAAGATATAAGCTATAATCTTAAGTATCTACATTTTACAGCACCAGCAATAACAGCAGCAGCAAGAAGATAAGACACTGGAAGAACTAACGATTTTCATGAAAAGCACAGCTTCTCATCATATTTATTAATACACTGCAGACAAGCTGACAGACTAAATGATTGGAGACAATTGCTGCCCTGAACCTGATATATTAATTGGCATGATAGACACTTGATTTGCTATTCACACTCACACCACAATCCACATGAACACAACATGCAAAAAAAAAAAAAAAAAAAAAAAAAAAAAAAAAAAAAAAAAAAAAAAAAACCACTCTACAGGAAATGACAAGTGAGATTAATTGAGCAAGGCTATATAATTTATTTTATTTGTAAATGATACTTTGTGCATGTGCTAATTTGGAATTGATTGTGAATGTGACGTGTTGTGTCTTATTGTAATCATGACTTTTCAGGACAGATCATCTCAAAGATGTTTTCTAACCTATTATGAAAGTTTATGTTGCAGGAAACATTTAATGAGGAAGAACACTTATTGTGTAGTACTGATGTAAAGGAAAATATACTTAAAAGGAAAACTTTATTAAAAAGGGGGAGAGACCTATAAAAGAAAATGGATTTTCTGAATGTATCACAATACACTGAACCTATAAGATAATTTTTGTTATGTCTGACCCATATGTACTTGTAAGTATCTAGTTTAATGCAATTGAAAAATATAAAATATGTATATGTATTACCAAACAATGTAATGTAAATGTATAGATACATGTTTCACAGAAAATTTTTATATCTATGTAAATATGTAACAGAAAACTGTACTCAATGTGAAGTGATATTTGTTATGTTTTGTGCTCTCTGTTGTGAACGAACATTTTGTTTTGCAACGAACAATCTATGAAAAAGTTGTGTGCAAATTTTTTGAAAAAAAAAACCGGTTCACTGCACTCATGATGGGACACTATAGGTGACGTGAGTTGCAAAACCACGGTACACTTTTCGACGAAACGACGACACAATATCCAGGAGACGACATACGCCTTTCGGAAGACGACATTGGAGGTTATTGAGTAGATGTAACACGGACTGGTCAGTATGGAACCACTGACACCAAGTATTCCTACCAAGGCGAAACCACATTTTAACTACGTCTTCCAAAGCACGCTTCATTGCGGGACTGTTGATCTCCAACTCTTTTCTTCAAGAACTTTCGTGTCAGCGTAAACAAAATGTGTGACACATGATATTTATTTTAAAGTGCAAAGACTTTAGCACGCTAGCACAGTATAAACCATTTCTAACAAGTGACATTCTACACAGAATACGTTCACATATCTCTGAATATGGACAAAAACATTAATTAATTTTGTTTATCGAATGAACATTTGTAATAATATTTTGAAGTGAAAGAAAACAATGGACTATATACTCAACAATTTTTTACAAAGTGACTAAACACAAGTGAATACGAACTGCAAAATGATTGCTAAAGTCTATATATCCTAATTCATGAAACATAATGTGAAGAATGCGTCAATACCTGCATGCTAGCGCACTCGACTTTGAGGCACAGGTGCGCGTGTTCAATTCCGCATAGGATCAAATGCTTTTATTTCTTCTTTTCACTTTCAGTTACCTTGTATGTAAACATTATTTATGTATTTGTGTAGATGTATGACATTATTTTATCATATTTTAAGTATGTTGAATCTGTGAAACAAGATACGTAATAACTTATGATTCATGACATGACAAATAAAGAAAACACTTCAACAAATTGCTCAGCTGCAGGTGGTACACCTTTGCTCTCGCAATTTGTGGGGCAGTTTAAGGAACCATTTGCACTCGAGCACAGAGAACATTTAATTTAATTAACTTAGATTATATGTATCGATTTTTTAAGACAAGAGAATGCAAAATAAAGCAATTAACACCGCTCTCTTGTCACAGCCAGCAGGCATCAACACTTTCATGTCATTCGTTGTTCTAGAAGGGCTTAATATTTTGTGCGGCTCCACAGTTAGCCATATTGATATTTATTTCCAGAATAGAGGCGCAGAATTAATAAGTCGCTCTCATTTGTGAATTATCTGCAATTATTTAGATAGAATTTTACGTAAGTGTCAATTATATCGTAATGTATATGTTAAAATGAATATATGTTTTATTTAATCGTATGCTTTTCTTTGTTTTAGTAGTTTTAGTCACTCCATTTTCATGATTGAAGATGAGGTCAGATATGAGACTTTGTCTACAAAAAAAAAAAAAAAAAAAAATACGTAATGAGCCCTGGCTACGTTCCGTACATCGTCGGATGTGCGAAGCTCGATAAATTCACGGCGTAAAATTTTAATCCCTCAATTACTTATCCAAACAAACAATTACTATTATTACAAATTATTATTATATTTTATTATTATTTTATTTTATATTTTTTATTTGTTACAGGAGCAAAATAACTGATGATGGTCGAAGTAGAGAGGATATAAAATTTAGACTGGCAATGGCAAGGAAGGCGTTTCTGAAGAAGAAAAATTTGTTAACATCGAGTATATATTTAAATATCAGGAAGTCGTTTCTGAAAGTATTTGTATGGACTGTAGCCATGTATGGTAGTGAAATGTGGACGACAAATAGTTTATACAAGAAGAGAATAGAAGCTTTCGAAATGTGGTGCTACAGAAGAATGCTGAAGATTAGGTGAGTAGATCACATAACTAATGAGGAGGTATTGAATAGAATTGGGGAGAAGAGGAGCTTGTGGCACAACTTGACTAGAAGAAGGGATCGGTTGGTAGGACATGTTCTGAGAAATCAAGGGATCACCAATTTAGTGTTGGAGGGCAGCGTGCAGGGTAAAAATCGTAGAGTGAGACCGAAAGATGAACACACTAAGCAGATTCAGAAGGATGTAGGCTGCAGTAGGTACTGGGAGATAAAGTAGCTTGCACAGGATAGAGTAGCATGGAGGGGTGCATCAATCCAGTCTCAGGACTGAAGACCACAACAACAACAACAACAATTTCGTGACGGGATTGGTAATGTAATAGACCTTTTAATGGAAAAGATGAATTCGATATGGAATAAATATGCTGAGCAGTGGCAAAGAATTCATTTATATACCCGTGATAGGGGTTAGGAGATAATATCTCAGACAAAATTTATTTCTGAATCAAAATACAAAAACTTTCAATTGTTATGGTCCTATTCTGTCTGTTAGAGTCCTTAGTGGAACGTCTTAGCGTAATCTTTCAGACGCTGTACAATTATTTAGTTGGTAAAGTAAGTCATCAAAAGTATTGGTGTTTCATTTAAAATGACAGCATACCGAAGCTAACTGATTCGGTCATAAATAATTTGTATTTGTATAGTAATATTGCGCAGCAATCACCACGAAGATAATTGACGAAGAATGATGGCCGTTACGTAACATGTTATTAGCTGTCTCGTAATGTAATATGTGTCCTTTGAGACCAGCAACCAGTATCTTTTAAATATCGAAGTCTGATGTTTCCTTGCCCAGCGACCGTAAGTTGCAAAATAACATTTTAAATGTTTCCAATACGAGAGCCATTATTTCTTCGAAGCATTGCGGAAAATAACTAAAAAATAAGTCACCATAAAAGTCAAGAAAAGTAGGTTAGTTGAAATTGGATTTGGAAGACCGTATTCAAAGCTGTAACACGAATATTTGTATAATTTCACGAATAAGCCAACCCTTAGTAATTATTTAACATCGTCTAAGCTTTGTTATTTACGAAGTCATACTTGTATTAGCCCCCTTTCCCCAGCACTTTTAAGAGTTTCATAGGGATGAGGCTGTCCCGTTATTCGGCAAGCTCATTATGAGTAGCGGTAGGAATGGAGGAAGGAAGGTTAGTATTAAACGTTCCATCGACATCGTGAACATTGGAGACCGAGCAAACGCTGGGAATATTTGAAAGATGGGGAAGGAAAACGGTCATGACCTGTCAATGGAACCGACCCGGCCTTTGCCTGAAGCAGTTTTTGGAAATGACGGAAAAGCTATATCTAAATGGTCGGACGTGGATTTGAACCCTCGTGCTCCCGAATGCGAGTCATTAGTCACGGTGCGCGGATATCAAATTACACTCATTTCTGCTCGTGCAGTTGGACAGCGGTGGTGAGCTGGAAATATGACACTGCCTGTCATCTTAGGAATGGACAGCGTGACTCTAGAAATGACGAAGTCTGTTGCTGGCCGTAGCATCAGCTGGTTAGCTGCGGTGGACGACTCTCTTGGTGCGAGTCGAAGTATGCAGCAAAGTCTCAGCGGACAACTTGGCCGTGCTGTGGCTTTGTTTGGGGATCGGTGTGTGAAGTGCATGCGATCGATTCCTGAGTTGATATTCAATACATGAGTGACACTTTGTCTTACTCCAGACACGAAACGTTTGAAATATTCCCTGAAGGTTTCGAATGGTTTCACAGGCTTCCAGGACATTTCGATTAAGAGTTTCTGCATCCAGACTGTCTGATGCGTACATCATCTGAGTAACGTGACCCCAGAGATAAAAATCCAAGTAAATGGGGTCGGGAGAAAGTGCAGGCCATGGAATTGGTCCTCCTCTACATCTATCTTGCATGGTAGACACCAACCAGTACGTCTTGAACAGTATTCTGGAGCCCCTTCATACATAAACCATACGCTTCCTGTTATTCACAGGAGCACATTTTCTACTACGTTTGGGAGAGTTTTCTGAATAAAGTACCTGTAGTACGTAGTACCTGCAAAATGTGCTGGAGCTCACATAGACCTTATAATGAATCATCCTCCTGTAACATTACTTTTCTTTTATAGAAATAACCGATTCCACGTGTACTATCGATTCTTGCATAGGTTAAAATTACCTCAACTGTTTCATTAAAAGATTTCATATGATTTTGTTTACGATGTATTATATTTCAGGCTAAAATGTGTAAAAAAGAAATTAATGTGTTAGAATCGATGTGCATTAACAGTTCTCCACTTAAGAATAATTAAAATTACAAAATTCCTGGCATACATAAAATTCATATTATTAATTTCACAATCTAACGCTAATTATTAAATTTGTTTCTGGATTTATTTATGAAATAATCATATAATTTGATAAAGATTTTTGTCCTGTCGAAAAAGTTTGTAAGCTCTTTTGCTTTGTAAACTCTTCAGAAATTGTGAGTACCGCAGAATATAAGTAGTAGTGGGCACGCCTCAGATGTCAGTAGACGTTTTTATAAGTTGTCACCAACAATGTAATTAATGGTTATTTGAATGTGGAAATTATAAAGTTGGTGTGATTTAGAAGAAGTAGTAGTGGGCACGCCTCAGATGGCAGTAGACGTTTTTATAACTTGTCACCAACAATGTAATTAATGGTTTTTTGAATGTGGAAAATATAAAGTTGGTGTGATTTAGAAGAATGGGATAAAGTAAACAGATATTCATAGCAAAAGGCAGCTCTTTATCGGTTATTTCGTCTGCAAGATCCCGCAACGTTAAATAAATATTTTCAGCAGCAAGAATGTTCTTCTAGACACGACAAGGTTTTAAACCAGCAACAACAACGAGATAATCAAGATAATAAAAAAGCTCTTCTTTTGTAATCTTACTCCTCTCGAAATTTTCCAAATTTGTGCAAAGAACGAGAATTTTAATGGTGATGTGTGGGATGATAAGATTACAACCTGCCAGATAGACACATACAATCTCAGCCCACATATTATTCTTTAACCGTTTCCAGGGTCTATCTTAAATAATTGCACGAGGATTTACTTCAGACCATACACGTTTGTTTCGGAATTTGGTATCTGTTCCCTTAAAACGTTGCCTTGTCTGTTAACTTGCATTAGTAATTACAAAATGAGTAATTTTTGAACATGTGTTTAGGTGGACATTTTTCTTTTTCTCGTATAAGTAACCAGTTACCAAGATCTTAAAAATATATTTTTAATCACCCTGTGTGTGTATACGTAAACAGGGTGTTCGGAAATTCCCGTTACAAGCTTCTGGGACTTGTAAAGGGGAGTGAGTACATAGTATTTTGAATAGGAACTCATGTGCGGAAACACACCGTTTCACTTAAGATATGCCTGCTAAGGCAAAGAGAAAAGCTTCAGAGTTGCATGTCCTGATATCCAATAGGGTCAACAGGGTGGAGTGTGCTACGTCAGACGGTCCCTTGCATGGCCCACGGCTTGTGGGATCGTATAAAAATTTTAATTTACGAGATTAATGTAGAGTCAGAGGAAGAAGTGCTGGTACACTTTGTGGCCTCTGTACTAGAAATTAAAGAGACACCAGGTGGGATGCTAATAACACTGCTGGTCGTCACATCTATCTGTTGTTGTAATGCATAATAATATTCAGTACGTACAGTATGCTGGGTTCCTTTTTGTTCGGGAATAATGTAAACACATAATGTTTAAGTTTAATCAAAGCAAATGTGCTTGAGGGACAAATGGATCTTTCGTTATGTTTGCTCTCAAATTATGACCTAATAACTGCAGCACGCATAATCAATTCCTCAAGGAGAAGTGGATGAGTTAAACATCTGAATTGAAATCACCATAGAACCGTTTCTGGAGATGTGTTCCAATTCAAAATATTACTTACTCACTCCCCTCCGCAAGTTCAAGAAGTCTGTAACGGGAATCTCCGAACACCCTGTATACATTTACGTATAAATATTAAGAGGTCCGTGGCTAAACTTCGTGCACCTTGCGTTAGCATAAGATACAAGATATGAGATGCTAATCTGCACTGGGTCATTATACGACAATGAGTCACCTTTCGACTTGTCACAGTTATGGACATTAAGCAACTGATCCCTGAAGACACCACCATCCTTAACTGTCCAATGACCACTCACCTTCAGATAAAACGCTGAGAAAGGAGAAGTACACAAGCAACAGAGCATGTGTTTAGCACCTGTTCTAGTTTGTCGTGTCAGGAACCTACACTCTTGTATTGGCAGCTCAACTGAAAGCAAGAGGAGAAGAAAGAAGAATAAAAGCGAACTGCTCATGGACGGTATTATGTTGCCTGCTATAGCCATAGACAAATCCACAGCCCGTTCAATGGGACCAGTATATTCGCAGTGCGCGAATACAGCATTAAACTGTTACAAGAGTTTGCAAACAATGAAGAAAGCCTGTTACACACTGTTATATTCAATGTGAGTCCTTGGAAATTTGCAATTAGGTCATCACAGCACTTGTAAGAGGCTGTCAGGACGTCGGGGGGACCGTTGCTAAGGACCGAATTAGTTACGTGGCACCTGAGGGGGATAATCGTATTTGCGGAACCCGAGTGCCCCATTGTTAGCAGGGAAGGAAATGTCCGACCGTTACGGCATATTGCGCTCTCCACAGGAGAGAGAACCGCACGTGATTATATTCTCAATGCATAATGTTCCATCACTCCAAAATAACCTAACTATATCACTAAGGGAGTAGATTTGAGGAGGGATAGTTAATGCGTCTTTGTAACGCATCTCAAGTCGTAACTAAACAACATTTTTTCTTTTAAGTTTCACTTTCTGATCAAACAAATGGCATCATTACCGGTATCGGCTACTCAGCAAGTCATCATCGGAAGATCTATTTAGCATGTAACGTGGTCAAGTGTGTGTACTTATGTAAACAAGTTAACTGTATTTTGTAATTTAGATTCCTAACTTTACTATCCAATTTTGTTTTTTTCTTTCTAAGCAGCTCATCTGATGATGACCCGTTAAGAGGTGCAAATCTGTATTGATTTGGATGACATGAGGCCGAAATTTATTGTCGAAAATGTTTGGTTAGAGATAAATTTTTGTAGGTTGGGTTTCATCTGGATGATTTTTTTCTATGTTTTTATATTTGTTTAATTGTAAGGACGAGGTGTCAGCGGTTATGGACCTGGAGAATTTTGATGAGATCCAGGAATTATATTTTGTTAGAATGTGTGAGATCTGTGATGTAGTCTTTAACAGATAACTCACAGATTTAGTTGTGGTAAAAATTCATTTCCTTTTCAGAGGGAAAATCGTGTTTGTAGATTTCTTGCAAACTCTTTGTTAATGGTGAAAAATTCGAAGCGCTGATTGACTGGAAAAATTGGAAATTTGTGGTAAGGTCTTACGTTACCAAACTACTGAGGTCATCGGTCGCTAACCTTACACACTACTTAATCCAACTTAAAGTAACGTACTCTATGGACGACACACACACCCATGCCCGAGGGAGGACTCGAACCTCCGACGGGGGGAGCTGCGCGGTCCGTGACAAGACGCCCTTAGACCACGCGGCTACCCCGAACTGCACTGATTGACTGAAGGCAAGTTTATATAAATGAGTCATAAGTGTAGACCATTCTGTATAAGAGTTAAGTTTCACAAAAATGTTCTTCAGCTACTGGGAGACGAAAAAAGTTATTTCAGTGATTTCCTGGAATAACGCTTGGACAGCACATATAGTTGCAGAAATAAGGGTGACAACTGGAACTGTAGAACAAAAGTATCATTAAGAAAAGTTAAGGACACATGCGAATGGTTTAGTAAAGCAGACAAAAATTTCATTTCACGTTTTAACTCTGTTTATAAATACAACATACAGTTGCGCAGAATATTATTTTAAATGGCCATGACTTCGTTTTATCCCAGATCACTGAACTTGTAAGTTAATGTCTAACAGTTTCAACTAGTTACATTGCTTAGAGGACATTTTGTTAAATGTTTTCTCACAGATTCCAATGAACGGATGCTTCAAAATATGCATGTCAGTTTTCTTTAGTTATCTCGCTCAATGCTGTTTACTTTTAGTCGTTCTTATTTTGTTTCAGTGAGGATATGAAAGAACATTAGAAAATAAGTCCGACCAAACTGGAAAACTTCGTGACAAATATTTTTTTGTATGTCGATAAAACAAACCTCATAAAACTGAACAAATTTTTAACAAAGTTATGAAATGAAATGACCGTATGGCATTGTAGGCCGGGAGGCCCCATTCGGGGAAGTTCGGCCGCCGTATTGCAAGTCCTTTTTAGTTGAGGCCACTTCGGCGACTTTCGACTCAATGATGATGCAAATGATGATGAAGGACACACAACACCCAGTGCCCGCCGGGAATCGAACCCAGGCCCCTTTAGTGGTATGTGATAACGTTACCGCTACGCTACGGAGGCGGACATGTGTCATAAGGAAACACTAGGTCGGCCGATCTTTTTGTGAAATACATTTAACCACACTACTTTCGCTGCCAAAGGCTTCGTTATATTTTGACGTGAACAGGATTGTGGTGGGAGGGGGTGGGGGAGAAGGGTAACATTGTGACAATTAATATTCCATGTTCTGAATGCATCATTGCTCATAAATATCCGATTAAAAGCAAAATTAAAAAATAAAGTCTTTTAAGTTCCTAATATGCGGAAATTAAACGTGACAATACGTATTCACATAAGACAATGTCACAAAAATTGCTAAAAGTGCCACTCAAGCAGTTTGCCTGCTTCCAGTATTTTGATTATTCACCAGCACAATACTGAGAGGATGAACACATTTCTGCTTCATATTTTCATATTCTAAGAGGTTTGGTACCAAAAATTTTAAATACTGCAAGCAGAAAATGCTTCAAAATCGGCAAACCAAGCACTCGTGTAGAGTGGATGTACAAATATTGTCGCTGATGAAGCCTTTCAGTCTACAAAGATGAGAAGCCCATGTCATGATGAAACTGGTTTTATTCATTGCTCCACGTAGCAGTATACGCAACTGAGGACGGATGACCGAACAAAAGTCAAAAGTTAAAGACGCCATATACAGGGCAGTTAACACAGGCCACCCCAAATATCTACGGAACGATTGAATATATGTAAATTTGGGATTTTCGCCAAACTATATTTGGCGAATACCCTGACGTCGAAAGTAACTTTTGTCGTTTGTAATCTCTGAGTTACAACACCGACTTTGTTATTTTATAATAGACCTGTTTACTGTTTTCTGTGGAATTTGAAAGATGCTTCTAAGAGAACTTCAGCAACATATCAAGTATGGGATCTGATGATACAGCATCAAGACAACGGCATCGAAAACCACTCTCCCGCCGTCAGGAAAAGAAGTTCCGAAAACGTCTGCCCCATCATACCAAATGTAAGACAAACGCTAATTGAGGAAAGAGTCACATGTTTATTATCACAGCTATCATACCACGTGCACAAAATGTTGACCTGTAAAATGATTCTGGAGAAACAATACTGCACACTGAATTTCATCTGGATTTAACGGCAGCACTGTCTTTGTTATCCAGCATTTTCTGCCTTCAGGAGTCGTCTGGGTTTCCTAGTACACCTACTGTTTCGATTTTCTCCACAGATATAAATATAAAAGTCTTAGGTTTGGCTAGTGTGCAGACAGTTTTGCGTTCTCTTAACGACCGTTACCATGCTAACCAAATGTCCTCTCAAGAGGGTCTCTTATTACACATGTGGAGATGAGGGGACATTCGTCATTTTGGTATCACACTAACGGCGTTATGTCTGGTTGTATGTCTTCCAGCAACTGCGGAAGCAGCTTATTCTAGGACCTCGAGACGCTTGAGTCTATTTAAATTCACACCAACAAAATAGGACCGATGATGCGGGTCTTGAAAACATACGTACATAACGTTAATAGACCAAGAGCGATTTTTTATCCACTTCTTTGAGTAGGCTGCAATTTTCAGTTGACGGTTAATGTATATTACAAAGATTGGCTTGCGCATGATTTGGTAAACGATGCTTAGTTGCCGCATGGCTTTGCACTTTTCGTATATTAGATCCGGAGAATAATAATTATTTTAGAAGTAATTGCCATGAAACCGTAAATGCAACGAAATGTGAACAGGATGAAATGCGATGGAAAGTAGTTTTCGCAGAATACTTGTTTGGCTGATACATCTCGTACTTCCAAGATGCCTCTTAGTGACATGTGCATTTTTTGTTACTGATACTAAAATGTTTGTTCATTTCTTTCATTAGCTGCTCTTCTTTCACCATGGCTTATTTTATTCTCCACATTGCCAGTTTGTAGAACGCTTTTATAAGGTTTGTAAATATAGGTCGTGAGTGCGGAGATCTGGGTACACTTCTACAATAACACCACTGTTGCTCTAATAATTTGGCGATATTCGCCATAAACGATATTTACTGTTTCTACTGTCATATACATTCTGAATGTTCAATAGCTCTACATGCAAGTTACGTGATTTCTACAACAGAGCGCAGACTGACGGGCTTCAAGAGCACAAGTAAATATAAGAAATGTACAGGAGTTACGAGTTAGCTTACGTTTGGTGTTACAGGGCAGAGGTCCGTGGAACCTCCTCTCCTGAGAGCGAGACAGTGATTTGCTGCACTATTTGACTGTAATTGATCAATTCCTGCCCTCTAAGAAGCTTCTTTCAAATGCTACAGAAATAAACTATACAGTTTCATTAAAGAAAAATAAAGTTAATGTCATTATTCGGTGGCTATAAAAGATAAAATTTCCTTGAGAACATCAGGAAATTTGCCTATGTCCGTTATGACTCGGCGGAAAACAGACAATGATATACTTATTCATTCTGCATATATCTGGTATGGCTTGTCTTTGCCCAGTAAAGCGGTAGATAATCTTCTAACTTATTTTACAAACAAACGACGTACTTTCAGAAATAGGTTCTTTGTCAGAGCTGTATGTACTAAGTCACCTCTACAAAACTTAGATGCCTTTAATAAAATTGGTGAAACACCCTATGAAAGAAAGAGGACTGATTAAGTTAAGTTGTTGTCTTGATCGTTAGACCATCGTGTTGATTTGATGCATTTCAGTGTACCTGTTGCACTCCACCTACCGTCTGCATCTCAGGATAAGTACTGCACTAACATCTTCCTTACACGTTAATACTAGCTGAGAAACCCATCACGGCCAAGTTATTCATTTTTACAATCTTCTATTAGCCCCTTGCCCACCTCTTTGTGACCATCTCCTCCCTCTCTATAACACCTGCTCCCCTCTTCTCTACACATCTCCTACACCCCTCTTTATATCTACTTCCTTCTTAACCCTGCCTTTGTACATCTCCTCCTCCCAAACTTCGGTCTGTCCATCTTTTGCTACCCATCCTTGCCAATCTCCTTCTCGCTCTTTTTATCTCCTCTGCCCTCCTGTCTGTATTGATCTCCTCACCACCCATCTCAACATTATATCCTCTTTCCACCTCCTTCCGGAAACTCTAGTCTTTCAGCTTGTATACCACCTGCAACTCATACCGATAATAACTGCACAACACGCCTGTCCCGCAAGAAGAGTTATTTTCTTTACCTCCACTTCTGTGGGAGGAAGGTGGTTTCAAAATGGTTCAAATGGCTCTGAGCACTATGGGACTTAACATCTATGGTCATCAGTCCCCTAGAACTTAGAACTACTTAAACCTAACTAACCTAAGGACAGCACACAACACCCAGCCATCACGAGGCAGAGAAAATCCCTGACCCCGCCGGGAATTGAACCCGGGAACCCGGGCGTGGGAAGCGAGAACGCTACCGCACGACCACGAGATGCGGGCTATGGGACTTAAATGCTGTGGTCATCAGTCCCCTAGAACTTAGAACTACGTAAACCTAACTAACCTAAGGACATCACAAACACCCATGCCCTAGGCAGGATTCGAACCTGCGACCGCAGAAGTCGCAGAGTTCCAGACTGTAGCGCCTAGAACCGCTCGGCCAGTCCGGCCGGCGAAGGTGATATAATCCCACACCGCTTCTTTCGATGCATTAAGTGATATTTGTACCACTCATGGTTGAAATTGAACCAGCGGTTTAGGAGGAGAGGAGGTACACAATACATACAGTTCTGTAATTCATAGAGCTTTAAGAATTGCGAATCTTTCCATCCAACATCTTTTAAAGAGCAATTTGCATTAATAACTAACGTTTTAATTTGTGTCCAGCCATAATTTCTTTTGTCCATTCATTAGCCTACCCATGAAGTATATTGTACTGTCATTAACTTGTTGTATCACTCCTCCATATCTGTCTTAGCTAGACCATCTGATCCGCAAGAGAATTCAGTAGCACTAAATTTTAATGCTTCTAATCGCCTCATTTCTGTCTGCCCCATAGCGCATGTTTCGAACACATGCCGAGCCGCAGTACAGCTAAAACTGTTTATATTTTCTGGCTTCGAGGTTTACGATGATGTTGCACTGATAAATATACTTTGTTTCTGCAGATGCACGTATTGTGCCGGGCTCATTTCGCTCTTCCCGCGCTGCTTACTCTCACTTTTCGTTGAAAAAAAAAATACTTCGGTACTGCAAAAAGAAAAAAAGGATACTGAGTATAGTTGAGAGTAACAGAGGAAAAAGTTTCCTCTTTGTTTCAGGTTAGTACCAAACTGCTGCGTTTAAATAACGTAGAACAAGATCATGAACGTAACTGGATTATTTGCAGCTGAGTTGCCTGTTAATGTCGAAGATAATTAAAGCATATTACACTGAAGAATCATGAACACTGTGGCAAACACCGGAAACCGGATTCCGCGCACAATTATGCGCGGCTATTGGCGGCGAGATAAAGGCGCGTGTAGCAGCAGTGGGTGGAACGTAATCTGAGGCTGCAGCATCCGTGTTGTTGGGGCCTAATGAAGCGGGTGGGAGGCTGGGCCCGGACCCGTTATTCGTTTCCATTCCTAGCCGGCGGCCTAAGTGCTGAGGGCCGCTTCCCGCCGGCTTTTAGGCTTGCAAAACGATATTTTCTCATCTTCTCGGACCGCGTAGTTTATTCACAGCGCTGGTAGAAAGTACGCTGAAGTTACACATGTTGTGCATGTTACCCTTTCACGTAAAAGTTTCAAGAACATGTTTTCGCACTCACAGTATCAGTTCATAGTGCAAGTGGTCTTTTAAAACTAATATGCGCGTAAACTGTGGCCCTCCTTTTACTATTTTAATCGATTTTGCTATCTGAAGCCGTTATTACAGTTACGTTTGTCAAGTAAGATCTGTAAAGTGTTTGAGATATCATGAGATAACATTGTCATTTATCAAAGAAATGTAATCTGTTCCACAGATTCCATTACCTACTTTCCACTGTCGCACCAAGATAGTTTTACCTTTAATGGTTAAAAATTGATGATTCATGTTTCTGTAAGAGACACCTTCTCGCACTTTTGCCGTTAATAATTGTATTACCTCACGTTTCATCTACATCTACACTGATATGACTACTCTACAAATCACAGTTAAGTGCCTGACAGAGAGTTTATCGAACCACCTTCACAATAATTCTATACTATGCCACTCTCGAACATCACGTGGATAAACGAGCAAGTATATCCTTCCGTACGAGTTCTGATTTCGCTTATTTTATTATGATGATCGTTTCTCCTTATGCAGGTCGGTGTCAACAAAATATTTTCTCTTTCGGAGAAGAAATTTCGTGATTGAAATTTCTTGAGAAGATACTGGCGCAACGAGAAACGCATTTGTTTCAACGTTCCACTCCAGATCCTGTACCATGTCATTGACACTCTCTCCCTATTTCTCGACAATACAAAACGTGCTGCCATTTTTTGGACTTTTTCTATGTACTCCGTTATCCTATCTGGTAAGGATCCCACACCGTACGGCAGTACTTATAACGGCACTTTGCGGGCAGGCGTGTCAGTTAGCATCATATTAATTAAAATCGGGGAAGAATTAAAAACGGGAAAGTAATACCAAACTTTAATAACTGCACAGTATTACTAAGAAGCAATATAATCAAAAGTAATAAAAAGCAAAGTAGCAAAGACCAAGCGGGACAGAAAGATATAGGGGCGTGTTTGTTTTTTAATACATATAAAAGAACATGTAACACATTATTGAGCTCTCTACCTTCAGTTATCGCAAACGGGCTGGTCGATGAAAAAGTGGTACGCGACTGCGAAATTCGTTAAGGAGATTATTTAAAGACTCTTCAAGGACGTTTAAAATACATTACGTGTGACGAAGTGATCAGAGACGTCTATTGTCGGGCGAAGTGAAAATGAATCCGACAACATAATTCGAACTTTGTGTTAGCTGGGAAGAATACTCTTGGGAAACTATAATGGTTGTGGAACCCACGAAAGTTGTGAGTAACAGAAAGCTGTAGTTTACGTAATCCTGCATTTTATAAAATGGTGAAACGCGTGTGCGCGGAACATCAATGGAATCTTATCCTTGGACGGTTGCGGGGTAACTGATACAAACAACGCGCCAGCATAAAAAATAATTCGCTTATTAACTACCATATATTAATTAACGGGGACCCAAAATACTAAAAAAGAAGGATACTATCATCACCTCCAATCCCAATTCATATTTCATACTTAATTAGTGAGAAGAAAAGTGTTAACAAACAAACTACATTTCAATTTTATCCACGATTTTGGCTTTATTACGTAGACTTGACTACATGATAAACAATATCTGTGGAAGTTGCATGCAACGTATCGTCATAATATTTAGCCAACCAATTTTGTGGGACACCAAAATTGTAAATGCATGAAATTGTTCTTACAGCGGATGTATAATGTGTGAGTGCGACGAACTATATTGAGAAACTGAACATCCATTACGTACTTGCATGTTTATCTGCGAAAATGGTCCTTGTCGGTACATCAGCGTAGAATTCGGATAGAATCGCTCGAACATTGCAAACCCTTCAGATTAATCGAACATCTAAATACGCATAATGCTGGTATCACCAGGATGTGTTCTTTCTCCTCACCCCCGTGGCAGTAATTGAATTAAGAGTCAGCTGGGAAATACATTTTAAACCTATTGACGACCGTCATGAATTTTCAAACGTCCACTGCCATGTATGAAGGCGAGTGACACCACGAGTGTTAACATCGATCGAGGGGTGTCGTCGTGATCGTATTGAATGACAATGAGCGGCTACATACTCCAAAAGAGGATGGAAAAGCATAATGTAGGCAGTCTCTTTAGTAGGTCTGCTGAACCTTACAAGCTGTCTACCAATGAAACGCAATGTTTGATTCCGCTTCCCCACAACATTTTCTACGTGTTGTTTCCAATTTAAATTGTTAGAAATAGTAGGTCCTAGGTGTTTAATTGAATTTAGGGTCTTTTATTTATTGATCATGTAACCCAAGACTGACGTATTCCTTTTAGCACTCAAGTGTGGACGAGCTCACTCTTTTCACTATTTACGGTCAACTGCCAATTCTCACACCATACTGATATCTTATCCGAATCATTTTGCAACTAGTTTTCGTTATTATGACTCTACTAGATGATGAACAACAGCATCATCTGCAAACAACGTAAGTCGGCTGCGCAGGTTGTCACCTAAATCGGTCACAAAGCTAATCACTTTTGTTTAACTTGAGAACATTCCGTCTATTTGTTTTACTCGAAAACATTCCGTCTATTACTAAGAACCGTGAACTTTCTGATATGGAACCACAAATACAGTCGCATAAGTGAGACGATATTCCATAAACGCGAATTTGATTAAAAGTCGCTTGTGAGGTACCGTGTCAAAAGCCTTTTGGAAATCTAGAAATACGGAATTAATTTCAAATCACTTCACGTGACTAAAGAGGTAGTTGTGTTAAACAAGAACGATGTTTTCTAAATCCGAGTTGACTCTGTGTCAGTAGACCGTTTCGAACAAATGTATGTTCCAAAATCATGCTGCATATCGACGTTAATGATATGGGCCTGTAATTCTGTGGATTACTCCTACTACCTTTTTTGAATGTTGGTGTGACCTGTGAAACTTTCCAGTCTTGGCTACGGATCTTTCGTCGAGCCAACGGTTGTGTATGATTGATAAGTATGGAGCTATTGCATCAGCATACTCTGAAAGAAACCTAACTGTTATGCAGTCTGGACCAGAACAATTGCTTTTGTTGGGTGTTTAAGTTGCTTCACTACTCCGAGAATATATTCGTCTAGGTTAGTCGTGTTGGCAGCTGTTCTCGATTAGAATTCTAGAGTGTTTACTTCGTCTTCTATGGTGAAGGGATTTCGGAAGGCTGTGTTTGGTAACGCTGCTTTATCAGCATTCTCATCGATAGTATTTCCATTGCTATCACGCAAAGAACGCAATGATTGTGTCTTGCCGCTAGCATACTTTACAATACGGCCGGAATCTCTTTCGATTTTCTGCCAGGATTTGAAACAAAATTTTATTGTATAAACTGCTATAAGCATCTCGTAATGAAGTCAACGGTGAATTTCGAGCTTCTGTATTAAATTGAAAACTCTGGGGATTTAGCGTTCATTTCAGTTTTGCATGTTTTTCCGTTGTTTCTGCAACAGTGTTCTGACTTTTTGTGTTACATGGGGTATCAGCTCCGTCTTTTGTTAATTTATTTGGTATAAATCTCTCAACTGTTGTTGATATTATTTCTCCCAGTTCAAGCCACATCCGGTCTATACGAACCATGGACTTTGCCGTTGGTGCTGAGGCTTACGTGCGTCAGCGATATAGACAGCCATATTGTAGGTGTAACTACAACAGAGGGCTGTATGTCGAGAGGCCAGACAAACTTAAGGTTCCTGAAGAGGGGCAGCAGCCTTTTCAATAGTTTCAGGGGAAATAGTCTGGATGATTGAATGTTCTGGTCTTCTAACATCAACCAAGACGGCCTTGCAGTGCTGGTACTGGAAACGGCTGGACGCAAGGGGAAAGTACAGACGTAATTTTTTCCTACGGCATGCAGCTCACCTGATTCACACTTATATTATTAATTTGGAAGTAGCGGAGATAGTCTCTCAGGAAGGCTCCATCGAATTTTATCTGATTTTTCGAATAGATACAATTTTCGATTATTTTCGCTGGATTTGGGAGTCATGGTATTCAGTCATGCTACGACAACCCTATGTTCATCAATCGTTGGATCAGTTTTGATGTTCGTTACTAGCTCAAGATTATTTGTTGCTAGGAGATGAAATGTGTTTTCACAGCCGTTTACTATTCGAGTCGATTCAAAAACTTATTGGTCGAAATAATTTTCAGATAATATGTTCAGCACAGTTTCGGATGATGTTTTATGGGTACCTCCGGATTTAAACATTTATTTTCACCAACATATCAGTAATCAATCGAACGCACCTCCAACTATAATTTTATGAATCGGGTACTTGTTTGAAATGAAAGTCGTGTTTTCTTTGAATCTTTTCAGCATTAGTATCATCTGCGTTGGGAGGTCGGTAAATGGACCAAATTATTATTTTATTCCAGTTTCCAAGAAAGGTCTCTATCCGCATAACTCACATGAGCTATATACCTCAATTTCGCTACAAGATAAAGTACATCTAACAGCAACACGCACGTCACCAAAAACTGCATTTAGCCTATGCTTTCTGAACACCGTTAGGCCCTTAGCAAAAATTTTGATTAAACTCATCTCCGTCTTAGCCAGCTTTTATTAGCCTATAGTGATTTGAGCATTAGTGTTTTCTATTAGCGCTTGGAGCTCTAATACTTTCCCAACACAGCTTCGACAATTTACAACTATTATGCGGCTGGTTCCTAGATCTACATCCTACCTGTGTTCGATCTGCACCCTTTGAAACCCTTTTTGTGTCTCCACGTGATCCTCTGAACTAAAAAGTCGTCCAGTCCACGCCACACAGCCCATGCCACTCTAGTAGTTACCTCCTGCGTGTAATGGACTCAGGAGTCCACAACCAAAGGGCAAAAATCAAGGAATCTGCAGCCTACACTGTCGCAGAACCAACTGAACTTCTGATTTAAGCCCTCCAGTTACATCAGACCCTCCTCTTGGGTCAGTATTAGAGGTCTTGTCGACTACACTGTAAATAGTGGCAAGCACAACTGACACCCTTTGGACTGCAGATAGGCTTTGACACCAGAGAGAATCTCTTTCAATCCAAAGCAACACACATCAGTGGTACCGACGTGAGCAACCAGTACCTGCAAATGATACATATCTTTGTTCACTATTAGCTTACTAAGCCCGAAACTTGGGATACGTTGAATCTATCTCTTTATGCATTTCAACGATTTCTTAACGCAGGCACATAGGGAACATGTTATTGAGTAACTCTGCATTGAACCGAACTCAGATAAATAGTTGAAGCTAACCTGTTCAGAATTCAATTATCAGAAAATGCACCATAAATGAATGTTTTCAGTGATCTGGAAAGGCAAATATCGTGCAAAATAAAAATTTCAGTTTTTTACCACTTTAAATTATATAACGTTCTCTCCCTTAGCATTAACCGAAAGCAATTACGGAATTTTTTGTATTTCACCAATGTAAGTACGTATTATGTAAGGGGAGAGTTATAAAACGCTGGCACGTGCAATTTCTTTCAGCAGTTAGGTCTTTTCCTGTCCTTATTTACGCTTAATTATTATCTCCATCTCTTTGACGTTTCTTTCTTTCTCTAGTATCATAGAAGTTGTGTAACTGAAAGAATGGAATACTAACTCACTTCCTGACCGTACCACGATAAGATCCCTTTGCTGATATTTAGTTTCGGCAAATGGGTGTATGAGTTAATAGGTATATAACATCATGATTTAAGTTTCATTAGTTCTCCCCTGTACAACAAACGGCAGTACATAACGTTTCCACATTACCACTTAGTGAGTTGGGAGTCCAACGTTAGGTGCAGTGTGGGGCCCCTTAGGTACATGTCTGTTAAGAAGGGAAAGACGCGCAATATGCACGCCGTGTGCATACTGGGTGGAGTCATTCTAGATGTGGAACGGTCATCCCAGATGCCATGAAGAGCACAGGGTGCAGCCAACAGCAGGTGGTTGCTCATGTCGGTACCCATGATGTGCGTCACTTTGGATCAGAAGAAATTCTCTCTGGTTTCGAGCAGCTAACAGAAGTCGTAAAGACTGCCAGTCTTGCTTGCAAGGTGAAGGAAGAGCTGACCATTTGCAGCATAGTCGGCAGGACCGATTGCGGACATCTGGCACAGAACCGAGTGGAGGGTCTGAATCAGAGGCTCAGACGGCTCTGCGACCGTGTAGGCTGCAGATTCCTAGACTTGCCCAAAAGTGTGGTCGGGTTTCGGGTTCCGCTGCATAGGTCAGGTGTCCATTATACGCAGGAGGCGGCTACACTGGTAGCTGGGGCTGTGTGGCGTGGAGTTGGCGATTTTTTTGTTATAGGATCTCGGGAAAACACAAGAAGGGCTTCAGTCACAAAGGGTGCAGGCCATACAGGAACTATCAGTATAAGAGTTGTAAATTATCGTAGCTGTATTGGGACAGTACCAGAGCTCCAAGTAAGCACTTACGCTCAAATGGTTATAGGCACTCAAAGCTGGCTAAAGCCGGATATAAGCTCAGCCGAAATTTTTGCGAAGAACCTAACGGTGTTCCGAAAGGATAGGCTAAACACGGTTGGCGGTTTAGTGTTTGTCGCTGTTAGAAGTAGTTTATCTTGTCGCCAAATTGTGGTAGATACTTCCTGTGAGTTAGTATGGGCAGAGGTCATTGTTGAAGACCGGAACAAAATAATAATTGTTCAATGCGAGATGCTTACAGCAGTTTCAACAACGAAACTTTGTCTTTAATCCTGGCAGAAAATCCAAAGAGATTCTGATCTTATGTGAAGTATATTAGAGGCAAGAAACAATCAATGCCTTCTCTACGCGATAGCAATGGAAATACTATCTAAGCAGAGTTACTAAACACAGCCTTCCGAAACGCTGTCACAAAAGAAGACGATGTACATTTTCGAGAATTCGAGTGAAGAACAGCTGCTAGCCTGACTAACGTAGAAGTAAATATCCTCGGAGTAGTGAAGCAACTTAAATCACTTCGTAAAAGCAAGTCTTCTGATCTTGGCCTTATACCAATTAGGTTTCTTTCAGAGTACGCTGGTGCATTTGCTCCATTCTTGACAATCATGTACAACCGTTCGCTCGACGGAAGTTCCGTACCCAAAGACTGGAATGTTGTACAGATCACACCAATATTCAAGAAAGGTTGTGGGAGTAACCCACTTAAAAAAAAAAAAAAAAGGCTTTGGGATTCCCCTAAGCAATACTTGTATGTCCCCTTACTTTTCACTTTGCACGATGTCACAAAACAGTGTCACAGTGTAACAATACAATGATATCGGTTATAATGTAATTTTACTATTTTAATATTCTGACTACTTTCACGCACTTTGCTATTGCAGTATATTTCATATACACCTATTTTTAACATGTCGGTATCTTTTATTGTTTTATTGCAACATTTGTTCTATTATATTTCTTAATCTTACAGTTTCTTTTAATTTCCGACATTTTGAACCGTTATCTTATGTGGTATCATATATTTTCAGTTAAGGTGCAATGTAATCACTTTTACTTATTGCCTGTAACTACTTCTTATAACCTTAGGCCCAGATTAGTTAAGTTTTCCCGACACTTGCGCTTCGTAGCTGTACCCCTACCATCGCGGACATCGCGGTTCTCCCTTGCACTGTAGTATCAATGTGGCCGTATACTAGACCGTTTAGTCACCTGTTATACAGATTCATTCAATGTACGTGCAGCTCACCGCCGTGCTTCACTTGGCGGCCTCAATGTTTTAAATTTTTTCCTTTACTTTATCTGTCTGAGACCTTTTCCCTCTCTCTAACCTTTATGTGTGCCTTCATACACCTACCAGCGGTTTTATTTTTTTAAGTTTATGCACTATGTTTTGTTCCAATGTATCTTGTTCGACGGTTCTTCCTTCAGATACTTTGTTTCCATAGTTCTGACTATCTGCTATAGCGGCGGTGATTTGGAATGATTTGACAGCCTTTTGTGAATATTCGTTAGCTTTTTTAAATTTCCCAAAATAATTTTCAAAGTTTAGCGCAGCATAGAACAATTCTCCTTAACTGATGATTTTGTATAATTACATCTTTGTTTTTCTTTTTGTTTCAGAAAACCTTAGTAGGTCTTATACAGGTGAAAGGCTTTATTTGTAATAAAAGTAAATTGGCAGCCGAGACTGTCTTTGTTCTATACTGACATACGCTGACGAAGTAGATCACTGACCACTGCCCGGAACGAGACTGAATACCGCCAGGTGATGTTGCCAGCACATGACGCGGTACGGGAAATATCTTAGGGGAACAGTGTCGAATGCGGTATCATTCTAACCACGACACGGGCTGCACGTGGGGATGTTCGTTAACATAAGCGACTTGGACAAAGGGCAGGATGTGGCGGCCCTGGGTAAAACCACCTCCTAAACGGCAAACCTGGCCTGCTGTTCACGTTCTAATGTTATGAACATCTGAGAAAAGAGACTGAAGGGTAACGAAACAACGAATGCATGATAAAGTGCTACACATCCCCGCCTCATTACTGAACGTGGAGGTGGCTGCCTTGCCCACTCTCTAAAGCAGGATAGGAGGCAATCTGTAGAAAATATAGCGACAGAGGGTAGTGCTGGTGTAGGCGCTGGTATTCCGGAGGACATCGTTCATGTTGAATATGAGGATCGCCAGCAGAAGACCACGGCCTGGTTCATGCTGACCTAACGACATCAACGTTTTTAATAGGCAAGAATTTGATTGGGCAATGCATAAAAGAGAAAGTACTGCCATGTCGAATGAATCATGATTCTTGTTACACCAGATCGATGATCGTGTCTAGAAACACCGTCATCCAGATGAACGGTTAATCAAAGCATTCAGCACACCACGGATGCTGGCCGCAGGAAACAGTTTTATGCTTGGGGGCAATTACCTTGGTATCCATGAGATTTGCCGTAATGATCGAAAGGAACATGACAGTCGTGAACTATACACTATGTGAGCAAAAGTATCCGGACACCCTCTAAAACATACGTTTTTCATATTACATGCTGCCACATATTGCCAGGTACTCCACATCAGCGACCTTAGCAGTCATTAGACTTCGTGAGAGAGCCGAATTGGGCCCTTCGCGGGACTCACGGATTGCGAACATGGTCAGGTGATGGGGTGTCACTTATGTATATGTCAGTACGTGAGATTTCCACACTCTTAATGATCCCTAGGTCCACTGTTTGCGATGTGATAGTGACGTGGAAACGTGAACGGATACGTACAGCACAAAAGCGTACAGGCCGACCTTGTAATAGGCAGACATCTATCCAAACCGTCACACAGGAATTCCAAAACTGCATCAAAATCCCCAGCAAGTACTATGAAAGTTAGGCGGGAGGTGAGAAAACTTGGATTTCATGGTCTTGCGGCTGCTCATAAGTCACGCATGACGCCGGTAAATGCCATACGACGCTTCGCTTGGTGTAAGGAGCGCAAGCAATGGACGATTGAGCACTGGAAAATCGTTTTGTGGAGTGAGGAATCACGGTACACAATGTGGCGATCCGATGGCAGGGTGTGGGTATGGCGAATTCCCGGTGAACATCATCTACCAGTGTGTGTAGTGCCAACAGTAAAACTCTGAGGCGGTAGTGTTATGGCGTGGTCGTGTTTCTCATGGAGGGGAATTGCATCCCTTATTGTTTTGCGTGGCACTATCACAGCACAGGCCTATATTGATGTTTTAAGCCCCTTCTTGCTTCCCACTGTTGAAGAGCAATTCAGGGATGGCGATTGCGTCTTTCAACACTATCGAGCACCTGTTCATAATGCACGGACTGTGGCGGAGTGGTTACACCACTGGCCGGCACAGAGTCCTGACTTGAATCCTATATAACACCTTTGGGATCTTGTAGAATGCCGTCTTCGTGACAGGTCTTACCGACCGACATCGATACTTCTCCTCACTGCAGCACCCCGTGAATAATGGGCTGCCTTTCCCCAAGAAACCTTCCAGCATCTGACTGAACGGATCCATGCGAGAGAGGAAGCTCTCTTCAAGTCTAAGGGTGGGCCAACACCGTACTGAATTCCGGTATTACCGGTGGAGGGCGCCCCGAACTTGTAAGTAATTTTCAGCCAGGTGCCCGGATACTTTTGATCTTGTAGTATATGAACATTATTGACGACCACGACCATCGCTTCATGTCTGACGTCTTCCCCGATGGCGCGCGGTCTTCGAGCAGGATAATTGTTCGTGTCTTAAGGCCATAATCGTGTTACAGTGGTATGAGCATCATTGGAGCGAATTCGCGTTGATGTCTTGGCTACGAAATTAGCCTGATCTGATCCCTATGGAATACATCTGGGAGGATGCCAGGTGCCAGCTCCGAGCTCTCAGATCGCCGACCTGTAATTTAAGGGAACTACATGACCTGTGCATAGACATCTGGTATCACTTACCTCCGGAATAAAAACAAAGACTTGTCATATTCACGCCACACAAAACTTCTGCTGTATTCCGTTCCAAAGGTAGACCAACGCGCATTTAAGATGGCGGTCATAATTTATATGGTCATTAGCTTATGCAGCCCTTCCTATTCTTTATAATAGTGCCACAAAAATATATTGACAAACATAATGGGTTTGCAGATAAAGTGTTGAGATACAATTTGAGGGTAGGAACCCACGTCCGAAAACGTCTTCCAATGAAGGTACTTAACGTCGACATTTTAGGATCATCAAGTGTACTATCGGTACTGCTCACTTCAGCATCGTGTTTGTTTCTCCAGCAGTGTTACTTGTTCGTTAACAGTGATACGCAGCACTGCGTTATTTAACGTGCAATCTAAGCGCTGTCTCCAGCTTGGGAACTTCCTTAGGCAGGCCCTAGTCAATGCATAATGCTTAGGCCCTGTGCTCGGACAGCGAGTAAAGTAGGATTTGAATTTCGCCAAGAACATTTACTCGTCGACTTGGACAGAAGTCCGAGAAATCCGTTGTGTTATTGAGCGCTTCACAAAGAGGTGTCAGTAGCATATGGCCACAGAATTGTGCAGAAATTGAAACTGAAACCAAGTGACTGCGAGGATGATGAATACGAAACTCGTCGAAACGTTGCGACAAGACGTCGCCATCACTCGGCTGATAACTCGAGATGAATTCATCTGTGGAATACGATGAGAAAGACTGGAATCGCATATAAGTAACTGCTTCGTCCAACCAACCCGACGACATCACTATATCTAGCCCTTGCAGTATATACAGGATGGTCCATTGATAGTGACCGGGCCAAATATCTCACGAAATAAGCATCAAACGAAAAAACTAAAAACAACTTAACTCGTCTAGCTTGAAGGGGGAGACCAGATGGCGCTATGGTTGGCCCGCTAGATGGCGCTGCCATGGGTCAAACGGATATCAACAGCGTTTTTTTAAATAGGGACTCCCATTTCTTATTACATATTCGTGTAGTACGTAAAGAAATATGAATGTTCTAGTTGGACCACTTTTTCCCTTTGTGAGAGATGGCGCTGTAATTGTCACAAACGTATAAGTACGGAACATCCCGCCAGTGCGGACGGTATTTGCTTCGGGATGCATACCCCTGTTAAAATGAACCGTTTACCAAATGCGGAAAAGATCGATATCGTGTTGATGTATGGCTATTGTGATCAAAATGCCCAACGGGCGTGTGCTATGTATTCTTCTCGGTATCCTGGACGACATCATCCAAGTGTCCGGACTGTTCCCCGGATAGTTACGTTATTTAAGGAAGCAGGAAGTGTTCAGCCACATGTGAAACATCAACCACGACCTGCAACAAATGATGATGCGCAGGTAGGTGTTATAGCTGCTGTTGCGACTAATCCGCATATCAATAGCAGACAATTTTGCGAGAGAATCGGGAGTCTCAAAAACGTCGGTATTGAGAATGCTACATCAACATCAGTTGCACCCTTACCATATTTCTATGCACCAGGAATTGCATGGCGACGACTTTGAATGGCTTGTACAGTTCTGCCACTGAGCATAAGAGAAATCACGGGACGATGACAGATTTTTTTGCACGCGTTCTATTTAGCGACGAAGCGTCATTCACCAACAGCGGTAACGTAAATCGGCATAATATGCACTATTGGGCAACCTAAAATCCACGATGGCTGCGATAAGTGGAACATCAGTGACCTTGGCGGGTTAATGTATGGTGCGGCATTATGGGAGGAACGATAATTGGCCCCCATTTTATCGATGGCGATCTAAATGGTGCAATGTATGCTGATTTCCTACGTAATGTTCTACCGATGTTACTACAAGATGTTTCAGTGTATGACAGAATGGCGATGTACTTCCACATGATGGATGTCCTGCACATAGCTCGCGTGCGGTTGAAGCGGTATTGAATAGCATATTTCATGGCAGGTGGATTGGTCGTAGAAGCACCATACCATGGCCCGCACGTTCGCCGGATCTGACGTCCCCGGATTTCTTTCTGTGAGGAAAGTTGAAGCATATTTGCTATCGTGATCCACCGGCAACGCATGACAACATGCATCAGCGCATTGTCAATACATGTGCGAACATTACGAAAGGCGAACTTTTCGCTGTTGAGAGGAATGTCATTAAACGTATTGCCAAACGCAATGTGGTTGACAGACATCATTTTGAGTATTTATTGTATCAAGTAGCTCTGAGCACTATGGGACTTAACTTCTGAGGCCATCAGTCCCCTAGAACGTAGAACTACTTAAACCTAACTAACCTAAGGACATCACACACATAAATGCCCGAGGCAGGATTCAAACCTGCGACCGTGGCAGTCGCGCGGTTTTCAGACTGTAGTGCATTAATGTGGTATTTAGAGGTAATCATGCTGTAACAGCATGCGTTCTCAGAAATGATAAGTTCATAAAGGTACATGTATCAAATTGGAACAACCGAAATAAAATGTTCAAACTTACGGTACCTTCGTTCTGTATTTTAATTTAAAAAACCTACCTGTTACCAACCGTTCGTCTAAAATTGTGAGCCATATGTTTGTGACTATTACAGCACCAACTGTCACAAAGCGAAAAAAGTGGTTCAACTAAAACGTTCATATTTCTATAGGTACTACACGAATATGTAATAAAAATGGGGATTCCTGTTTAAAAAAACGCAGTTGATATCCGTTTGACTCATGGCAGCGCCATTTGGTTTCCCCCTTCAAGCTAGAGAAGTTTCGTTCTTTGTAGTTTTTTCGTTTGACGCTTATTTCGTGAGATATTTGGCTCGGTCACGATCAATGGACCACCCTGTATATGGTGAAGAGGATAATTATGAAATAATCTTATTTGTCTGTTACATCAATATTCTTTGCGTGGTGTGAAAGCCGGAAATTAGTGTAACGTGATTTATTGCACCCCTTTTCTTATCGAAAATAACTGTTGTTAGGTGAGTAAAGAATGTACTGCAATGTTTGTTCATAAAACTAACGTACAACGAAAAAACCTACAGTTATTTCACACAGAACAATCCACGAGCACTCACTGTCAACACACTTTCGACAATATTAAGTGATGTTTTCGGTATTTCGTTTGTAATCTTATTTTTTTAGCTATTTTTCACATCTCAAATCCCCTACCAATGATAGTTGAGCGATATGTTATAGGATAACACCTTGTTCCTTTCAGCCAAATAACAATATAAATGAAAATGTGGCATAGACGGTCCAAATAGAGTGAAATGTATGCACTGCCTGAACCACATGTACTGTTTATAAAGGGAGAGAAGACAGTGATGAAGAGAGAGTCAGAGAAATAGGGGTCGGGGGCGGAGAGCGCTGGAGGCAGAGGTTACACATTGTTATTTCGTTTGGTCTTTCGCTTCTAGGCAGAATTGATGTTAATCGGCAGAATACCAGTAGTAATTGAAACTGCTGGGTGTGCGCACCTGTATTTCTGCCAGACAGAACGACGGTAATGCCCAGGATTATTCGGATCGGCTACAAGCGCTGCCGACTTTAATGCCGCCATATATATCTGCAGAACTCCGAACCGGCGTGCACTGCGGACTGCAGCCCAGCAGGCGCGCTGCTTCTCCGAAAGCGGATCTACGGCGCAGCCGAAGCCCTCCCCAGTGAACAAGTGGCGTCTACACGGAAGATACGGCCGTCCACACCTCTAGTGGCTCCGTCTCCTCTTACTGCTCTCTCGCGTGCTGATTTAGGGCTCGTCGTAGGAGGAAGCACCTGAGCAAACACACAGTGTATTAACACTAGATCACCAAATCCACCTAAAGTTTACGATTGCAGTCTCGATCCCATGAGCGATAAGTGCTCTTGAGTGAATTCTTGTGAACATTGTTGTAACAGTGACAGAATTATTTACTTCCTGACTCCAGCAATTTTCTGCCACTGGCGTTCTTGTCCTAAATATTACGAACGTGTAATGTTTTATTGCTGTAAACTTGTCTTAGTGCGAAATTTTGGGTGAAATATCAAGGATTCACAGTTATAAGGGTATTAAAAAACTAAAAACACCTCGACTGCGAAAAAAGCACGTAGTGTTAAGTGTTAACCCAGGTTTCTGCGTAGATAATTACATCTTCTTCAAAACAACAATAAAACCCACAAGTACCTAAGGAGACCTTTGTCAATGATTAAAAGAACACCATAGCTATACATTTATAAACGAAAAATAAAAGTAAAACACAAATAGTACATATGTACAAAGTCAAAACCACTACTTAACTTAATGATGTGCGCTCCACCTCACACCGGCCTATGTTCGATGGGCCATGACCCAACATAAACTGCAGCTGCAAACGGTCGCTCACTTACAAGCCCGACCCGCTATCTATGCACATGCGCAAGACAAGGGAAGTTACTTGAATGGGCATGCGTATACGAATACGAAAAAGTTTATACATGGGTCGGGGCTAAATAGCCCATATATTCCGAACCGTGGATCAACGTATATCAAAAAATGAAATGGATAGAACAAGAGACGAGCCAAATAGGAGATGAAACCTAAAACTAACCGCACACGGTTGCTTATGCTAGTAAAGAAACTTATATATGAAGGTACCTAGCCGGCCGAAGTGGCCATGCGGTTAAAGGCGCTGCAGTCTGGAACTGCAAGACTGCTACGGTCGCAGGTTCGAATCCTGCCTCGGGCATGGATGTTTGTGATGTCCTTAGGTTAGTTAGGTTTAACTCGTTCTAAGTTCTAGGGGACTAATGACCTCAGCAGTTGAGTCCCATAGTGCTCAGAGCCATTTGAACCATTTTTTTGAAGGTACCTATGACAACAGGAGGAACTCTTAAAAACTATACCTAAAGCCAGTAGTTAGCCTGGGGGGGAGGGGGGGGGGTCCTCAGGGGCGTAATCTAAAGACGTCGCGGTAATAAAGATATAGCGATAAAACGTGAGGTGTTCAACGGGCTAAAATCACCTTCATCGTAAAAAGAAAATGAGGATAAAAAGAAAGAAGATGAACAGCTTCACTAACCGCGCTAGCCAATCAGTGCGCGCATGTGATAATCCCCAGATCATCAGATTTACAAGTATGAAGAACAAAGTAAAGGCACGAAACCTTCAAAAAAATTTCTATTTCTTAGTAGGAGTTGGTCATTGAGGACATTGTCTATAACATATCTTACATTTCCAGTAATATTATGAGCAGTAAAATTCTCATTGGCTATAGAAAGTACATTTTGCATGTATCGTACTATTGTAGATCTATTAATTATAACAAATTAGAGCATAACCAATAAATTACGATTTCTTTTGAAAAGAAATTGCGGGGGTATAATTTACGATAGTTTAGTAGCAGTGTTATATTATTCTCCTTTAATTCTCTAGTGTTAATGTTTCTGCTCTTTTCCGCAGAGCCGTTAGTGTGTTTTCGCTAGGACAGTGTCATAAAAATGCACAAACAGCACCTAATGTGATCAGAGCTTTTCTTAAGACTGACTCTGATTTTCAACAGGAGTGTATGGACATCCAGTGACAAATTATCGTTTTCGTTGTATGCCTACAATAGTTGGTTTTGTATTACGCTGACATCAAACATATGAAAAGCTTCATCCTGAAATACCACTGGGCCATTCCTGGAGCGAAACAGCAAGATGGTGTGCAAAACCACAGAGTACTAGCTCTCTCTTTTTATACATTCTCTTCGTTTTCTAACACGTAATAAAGTGCATAAGCAATTTTTATACTATTTCCTTTACATGCGACTAGGACAGGGTCATATACCTATTTCATTACCCTGTTACCAATCTAGTAATTTCTTACATTTTAACGAAACTGCTGGCAGGTTTATGGTTCGTGAAATGCATGAATGTCCTTAACGTAATCTGTGTTTTCTTCAGTAATGAAATTATTCAACCCTTGCTTAATAATGTGACAGACTGATAATTCTGCTTGGCGAAGAATGCACTAAGTCCGGCTCATCGCACTGCTGCTCAAAAATAAAGTCCTGACAACCTCTTGTGGATAGCTCTCCAAAGTGCACGAACCTGTAAAAGAATTATTCAAGTCGTTAAACATCAGGCTGCTCTTCTGAGCTATAATCAACTGTCGGAAACTTCTCTAGATTCCCAAAATTTTTTGCAGATATACTAAACACTGCTAATCAGCGCACATTTTTCTGACGGTGTTCGCACAGACAACTCATAGGTCGTTGTAGCCAGTCCTTTTAAACAGCTACAGCCTGTCACTGCAAAATCCCATAATATTACACATACACTTTAACTGTATCGAAACTACACATGTAAGCAGTTAACATGATTCATGCCTGCACGCCGATCTCTTTGAGTTCTTAAAAATGCCAATGTACGTGTTTATCACTAAATGTGACACAGTTTTTTGTTTATTCTACGTTAACTTCATAAAAAGCAGATATTACATTAAACTTACACCTACTTAATTACCCATAAATTAGAAATAGACTTACTCCAGCTTTTCCGTGGTGATACTAGTTTGTGGGCTATTTGTGAATTATTCAGCGAAACTGTCAAAATAAGCGATATTTACTGTTACCTGTTTCCAACCTAAGCAGATATATGCCTAGCTATCTGTTATCTAATACTACCGCCACACTTATTGCTTCCGATTTATTTTGTACATGAATTGGTTATTTAATATTCGTAACTAACATTCCGGCTCGTAATTAAATTGTACTGTTGTAATAGAAATTATGAAGCTCATTCTCAGTAGTGCTGTTCGATATCTAAGAAACGACGCTTTGTTCGTTAAAACGCAGACGGTGTTTGGAAGTTCCAAAGTACGAAGTATATTTATATCATCGATCTACAGTATTAAACTACTATTACATCTTCAGAGTCGTTGTTCATACTTCTTCCGCCACCAATTTTTCTCTTTGATGTGTGCCATTGCCTCTTCCCTGCCTTTATTAGTAAGGGTTTTCTGCATACGGCAGTCACGAAATAATTGCACGATTCCAGGCTTCTGAATGTTCCAATGGATCACAAGAAAAGAACTTAAATGAATATCTAAAATTTTAATTTTTGTGTTTTCGACCATTCAGATATCAGATTACCTATATTTAATATCAATACTCTCCCTTGAACTATTAATTCCAGCTAAACATGTCTCCTTCCTAGAACAGCACAAAACTTGATTCGACTCCATTACTTAAAAAATTTCCGCGGAAGTATAAGATTATGTTCGACACAAAGAGATTTCAATGGTTTACATCGTTGTTAAAGACATCGTTTCGATTGTTTGATACATAATTTTGTAAAACTTGTAAAAAATTAAGAATACGGTCGTCTTAAAGCTTCAGAACTATCGTTATTACATAAAATATAAATACACTGAAGCGCCAAAGAAACTGGTAGACGCATGCGTATTCAAACACAGAGATACGTAAACACGCAGAATACGGCGCTGTGGTCGGCAACGCCTATATAAGACCAGTGTCTGGTGTAGTTGTTAGATCGCTTACTGCTGCTACAATGGCAAGTTATCACGATTTAAGTGAGTTTGAACGTAGTCGGCGCACGAGCGAAGGGACACAGTACCTCCGAGGTAGCGATGAAGTGGGGATTTCCCCGTACGATCGTTTCACGAATGTAACGGGAATATCAGGAATCCCGTAAAACGTCAAATCTCCGAAATCACTGCTGCCGCAAAAAGATGCTGCAAGAACGGGACCAACGATGACTGAGAGAATCGTTCAATCGGAAGCGCAACCCTCCAGCAAATTGCTGCAGATTTCAACGCTGGGTCTTCAACAAGTGCCAGCTTGCGAACCATTCAACAAAACATCATCGATTTGGGCTTTCGGAGCTGAAGGCTCACTCGTGCACTCTTGATAACTGTAAGACACAAAGCTTTACTCCTCGCCTGGGCCTGTCAACATCTACATTGGTCTGTTGATGATTGGAAACATGTTGCTTGGTCGGACGAGTCTCATTTCAGTTGTATCGAACAGATGGAGGTTTACTGGTAGGGAGACAATCTCATGGATCCGTGAATTCTGCAGGCCGGCCGGAGTGACCGAGCGGTTCTAGGCGCTACAGTCTGGAACCGCGCGACCGCTATGGTTGTAGGCTCTAATCCTGCCTCGGACATGGATGTGTGTGATGTCCTTAGGTTAGTTAGGTTTAAGTAGTTCTAAGTTCTAGGGGACTGATGACCTCAGAAGTTAAGTCCCATGGTGCTCAGAGCCATTTTAACCATGAACTCTGCATGTCAGCAGGAGACTGTTCAAGTTGGTGGAGACGACGTATGGTGTAGGCCGTACGCAGTTTGAGTGATGTGGAAGCTCTGATACGTCTAGATACGACTCTGGCAGGTAACACGTACGTAAGCATCCTGTCTAATGACCTGCATCCATTCACGTCTATTGTGCATTCGACGGACTTGGGCAATCCCAGCAAGACAAAGCGACACCACACACGTCCAGAATTGCTACAGAGAGGTTCCAAGAACACTCTTCTTAGTTTAAACACTTCCGCTGGCCACCAAACTCCCCAGACATGAACATTATGGAGCACACCCGGGGTGCCTTGCAACGTGCTGTTCAGAAGACATTTCCACCACCTCGTACTCTTACGGATGTATGGACAGCCCTGGACGATTAATGGTTTTAGTTACCTCCAGCACTATTTAAGGCATTAGTGAAATCCATTCCACGTAGTGTTACGGCACTTCTGCCTGATCGCGGGGTTGGAGGGGGCGGGGAGGGCTACATGATATTAGGTTCTACTTATGAACGAAATAATTACTGACACCCACTGATATCGATTTCCTTAGAATGTGTATCAGGCTTGATTCGATCTCAGTGTGAAGATCTGCAACAGCCACTCACCGGTGGAAAACCACTGAGGCTAGTTTCTGTCCATCTGACAACTGGCTTACTTCGTGCTCCGTTCATTTCGCTAATAGCAGAGGCTCTGACGGCACCTGCTGGTGAGGCAGACAACTCCAGTCGCTACTTCCTTCTGAGCTGTGCTCTCCTGTGTCGAGATTCGCATCCAACCAGCGTGCGTCAAGCTGCGCCCATCTGCCATTTCATAATGCGCCACCAACGTGGTGTGGACGTCTATTGAGATTTGCTGACAACATGCCATCACACATTTTATTCCATTTGGAACTTCAGAGTCGCAGTTCTCAAGTCTGTAGAAAATATTTGTGATACAGGTACGTTTTAAAAGAAAGCTACCACCTACAGTATCATCATCGATAGCTTAGAGCAACGCAATTAAGAAATGCACGGGTGGTGATGCAAAATAAAAGAATGTGTCCAAGTATTTTAAATCATTTGCATAGAAGAATTTAACAAGTTGCTATCGATGATAGGTAACTGAAGAATATCGACACGCGGACGACATGTTTGCAAAAACATGAAAACTCATCCCACGATAGATGCTTCCGCAAAACTACAAATTCGAAAAATGATACCACAGTTGGACTGATGGAGGTCAGGGTTTAGCATCCCGCTTCCGAGAAGGTCATTCGAGACGGAGCACAAGTTCTTACTTGTGGAGGATGAGGAAAGTGACAGGTCGTGTCCTATTCAGAGGCATAAGCCATGCGATTTAGGAAAACCACGGAAAATCTGAATCTGGATGGAACGAAGGGCATCTGAAATCCCGTTATCTCAAATGCGAAGCAAATGTTATAACCACCGTGCCACCTCTCTTGCTGCGGTTCTGAAGGTCTAGGCGCTAGTATCAAATCCGACTTGACACAAAGATCCGGTGTCGTACTGGCTGGCTCTGAGCACTATGGGACTTAACATCTGTGGTCATCAGTCCCCTAGAACTTAGAACTACTTAAACCTAACTAACCTAAAGACATCACACACATCCATGCCTGAGGCAGGATTCGAACCTGCGACCGTAGCAGTCGCGCGGTTCCGGTCTGAGCGCCTTAACCGCGAGACCAGCGCGGCCGGCCCCGGTGTCGTACTCTGTGGACTTGTTTCCGTTTATGGTCAGATGTTTCAGTATTTACTATTGTTATCTCAGCATCATCAATATACTAACAAGTAAACTGGACCAATAGTAGTGACACAACGTATTCTGTTTGGACTATCGTTTCAGGAAAGTATGATAATGGTCGCACAGGGCAGGGAGGCTGCAAATCTACTACCAAACTTTTTATCACATCTGTCCTTCGGACGCATGAAATCTCCATCATGAATGATCATCTCTCCGCAGGAAGAAACTCAGGGAGGTTGAAGCCCTTCCAACAGCTTGGGTAAACGTCCCTCGTCCATCTCGTCACGAGAAGATAATTTAAACTAGATGACGTATCGTCTGCCTAATTTCAGTCCATATAATTAGGTGCGCTACTCTCTGACCCACTTTCGTCATCTGAGTCGTCCGATATTTTAGTAGCACATGCAACACTGTAGAACACGCTACGCTCTTTTCTTGCTGTAAAACACGGTCATGAAGACTTAATTTTCGACTTTAAACACCGGTTGTCATAAAAAATCTTATTGAACGTTGTTTTGTGTTTCCATTACGTTTGTGACTTTTTACCTAGTATTTCAGCCACGCTGTCTTTATCCATCACAGTTTACCGACAGAGTAATGCCGTGTAGACTCCTGCGTAATAAATAACTTTGAGAACTACGGGGTGCTTTCACTAGGAAACAACCATTTTATGTCATAATTAGACAGCTTATGGCGTCAGCCGTTTAGCGTCCTTAAGTTCCTTTTTTTTCAGCCATCAGCCATCTGACTGGTTTGATGCGGCCAGCCATGACTTCTCTTCTGTGTCAACCTCCTCACCTCAGAGTAGCAAATGGAACCTACGTCCTCAATTATTTGCTGGATGTGTTCCAGTCTCTGTCTTCCTCTACAGTTTTTGACATTTTAACAGATGTTCTATAGTCTTGTCCCTTCTCCTTCTCAGTGTTTTCCACATATCCCTTTCCTCTCCGAATCTGCACAGGGTCTCCTCATTCCGTACTTTGTCAGTTCCAACAAACAAATAAACAAACAAACTGGATTTAGTATCATGACAGACCACATAACGATATTGTGTATTATATAATTGGAAATATTATTATTACTTTGCTAATATTTTTATTATACATATTCTGGGAAAAAAGATAAAGGAATCAAATATGACATCTTTAATACTGCGTTCTCGCCTAAGCAACTATCTAAAGGTAATTATAATAAACGATCAAAAAGTTACCGTTCGAAGGCCAAACCGCCCAAATTCCGACATGTAGATACTTATATAGGGGCACCAGACTCGCACCGAGCTGCATAAACGTTGCAACAACGCTTTCAAACAGAAACTTTTTGATCGCCCCTTATGGTTAGGATACGCGCAACGTGTAATATTTAATATATGTTTTCGAGCACTTATGATTCATAATGATTGTTAATCCGACACGTAATCTTCTTAAGAGAGGGATTAATACTCTAAATTCCCGAACGCAAAATAAAAGCAAATTCTGAAATCTGAATCACAAAATCGTCTCTCATTCACACAGTGAATACTGTGGAACTTAAGGCGTGAGTCGTAAACCTATGAAGGGGTGGTTTCCTATTGAATTTCTTATCAGTCTGCGTACCCTGAAGTTTTGAATATTCTGTTCTATAAATTGCATTTCCCCCTTTACCATGCGCCGTAAGGGATCTGCGCCTCACGAATGAAAACCTTACGTCGAAACATACAAACAACAACGAATTTTTAACGCGCTTTTGACGAGTAAATATTCGCTCTAACCTCGATTTGATAACGTCAGATATCTGGAAATTTCCACCAATTCCTCTCTCTCTGTCTCTCTCTCTCTCCCTCTCTCTCGCTTTCTCTCTCTCTCTCTCTCTCTCTCTATCGGAACACGGGGGTCTCCCAGTGGAGCTGTTTCATAATGCAAAAAGAACTGTCGAAGGGATCACCGGATATTGAAGTTTGAATGCGCTCCCGCATCAAAAGCGCACCGTTTGCCGCAACAAGGGAGGATTAGACGTCGCTTTGATGTAGGACAGGCGCCTGCGGTTTCATTCGTTGCTTTCGCCGCCGGTTTCTTCGCCTCGCATGCAGACTTTGGAAATGAAGTTGTGAAGTCTCAGGCGGCGCGCTAGCCTTTGTAATGGAATTGCTCCCTTGATGGGCAGAACAACACGGCGACGGAGCGAATGTTTTCCGCGGACGTTTTATCGCGACTGTTTCTCGCCGGCCGCTAACGCGGCTTTTATTGCACGTCGCCGCACTGCGCAGCGCTTTCACCGAACACGGTGCTGGGCGGACGGACGGAACAATGTGATAACCGGTCATATTTTACGAGTCGCCCTGCCAGACTACCCCATTTAAATAAAAAGGCATTATTCGGGAGGCTGTAGTTTATGGGCTCGGCCGGGATGGGGAGTTTGCTTCAAATGACTATGAGCCTGCTGGTTCGCAGTCCCAGAGAAACAATTTCTCTCTTCGGTAACAATTGTGAATTGTGTATTAAAGTTTCCACACCAACATTTGGCAGTATACAACGGTGTCGCAAATACTGATTACTGATAGAAAATCCACTTACATAGTGACAACTTTGATGACTCGCACTGAAAGTTTTCGTACAAGGAGGGTCAACTTTTAATATGCAGCGGCGCAGTCGTCAATCTGTTTCCCTCGGCAATATTGGTTTTTTAAACAGCTGTCACCTTATAACTGTTTTCGGTCGTTCGTACTTTTCTCTCCATTTTACTTCGTTACAAAAGTTATCTCATTTACTTTACCTCGGTGCAAAAATTTCGGTTACAACTTAATACGTGGTTCATGCAAACGCACAACATTTGACCCCCCATAGATGAACTTCGAATATTATGGAATAGTCGGCCAATGTGGAATACCGTAATTTCTCATCCGTCGAGTGGTGCTCCGAACCAGGAGATGAACGATCTACTTTAAAGTGTGCCCATGATGCTACGTAGCGAGTACACTTCGTCTCCGGACATAGTGTGAGCTATGCCGCAGAAAAGTTGTTTTCATCATTTGACCTAATTTTTGGAAACAGGTCATCGGAAATATGCTGTAGTTATTGAACATGTACACCAAAGACTAAAACTATGCTATGTATTAAATTGAAGACAATTAGATCTTTATGTATTGCTCGACTTTTTGCTATGGATACAGTTGGTTGTGTTGGTGCTGTGTGAAGTCCAAGGTGGCATGTCGTGCTGTAAGGAATACTTAGTATTCCACAAACCCCACCTAGAATTTTCAGGTGCTGAAAACGACGGATAGATTTGTGACTTGCGTAAATAAACTTGTGTGAAACGTATCACCTTTAGAACAAATTGTTTCTGAGTTTTGTTTTCAATTTAATAAATTTAACAGATTTGCTACGGAATTAAATTATTATTTTTTTGTTACTAATAACTAACTCTTTTAGGAGACTAAATTAAGAAGAATCCCATGAATGTATTTTTTCTACATAAAAGATATTGTTTGCCAAATTTAAATGATTATCTACATTGTTACAGCCCTGTTTCATATTTTGGACTATTACGTAGTAGCCTCTACGTGCAACTCTTTTGAAAACTACTTTTTCAATGGAAATCTTTTGAAATTTATTAAGAGAAATACAAATACTTATCGGCAAATAGTTAATGTTTATGATAAAGAGTGTTAGAGATCTAAGAAAGAGTTCAATTTGGATATGTAGCGGCAAATGTAAATGGTATTCCGTCCACTACGACTTCATCTGTACTTCACAAAAATTCTTAGATTCTGTTAACTATATTAAACTATTTGAGGCTGTTAATTAGTTTATTACTTTTCTGAAAATATGTTATACTTTTAAGTACCCATAGCTACAAGGTGTCGTAAGATAGTGTATTATGATTGTTTATTTTTATACACCTCTCCTCTCACACAATAAAATAAATATATCAACTGCCCACTTAATTCTGACTCTGAGGTTGCCACTAAATAAAGAATTTTATTTTTCGATCTTACAGAAGGAAACGTTCAAATTTGATGTTTGTTCTTGTTACGTTCACCTGAATCTTTTCATTTTCTTCACTTTTGCTGTGAATACCCACAGATGTAAGCAAAGCTCATGACATAAAAAGACGCCGAGTGATTCTGCAATCTTTGTTTTCGCTGATTTGGTTAAGATGGCGTAGTGTCTTTCTTGATTTTATGTGTATACATAGCCTGATAATTATTGTCGTTCCTGTGCAGAAAGTTGACCTCAGTCAAAAATATTTTCTGAACAGTACAAATAAATTCGAAGTAGTACGTGCGGAAATGTCCAAATGGAGCTAAAATATTCAATTCACTCACTACCGTCCGAAACAGGGGCATGATTCTTTAAAAGTAACTGGGTGTTCAACGCCTTTACAACCAGTTTCGTTTAGTAATCAATTATTGCCCACCGTGAGCCAGTACGAGCTACATCATTCCGTCGTCTGCTGTTCACACGACGGGAGCCCCACTATGCTCATAAATCAGGCACTGAATTTTTAACCACTTGTGTTAATACCTTTTTTTTCTCTCTGTTTGTACAATTTTCCCTGTAACTGTTAATTCTTGGATCGTTGAAATCCTCACTTCTCCTACTGCACACGTCTAGAAAACCTCACGTCATTTTTTCTACCCACGGTGCTTTAGTTGTCCATTCTTTTGAGTTTACATAGATATTAATATGGGAATAACATTAATAAGTTTCGTGTGCACCGTGATGTGAAGGATTAGGCATCCTGCCGCTGGCCAACAGTACCACTTTGATGACATCTGGTTAACTGCACGAACTGTAGTTGATTCTATTGTACCACTCCTTCGATAATGATCTTCGTACAGTGCTCATACACACAGACAATTTTTGTAGATAAGCAAAAATATTTGTTGCGGGTTCAACATTTGCGCAATCAGTACACTGCTTCTTCTCTTTTCAGGGGTCTGTTGCCCACAACATTGTCCTAATTCCGTCAGTCCTCACTCCAGTTTCTGACTTTTCCACAACACGTTTTTAGAGGCGATTATTTTTCTCTAGCGCAGTGCACGCTCCATCGGAATGAAACCCTTTAAAAACATTATGTAAGGCCCGACATTTCCCTCAGCACACTTGACTGAAGAAGAACATAATTTCATAATATGTTACGGGTATGTGTTAGTACACAATATTTTTTCCAGAATCAATTCCGAACAAAAGTACGCTATGCACAAAAAGGGATTTTTCACAACTTTTTGTCCACTGCATTTTTCTGGTAATGGAAGAACAATAACATACGAGAAAGAATGTCTTGTATGAATGTATGACGTACCAACGGCACAGAAAGCTTCCTTGCCGGCGACAGAGTAAAATGAAATGAAACGCATTCCATGTGATCTTTGATGTCACGACTTGCGAAATGTCTGGCACACCTCTAGAAAAGCAATATACGACGAAGTTATTTCAAAGGTTTCTTCTTTTGCTATTCCACTGAAGCGCGAAGAATCGTCCAAGTTGGGAATGCTTGCAAATGTTTTCTATTGCTAAAATGATTTTAAATTTTTAACTGGTAACACAATTTCGAACCGCCTCTATCAGGATCTATGTACGATAATTTAAATATTAACAATAAAGCAAAAGTTACTGGTCCCTGGACTGTCAAACAGAAATATCGTGTATTACATGAAGTGCATAAACCTTTGTTGTTCTCTTTTCTATTGCTCATCTGTCAAGTAAGCACATCGGACAAAAATTAGTCACCTCCAGCGGGCATCACCCTGTGACATCACAGTTTGACACTGCCTTTAGTCTCAAGATAGCCTCGACGATGAAGAGAGTGCACTTGTTTCGGCAGATATGCCATATTCTGCTGAACTCCCTGACTCATGGACAGATCCCATAGGACAACGAAAATCTGGGGATCTTGATCCAAATAGTTTCTTACTGGATTAAGATACAGCGTTGTGGCCCGCCAGTCAAGGTTCGATAGTGTATCTGTACGTTTGTCGATTCAGGAACGTATTCGTGCAACCCTGTTCTCATTTTGAAATATGCAATTCTCCAAGGCACACTTTGTCACGGACAAAAAGTTTTGGCTCATTATCACCATAGCTTGAATGCGTTAGTCCGACTTCTGAAATATGGTTGACATGCTTTCAGTCGTTTAACGAATACGGTTTATCAATCTGAGATTATGAAAAATAAAACTTGTCTCGCAAAAACCTACCCAGATAGTTTGTCCCAGCACCTTCAGTGCATCGGCTCACACTAAGAGGAAGTATGAAACATCTCCTTAGAAAAATTTATAACTAAGAGTGCTGGTAAACCTCTACGTTATTTGGTTTTCAAACAGTTGAGCGAAACTGAACGTACTCAGACATTTCTCTCTTTACTTATTCTGATCAACACTAAACTGACACACAATATTTTTAGCGTAACGCAATCTGACTTTCAATAATCCCTACAAAAGAATGCCCCTGACTAACAATAACCTATACCTTTCATGAATCACTTACCTCACAAAAATCTTCGCTACTCGAACTACTGCAATAAAATGGTTCAAATGGCTCTGAGCACTATGGGACTTAACATCTTAGGTCATCAGTCCCCTAGAACTTAGAACTACTTAAACCTAACTAACCTATGGACGTCACACACATCCATGCCCGAGGCAGGATTCGAACCTGCGACCGTAGCAGTCGCGCGGCTCCGGACTGAGCGCCTAGAACCGCGAGACCACCGCGGCCGGCTACTGCAATAAAGCGAGTGCCAATACTGCCAGCTAAATAAAAGATTCAAACTACGGAAGTCACTAACTACTGATAGGTATAGTTAGCAAATGAAAGATTTTGATGGAGAAGAAACAATGTATTTACTTTAATAGTGGTCAAAAGTCATAATATGTCATGACATCCAATCTTACAAATTTCCTTTTCTGACGGACACACGTCCAGATCGTTCGCTCTCAAAACTCTTGTCATCTCTCTCCCCACATCCACCACTGCTGGCGGCTCACCTCCAACTGCGCAACGCTACGTGCTATTCACATCAAGCTGCACAACACTACAATACCGAAGATTCCAACAATGCGAACCAGCCACAGACTGCACACAGCAGTCAGTGATTTTCATACAGAGCGCTACGTGGCATTACCAACATAAAAACCTAGACAGCCTACGTACATAGCCCCCATGCTCCCCACAAAAATTTTTACAAATTGTTTTGGGCAGTGCCCAATACAGATTTGAAAAAGTTTTTCATAATTACATTAACAAAGATATCAAATGCACACACTTATTGATACACTGTTGGTCAAAAGCAAAAATTCTTCTCATAAAGGCAGTCCTATTGATTCGCCACAATAGTAATAGCAGTTTTTTTAAATCTGAAGAGTAAGAGAAAATGGACACAGAAGTTGTGGATTTCCATGCAGTCTTGAAGAAGTAGTGTTGTCCTTCCAACGGAAAGACAATGCTGACTCTTGACATGCAGACAGGCAATGAGCCACAACAGAGCAAACCCACAGCAAAGTCAGTCGAGGTTTTGAAGAATATTGGTAGGTAGGTCATCAAAGAGCAGACCCACTGTAGTCCTGGTAGAGATTATGATATTGGTGGGCCACCACAGGTGCAGACACACTGCAGTCCTTGTAGATATAATGGTATTGGTGGGTCATCAAAGGTGCAGACCCACTGTAGTCCTTGTAGAGATGGTCAGCAGCCATCTGCTACGACTGTGCGGCTGCACAATCACCAGCGAAGAGTCTTGCGGATAATATAGCAAGTCCATGAACCACCACCTGCGCACTCACAAACTTTTTGGAATGTCCTTAGAACCAGCAATGCTGTTAACCAGTCCCTTTCTGAATTATCAACACGTGCAAACACTAATAGTCTTTTTTTTAGAACAAACAATGTATTTACCTTAATAGTGTTCAAAAGTAATTATATATATATATATATATATATATATATATATATATATATATATATATATATGTAAGTTCATGACATCCAGAGTTACAAATTTCCTTTTTCTGACAGACACACGTCCAGATCGGCCGCTCTCAAAACTTGCCATCTCTCTCTCCACATCCACCACTGCTGGCGGCTCACCTCCAACTGCGCAACGCTACGCGCTGTTCACATTCATCTGCCCAACACCGATAATTCCAACAACGCGAACCAGCCACAGACTCCACACAGCAGCCAGTGATTTTCATACAGAGCGCTACGTGGCGTTACCAACATAAAAACCTCGACAGTCTACTTACGGAAAAAACTTACCAATACTCAGTTCTGTAATGTAATATCGAGCAATCTACATATGGAGGCAAGTGGCAATCTAACAGGGTTGTCGGACTTAGTTCCGACACAGACCTACAGACGGATGCTGCGTCTTTGCAGTCCAGTCCAGTCCAGTCCAGTCACAGAAACTCGACCATTTTAGCTTACCCGTCCTTAGCTACGTTGCAGCTGTCGTTACGCTGCTTTCCTTTCTTCCTTACTTATTGTGTACTTTTAAAGGCTTTTAAGGGCTTCTCCACTGTCCAGCTGTCACCTTGTATTAACGTTAGCCAGTTTTCATGATCAGGGCGGTCTTCTTTATGCAGATCTCTCTTCTTCACCATTGCAATTACACCTGCTTTCCATGTTAATCTTGGCCCTCCACGCTTCCTCCTTCCTGGCGGACACAATTCCAGGATTGCTTTTAGCCGTATTCCTTGCTCCGTTTTCCGCACATAGCCATACCATAGAAAAGTTCTGTTCTATATTCTTTGTAAGACAGGTTGTTCCATCCTTATTCCATCCATCTCTACTGCCTGCCGCTCCCCCAGGATCCACCCTTCTTCACCACATGTTAGTATGCTTTCCACTATTGTTTACATAATCCTCTTCTCTGTTTCGTTTGACAGTGACCGACACCACAAAACTCCATTTAGCATTTTAATCGCTCCTCTTGTCTGCTGGATACTGCGTTCTGCATCTGCTTCACAGTTTCCCGAGGAACAGATAATCCTTCCAAAGTATTTAAGTTGCTTTACAGCTTTAATAGTTCCTTGTGGCGGTATTATATCCCTTCCATTTCCTTCCACTACCTGATATTTGGTTTTTCTCACGTTTATTCAAAGTCCACAACGTACAAATGCTTCCATAAAGGTTTTTATCATACAAATGCCATCCTCCCTACTTTGTGCCGTCAGTATTTCAGTACTGGCGATTAATATTGAGTACGTAGTACCATACATGTAGATAATACAATGCGTGACTGATTTAGCCGTTCCACTATGTACTGCATATATATTTTAAACAGGTTCCGCGGCATACTGCAGCCCTGTCTGAGTCCTTTCGATGTTTGGAAAGTCTTACTCAACTTTCACCGTACTTTAATTACCGTGTACGATTACTGATATAGTCTCAGAATTAGAGATGTTAGTTGTGCTTCAACACCTACATATTCATCATTTCTCATAGTGCGTTGGAGTGATCTCTTCTTTTTTCTACTAGAAGCTCTTCAAAGTGCTTTTTCCAATGTCGAAAAAATTAAGGTGAATTGTGGGTGTGCGATTGCTAGCCATTATCATCTTCCACACCTCTGCCGATCTCCTATATCCAAGCGAATGCTCTGTATCCCCATATACTTTTCCCCATTCCTCTTCGTTACACTTTAATGCAATTGCTTGGGCCTCTTTTTATTTACTTTGTAGCTATTCCAAGTGCTCCTCACTCCCGAAGTTTTACCATATGTGATATAGTTTCTTCTTTTCCTCAACCGCCTCCAAAAGCTCTGAGGTCATTGGTTCAAATGGCTCTGAGGACTATGGGACTTAACATCTATGGCCATCAGTCCCCTAGAACTTAGAACTACTTAAACCTAACTAACCTAAGGACATCACACAACACGCAGCCATCACGAGGCAGAGAATATCCCTGACCCCGCCGGGAATCGAACCCGGGAACCCGGGCGTGGGAAGCGAGAACGCTACCGCACGACCACGAGCTGCGGACTCTGTGGTCATTCATTCACTTCTTATTTTGCTCCCTCTTTTCATGATCTCCTCCACTGCTACCTTAATTGACTATTTCAGAAAGTCGTATAGCTCATTAACACTCCCATCCTCCTCTGCTGTATCCAATTTTAGCTCTAATCTTTACTCATCCAAACATTTCACACTTTTTTCTTGTAGCAGATATGTCCTGTGTTTTGGATCCTGTATAATTCTACTTCCAGCACCCTCCTCTTCTTCTTTCATCTTGCTCTTTATAGGAAATAAATTTCTGAGGTAACTATAAAATGCTCGGAGCCACACTCTGTTCTTCTTTTCACCCTTACATCTAACACCTTAATTACCCGGTGACTTTGCACCATTAGATAGTCTAAAATTGGTTTTAGGTTCCCAGACGGATTGTCCCAGGTGTACTTACGCATTTCTTCGTGCTGCAACTGGCGACTCATAACAACACAATTCCGTTATCGATTACTAAATCCTTTCCCAACGGTCCTACATTGTCATAATTTAATCTTTTTCCAATGCGTGCGTTTAAGTCTCCTATTATTAAAAATTTGCGTCCACCTGGACATTAGTCTACCTCTTCTTGTAAGTCATAGAAGAAATCCTTCCTCTTCTCTTCAGGCGCTTCCTGCCTTCTCTCCCAAGAATTCAAATTTCGGTGCTTAATTAAAACTGAAATATCCCGTGATATACAACTCTGATCTCGATTCTGTTTCCCCAAACTTATTCTAACAAAATTCTACATGCATCTATATACGATTCTACCTTATCATTCGTCTACTTCTTCATTTTAATTTACTAACCCGGAGTGCAATGGGAATATGCATTCTAATAATCTACCACTGCCACGTGTCATGTTGGCTCCGAAACGTCCAAAAAACATTGCAGAACCACTTTTGGCTTGAAACACTTCCTGCAAACAAAGCAGGTTAAATGCCTCACTAAGCCGTTCGACTACTCGAAGACTGGTATAATCAGAAAAGATGTGGTAAAAATTTTATAAAGCCAAAAATCTCTTTATTTACAAACTACCAGTTTCGACAGACTTGGCTGCCATCTTCAGGTCTTCAAGAATTTTTATTTTATAAAATGTGTTCGTTGAGCGTTGGACCTCACACTAAGTTGTCATGTAGCTAAAATGTAGCACGTTATACTAAGGTTTATCATCAATTTCTCAAAAATTCAATCAATTATAAAAGAAGCATCGTCGTGAACACAGTACACTCTTCCAGTCAGTTACTGCAAAAAGAAAGACAACCTCTATACAGTGTGCTCATTGGCACATCGAAACATGAAAGCTGCTGTCTGCCGTTCTGTAACGCCACGGTGCCGACTCACCTTAATGCACTGACCCCATACATCCAACACCATTCCACTCACAGGTTTTTCGTCAATGGTAGATGCTGACATGACAGTATGTTATCAGTTCTACATCAACAAATGACGTGAAAAATGATGATTCTAAAGCAGAGCAGTTGGTTTTCGTCGTATTTACCGTTGTAATAGAAGATAAACTACTGTGACTACATAAACTTACTCTGTCGTAATAGCAGTTTAATTTTATCTATTGTAAAATTATTTCCGAAAGTTAGCGACTGAGAAATCAATTATTTCCATAAACTTAAAGAATCATTGTTCTTTCAAATACCTGGTCTTAATAATTATTTAACTCGTGTGGTATCTGATTATCAATAACATCTTCCTATCTTCCGTCGCCAAGAGCTGTTTTCCTTCTTTACTAAGTAAAGGAGTTCGAAATGTGTGAGAGCTCTTTCGTCGTTCTGGTACTTCACTGCAATAGAAACAGCGGTAGTTTCTCCTTACTGTCCCATACTTATGTCGTGTGGGTTTCACCTTTTGTAATGAGTCACGTATGCTAGCCACACATGCACTGTTCACTTCAATATATGCCGTAAAGAGAAGACTGTACAAATTTGACAAAGATTCAGTGTTAAAGATTTTCGAAGAACAAAGTTATTGTCTTCATCGTATGAGAAATATTTCAAACATCAGTAAAAATCTTATTTCCACATATTACGTCATCATTACTTATTTCCACATAGTACCATAGTTTTAAAATTGGGTTATTTAAACACACAGACGAAACAGAAAAAACATACTAAGAAGTAAGGTTGTTTCATGTTTCTCAGGTAGCATTTGGTCTACATATTTCTTAACGAAATTCCATAGCATTTTCTGTTTTCTGAGTAATTCATTTTATTGCCTTCTTACGTATTTACATTACACTGAATCTATCAGCATGACACAGTTGTTCGCACACAGCTATTACCCTAAATTACCCTCTTTAAGACGTTATTAGGTAATAAAAGGAACATGTTCGGAAACTGAACCTGCAAGACCAGTTAATTAGTTAAACATCCTAGATTGTAGTGGAAAATTATTTCTTACTAAAAAACATAAAAACGGTAGTCCTGGTTTCCTTAGCTTCGGCAAGAATATACAACAGCATCAGCTCACGAGAATTTCATTCGAACACTTGTTTGTGTGTAAGTTTTGTTGTGATTCTATCGATCTGCGAATCGTAAATCAGAGACGCTGTACTCCAACACCTTCATTTACAGCTAGCTGGTAGCTCCATCTCTTAGACAACGAAAATACTTGGTGTTGTAAGAGTGAGAAGTCAGCAGGGATGCATAACTTAGTCGAAGTCGTTGAGCCATTGCCGGGTATAATAGTACCTACACATATAGCTAGATAAATACTCCGCAAGCCACCGTACGGTGCGTGGTGGAGGGTACACTACAACACTAATAGTTATTTCCTTTCCGGTACCACTCGGAAATATTGCTAGAGAGGAAGGTCTGTCTATATGCCTCCACGCGAGCCCTAATTTCTCTTACCTTATCCACGTGATTCAAAAATGGCTCTGAGCACTATGGGACTCAACTGCTGAGGTCATTAGTCCCCTAGAACTTACAACTAGTTAAACCTAACTAACCTAAGGACATCACAAACATCCATGCCCGAGGCAGGATTCGAACCTGCGACCGTAGCGGTCTTGCGGTTCCAGAATGCAGCGCCTTTAACCGCACGGCCACTTCGGCCGGCTTATCTACGTGGTCCTTGCGCTAAATGTACGTTGGCCGCAGGAGAATCGTTCTGCAGTCACTTTCAAACGCTAGTTCTCTACATTTTCACAGTAGTCTCAATCGAAAAGAACGTCGCCTACCCTCCAGGGATCCTCGTTTGAGTTCACAAAGCATCTAGATATTACTCGAGTGTCGTTCGAACCTACCGGTAGTGTCCTATGTGCAATCTCCTTCACACGTGAACCACACTTTAGTAAATTCTCCCAATAAACTGAAGTCCACTATTCGCCTTCCCCACAACGGTCCTTAAATACTGGTTCACTGCACGTATCTGGATATCGGGAGGAACGATTATATAGGTTCAGTTGTAGGTAAAGTAAGTGACACTCTTTGGTTTCTTGGTTGGATATTAGCAAAAAAGCGGTGAGTTCTGTAAAGGAAATGATTAAAAAACACTCGCATAACGAATCATAGAATGCTGAAATGAGTCAGATGTATAGCAAATAGGACTTTCAAAGGGCACTGAACATACAGGAAGAAAGGCTACGTGAGTAGTCGTAGGTACGTTTGACCAATAGTTAAGAGAGACGATATAGATACCATTATGTCACCACCGTCCCACAATCATATATCTGGTGTAACCGTTATGAGAGTAAAATAAGTGAGACTACAGGATGTACAGAGGCATACACACATCATTCCTTTCTCAATAAACAAACGAGTGAATATGGAAAGAAAATCGATAATAGTTGTATGATGAACCCTTCCGCCATGCACTTTGGACTGGCTTGCAGAGTGTGCGTTTAGATGTAGATGTAGGATTTTTGATGACGATGTTGTTTTCTATAGCGGTTTCCAAACCAGTAGGCTGTAGCGAGTTGTAAGAAGAACTGAAATGACTCCATGATTGTTGCAAGGACTGGGTATTAGACGTGAACGTAAATAAATATATGTATTTCCCATAAATAGGTGAAACTATACACTACTCTTCGTTGTACTATTGGTGATACACGAGTGGAAACAGTAAAAGTCATATAATACCTAGGAGTAGCCGTCTGAACGAACCAAAAGTAGAATGATCACATAATACAACTTGTAGGAAAATCAGCTACCATGCTGCGATTCATTGTAAGAAGCTTAAGGAAATGTAATTTCTTCATGAAAGAATACTTTTGGAGTACTACTCATCTGCCTTTATCAGACTGGATTTATAGGGGAGATAGAGAACATCCAGCGAAGAGATATATGGGCATGATCATTATGTAGAATGTAAACAAACTCCCATGGTAGATGTCATAAGATAGACGTTGCGCATCATGGAGAGGAGCAGGGATGGTAGTTAAATGGTAGAAGTACACTTCGCCACACATTTCAACGTGATGTACAGGTGATAAGCATCTGATATTCGGTGCAGACTTCACATAGACAACAATATCGTATGGGAAAATCTTTAAGGATAATACAATGCTATCTATTGCAAACATCAGAGACATCGTAAGTGCGGATTAAATAGAGTTGAGGATTAAATTGAGCTTGACTTTCTCTGAGGAATCAGTGAATTTTTTATATGGATTTTAGTAATTTATTTTCCAATAGTGGTGTGGGACTACATAGCGACAGACTGGGGTTCAGGAAAGCTGTCTGTCTAACGCGATGGTACCGTTGTAAAGAGTCGGGATTTCCGTATAGAGAAGTCCAAACAAATCTCAAGCCAACGTGTGTACCAGAAAAATGGTCACAGATCCAGAATGCATGTCTCAGCCCTGCCATTGATGAGTTTCTTTGCAGAACGCCTGCATCGCAGTTAGCCATATCAACGTTTCCGCTCTCGGACTGAATGTGGCAAATATACAGATTTGACGTACTAAACAAGAAGTAAGTCAACGTCATACTTTTTTATCAAGATGGTGGCATTACTGCATGTATAAGTAACGGAATCTGTTCTAGGGTGGCAATGCTACTTAAATAATAAAATAGTGTAATTTATCTGCAGCTCTTGATTACTTACTGATATGGTGCTCTGTAATATGTAATTATTTAATATGTTACGTACTTCAAGAGATTGACGTATGACACTAATCGCCAGACTCTTTTGCAGAACTGATGAGCGCGAGTGTTGGTTGTTAGCCCAAGACACTTATCTGCTCTTGCCGTGATGTGCTGGGTGGAGCGGACAGTTAATGTGTTTATCCAAGTGTATTGCAACCAGCTCCTCCAGACTGGAGCAGTGGTGCTGGCTGCGGTATTAAAGCCATGGAGTTTGTCGATCCTCCTAAGTCTGTTCCTCGTCGAGCTGCTGTTCGTTTCAGTTTTGACAAAAGTACGCGTCGTGTTGAACCTGGCTCTTTAGAAATTCAGGATTGGTTGGCTGATGTTATCCGTGTTACACCTGATCAGGTAGTTACTGCTTACTTTGATTATGATTTGTATGCATACTTTGTGAAGTTTTATGACCCGTTCAAGTAGAACGCCTTCTTTCTCGGGTTGGTTCTAAAGTGTTGTTTACACATCGAGATGTTTCCGTTAGTCAAGTTCTCCTTGGAAATGTGGCATTCGAGTGTACTCCGGTAAGAATTTATAACTTTCCTCCTGAAGTGGTCGATTCATTTCTTAAAACAGCGTTACTTCCGTTTGGAATATTACGACATATCCGATGGGAACACTGATCAGCACAACATCGCTCCCAGTGTTATAATGGTATACGGACTGTGAACATGGGCGTTACAAACAGTATTCCTTCCCACTTAACTGTTTATGGTTACCGGATCCATGTTACGTATGCAGGGCAAGAAGAAACATGTTTTCCCTGTAACGAAAGCGGTCATCTCAGATCTGATTGTCCACGCTGTACTACTGTTCTGACGTCGTTTTGTCAAAAACGTCTTCCTTTAACATTAGCAGACATAGTGTCATCGTAGTCAGCTGTCAATCAATCTCCAGCTCTAAGCGACGTAGGGGCAACGTTACCGCCTACTCCTCGCGAATTTCCACCGTTATCGGCGCGTCCCAGTGCGCCCTCTGTCGATGAGGGGACGACGGCTCCTGTAGCGCAAGTCAAACGCCGGCAGACTGAGGACTGTACAGATTTCGAGAACGCCTCGCTCAAGTCTCGTTATTTGACAGATAGGGCGGTAATGAGTTGTCTTCTGACGTTAACTGTGATTCCAGTATTACCAGAGATGATGTTCTGTTAATGTTGAAATGTGTGTTGAATCTGCGTCCCCCACATCATCCGTAGAGGTGACAGTTACCGTGAGTTCAGATGTTCCAGCAGAGACGTTGCTTGTTGTCCAGTCTTTACAGAGTTCCAGTGAAATACCACCCCTCCTCCACGCTTAGACGGTGGAGCAACAAAATTCTATGGGTTTTCTTCCTGATGATCAGGAGATTCCATCCGACACCGGCCTTGCATTACCTGTCTCTTCTATACCTGATGTTGCTTTTGGTCCTTCTGAGTTGTGCTCCCCGATTTCCGATGAGTGCAGTGGCGATGTCTCCTCTATCAAATCGGAACCTGACGTGCCCCCAACCCTTCCACATCGAGAGTGTATGTTTCCACGGAGTGGCTTGAAACAGCGTTTTCAACCTGCACTTGCAGTGGCGCGTAGTAAAAAGGAAAACGACGATTCCTCAGCTTCCGGTGGAGAGGATTAAAATTATTCCTTCTTTCCCCCGCCTCCTGGACTCTGAGGAGAGAAGGACGTAATGAGTGCTTTTTCCTTAGTGTTGCTTCATTGGCCTTACATGTGCTAACGGATGCAGGCATATACATTTCTAACCCTCAATGTTAACAGGATATGTTCCTAATTACGGCTTGCTGCGTTACGCCAGTTTATTTGCGACTCCGAAGCTGATACCGTGTGTTTACAAGAGGTATTATTTGATGTGCTTTGTCTTCCTGGATACTCTATGTATTTCAATGTCGCGCCTGAAAATTCTACTGGTATGGCTCTGCTTTATCGAGCTGGAGTCCCGCTGAAGGACTTCGAAACACCAGGTGATTGTCGCGATATAGGCTGCAGTTTTTATTCCTCACCTTAATTTTTTTTACGCTCCGTCTGGATCCGGTCGTTCATCCGATAGCTCGCGGTTTTATAAGGAGGAAGTTGTTTATTTACTGTGGCGGAACCTGCGTCTTACGTCGTGTAAATCAGACCCCCAGTTATTCATTTGCTCGTGAACTTAAAGATATGGTGACGTCCTTGGATCTCCAAGATGCTTGAGTTTGCAGATATTCTACATTGCTGCGGGTTACCTTTCTTACAGTTACTTCAAGTAGCCGATCTGATAGCTTTTATTTATCTGTCCACATACGTAATAAGCTTCTATCGATTGATGTAATTCCTGCCAGTTTCACTGATCACTGTGCTGTTTCAATGACTTTTAACCACGTCCCGCAGCGCCCTTTATGGAAGCTAAACACTCTACATCTTACGGACCCCTCTCTGGAAGGCATCATCGCAGACGTATGGCAGCGGACAACCCAGTCCCAGGCACGTTATTCCTCACTTCTAGAATGGTGGGTTACCTTTGCTAAACCCAGGATTCGAATTACACTCAAGCATTTTAGCGCTGAAAAAGCGGCTGAAATAAGGCGAACTAGGGAATTTTATTATGCTGTCCTTCTCGATCTTTACGATAATGCTCGTGGTGCCCCCTTAAGAGTTGTCGACGTCCACCGTGTGAAGGCCAAATTTAGGCAAATGGATGGTGTACGATTGCGTTCCCAGCCTCATTCACTCGTACAGGATGAGTTGACATCTCTCTATCATCTTCTTCGTCTTCACAAGCGATCTAAAAGGAGGTGTCTTTTTACCATTCGTTCTCTAGATGGGCGTGAGTGGTCCTCCCAATCTAATATCATGCGTGAGTTTACCAGTACTTTTCCGAACTTTGTGGTGACGTGGATTCAGACGGTCCACCTTCTGCTGATTTTACTTCCCTCCTTGACAGTGTTGTTACGCCAGCTCTCCAGGAAGAGTTTATCTCGCGATGATGTATTTGATATTTTGGCTCGTTCTCCCTCCCACAAATCGCCTGGCTGTGTTGACTTTCCCAAGGAATTTTATATTCGTTTTTGGCCCCTGATAGGAGATGTGATAACTTATATGGTGAATGAAGTATTCCACGGAGGCCTTCTCCCGCCCAGTTTTAAGGTTGCTAAAATTGTCCTGATCCTCAAAAAGCCGGGACGTTTGCGCGTGGATCAGGTTCACCCTGTAACCCTTTTCAACTATGATTGTAAAATAGTGGCGCGAGCGGTAAATAGCCGACTATCGATATTGTTGGCTACCATCACCGCGAGCCATCAAAGTTGTCTTCCGGGTCGTAGTCTCCTGACTCCTGTTGCTGAATGTCGGGATTTAATTTCGATTGATTCCACCATTCCCGTGCCAAGCACTTTGCTTTTCATTGATTTTCACCACACGTTCGACCGCATTAATCGTGGATTCCTTACGCGAGTATTGACGACTGTTGGTTCTAACGATGCTGCATTACGACTGTTTAGCTCTCTAATTACTGGTATTCGGGCTTCCATTGACGTAAATGGCCGTTGTACTTCCCCCATCGCAGTGTGACAACGCGTCCTTCAAGGGTATCCATTATCTATGTCGCTCTACGTGCTGTTTCTGGAACCTTTATTGCGATCTATAGCTGCTCGTTTGGGTGGCTGGTCGCTGTTGGAGAAAGGTTTATCGTTCGTGCTTATGCTGATGACGTTATGATTCTTCTCCGTACCCATGATGATATACCACTGCTGAAGGAAATTTTGGATGCCTTTTGTCGCCTTACGGGAGCACAGATTAATGACCAGAAATGTCGCGAGGATTTGACGCTGTTGAAATTCCTTGGTCTTTGAAGGTCACCCGATATCGATCGTTAGGTGTTATAAGTGATAGTTGTCCAATAAAGATGGCTACGATATACTGGAAGTCTGTCACGGATAAGATTCAGGGAGCAATCATTGAGCACGAGCGTCGCAGCCTCTCACTTCTTCATAAGGTCCGGGCCATAGAAATGTGTGTGTTAAGTAAGGCTTATTTTACTGCACGAATCTTTCTACTTCCGGCGATGATGTACCGCAAGTTGCAAAGTTTAACTGGGCGGTTTATCTGGCGCAACTCTATATTTCGCGTGCGTTATGTGGTCATGGCGCGCTCCCGTCTGCTGGGAGGTTTGGGCCTCCCTGACATTCGGGTTAATTCTTCTGCCTTATTCATCCGTCGAATCAATTTAACATGTCTCCATGCCCCCCAGTCACTTACAGCTCGCCTTTATGACTGTATCAGACCGGCGAGTTTAACATCTACAGTGGATATTGGTAGGATTACTAATAAACTTAGGAACGTAAAAAAATTTTTCTGGAAATCAGTTATTTAGGAGTAAATATCCTTTCCCAAATATTGGAACACTTGAGGCAATACTGACCCTACGACTTATCTTAGAAGCTAGATTAAGGGAAGGCAAACCTACGTTTCTAGCATTTGTAGACTTAGATAAAGCTTTTGACAATGTTGACTGGAATACTCTCTTTCAAATTCTGAAGGTGGCAGGGGTAAAATATAGGGAGCGAAAGGCTATTTACAATTCGTACAGAAATAAGACGGCCGTTATAAGAGTCGAGGGACATAAAAGGGAAGCAGTGGTTGGGAAGGGACTGAGACAGGGTCGTAGCCTCTCCCCGATGTTATTCAATCTGTATATTTAGTAAGCAGTGAAGGAAACAAAAGAAAAATTCGGAGTAGGTATTAAAATTCATGGAGAAGAAATAAAAACTTTGAGGTTCGCCGATGACATTATAATTCTGTCGGAGACAGCAAAGGACTTGGAAGAGCGGTTGAACGGAATGGATAGTGTCTTGAAAGGAGGATATAAGATGAACATCAACAAAAGCAAAACAAGGATAATGGAATGTAGTCAAATTAAGTCGGGTGATGCTGAGGGTATAAGATTAGAAAATGAGACACTTAAAGTAGTAAAGGAGTTTTGCTATTTGGGGAGCAAAATAACTGATGATGGTCGAAGTAGAGAGGATATAAAATGTAGACTGGCAATGGGAAGGAAAGCGTTTCTGAAGAACAGAAATTTGTTAACATCGAGTATAGATTTAAGTGTCAGGAAGTCGTTTCTGAATGTATTTGTATGGAGTGTAGCCATGTATGGAAGTGAAACATGGACGATAAATAGTTTAGACAAGAAGAGAATAGAAGCTTTCGAAATGTGGTGCTACAGAAGAATGCTGAAGATTAGATAGGTAGATCACATAACTAATGAGGAGATATTGAATAGAATTGGAGAGGAGTTTGTGGCACAACTTGACTAGAAGAAGGGATCGGCTGGTAGGACATGTACTGAGGCATCAAGGGATCACCAATTTAGTATTGGAGGGCAGCGTAGAGGGAGACCAAGAGATGAATACACTAAGCAGATTCAGAAGGATGTAGGTTGCAGCATGTACTGGGAGATGAGGAAGCTTGCACAGGATAGAGGAGCATGGAGAGTTGCATCAAACCAGTCTCAGGACTGAAGACCACAACAACAACAACATCGTTTCCCAAGCGAATCTCTCACTAAAAATGCTGTTGAGCCGCTGGCCAGTTCCTCATAGTATTCCCTCTGTGGAAGCCTTGTCGCCAGAAACGAATTGAAGGTTGTTTGGTCTAACGTTAGCCTTCCGATTTTCCCGATGAACGTGGCATCCACGTGGTACCGAGTTGTTCAAGATACTGTATCTACCAACGTACGACTTTTTCGTATTGGTTTCAATGTGACGGATCGTTGCAATCGTTGCCATGAAACTGATACGTTATATCATCGGTTGATCTCCTGCGCTCATGGCCAATGCAGATGGCTTCGCCGACAACTGGCTTTCCTCCTTGGACGTCGGAGGCGGCTATCTCAGGGGAGATTCTCGTGCGTCCCGATTCCACCTTCTTTCCACGATCGAAGAACAATGCCATCACGTGGCTTGTTCGACATTATGTCCACTACGTGATGGTGAGTGGATATGACGCAGATCCGTCTGCCTTTTCCCAATATATGGCCACAGCCCATTGGACGTGGCTGAGGATGCCTCGTTATCGTGAGCTTCTTCTAATTTGCTGTATCTTGTTTTTCATCGGCAAGGAGTTGGATGAGTTGAGATCCCACTTCTTTTGTGGACACTCTTGTTTGGATTTAAATGTTCCACGATGTAGAAGCGACGGAAGAAAGAAGGTGTGGGCACGTTAAAATTAACGCCATATCCCTTGACATATGTTTTCCGATTTAACCCTCTTGTTTTTGTCGAAATGATTTCTTTGTTTTATTTTAATTGATAGCCTTAAATAAGTTTATAGAGGAAAAAAAAGGAAAAAGATAGTGCGTCTGCTACCTAAGCAGGAGATCCCAGGTTCGAGTCCCGTTCGGGAAAGATACTAAAAGAAAGTAGTTTAGTGTATAAAAGTGCCCGTGGCAGATAATGTGTTTGAATTCCATCATATTCAGCGATATTTCTTATTTTTCTAAATTTAATCTAAAGACTCTGATTATTATTTTTATGTATTTAATTGGTTTAATTTCTTTTTTTTATTTTTAATACTTTGCAGCTCCATTTTCACCACCGTATTTACTTTTTTATTGGTTCTTATTTTTCTTCCTATTTTTCTTGTTTCATATGGAATCTGCTTGCGTCGCCTACAATCTGCAGTCAAGTACCAAGCACGACTGCTAATCGGTTGGTAACGCCGCAGCCTGTGTAATTTCAGGTAACAAATGATAGCACGAAATTACAGTTCGCTTTATACCGCTGAAACTAAAATTTTTCTGTGTTAAGTTTGTAAATTAGAGATTAGCCTTGAAAGGCCATGAACCAAGCGATAAAAAAAAGGAGTGTAAACCACTAGCCGGCCGATGTGACCGAGCCGTTCTAGGCGCTTCAGTATGGAACCGCGCGACCGCTACGGTCGCAGGTACGAATCGTGCCTCGGGCATGGATGTGTGTGATGTCCTTAGGTTAGTAAGGTTTAAGTAGTTCTAAGTTCTAGGGGACTGATGACCTCAGCAGTTGAGTCCCATAATGCTCAGAGCCATTTGAACCATTTGTAAACCACTAGCAGTTTTTCGAGCGTTGGTGTCATTATTTTTTTTCTCGTTCAATTTGAAATACCTTCATCTAGTAATTATAAAACTCATTATCATTTTTTTTAATAATGCACGTCTTCTTGTTTCTAATTACATATTGGTCGCGAAATTCCTGCTTCCATTTCAGATACAAAATCTTAATTACCGATGTTTTAGAAGGACTGTTCGTAAAAGTTGTTTAAATTAGGAAAACACAACAAATTAATTTTTATGTCAAAATTGAAAAACGAAATCTTCTTTACTGTGACTATGTCCATCGTTTTATACCACAGAGGTAGATAAGTATCGTAGAAGCGTGAAAAACAATCACTTTCATAGCATCGATCACATAATACAAATGCTGCATTTTTACATCTGGTACTGTACCATTACCATATGAACCCAATAGAACTGATCGGGAGCCAAGCTTCGGGATTTGGCCAGAGAAGTAACAAGTCTGTTAAGCTGCCAGACGTATTGGAACTAAGGAACGGAGCTTTTTCACACGTCACTGCCGAAAGCTGGCGGGGTATAGAACGTCTCGTCATAGAAGAAGAAGAGAAAAAGGTGCGCCTGGTTGGATTCGTGGATTCTATTGTTGATAGGCTTGTTATCAACGTAGCAGGTGACACTTCCAGAAATGAAATGTATTTCTCGGATTCGGATAAGGAAGGAGCTAAAAAATTACCAGACGACTGACTGTAAGTAATACCTTTTGTGGCTTTAATATTTACTATCCAATGAAATCCTTCAGTACCCTCTTACGTTACATACAGCTTATGCAGAAAAATTACCTTGTGGTTAAGTAAGGAATTTTCAACATTCTTGTTTTGAATTACAATAGTACATCAGCTAAACGTGCTGCGGTTAGCGTCTAGTCGTCTAAGGAGCATACTGTGGGAGATTTGCAGTGTGTTATTTCATTCTGCTTTAAAATTAAATGACATTAGAGGCTTCTCTGCTCGTCTCTTTATACTTGTGAACTGCAGCTGGCTACGTCACTGCATGCTATCTGTACCAATTGCCCGGCTATCGCTGCCCAAGTCAAATGCGCCGGTAAAGCTGTTAGCCCGTATTATCGCTGAGTCGATGTGCGCGTGACGCACGGCACAAAACGTACCCTTATCATCGTACTTGACAGTACTCGAGACGGCTCGGCTACAGTATCACGTGAAACGAAAATCGAATGAGGTTCCAGCAAATACGGAAGAAAACATAGTATAATGTTAACACCAGGTATAATCTTGAGATGAACGGATTATAGTAAACAGGCCTCTTGCTAGACGACAGATAATACAGGACATCACTGATCGTTTCGGAGATTCCTTGGTCTTCTCCTGTAATCTTCGTGGAGAATATGGGCAGGACATGGTGTTTCTCTGTCAGTTATCGACGACTGGACAAAATGATGAGAAAAAAATGTTTATCCATTGCTACCCATTTCCCATATAGTTCTTGAAAGGTACGAAGTATTTCTGAACTATGGACCTGCAGGCAAATTGAGATTGACGAGGCTGAATGGGAAAAAAAAAACTGTCTTCGTAACTTCTGACGACTTTTATGGAAGTTATTCCATTTGGTGTGTGTGACGCCATCTTCAAATGGTTCAAATGGCTCTGAGCACTATTGGACTCAACATCTTAGGTCATAAGTCCCCTAGAACTTAGATCTACTTAAACCTAACTAACCTAAGGACATCACACACACCCATGCCCGAGGCAGGATTCGAACCTGCGACCGTAGCAGCCCCGCGGTTCCGAACTGCAGCGCCAGAACCGCACGGCCACCGCGGCCGGCACGCCATCTTCGAACCTGTATTACACAACCTGCATCAGCACCTTAGGTAGAGCCGTGGCTTTGGTATGTGTATGACAATGTCATTTTCCGAAGATAATTGAAGAACGTACAAGCTGCCTGATAACTGTTCTCAAGTGTGTTTAGACTGCAGGCCTCCGCCTGATTCCGAAAAGTGCCTTTTCGCTGCTGAAGAAATAGAAATATTAGGAATCTGTTGAAGGGAGTTCGTCTCATCCAGATAATAAGAGCGGTCACAGGTTTTACAAATGTTTGTTTTCACTTCACGAGACTCAGCGGTGACATTATCAGCGCATTGACACATTTTAAAAGAAAAAAATGTGGATAAAATCGAAAAAAAAATACACATGATCAGGATGAAACGTACAAAATGACACTCATGTACTCACCCCCACCTCACTCGCACACACACACACTCACACACACACACACACACACACACACACACACACACACAATCACTCTACCTCGCACGCCTTAACACAACGTATAATCGTTGGAAGGTGCAATACCAGGGAGGTAGAACAACGGCACAGGACAATGTGACTGGCTAACTACTTGAAAAAATCATGGTTGAGCCAGTCACTCTGTTAAAACATGAAGACCACTTACGTAAGAACAATGGGAAACATGTTAGGTAATTGACAATACTTTAAAACTCTAACCACATTCGCTAGAAAGTAATTTAAAATAGAGCGCAAGACTGTCCGTGAATCTGTCGCTACCCTCTGGTTGAAAATGAAGCACACCTTAATAAAATGTGGAGCACAGTGTTCTTTATGCCGCAAGCACCACACATTGGAGGGTCCCCTCCCCAGAGCAGGAAATCATGCGCTATAAGGCTGTGACCTATACGAATACGGGTAAGGAGGACCTCATCCCATCGACATAGCTTGAAGGAGATATGCCGTGGTCGTGTTGCTTGTCACTTCCAGGCAATCTTCCTCCCATCAAGGCAAGACTTCGTGTCTCTACAGTGAGGTGATAACATACGAGGTGCGGCTAGAAAAAAACCGGACTGATGCTGGAAAAAACATTTATTTACAATTACACACCTGGAAATGGAAAAAAGAACACATTGACACCGGTGTGTCAGACCAACCATACTTGCTCCGGACACTGCGAGAGGGCTGTACAAGCAATGATCACACGCACGGCACAGCGGACACACCAGGAACCGCGGTGTTGGCTGTCGAATGGCGCTAGCTGCGCAGCATTTGTGCACCGCCGCCGTCAGTGTCAGCCAGTTTGCCGTGGCATACGGAGCTCCATCGCAGTCTTTAACACTGGTAGCATGCCGCGACAGCGTGGACGTGAACCGTATGTGCAGTTGACGGACTTTGAGCGAGGGCGTATAGTGGGCATGCGGGAGGCCGGGTGGACGTACCGCCGAATTGCTCAACACGTGGGGCGTGAGGTCTCCACAGTACATCGATGTTGTCGCCAGTGGTCGGCGGAAGGTGCACGTGCCCGTCGACCTGGGACCGGACCGCAGCGACGCACGGATGCACGCCAAGACCGTAGGATCCCACGCAGTGCCGTAGGGGACCGCACCGCCACTTCCCAGCAAATTAGGGACACTGTTGCTCCTGGGGTATCGGCGAGGACCATTCGCAACCGTCTCCATGAAGCTGGGCTACGGTCCCGCACACCGTTAGGCCGTCTTCCGCTCACGCCCCAACATCGTGCAGCCCGCCTCCAGTGGTGTCGCGACAGGCGTGAATGGAGGGACGAATGGAGACGTGTCGTCTTCAGCGATGAGAGTCGCTTCTGCCTTGGTGCCAATGATGGTCGTATGCGTGTTTGGCGCCGTGCAGGTGAGCGCCACAATCAGGACTGCATACGACCGAGGCACACAGGGCCAACACCCGGCATCATGGTGTGGGGAGCGATCTCCTACACTGGCCGTACACCACGGGTGATCGTCGAGGGGACACTGAATAGTGCACGGTACATCCAAACCGTCATCGAACCCATCGTTCTACCATTCCTAGACCGGCAAGGGAACTTGCTGTTCCAACAGGACAATGCACGTCCGCACGTATCCCGTGCCACCCAACGTGCTCTAGAAGGTGTAAGTCAACTACCCTGGCCAGCAAGATCTCCGGATCTGTCCCCCATTGAGCATGTTTGGGACTGGATGAAGCGTCGTCTCACGCGGTCTGCACGTCCAGCACGAACGCTGGTCCAACTGAGGCGCCAGGTGGAAATGGCATGGCAAGCCGTTCCACAGGACTACATCCAGCATCTCTACGATCGTCTCCATGGGAGAATAGCAGCCTGCATTCTGCGAAAGGTGGATATACACTGTACTAGTGCCGACATTGTGCATGCTCTGTTGCCTGTGTCTATGTGCCTGTGGTTCTGTCAGTGTGATCATGTGATGTATGAGACCCCAGGACTGTGTCAATAAAGTTTCCCCTTTCTGGGACAATGAATTCACGGTGTTCTTATTTCAATTTCCAGGAGTGTATTTACAATTTCATGTTATCTCCTTCAATGTACTCTCTTCCTCGGTCTCTACACCGCTCCATACGAATTTTCCACTGTTCATAGCAATGCTGCAGATCATTTTCGGTAAGTTCATACATTACTTCCGTCGCTTTTTCTTTTACTGCTTCAACAGTCTCAAATCTAGTTCCTTTCAAAGCTGACTTGACTTTAGGGAAAAGAAAAAAGTCACAGGGGGCCAAATCAGGTGAGTAAGGTGGATGATCTAAGATGGGAATGTTGTGTTTTGCCAACAACGTCTTCACTGACAACGCACTGTGAGCTGGGGCATTGTCTTGGTGAAGGATCCATGACTTTTTTCTCCACAAATCGTTCCGTTTTCTCTGTACTCGCTCACGTAGGGTAGCCAGGACGCTAATGTAGTATTGCTGATTCACTGTTTGTCCCTCTGGTACCCAATCAATGTGCAAAATCCCTTTGATGTCAAAAAAAAAAAAACAATCATCATTGCCTTGAATTTCGATTTTGACATTCGTGCTTTTTTTGTCGTGGAGAACCAGGAGTTTTCCAATGCATCGATTGGCGTTTAGTTTCGGGATCGTAAGTAAAAAACCACGATTCATCGCAAGTAATAACATTTTGTAAGAAGGTGGGACCACTTTCAATGTTTTCCAGGATGTCAGAACAAATCACTCTTCGGCGTTCCTTCTGTTCAATTGTGAGACACTTTGGAACCATTTTTGAACACACTTTGTTCATGTTGAAACTTTCATGAAGAATCTGCCTAACACTTTCCTTGTCAACTCCTGTTAACTCAGACACTGCTCTGATTGTTAAACGGCGATCTTGTCGAACAAGTTTACCGATTTTTTCAATGTTTGCATCAGTTTTTGCTGACAATGGTCTGCCAGTGCGAGTGTCATCACTGGTGTCTTCGCGGCCATCTTTAAATCGTTTAAACCACTCAAACACTTGTGTTCGCGATAAACAATCATCGCCGTACACTTGTTGTAACATTACAAACGTTTCACTTGCAGATTTTCCTAGTTTGAAACAAAATTTGATGTTAACACGCTGTTCTTTCTGTACACTCAACATTCTCCGACGCACAGACAAAACGTCAACTACCTAAAACAGACGCCACGGGCAGACTGAGTGCTGGAGGCAGATGAAACTCGAGCAGTAGGCGGAGCGAGATTCACGTGACAGGCCACGCGACTTTCAGCTTTATTGCATTCGTTTTATTGTTTCACCAGTACTAGTCCGGTTTTTTTCTAGCCACACCTCGTACAGGGGTATGGCACACCAGCCTAACTGAGGAACTGCAGCGGTGTTCAAACGCAGCGAGTTGGCTGAACGGTGGCCAGTTATCCCTGCTGACTATCCAATTTGGTGGCTTCAGGTAACGTTCCATCCAGTAGGTGGATGAACAATGGGAAGTGGTCACTGCAATGAAGGTCACAGTTTCTTCCCACTGAGCTGAGTTTGTAAAGGCTGGAAAGCATAAAGAGAGGTCGGTGGCTGAGGATGAGCCAGTAGTAGCAGAAAAATTAGTCGGACTGCCTACACTGAGGACGCACTGTTCCTGAGACATTATGAAGCTCTCCAAGACTCGACCCCTAGGGAAAGTGTAGCTCAAGTCCCATAATACAATGTGGGCATTGAAACCACCCAAAAGGGAGAAATGGGTGAGGGATATGTTCAATAATGTCCATGAGAGTCTCAGAGTCTATTGCATCCAATGGATGTAAGTACAGTGAGCAAATAGCAATCTTCTGACCCACATGAACTGCAACGGCTACTGCTTATTGGTCAGAATAAAGGAGTGAATAGAGGAAAGGAGCGTGTTGTTGGCAAACAAAGCAGGCCCTCCCTTGTGTCTGTCCCCAGTCAGGTCATCCTTTCGGCGAAGGGTATAGCCTCATAGCAAAGTGGCGTCAGTGGCCTTAAAATCTGTTTCTTGAAAACACAAGCAGAGGGAGTGTGCCTGTGCTAGGAGTTCCAGTTCCTCCAATGTGACCTGAACCCATCAAGGGTGTATCACTTTTACATTGTCATTCCACCAGGTAAGAGAGCCTTTAGTAGTGGAGGCTCGGTCTTAGGGTGAGACGATTACCATAGTCCAACATCAAAACCATCGGCTATGAAGACGAAGCACGAGAAATTTAAAAGAGAGCGATGTCGACATCATCATATTGCTTACTTCCGGTCTCCAGTAGCGGCTGATTCGGTGTTTTTGTTTTTGATTTTTTCTCTGGGTCAGCTTCAGAGCCACGACTGGAGGTGTGGTTGTGGCAGCACTGAAAGATGAACCATACTCAACCTCTAGAGGAGTGGGGAGCTGTGCAACGTCAGCTATCATGGCCTTGTCTGATGTTCTGGGAGAAAGGATAGGCTTTGAAGCTACTGCAGTAGCATAAATACGTTGAGAAGCGTAGGTGGTAGTGCTGAAACTAGCAGCCTCTGCTTGTGTAGCAGCATCAGTTTTCCGAACCACCTTTTACTGTAGTTGAAGGTGATATGGAGCTCAGTCTCAGTGGCACATTGCTGGAGGCCTTTGTGCTTCTACATATTTCTCACTTGGGGACGGAAACTTGAGGTTTTTACCAACAGCGCCCCATTCCGCAATCGCTTAACAGATTTTAATTTACCTTAAATTCCCTCTAAACCCATCTGAATGTAAAAAGTGAGCTTTTCTTTCTTTTCGACTAAGAAAAATACGTTCTGACTAGCAGCACGTATTTTGTTTGTATAGACACTCGAATCCTGAAGGATTCTGAATCGGGAGGACTGACTACACGAGCCCTCTCGTTTCATTGGGTGTTGGTACCGTCAAGCAACCCACCCTTACCGCTGGGAGGAGGAAAAGAAAATTTATGGGTCCCATGAGAAGCTATGGAAACAAAAGTCCTCCTAGACAGAGCCTTATACGCGGAGGTGAGTCTTACACAACTGTGGTGTGGCAAGTTCTACACAGATTGCCCTCTAATGACTGATGCACCTCAACAGCCATGCATCTCATCACTGTGCATCAGACCTTAACATAGAAGGCTTTCTTAATAGAGTATTTACCATCCTCGCGATCTAGGCAGTCGAGTCAAGGTCCCCACTTCCTGTGACACACAATGTTCCACAAGTGCGCTGCTTGGTGGTCGCTGAAGAGTGCCCAGAGCTTACAGTGACAGCGGATTCGCGGCGCTTACCAGTCACCTGAGATCGCCAAGCGCGCACCCAGCTACCAAATGCTGAGCTCCTGACCGTCAAAATTTTATGACTTGTACATACGTGATGTGGGAAGTTTTCTCGGAATTTGCCCGCCCTACGCATTATTCAAAAAGGACTTCTGTACCAAGACATGTCCCTTGGAAGAACTGGTACACGGAGACGCCAAATTATCCACCAACGAGATGCAAAAATGATCTATCCTTGTCCTTAAGGAGGCGCTAACATCTTCTCCAGTCTTAGCATTGTCCGACAAGAATGCTGAGACAGAATTTCGCACCGATTCTAACGATTATGGGATGGCTGAAGTTCTAGTACAAATTCAGGAAAGTGACGGAAAGATAAGTTGGCTCCGTCAGGATGACTGTAGAGATGGGATCTGATGATTCACGAGTGCACAACAACGATCACAGACACAAGGATACGGACTGCCTTAAAAATAAATAATTTGGCGGAACACAGCAGCACGGACAAAGACCCAGTCATCGCTGCATTAATTGCTTGTGACCAGAGGCAGGTTCCAGCATTGCTGAGAACCCTAGAAGCATTGTAGAAGGTGAAACTCACCAAAGAATAATTCCACTTAATAGATAAACACAGCATTTTGTAAGAGGAACGATAATTGAGTCTGCAGATACAGTTGCTCGTCTTCCCGGCCCATCTACAACTAGCTATCCTGCTGTATATCCACGACGCTCCAAAGACTTCCTGCAGTTAGTCAAGAGTCGATTAGTGAAGACTCTAGATAGAATTAGGAACAGGTATAATTGATATGAAATGTGAAACGCTGAGGCTCAGTGTAGATGTAATGGGAGTCAGTGAAGTGAAATCAAAGGAAACAAGGATTTCTGCTCAGACGGGTATAGGCTAATATCGGCAACAACACAATATGGTATAACGGTAGTAGGATTCATTATGAATTGGAGGGTAGGTTCAATTAGAGTCAAAGACGGTAAAATCAGGAGATTAATCGTAATTTCGCTGTTAAAGGAGCAGATTGATGGGAAGTGTACATTGAAGGCATCTACGAGGGGGAGACTTGTCTGAGTGACGTCATAGAAGAAGAAACACGAGTCTGTAGGGAAGAGGTGCGGGAGCCAGTATTACAACCAGAATTGACAACAGGTGTGGAAGACTTAAAATCAAAGCAAGCGAAGGGTATTTTGTAAAACAGTTGTGGGAAGTGGCAGTGTGAAGTGGCAGCAAAACGTATATTTGCAATGGTGTGTAGGGTGTATGAAGCTGGTGATACGCCATCAGACATTCAGAAAAACATCATGTAGGCAATTCCAAAGGTCGCAAGAGCCGAAAGTTCGAGAATTATCGTACAATCAGCTTAAAAGCCCACTTAACCATGTTCCTGACAAGATAATATACAGACGAATGGAAAAGAAAATTGAGGATTTGTTAGGCAACGATCAGTTTGGCCTTAGGATAGGTGTAGGCACTAGAGAGACGGTTCTGACCTAGCGGTTGATAATGGAAACGAGAATGAAGAAAAATGAAATTACGTTCACTGGATACGTCGACCTTGAAAAATCGTACGGTAGTATCAAATGCTTCAAGACGTTCAAAATGTTGAGAAAAATAGAGGAAACGTATAGCGAAAGGTGGGTAATAGACAAGATGTACGTGGGCCAAGAGGGATCAATGAGACTGGAAAACCAAGATCAATGTGCTCGGATTAGAAAGGGTGTAACCTGGCAGTGCAGTCTTTCGGCCCCACTTTTCAGTCTATAAACTGAAGAAGCTGTGAGGAAAGTAAAAGTTTCAACAGTAGAATTAAAATCTTGGTGAAAGAATATAAATAACGAGATGCGGTGACAATATTACTGTCCTCAGGGAAAGCGACGAAGAATTACAGGACCAGTTAAATTGAATGAACGTTCTAGTAAATATAAAATATTGACAGAGTATTCGAAGAAAGACGAAAGTAATGAGAAGTAGCAAAAATTTGAACAGCGATAACCTTATCATCAGGATTAGTGATCATGAAGTGGATGAAGCTAAGGTATTCTGCTTTCTGGGTAGCAAAATAACCCATAGCGGACGGAACAAGAAGGACATAAAAAGCAGATAAGCACTGCAAAAAAGGCATTCCTGGCTAAGAGAAATCTGCTAATATGAAACAATATAGGTCTTAATTTGAGGAAGAAATTTCTGAGAATGTACGTTTGGAGCACAACAGTGTATGGTTTTGAAACATTGATTGTGGGAAAACCGAAACAGAAGATAACTTAAGCCTTTGATCTGGTGCTACAGAAGAATGTTGAAAATTATATGCACTGGTAAAATAATAAATGAGGAGGTTCTCCGCAGAATCGGTGAGGAAAGGAACACTCGGAAATCACTGACAACAACAAGGAACAGGACGACAGGACATCTGTTAATACAGCACCGAATAACTTCCATTGTACTAGAGGGAGGTCTAGAGGGTAAAAACTGTAGAGGAAGAGATCTGAACACATTCAGCAAATAATTGAGGACGGAAGTTGCAACTGTTACTCTAAGATAAAAAGGTTGGCATAAAAGACGAATTTTTGGAGGGGCGCAATAAACTAACCAGAAGACTGATGACTAAAAATATTCATTGATCAGGACTCTACCGATCCATTAGACATTAAGTTATCCATTGGAAGTAATGTCAACGACGGAAGCAATTGCTGCAGTTTCTCCCTGTGCACATGGTACCAGTCCCATCCGCAGCAAGACTCAACCGAACTGGAATCGACCCACAGGGGAGATCCCGATGTCCAGAATGTAGCTTCTGGTTCGACGTAGGTGGCTTATGTTTGAGTGCTAGTGTAACAGTTTGGGGCTCAAGTACCCAGCTGCACTGCAGCTGGCTGTAAGCGACGTTGATTTTACGCTTGGTGTTAAATAACTGATACCATTTCTCGTGTTCACTAAAATTCAGTTTACTTTTTCTATGTCCACTGTAAACTGTTAGTCTAGGTAAATTCCCATGTCATATTTGTACACAGGTAGTATTATTAAAATTGATTCATAGGTCGAAACTTCGTATATGAGTGGTTATTTTACTCAAATCGTGGCTTTTCCAAATTTACTTTCACGGGTAGTATGAATGTACGCTCACATACTTCAATCACTATCGGTTTCAGTATACATGACCATCTTCTAGAACAAAAGTAAACATTCATGTATGTGTATCAGTAATACGTCAACGTCACAGGACACGTAAGATGGCTGTATACAGCCACAATCGAAGTAACATTGTGGAAATACAAAGAAGGTTGGTTGGTTGGTTGGTTGTTTGGGGAAGGAGACCAGACAGCGTGGTCATCGGTCTCATCGGTTTCGGGAAGGAAGTCGGCCGTGCCCTTTCAGAGGAACCATCCCGGCATTCGCCTGGAGTGATTTAGGAAAATCACGGAAAACCTAAATCAAGATGGCCGGACGCGGGATTGAACCGTCGTCCTCCCGAATGCGAGTCCAGTGTCTAACCACTGCGCCACCTCGCTCGGTAAAGAAGGTGTGACGTGGTGATGATGTGGCAGCTGGCCTGGACCCCTACGGTTGCTGGATACAGTGGACTGTTCGGTTGCGTTTTTGACAGTGACATAAAAGTAGCGAAGGGATTTTAGGAGGGAACTTTGTTGGCTTGTACAGGATAGAGATGGGTGTAGGTAAGTGGGTAGTGGGTAAGGAATGCGAAGCGGAGCATTGGCGCTCACCGATTTGGAGGGAGTGGTAATGGTTTAGAGGGTTTGAGAACGATACAGCACTTGCATAAGAGAGTACGAGACAGGTTATTATGTCCAGTTACTTTAAACCAACAACACGGAATCCTACAGCCCTCAGCCAGTTTCGTACAAAGCAGTGAGGCTCATTAATGAGAACAGGGTACAATGTTGTACAAGGGAGCTCAAAGAGGTTGTATAGAATGAGACATATACGGAAAGAGATGCTAATGTCAAATTTAATTTATGTCACGATTTGAAAGTTGCTTCCCTAAAATTTATCCAGGACATCCGTTTATAAAACAAGTAAGCCATACGTAACTAAGGGAATAAAATTTCATGAAAGTGGAATAGTTAAATGTATATAAAGATCACAATAATTCAAGATTCGATATTACTTACATACAACAAAAATACTGTAATATTTTAAGGAAAGCCATTAAAATGTCATGAGACACATTAACAATACGTACAATAAAATTAAAACTAAAGGAGGTATAGTCAAACGAGAGAAAGCACCGCCAGTCAGTGTACATGATACCGTAACAGTTAAGCTAAATGGCAATGTTGCGACTATAATTCAAAAGTAGTTAGTACTTTTAATAATCACTATTTAAGTGTAGCACCAAAAATGAGTTTAAATATTTTAGTTGAAGGTTTGTGGAACGACATTTTTATTTATTCTCTTGCTTCTTCAACTAAACCCTTTAATCACATTTTTGCTGGTACACTTAGCCAGTGATTGTTGAAAGTACTCGCTACTTGTGAAATATAGTCACAAGGTTGTCATTTATAGTACCTTGTATATTGACTAGCTGTCCTCTCCCTCGTTTGACAGTACCACATCTGGTTTTAATCTTTCATGGAACTGATGACTTCACACACAACTGGTTTGATTCATACTTAACAAACAGACTGAGAAACGTTGTGCTGAATAATTCAAACAACGTTAGAAGGTTGGAAAATTTTAGTGACTTGAGAGAAGTGACAAAGGGAGTCCCTCAGAGATCAATTTTGGGTCAATTACTATTACTTATTATTATATGTGAATAACCTTCCGCCGGCCGGAGTGGCCGAGTGGTTCTAGGCGCTACAGTCTGAAAGCGTGCGACTGCTACTGTCGCAGGTTCGAATCCTGCCTCGGGCATAGATGTGTGTGATGTCCTTAGGTTAGTTAGGTTTAAGTAGTTCTAAGTTCTAGGGGACTGATGACCTCAGATGTTAAGTCCCATAGTGCTCAGAGCTATTAGAAACATTTTTTGAATAACCTTCTACTTAACAATAAACAAGCAGAATTGGTACTTTTTGCAGATCTTGTGGTGAATCCCATTACACACACACACACAAAAAAAACGGTTTAAAATGATATTTTCCAAAGGGTTATAAGGTTGTTCTCACAGAATGGAGCCTCGAAAACTTTTGTAAAGCTTTATATTCAGCTCTGTGCATGAAATAAGGTCATACCAATGATTTAGGAAGAGCTTCTGCAAGACTCAGTAAATTTTTATTTAAAAACTAGTAACATGTAGAAAAAGAACAAGAAAAATCTATTTTTTATGTATTAAGTATGACTTCATATAAAACAGCAAGGGGAGGTGAGCTACAGAGTGGAGCGGTAACTGTCATTGCAGGATTGCAGGAAATGAGCAAAAATGATGAGTGACGACGTTAACACAACAAACAGAAGCTTAACTAAACTTGTATTTCTCCAAGTGTACGATGACTCGTTACAAATAATGTAGCAAGAGATGGAGCCAAACTCGTAGAATGAGCAACGAGGATGAGGATCTCTGGACTATAACAAGTACATGGTGTAGGAGGCGCGACTATGTGTCATCTGCATAGCGAAATGGCTCAGAGTGCCAGTGAGACATGTTGCTGTCAGTGACCATCCTGTGTCATGACGGCAGAGGATGCTCGTAGTCGAGAGCTACTGGAACCGTGGCTCAGCAGGTGTGCACCATGAGGTCCGCCGAATCGCAAATGACCGCTATCATCATCTAACGGAAACTTGCAATTCTACAGCTAATGATTACCCATATTAACAACTGCAAATACATTTAACGTTTAATTCTGTTGCCAACTTGTTGACGCCAGTGGGGTGGTGCTGATACGTGATACGACAGAAAGTGCATTTACATGAGCGGACGAAAAAATAGTGTGTGCATTAATGTTAACACTAACGACGTGTACATATCCAGTAAGCTGATGTGGTCCACAACATTTTGGTAAAAGAATCGTTTAAATGGTCTATGGAGCATGTGAGTAACTGAATAACTGAGTAGTGTAATTAAGTATGACAGTAAAGAGGTTTAGTAGTTATGTGTGGCCTTTTAGTCTTAGTCTAACGTGGGCTTTCTTCTGGACGGTTAGCAAGCGGGATTGCAGATCAGCGTTTGATCGAGTATTTGTCGAAGTTGTAGGGATTCAGTGAGATGAAGAAGACAATTGCGCACTGTGAGGTACAATCGTTGCATGTCACTCGAGAGCCAGGTGCAGTTTTTCGAGTGGACCCCACTCCGCCGGCTTGCCTGTCCCTCACCTACCGCAGTAATCCGATCGAGAAAGGGGACTGAAAATACGCATGGTCCAACAGGTATTCCACGACTTTCCAGTTACCAGGCACGCACTTAACAACAAGGACACCATGGCCGTCATTGGTAGGTAAAAGTCTTGAGGACAGAAAGATCGGGTGATTTCTTCTGCAACTACAGCCTGGTTTTTGCTGGTTATATCAGGTTGTGTGGTCTGTGGGAGTATCTTGTTGGAAATTGAGTGCTATCGGCTGTTTTAAGCCCGGCCTATCTCCTGGGGTGTGGTAGGATCCCCGTGACACGCTGCTGGAAGCACTTAAGACGGACACTGGAACTGCTCTCTGGTGGTTTTAACTATACGATGTCGACAACATCGCGGTTGGAGCTCATATCGACATCAGGCGCAAATAACGTTGATGTTACCTTTGACAGGCTATATGACTATGATGATGATGAGCGTTTGGCGTCATTGGCCGGGAGGCCCCTCGCGGGGCAGGTCCGGCCGCCATATCGCAGGTCTTATTACATTCGGCGCCACATTGGGCGACCTGCACGCCGGATGGGGATGAAATGATGATGAACACAACACAACACCCAGTCCCTGAGCGGAGAAAATCTCCGACCCAGCCGGGAATCGAACCCGGGCCCAGAGGACGGCAATCCGTCACGCTGACCACTCAGCTACTGGGGCGGACTTATATGACTATGTGACCGGGTAAACTTAGGACGCCAGGATGATAAGGAGCTCACCGATAACAATTACTATCATCTTGGCTGTGTCCGTCCCGCACTGCGTTTGGCAGCACGGTAAACAGAGTCAAACCTCTCTACGGTTTTAGCTTGCAAATAGCAGACTGTGTTAAACTCGCCGCGAGGAACGCTGTGCATGCAGGAGGCGGTCGGCCGCCACAGGGTATAGAGGAGAGCCCTGCCGAATGACGTAGCAAGAGAGCAGGGATTTGCCGTGAGCCGCAAATACTGTGAATTCCAGGTTTAATTAGCGAAACATTGAAACGACGGAAAAAATTGCACACAGTGCAGAGTATCGGAATGCACGCACAAGCGCAGCTCGAGCCCTAACAACCTGCGCTGGTTCGAGTCGAAAGAATTTTAACTGGAAAACTTAATATATACTACCACTAAAAATTTTTGGTGAATTACTGAGTACATATTGTAACCGCCCAAAGATAGTGTGAGATCCTTGGAATGGCATTAGATATATTCCTTTAGAGATCTCAACAGACGAAGAATATATGTATCTTATTTCTGTCAGGAAGAAATTAAGCACTTTGAATTAAGGTTGCTGTATTAGCTAAACGTGATCTTTACGTTTTTTCTTGACATCTACAGAGATCGGTCAGTTGTCAATAAACATTTTCAGAGATTTTGTATGGCAGTGTCTTGTAGGAAAACGCTCTTTTATCTCCTATTACCCTATGTTCTGGCATTCACCAACCCTACAACATGTGCGAATACATGGTCTGCTGTCCTCTCTATGGTGACACATCCATGCATAAACAGTAAACATTGCTAGATAACCGGAGGAGAGTGGCCGCGTTACGTGGGTAATATTAGCCGACTGCCTCTATTTTTATTCCTTCAACTTCTTCCCTTGATTTGATTTTACAAGCAACTTAAAACAGAAAAAGTTTTAGCCTCCTAATGTCCGGACAGTGAGAGTAGTAAGAGACCCCTAAATTTTGTGCCTTTTGGCGTCCATTGCTTCGCGTTGGAAGATTAAATGTGATGCGATGTCATTCCCCACACCACATGATATGAACTCGAAACCTTGTTTCTCTATTAACATAGTGTCTAGGTGTCTCTTGAAGTTCCCATGGCCAGTCATTAAACTTTACATGAGTTCAATTAGCCTTCCATTCAGACCCAGGACTGCAGAACTTCAACTACTACACACATACACTATACGATCAAAAGTATTCAGACACCCACAAATCACACGTTATTATATTAGACGCATTGTGCTGCCACCTACTGCCAGGTAATCCATACCAGCAACCTCAGTAGTCATTAGACATCGTGAAGGGCAGAATGGGGCGCTCCGCTGAACTCACGTACTTCGAACGTGGTCAGGTGATTGGGTGTCACGTGTCATACGTCTGTACGCGAGATTTCCACACTCCTAAACACCCCTAGGTCCACTGTTTCCGATATGATAGTGAAGTGGAAACGTGAAGGGACCCGTACAGCGCAAAACCGTACAGGGCGACCTCGTCTGCTGACTGACAGAGACCGTCGACAGTTGATGAGGGTCGAATGTGTAATAGGTAGACATCTATCCAGACCACCACACAGGAATCCCAAACTGTATCAGGATCCGCTGCAAGTACTAGGACAGTTAAGCGGGTGAGAAAATTTGTATTTCATGGGCGAGCGGCTGCTCATAAGTCACACATCACGCCGGTAAATGCCGAACGACGCATCGCTTGGTGTAAGGAGCGTAAGCATTGGACGATTGAACAGTGGAGTGACGAATCACAGTACACAGTGTGTCGATCCGATGGCAGGGTGTGGGTACTGCGACTGCTCGGTGAACGTTATCTGTCATCGTGTGTAGTGCCAACAGTACAATACGGAGGCTGCAGTGTTATGGTGTGGTCGTGTTTCCCATGGAGGGGGCTTGCACCCCTTGTTGTTTTGCGTGGCACTATCACAGCAAAGGCCTAGAGATATGTTTTAAGCACCTTCTTGGTTCACACTGTTGACGAGCAATTCGGGGTTGGCGATTACATCTTTCAACACTATCGAGTACCTGTTCATAATGCACGGCCCGTGGTGGTGGTCACAAGACAACAACATCCCTGTAATGGACTGGCCTGCACAGAGTCCTGACCTGAATCCCATAGAACACCTTTGGGATGCTATGGAACGCCGATTTCGTGCCAGGCCTCACCGACTGAATTCGGTACCTCTCTTCAGTGCAGCACTCCATGAAGAACGGGCTGCCATTCCCCAAGAAACCTTCCAGCACCTGATTGGACGTATGCCTGCGTACTGAATTCCTGCATTACCGATGGATAGTGCCACCAACTTGTAAGTCATTTTCATCCAGGTGTCCGGATACTTTTGATCGTGTTTTGTACGTTGTGACCAATTTCCGTCAAAATCTTTCAGTTAAGTGACTGTCGACGAACGCCGAGCAGTTGGCAGCAAACGGTTTGTTGAGCTACGATGGAAGTTAGCAGACAATGAAACTCTTGCCCGTCTACAGCGAAAACAAGTTCTATAAATGTGTCTGGCAGTGGAAGTAAAGTCAAAGGGCACGGACTAACATGGCTTTTACCAAGACGGCGACCACTGCTATTCGGTAATGAGCTACATCTGCAATATTGGTCTCGTTGCTTTCCTGTCTGCCCTCGCACATGATATCCACTTCCCAGTGGAACACAGATTGCATCCGTAGTGAAATTGTCGTCCACTGATTCACATTTACATCTCATCAATACCCCACCAGCCATCTTACGTGTGGCGGAACGAACTTCCTCTCATATCTGCTCGAGTCGCGAATGGGACTCGAGAAAAACTATTGCTGGTAAGTGTCAGTGTGAGCTCGAATATCCGTAATTTGACCGCCACGATATTTTCGTGAGACATACTTCTGAGTAAATAACATATAGTATGCCTCTTCTAGGCACGTAGGCTTTCGGAAATTTAATAACAGACCACACCGTGATGCACTGCGCCTCTCATGCAGCATCTGCTTCTGAAGTTAAATGAGCATCTTCGTGACGCTTTCACGCTTGCTCAACTGATCTGTGTCGAAACATTGTGGTTTTTAGATGTTCTCTACATCTTTTATCAATCCTATCTTGTGCGGGTTCGAGACTGCCGAGCAATATTCCAGTAACAACGGAACGAAGGTTTTGCAACTGTACTTCCTGAGAATTCTTCCATCTAACTCAAAGTCTTCCATCTACCTTTCCTGCGTTTAACGTAACATGTTCGTTCCAGTTTAAATCGCTCAGTACGCATTTCTCCAGATATTCAAATCATGTGACTGCTCTCAATGATTTTTTTTTTAAACCTGTAACCAGACAACAATAGATATTTTCGTCTCCTCTAGCGCGAAACTTTACATTTGTTTACCTTGAGGGTCAACTGACAATTTGTACAAAAAGTTCCGAACTCTGCGGGTCATCCTGCACTTAACTATAATGTTCTAATATAGCAGCCGGTCGTAGTGGCCGTGCGGTTCTAGGCGCTACAGTCTGGAACCGCGCGACCGCTACGGTCGCAAGTTCGAATCCTGCCTCGGGCATGGATGTGTGTGATGTCCTTAGGTTAGTTAGGTTTAGGTAGTTCTAAGTTCTAGGGGACTGATGACCCAAGTTAAGTCCCATAGTGCTCAGAGCCATTTGAACCATTTTCTAATACAGCAATCTTTCTATAAAGGGTAGTCCATTGATCGTGACCGGGTCAAATATCTCACTAAATAAGCCTCAAACGAAATAATTACAATGAATGAAACTTGTCTAGCTTGAAGAGGGAAACCAGATGGCGCTATGAATGCCCCTAGATGGCGCTGCCATTGGTACAACGGATATCAACTGCGTTTTTTTTTTTAAAAATAGGAATGCCCAATTTTTAGAACATATTCGTGTAGTACGTAAAGCAATATGAATGTGTTAGCGGGACCACATTTTTCGATTTGTGATAGATGGCGCACATCAGTCACAAATATATGGCTCACAATTTTAGACGAACAGTTGGTAACAGGTAGGTTTTTTAAATTAAAATACAGAACGTAGGTACGTTTGAACATTTTATTTCGGTTGTTCAAATATGATACATGTACCTTTGTGAACGTATCATTTCTGAGAGTCCGCAGCTCGTGGTCTCGCGGTCGCGTTCTCGCTTCCCAAGCACGGGATCCCGGGTTCGATTCCCGGCGGGTTCAGGGATTTTCACCTGCCCCGAGATGAGTGGGTTTTTGTGTCGTCTTCATCATTTCATCATCATTCATGAATGTGGCGAGTTGGATTGAACAAGGGTTGAAAACTGGTACGGGCGCTGATAACCGCGCTGTTGAGCGCCCCCAAACCAAACATCATCATCATCATCATTTCTGAGAAAGCGTGATGTTACAGCGTGATTAGCTGTAAGTACCACATTAACCCAATAAATGCTCATAATTATGTCCGTCAACCTCAGTGCACTAAGCAATACGTGTAACGACATTCCTCTCAACAGCGAGTAGTTCGCCTTCCGTAATATTCGCACATGCATTGACAATGCGCTGACGTATGTTGTCAGGCGTTGTCGGTGGATCACGATAGCAAACAGCCTTCAACCTTCTCCACAGAAAGAAATCCAGGGACGTCAGATCCGTCGAATGTGCGGGCCATGGTATGGTGCTTCGACGACCAGTCCACCTGTCATGAAATATGCTGTTCAATACCGCTTCAACCGCACGCGAGCTATGTGCCGGACATCCATCATGTTGGAAGTACATCGTTATTCTGCCATGCAGTGAAACATCTTGTAGTAACATCGGTAGAACATTACGTAGGAAATCAGCAAACGTTGCACCATTTAGACTGCCATCGATAAAATGGGGGACAATTATCCTTCCTCCCATAGTGCCGCACCATACATTAACCCGCCAAAGTCATTGATGTTCCACTTGTCACAGCCATCGTGGATTTTCCGTTGCCCAATAGTACATATTATGCCGGTTTACGCTACCGCTGTTGGTGAATGACGCTTCGTCGCTAAATAGGACGCATGCGAAAAATCTGTCATCGTCCCGGAATTTCTCTTGTGCCCAGTGGCAGAACTGTACACGACGTTCAAAGTCGACGCCTTGCAATTCCTGGTGCTTATAAATATGGTACGGGTGCAATCGACGTTGATGTAGCAGTCTCAACACCGAAGTTTTTGAGATTCCCGATTCCCGCGCAGCTTTTCTGTTACTGATGCGCGGATTAGCCGGGCAGCAGCTAACACACCTACTTGGGCATCATCATTTGTTGCAGGTCGTGGTTGACGTTTCACACGTGGCTGAACGCTTCCTGTTTCCTTAAATAACGTAACTATCCGGTGAACGGTCCGGACACCTGGATGATGTCGTCCAGGATACCGAGCAGCATACATAGCACACGCCCGCTGTTCATTTTGATCACAATAGCCATACATCAACACGATATCGACCTTTACCGCAATTGGTAAACGGTCCATTTTAACAAGGGTAACGTATCACGAAGCAAATACCGTCCACAGTAACGGAATGTAGCGTGATACCACGTACTTATAAAAATAAAAAATGGGGGTTCCTATTTTAAAAAACGCAGTTGATATTCGTTTGACCTATGGCAGCGCCATCTAGCAGGCCAACCATAGCGCCATCTGATTTCCTCCTTCAAGCTAGCGAGTTTCCTTCTTTGTAGTTTTTTTCGTTTGATGCTTATTTCGTGAGATATTTGGCCCGGTCACTATCAATGGACCACCATGTATACAACACACTACCCACGCTTAACCTCATGGAGATTCTGAGAATAATGGTCCAATAACACCTCAGAATTTACTCTTTTGGCTGAAGGTTTTTGCCTCGTTGAGAAGGACTTGCTACGATCTATTTACTAACAACACGGCAGTCATTTCTCGAATCTGGTCCGATATTCAATACGATCATATTCTTCAGCAGTCAACACTGTGGAGCTTCTTGAAACTCCTTTCGGAAGTCAAGCATCAACGTGGATGCCGGTAACTACCGCCATCTGGGTCTCGTCGACGAGATGAGCGAGCTGGGTTTCGTGCTGTCGTTGCTTTTACATAGTCCATATCCATTCCTACAGAGGATATACTGGCTCTTCAGAAATGTCATAACAAGTGAGCATAAAACATTTTCTAAAATTGTGCAAGAGCCTGACTTCAGTGATGTAGACATGTGGGAGTCTATTTTTCTTGACCAGCGAAATGAACTGCGCATTTTTCCAGTCATTAGGAATGCTTCGCTCATCGATTGACCTTCGGTACACTGCTGTTATAAGTGGAGGAAGCACTTTTGCATTCTCAATGGAAAATCATATAGGCGTTGCATCACGTCCAGTCGCACTTCCTCTGTTGAGAGGGCTTAAGAGATTTTCTGTCTAGTAGATTCTTATTTCAACATGTGCCATTTTGACGTTCTTGCGACGACTCAAAACAGGAACCACTCAACATTCCTCTACAGTGAAACAATTTTGGAAAAACCTGTGTATTTTTGACTTTCTGTCTGTTTTCCACCATTTAGATGCCGATAATCGCACAGAGTGTCTGTACAGATGGCTTCGTTCCGTTTACTGCTTGAACATAAGATAAAAACACATAGTGATATAGTACTTAGTCGAAGTACACTCGCATACAAATATGTCTTAGTAATTTGAGCAATTTCGTTTTGTTGCCTGAATGTAATTGGTGAAAGAGGTTTGGTGAGAAATATTTGAAGTAGCTACGTGTCTTGGAAACGCTTTACACAGCATCCCGGTAGACGATTTCGGGGTAGTGCGATGTGGCTTTAAAACGCTGTATTCACATCGGCAGATGGTCTTGTGACTTCCAGCGAATGTAAGAGTGAGTGAGACTTATGAGACAACGGGAGAGTTGTTCGCATGTGGATTTGATGCCGCGGAGTTGACATAGTGTTACCTTGGACGGAAATTCGGCGGCAACATTTATATGAGATGTTCACAGGGTCGTTGCCACGTGAAGTGGAGTTCGAGTTTTACTTTGGGTTCAACCTGAGCAGTAAGACGAAGGTGTTATGCTTGCCGTTTCGTCTAATTCACCGGCGAGATTACGTGTGTGTGCACCAGAATGGGCTGCCTGCCTTAGTTAAAGGACAACAGCAGCAACGTGTACGTCACAGCCTGCAGATTTTTGTCGTGGCAAGGGATGGCTCTCAAATGGCTCTGATCACTATGGGACTTAACATCTATGGTCATCAGTCCCCTAGAACTTAGAACTACTTAAACCTAACTAACCTAAGGACATCACACAACACCCAGCCATCACGAGGCAGAGAAAATCCCTGACCCCGCCGGGAATCGAACCCGGGAACCCGGGCGTGGGAAGCGAGAACGCTACCGCACGACCACGAGATGCGGGCTGTGGCAAGGGATGGAAAGCGGAAACGAATAACCGATGAGTGTTATACTTTGATACACAAAATTTGTCAGCTTCGGTTTTAATGTACGCCACCGATTAAGCTTATTTAAGAGTTTCATGGTGTCTGAGAGGATTCTCTTCATGTCCATATTGTGCATTGTAAACTCTGTGACCAGACGGTTCCATGATTCTACATTCTCGTTTCAGCTGGGTGGCGTTAAGTTTTGTGTACTAACTTTGATGGTTATTGGTCTAATATTTTTGAAATAATTGACATATATGCCGAAGCCCCTTGCCTTGCTAAAATAATTTACGTATAGGCCTATGAGCAAGCCACTTGCTCTGCTAAGTGTTTTTCCTGTGAGGTGTAAATATATTTTCGTTAAGTCGTGTTTGTTCTGCTGTACATGTCCGAGAGAACAGGCATCACTTGTGATACAGTAACCGTGAATCAACTTTATTACCAGAAGTCAGGACTTCAGCCACTCTTTTCCCTTTCTTCTTGAGTCGTCTTCTGACATGTTTGACATGGCCCGCCACAAATTCTTCCCCTGTGCTAACCTTTTCACTTCGGAGTAGCATTTACAACATATGTAGCTGGATATATTCCAATCTCTTCCTTCTCCCAGAGTTCTTACTTTCTGCAGCTCCCTATAGTACCGTCGAAATTATTCCTTGCTGGCTTGACAGGCGTCCTATCATCCTGTCCCTTTTTCATGTGGGTGTTTTCCAAATATTCTTTCCCTCACCGATTCTGCAAAGAAATTCCACATTTCTTACCTTATCAGTCCACCTAATTTTCAACACTCGTCGGTAGCACCACATCACAAATGCTTCGAGTCTCTTCTGCTGTTTTCCTCCAGTCCGTTTTTCATACAATTCAATGCCGAGCTCCAAACGTACAACCTCGCAGATTTGTTCCTCAAATGAAGGTCTGTATTTGATAGCAGACTTCTCTTAGCCAGGAATGTCCATTTTGCCAGTGCTAGTCTGCTTTAGATGTCATCGTTCCTCCGTCAGTGAAGGGTTATTTTGCTGCCTAGATAGCAGAATTCCTAGAGTTCATGATCCCCAATTCGTGATCGCCACTTATGATGTTAAATTTATCACAGTACTATTTTCTGCTACTTATCATCTCTTTCGTCTTTCTTTGATTTATTCTCAATCCATACCCCGTACCCATTAGGCTGTTCATTTTATTCAAAATAATCTGCAGTTGTTCTTCAATTTTACTGAGGATAACAATGTCACCAGCGAATCTTATCATTGGTGTCAGTTCATCTCGAATTTTAATTCCTTACCCTCTTTAATAGGAATACTTCGTACTTGGCCTCCTACTCTTATTGTTCCCTCCTTGTTCTTCTACGTATTATACGTATATTACCCTTCTTTACCTACAGCGTACCCCTACTTTCCTCAGAATTTCAAACATCTTGTAATACCATACATCGTCATATGTTTTTCACAGGTCGAAAAATAATATGTATACGTCCTGATTTTTCTTCAGTCTAGCGCCCATCATCAGCAGCAAAGTCATAATTGCCTCTCTGGTGCCTTTTCCTTTCCTAAAGCTAAACTGATCGTACAACACATCCTCAATTTCCTTTTCCATTCTGTATGTTATTGTTGCGAACGACTTCGACAAATGATCTGTTAAACTGATTGTGCGACAGTTCTCACACTTGTCGGTAATTGTTATCTTCGGAATTGCGTGGAAGATATTTTTCTGAAACTTTGACGATATAGCGCGTCAAATATATACCACACTGCAACATAAGAAGTCGTTTTATTGCCACGTTCTCGAATGATTTTAGAAATTCCGATGGAATTTTACGTATTCCTTCTACTCATTTAGCCTTACGTTCTCCAGAGCTCTTAAATTCTAGCTAATTTCGAATCCTCTATCTCTTCCCTATAGACTTCTATTTCTTTTTCTACCACGTCATCAGCCAAGCCACCCCCTCGTAGAGGTATTCAATGTTTCCGCATACCGGCACTTCCCTCTGCCTTTAACAGTGGAATTCCCTTTGCACTCTTAATTTTACAGCCCTTGCTTTTAATTTCACCGATGGTTCCTTTCACTTTCGTATATGATGAGCCAATCCTTCCGACAGTCATTCCTTTTCCGATTTCTTCACATTTTTCGTGTAGCTATTTCACCCTAGCTGCCCTGCACTGTATTCCTGAATTCCCCTGAACAGTTTTGTACTTCCTTCTGTCGTCGATCAGCTGAAGTATTACTACTGCTAACTGTGGTTTCATCACCGAGCGAGATGGCCCAGTGGCAGCTGAGTTAATTGATCAACGATGAACATGAAAAAGCGTCATGGGACATCCGCCCCGAATAAATAGAACGAACAATCACGAACAAAATGAGATTAAAAAAATATGGTTAGCACACTGAACTGGCATTCAGGAGAACGACGGTTCAAACCCGCGTCCGGCCATCCTGATTTAAGTTTTCCGTGCCTAAATCGCTTCAGGTAAATTCCAGGACGGTTCCTGTGGAAGGGCACGGCTGACTTCCTTCCCCATCCTTTCCTAATCCGATGGGACCGATGACCGTGCTGACGGCCCCCTCGCCCGAATCAACCAACCAATCACCCGTGGTTGCATCACATTTACCTTCTTTGGTCTATTATTTCTTCCCAGCTTGTCAGATTGCCCTCTGTAGAGTTATTCATTCCCCTTGAACTGAACTGCCTATTAAGCTGTTCGTTATCACACTATCTATAGCTTCAGAGAACTTCAAGCGTCTCTCTTCATTCTTTACTACTTCCAAATCCCAATCCTTTGCATATTGTTTCTTTCTGACTAGTCTCTTAAGCTTCAGCCTGTTCATTACTAAATTGTGATCTGAGTCTGTATCTGCTCTTGGTTGCGCCTTCCGATCCAATACTTGAGTTCGGAATCTGCCTGACCATGATGTAATCTAACTCAAATCTTCCTTTATAAACCGGACTTTTGCAAATATATCTCCTCCGCTTGAGATTCTTCAATAGAGTATCCGCAATTACTATCTGAGATTTATTGCAGAACTAAATTAGTCTTTCTCCTGACTCATTCCTACTAGCAAACCCATACTCTCCCTTGACTCTTTTCTCCTTCCCTTGAAACAGTTTTCGAATCTCCAATGATGATGACGTTTTTGTCTCCCTTTAATTACTAAATTTGCCGTTCAATATTCACATATACTTTCTCTGTCTCCTCATCTTCTGCTTGCGACGACGGCATGTATACCTGAACTACTGTTCTCGGTGTTCATTTGCTGTCGATTATGGTGAGAACAGCTGCTCACAGGAACTCACTTTCTGACCGACCATTCTATTCATAATCATTCTTTACTACTGTTGATATTACCATTTACTCATATGACAAGAAATTCTTGTCTTCTTTCCATCTCACTTCACTCACACATACTATATCTATATAGATTCTTTGCATTTCCCTTTTCAGATTTTACAACTTCCCGACCACGTTGAAACTTTTGACATCCCACTTCCCCATCCGAAGAAAAGTATCCTTTCGTTAGTTATTCAATCTTTGTCATGGTCACCTTCCTTCTGTTAGGACCCTCCCGGAGACTAGTACGGAATCTTTTGCCGATGGAGAGTTCATTATGACACTTTTTCAGTTATAGGCCAAATGTCTTACGGATACACATAATGTGTCTTTACTTCAGTGGTTTCCATCCTCATACCGTCAGTCACTGATGATTCTTCCACCAAAAATGGTCCAAATTGACGTAAGCACTATGGGACTTAACATCTGAGGTTATCAGTCCCCTAGACCTAGAACTACTTGAACCTAACTAACCTAACGACATCACACACGTGCCCGAGGCAGGATTCGAACCTCCGACCGTAGCAGTAGCGCGGTTCCGGACTGAAGCGCCTAGAACCGCTCGGCCACAACGGCCGCGATTCCACCCTTTTGCCGAAGTTTCCCAACAGAAGTTTGGGACAATGTCCTGAATCTCTGTCCTCTCCCCATCCTTTTTGACAAGGCCGTTGGCCTAATGAGGGTGACCACTTATGCCGGAAGTCTTTGACTTGATACAGATATTGAAACATATCTATAGTAGAGACTCGAAACTTTTCACGGACAGGGACACGGACACGGATGCTCTGCTTCTCTAGAGTGGTTGCCTTAATTGTGTGGGCCATCCTAACACGCTTCTTGTCAGTCCCCCATTCTCAACCTGTGCTCCTAGCATTCGCTAAGTACCGTAGGGGTTCGTACGAAATTGAAATTGTGAAACTGTTAAAAACCTGCAAGAAGATTAGGGAGTATTGTTTGGCAACACTGATTCAAAAATATTCTAAACCCGTATGTTCTACGTCAAATGTATCCACAATCAAACGCATTAAAGCAAGCATCATGCGTATAGTACATCACACCTCCGCTGATTTCAGAGTTCGTACCCGGGACTATGCTAACCGCATGTGTACCCAGCCAATCTTCGATTCCCCACGCGTTCTAAGTGTCACGTCCAACCCTCTCTCTCACAATCACAACTATAGCAGCCAATATCAGAACACAATCCGCCAGGAAGTCTGGTACAAAAATTTTCATTGCATGTCACTATAGTGCTTTATATTCTACAGAAATTACAGACCTGGTATATATACAGCCATAGCTATGAGGCTCTCATCAGTTCACAAAGGCTATCAACAAACACAACAGAACCCTAACAACAAGAGAGGCACTCAACATTAAAAACGGCACAACGGGGCAAATCGTCGGGTGTTAACAGACTACCGGTAGAGATTTTGGGATTGAGTACTGTGATTTGGTGACTGAAATCTGGTGGTATGATCGCATCCTGAAGCAATTAGTTAATAAGCTGTGTGAAGAAGTCGCCGAAGAGACGCCAGCAGCGCACATTAATCTCTACCGGTAGTCGGTTCGCACCCAGAGATTTGCGCCGTGGAGCCGTTTTTAAAGTTGAGTGCAGTTCCTCTCTTGCAAATCTTGTTGTTAGGGTTCTGCAATGTTTGTTGGTAACCATTATGAACTGATGAGATGCTCATAGCTATGGATGTATGTATACGAGGTTCGTAATTTCAGTAGTGCTATGCAATGAAAATTTATTTACCATCCCACCTGCTGGACTGTGTTCCGATTTTATCTGCTATCATCGTGATTGTGCGAGAGAGGGCTGGACGTGACACTTAAAACACGTGGGGAACCGAAGAGTGGCTGAATACACATGCGGTTGGCGTAGTCCCGGGCACGAACTCTGAAATCGGCGGAGGTTTGACGTACTATACTCATGATCATTGCTTTAATTTGTTTGACTACGGATATGTCTGACTCAGAGCGTACGGCTTTAGAATATCCCTGTATCAATGCCGGTGAACAATACTCTCTAGTCGTCTTGTAGGTTTTTAAATAGTTTTCAATTTCAGCTTAGCATATCGTACGAAACCCTACGGTACTTAATGAATGCTACGAGCCGTGGCGTTAATGGAAGGGGGCGCTACTTGTGGGTGAGAGGTTGAGAATACGGGTTGGAAGCGAAGCGTATCTGACCGGCCCAGGCGAGCCGGCACGGTAGGTCAGCGTGTTCAGTCAGAGGGCTGGCTACCTTCTGTAATAAAAAAATGAGTAAAGTAATCAACAAAACTTCAACAGGTGTCAAGTGACGTCCAACCAGACCAAATTCAGCGAAAAGTCACATTCAAATAGAAAAGAAACGTGGTTAAGGAAAGCAGTCTAGAGAAGCGGAGCATCTGGGTTCGAGTTCCAGTTGGACACAAATTTTCACCCTGCAACATTGATTTATTTCAATGCCTGTAATCTTCTGAAGTCCGTGACGTCCAACCAGACCAAATGCAGCGAAAAGTCACATTCAAATAGAAAAGAAACGTGGTTAAGGAAAGCAGTCTAGAGAAGCGGAGCATCTGGGTTCGAGTTCCAGTTGGACACAAATTTTCACCCTGCAACATTGATTTATTTCAATGCCTGTAATCTTCTGAAGTCCTGATTTCTTGTACCATCAGACATGCATTTACTTTTAAAACAATTTAAAGGAGACACACTAAGGAAGCCAAGGGGGCTGCTCATAAGTGTACATTATTTTACAAACACGACTCCAATAAGCATCAAATTTAGTACACGAAACTTAACGGCACTCAGCCGAACCCAAGATGCTAAAGTTGGGAGCCGCCTGAGGATAAAGTGCACCACGCACGATATAGACATTAACAGAATGCTTCCAAATACGGCGAGTCTCCAACTTTAGTAGTAGCCTACGTTAATTCCGAAGCTGACCAATGTTTGTGTGTATCAGCCGATAGTGACGCTCACCATTTATCCGTTTCCGCCATCCTTACCTTGTCTGAGCAAATTTCAAAGGCAAGATGGTGACATTCGCCCAAAATTAACATATGACACGAGCTATACTCGTTGCGCATGTTGCTCTTTTAACTAAAACAGGCAGCCATTCGAGCGGGGACACACTCATGACCTCGATTTTGATTAGCTGGGCCACAAACATAACACTTCCGTGTCACGGTAACACGTAGTCGCCACTGACTGTTAATCGTGGCACTCAGCTCCCAGCCAGTGGTACAGTGCGCTAAGATTACCGTCTTGATGGCAGCACTATCTAGAAACGACTGCCCCCACAGCACTGCGTTTGCTCAGGTTTATGACGACGCAACGCACATTCCCACCTATTTACCAAAGTTACCCTCGACTGTTATCTTCGCTAGCCGATTTGATCGGCGCTCATATTCCACGGGCAATTTGGAATGAATGGTTATACTGCGAGGAATTCTCGTAAAAGAAAATGAAGGGATGGCTTTTCCCTACAATTTCAGTTTCCCTGTCCTGATGTAGTAGAAGACGGGCTGATTATCGTCGACATTTGTTGGAAAATAATCAGTAGCAGACGCGTGGAAAAATACAATAATTGTAAGTAAGCAAAGCGGAATAATTGGGAAACGAACGTGGAAGGAATTCGGGAACACAAAGTAGTTACGTAGCTGGATTCTATTAAAGAGGAAACGTTCTCGATGTAACAAGCAAATGTATTAACATGAAACAAACACAACACAAACTTTGCTATGCGTAGAGTAAATTTCACTTAGAGCAAACTATATGCTAAGGATTTAAAAAAGTGATTATGTGAACACCAGCAGTTATTTATGGCATCCTTTAAATTTTCTGAGATTAGTAAGCAAAATGTAAATGAAAATCGTATTGACAACAGTGTCCAAATTATATGGAATACGATATTTAAACCAGATTTCCGGATAAAATTGCGTCTCCTTTCTATACAACAAAAACATAGGCCTACTTTGGTAGTAAGAACACATTTTCAGTTTTAAATCCGTCGTTTTTTGAGTGCTGTAGTATAACAAAAACGAAAAAAAATATAGTGGCACTCAAATATCGTGAATTCGCTCTAAAAGACGCCAGTGTATAGCAAAATAAGGTATCCCTTTCCATCCATTAATCTCACAAAAATGAATCTATTACAAGATAGACTGATGGTGAGAGTAGTAAACCACAATAGTGAACAATTTCAAACTGTTCACAACAATTTTCTAGAAATTCCACCCTCAATTGGACTGCACATTTCTAATATTTTGTTCGGCTTAAATTCATCTACATTACTTTATGTTCAACCATTCAATTTGCTGCGTAGGTGTTTATATCTTGTGTGCATCTTTCTTCTGTTCAAGTCGATACTCATACAAGTAAGCCAAACTTTTGTTCGGTCTGGAGTTCTTCATATGCAAATAATGATACTTGCACAACCACCTCACCGTTTAGGAAAATATCGTTTCTCACATGTATCTGCGTTTTGAGCGCAAAGTAATCTCCTGTGATTGATAATCTAAAGTAGTTTTAAATAGTTAAAAAGACAAAAAATTATATGGACAAGACATAAACCACCAAATATAAGCTAATATACTTGAAATGCGCTCTGCTTTAAAACCAGTTCAGAATCACATGGGCGTTTATGTAAGGGTTTGCTTAAAATAGGCATTTCTGTCTCCACCCGGAATTTCAGATTCCCTGTTGGACATTACGATTTCGGTTCTCTTGGTGTCTCTAAATTGCTTAGTGTTGGGATGTTTTCTTTGAAAAGAACACTGTCAGTTCCTTCCTGATTTTTTCCAGATCGCGGATTGTAATTTGTCATATAACGCTAAAGCAGTATAATATTAACGTACCAAATTACACGAAGGATGAAAAATGATTGTGGCTAACGCTCCATCGATAAAGAGACAGTTATAAACAAATTATAACTCTTAATTCACAATCCTAAATTCAAAAATAAAAAGTTTTCAGAAAATATAACTCTGTGGTCAGATCGTTACACATTAATAGTAGCGTTTGATCTTTGGAAAAGACGGGAGATTCTGAAGAGCTCAGCAACATCACCCACCAGATGAAGAGTACCAGGATGAATTATCAAAAGAAGAAGAAGGATTGATGGATTTTAGTCCACTCATAAAATGCTTCAGTTATACTCGAAAAATTAAAAACAGGATTGTAACACGTCCGTACAAAATAAATATAGAAATATTAAAATACAGAGGAACCTTAGTAGGACAAACGCTTCTGCAGGTTATCACCCAAAGCTGATGAATAGGTAAAAAGTGTCATACGTGGAAACAGCACAGTTAATATCTATGTTCAAAATAAGAAACAACAAAAATAATAAATACACTGACAAAAAAGTGACGCACCCAGGGGATATAATCAGATGATGTCAGTGTAACCTTGTACAAGTACACATCACTGGCGGGTATGTAAACGATCAGTTACAATTCTGTGTCATAGGCAGAATGGCCACCAGTTCGCATTAGTTCTGTTCGCGTTGTGTTGTCTTCAGGCCTAATAGGGTACATAAGTGGCGTGAACAGCGACAAATGTTACGTGATTACTGAGAAGAACACGGCGATGCCGCATACCCGTTATACGTCTTACTCATAAATTGCTAAAAAAAGGGGGGGAAATTCTGTTGAGCGGTATGTGGTTATGGTGAAATTCTGACTGCATCAAAAACTAAAGCTTCGTATATTTACTAAAAAGCACTAAAATCAGCTCTAGACAAGCTACAGAAAATCTGACAACAACATTGAAACTGCAATTAAGAGACCAGTTGAATAAAATTATGACAAAATTTATACAAGTATTATGAAATTTATCCGTTTCCGTTTGTTTATTAAGAAATATGGGAACTAATATATGAATGGTAACTACTTGAATAAAGTAATGAGGAATGGGCAAGGGAGAATTAAGTCGCAAATTTGAATAGTGATTGCTATTTCTGGCCGACCGAAGTGGCCGTGCGGTTCTAGGCGCTGCAGTCTGGAACCGCGGAACCGCGAGACTCCTACGGTCGCAGGTTCGAATCCTGCCTCGGGCATGGATGTGTGTGATGTCCTTAGGTTTAACTAGTTCTAAGTTCTAGGGGACTAATGACCTGAGAAGTTGAGTCCCATAGTGCTCAGAGCCATTTGAACCATTTTTTTTGGTATTTCTGTTATACGATGCACAAAACGTAACTTTAAATTGATCACATCGCACTATTTCACTTTAATGAAACGATATTGAAGTGCAGTTGTTCGAAAATACGTAATGTATGTATTTGAGATGTTTTCTTTTCAACAGGACGTCTAACTCCAAATTACGTCAAGCTGAAGGGGCTGTGAATCGTTTGCGCTTGCATTCTACTTCCAAAGATTTCTTCTTAAGCGTCTAAGTACTTCAGCTATGACTATAAGCCGCAATCGTACCTTAAAACCATAGTAGCAACCACTTACCTCCCTTGCTTCCCACTTCTGTTACTCCCACTGTAGATGTAGATTACCAATTTTCTAATGACATCTTACTCTTGGAGTAATTCCATTTCATTGGTTGTGGGAGTGAAGTGTAGTATCTTCTATTGCGTCTTTCTAATATACATAGTTTGAAATCAAGTGATAAACCACCATACTTACCTCATTTAGGTTATAGAGCTTCCGTTCGTACATGCTGTTTCAGATCTTCCGTCGATTTGTTTATGTTTCACCTCTCTATCTTCTGAGAGAAATTCCCGTTCAGTTACTTCTTTACTACAGGAAACTGGGGATTAGTATGGAATGTGCGGTAGGAGTAAAACCTTTATTGTTTGCTCTTTGCAAAACTGCTACACACTCAACGTTATGCGAACACGAGCGTTGTCATGGGTAGTGATCTCCACAATTCTTGCTGTTTTGTCAACAGTGTCTCATGTTTCCGCTCATCAAACTGTTTACTGCTGGTCGCACGAGGTTTCTACCGGTCAGATTTTTGGCTGTTTGCATCAAACCAACTTTTCTTTTAGTTTCTCGCTCAATTTTCCTCCTTCATTTCAGTGGAGTGCTCAAAGATGTCTCCCCTTATTCTGCAGAGGGAGAGGGACTGTTTTCGCTTCTATTTTCTCTACCACGTAACACAGCCTGATGTTAGTCTGTTTTTCTGTTATTACAGCAACTGCAAAATCGCCGAAGACATGAAACAGTTTACGTGTACAGGCTGACAGCCAGGGAAGGAATATTTTAGGGAGTTTGTTTAAAAATTAAAAAAAAGAAAACAAGCAGAACATGCAAGACTGACATTTGACTGAGGTCAGAATGTTGGCTAACGGCGTGTGTGTACATTTCGTCTCCGGGGTCATAAAGGGACCGGTCTTTCGCCGTACCTAATGTCAAAGGTGTACCGTACGTCCCTTGATTCAGAGAGAACTGTAGCTGCCACAGTCAGTCCTCGTGGGCGACGACCTGTAGATGACTGGGTTCACCGCCATCTATCGTGGATAATTGAAAACAGACAAACAGGTCAGATATTTATACGAGGAGTTTCTGCTTTTGTATCTGGCGTGTTATCTGTTAAATTTATGGGTGTAAGCTCAGCCTGTTATGCAAAACATTGTTTTTCATGTGACCCAAACATATTTCAGAATCTCCGTGCCATCATAAATGTATTTTCTTTATTAATATCTGTGAAATGCGAACATATTTTGAGTGATAACTAATCTACGAAAATTAGGCTTCAAGAGCACTTTTATTTTGTTTTCGTCGTTAACTTATTTTACATTATACGCGTCTGCAGGACTGTTTGTTTATTATCAGGCACTGGCAGCATGTCATCTGCTACCAAATGATTTCGTTGTAATTTTGTTAGGTAACTAACATATCCGTTTATGTTTAAACGTTTGTTGTGCAAAGATGTTTCGCACATATGTTTGCTTTTACTGACGTTTCGCATTTGAAGATTCGTTGTCGTTTGCATTGCCATGAGTTATTGAGAGGCACACTAAAATACTACACATTTATTGGAGAATTTTGTTTTAAACAAAATATTTCACTTCGCCAAAACATAGAGAAATATGTTGTTTCTGTGTGTTCTATCAAAGTTGGCGTTCACTTGTTCTCAAGTGAGTTTCACACTGAATTTCATTTTTATTTTATTTCTTTGTCTCTCTCCCCATGTGTGTCTGTGTATATATATATATCTGTGTGTGTGTGTGTGTGTGTGTGTGTGTGTGTGTGAGTGTGTGTGTGTGTGTGTGTGTGTGTGTGCGCGTGCATGTGCGTGTGTACCCGTATGTGTGTTGTGTGTGGCTTTTAGGAGTCTGCGTTGTCTTTCCTGTAAAGTTCCTTTAATATATGCAATAACGTGCTTCAGCGTAGTCTGGTGTATTCATTTATAGCCTGTTTGCCTTCTGTAAATGGAAATACTCAATCACTGTTAGTTTATGGAAGAAGCTGCTACTGGTTTTTAGTACGTTTAGATTTGTTTCTATTGTAGTTGTGCCATGGTTGTGGCTTTTACATGCTCAGGGCGAATGTGCTGTGGGATCTGTTACTTTTTAAAGCTCTGAGTTGTTCTGAATATCTTGTTTTAAAGTTCCTGCAAATTTATCCTACGTACATTGCCTGAAATGAGTTGCATGTGGGTCTCCTGAAATGTGTTGAAGTGAGTTCTAATATGCCTGATCTGTTGAATTTATCAGTAGGTGTTACACACATTGATGAAATAGGAACCATATTCACGACGAACACAGCACAAAATTACTTTGTATTCCACAAAGAATTTTATCCCCACCGTGATGGTCTGCCAGTGGGACCACAAATTAGTGGTCTCCTAAGACACTCATGAACAATGTAGAGAACAAAATGTTCATACGATTGATAAAACCACAAAATTCAAAGTTCTACATTGCTAGCGTTGTGTCGATGACGTAATGCGACTGATCGGCGAACCACACTTACTCCTAAAACAACAACACAATGAAATGAAATGTTTACTCAAAACTTCACTTCTCATTACAAACTGAAACAGAAAACACGAAAAAATTTCTGAACCTCAATACACAAAAAACGAAAATATCCATGATTTCACAATATACAGGAAACCGACGAAAACGAGCACCAACCGTTCACGATCTATCAAACCACGCACTGGCAAACAAGCAGGCAACCTTCATGAAACTTCCTGGAAAATTAAAACTATGTGCCGGACCGAGACTCGAACTCGGGCCTTTGCCATTCGCGGGCAAGTGCTCTACGAACATTTGTTTCCAATCTCATTTTGTTCGCTTTAGTTCGTTGTATCTGCTCGAGGCGGACGTCGAAAGACACCCGTTTCAGTTCGTCGTTGATCCGTTAACTGTGTATTTATTTATTTATTTTTATTACAGAGGGCAGCTATCCCTCTGACTGAACAGGCTGAAAACTACCGCGCCGGCTGCCAACTGAGCTACCCGTGCACAACTCACGTCCTGTCCTCACAGCTTTACTTCTGCCAGTACCTCGTATCCTACCTTCCAAACTTTACAGAAGCTCTCCTGCGAAGACGAGATACTGACAGAAGTAAAGCTGTGAGGAGGGGGCGTGAGTCGTGCTTGGGTACCTCAGTTGGTAGAGCACTTGCCCGTGAAAGGCTAAGGTCCCGAGTTAGAGTCTCGGTCCGGCACATAGTTTTAATCTGCCAGGAAGTTTCATATCAGCACACACTCCACTGAAAGGTGAAAATCTCATTCTGGAAACATCCCCCAGGCTGTCGGTAAGCCCTATCCCCGCAATATGCTTTCTGTCAGGAGTGCTAGTTCTGCCAGGTTCGCAGGAGAGATATGAGAGATGAAATACTGAAGGTAGTAGAGGATCAAGTAGGTAAAAAGACGAGGGCTAGTAGAAATCTTTGGGTAATAGAAGAGATATTAAACTTAATTGATGGAGGAGAAAATATAAAGATTTAGTAAGTGAAGCAGGCAAAAAGAAATACAAAAAAGTCTCAAAAATGAGATCGACAAGAAGTGCGAAGTGGCTAAGCTAGGATGGCTAGAGGACAAATGTAAGGAGGTAGAGATATATATCACAAGGGATAAGATAGATACGTCCCATGCAAAATTAAAGAGACCTTTGGAGAAAAGAGCTCAGATGGAAAACCAGTCCTAAGCAAAGACTGGAAAACAGAAAAGTGGAATCAGTATATAGTTGGTCTATACACGGGCGACGTATTTGAGGACAGTATTATGGAAATGGAAGAAGACGTAGAAGAATATGAGATGGGAGATATGATACTGCGTGACGAATCTGACAGAGCACTGAAAGATCTAAGTCACAAAGGCCCCGGGAGCAGACAACATTCCATTAGAACTACTGATAGATTTGGAGAGCCAGCCACGCCAAAACTCTACTATCTGGTGAACAGTATGTATAAGACAGGCGAAATACCCTCAGAATTCAAGGAGAATGTAGTAATTCCAATACAAATAAAGCAGGTGTCGACAGGTGTGAAAATTATCGAAGTATCAGTTTAATAATTCATGGTTGCAAAATACTAACAGGAATCCTTCACAGCCGACCTTGGGGAAGATCAGTTTGGTTTCCGTAGAAATCTTGAAACACGCCACGCACTACTGAACCTATGGCTTATCTTACAAGATAGATTAAGGAAAGGCAAGCCTATGTTTCTAGCATTTATAGACTTGGAGAAAGCTTTTGATAATTTTGACTTGAATGCTCTCTTTAAAATTCTAAAGGTCGCTGGAGTAAAATATATGGAGCGAAAGGCTACTTGCAATTAAGTACAGAAACCAGATCGCAGCAATATGAGTAGAGGGGCATGAAAGGGAAGCAGTGGTTGAGAAGGGACTGAGACAGGTTTGTAGCCTATTCCGATGTTATTCAATCTGTATATTGAGCAAGCAGTAAAGGAAATAAAAGAAAACTTTGGAGTAGGAATTTAAATCCATGGGGAAGAAATAAAATCTTTGAGGTTTGCGGATGACATTGTAATTCTGTCAGAGTCAGCAAGGGACCTGGAAGAGCAGTTGAACAGAATGGACACTGTCTTGAAAGGACGACGTAAGATGAACATAAAAAGGAGCAAAACGTGAATAATGGAATGTAGTCGAATGGAATCAGATTATGCTGAGGGAATTAGATTAGGAAATGAGACACTTAAAGTGGTAGATTAACTTTGCTATTTGGGAAGGACAATAACTGAGGACGGTCGAAGTAGAGAGGATATAAAATGTAGACTGGCTATCAACGAGTATAGATTTAAGTGTCAAGAAGTCTTTTCTGAAAGTATTTGTATGGAATGTAGCCATGTATGGATGTGAAACATGGACGATAAATAGATTAGCCAAGAAGAGAATAGAAGCTTTCGAAATGTAGTGCTACAGAAGAATGCTGACGATTAGATGGGCAGATCACGTAACGTAAGAGGAGGTACTGAATAGATTTGAGGAGAAGAGGAAATTGTGGCACAATCTGACTAAAAGAAGGGACCGATAGGTATGACACATTCTGAAGCATCAAAGGATCACCAATTTAGTACTGGAGGGTATCGTGGAGGGTAAAAATCATAGGGGTAGACCAAGAGATGAATACACTAAGCAGATTCAGAAGGATGTAGGCTGCAGTTGATACACGGTGATGAAGAAGCTTGCACAGGGTATAGTAGCATGGAGAGTTGCATCAAACCAGTCTACGGATTGAAGACCACAACAACCACGTAGCGATTAATGACGTCTATAAATAACTCATTAATGGTAAGAGTATGTAAACACATCTGTTTTTAGGGTTCCGTACTTCAGTCGGTAAAAGGGAACTTTTGTTGCATCAGTTTTTTTTGGTCTGTCTGGTTGTCCGCCAATTCAAAATCTTTTCTCTCGGGAACGTATTGACACACCAAGTTGAAATCGATGTTACATACCAAGATCTACAGTCCCTCGGTGATGGAAGAAAGGTGAAGAATGTAAGTCAATACAATCAAAAGATGCGGCCATTTACGTCACTTACTCTGATGTTCCCAAACACACTCATCAAACCCAAAAGGGTACTTCCTGTTGACGTAGGATCACGAAAGTTTATGCGAAGCAAGGTTTCGGTCTTTGATCCCTTGTCGGTATAATAAGTGTTAGCTTCTAAGTCAATGCAATCGAAAGATACGGCCATTTCTGTCACCGTCCCGTTGACCTAGACTCATGAAATTTGGCAAGAAGCAAGGTTTCACAGTACAAAGAGCGGAAAAACCCGAAAATTGTCAATCTGTAATTATATCACACAAAACTATATCTCTTGTCATTCGTTATCCGACCTTATACTTTAAATGAATACAGTCTGGAAGTCTTGAAATGCACGGGACCGATATCACGCCAGTATAAATGTCAATAACAGGAAAATATGGTCTGTCTGTCTGTACACGTAATTAAATTTTATGGAACCTCAGTGCGCGAGTCTCACTCGCACCTGTCCATTTTTCCATATACTTTATAGGCGTTATGTGACTCCCTTTCTTCACACTAACAACATCTAAGCGACAATCCACTAGACGTGACACATTGTGAAACGCACGTCTGTGCAGCCACCGATTGTAAGCTCATTAGGAATGTGTCTTTTGAGTTCTGGATTTGTTGTCGGCAGACTAGGGAGATAGTTAATATCATTCACATAATTCCACAGAGGAAAATCTTTGAGTGTGGAAATCTAGATGGCCAAGAACAGAACACAACGTATACATGTCCCTTACAACCGAACCAACAATTCCGGAGATACTGATTCAAAAATGTGATCTAAAACGCGCGAATTCGTGTTGCAACGATGACAAAGTTTTCTCTGCACTGCAAGAACAGAATGATAATTTATGGAACGAAGAATTACGCATTATGCGAGACACCTTTTTTTCTGTTTTGTTTCACCCAGACATGTTTCAGCCATTTTTGGACTCTCTACAGTGTGGTTTCTTTATCATTCTCTAACTTACATGTTGCTATTGGACATTTATTTTGGTAGCTATTCTGCTACACAGTCTACATCGTCTCAAGGTTTTGATATTGTAGTGTTTCTCACATGTTTCTGGCGAAGTGAATAGGCTGCTCTCGTGACCTATGGTCGATTGGCACTGCACTTTCTCCGATTTTTCAAAACATAGGCAGAGTTTTCGCCGCCATTACGTATGGAGTCTTGCATAAGGCGGAATTCCTCGTTCCATATTTTCGTAGCAAGCACGAATATAACAAGAAGAACTGCAACACCAAAGATGAGAACGATAATAGTCAAATTCTAACACACGCAAGGAAAAGCCACAAACATTCAAGTGACCCAGCAAGATGGAGGAAAAGCAATGAGGTTAGTAAAGAATAATAAGGCGCCAGGTGAAGATAAGATAATGGCAGAGGTGTTGAAGGCAGGAGGAGAAACACTTTTGAGAGAGCTGTACAATCTCATAAAACAAATATGAGAAAAAGAGGATATCCCAGAAGATTGGAAATCAGCCGTCGTTATCCCACTGCATAAAATGAACCGTAATAGAAAATGTAATAAATACATAGACATTTCTCTCCTAAGTGCACTGTATAAAGTTCTATCTTTAATAATACTTGAAATACTTAAGCCATTTCCAAAAGATATTGTAGGAAAGTACCAGGCAGGCTCCCAGAAAGGACGATCGACCATCTATGAAATTTTCACCATGAGGCAAATCTCGGAAAAGCTCTGGGAATTAAACCATCGGATTCTGGTGACATTCGTGGACTTTTCAAAGGCTTATGACAGTATCCACAGATTATTGTATTCTATGTTAACCGGGGGCCTAGAAACGACGGAGAGGCTCCGTCCCTGCCGTAGCCGCAGTGGTCCACAACCCCACGACGACTACCGCAGTACACTTTACCTCTCCGCCGTCACACACCGAACCACTCGTTCAGGGTTATTGTGCGGTTCGGCCCCCGGTGGATTCCCACCCCCACCCCCCCCTCCAAGGGAACGTCTCACACCAGACGAGTGTAACCCATATGTTTTGTGTGGTTGAGTAGTGGTGGTGTACGTGTACGAAGAGAACTTGTTTGGGCAGCTGAGGCAGAATAAGGAGAACCAGCCCGCATTCGCCGAGGCAGATGGAAAACCGCCTAAAAACCATCCACAGACTGGCCGGCTCACCCAGCGCTCCTCCCCAATTCGGAAAGCCATGCGTTAGACCGCGTAACTAACCGGGCTCGCATCCACAGATTAAGTATGTACAGCATCCTGAGAGAGCTTGGTATACCAATGAAGTTAATAAGTATGGTTAAGGTATGCACAGCGGAGACAAAAGCGAAAGTCAAATACCAAAGGGAGCTGTCCAATGAATTCCATATCAGAACGGGTGTGAGACAAGGTGATGTTATTTCACCACTATAATTTAATCTGCTCCTAGAAAAAGTAATCTGAGGAATGAAAAGAGAAAACAAAAGGGTGACGCTAAATGGTAGAACAGATTTATCGGGTTACGCAGACGACGTCGCAGTTCTAGCAGAATCAGACGAAGAGATGGCAGAAACTGTAGAGGACGTACCACAAAATGTAATGGAGGTATCAAGAGAATCCCCTAAAGACATCCCATTGCAGTTATGAATACCGAAATCTGCTAAAGTGGAAAATTTTAAATTCCTTGGTAGATGGTTCAACAGGAAAAATAAAACAGGAAATAAACCAACGTATTGTGAATGGGTCTAAAACATATTTCATTCTAAAGCATATAATGTCATCCAAGAATCCGTCAATTAAGGCCAAACTTAAAGTATACAATGCTTTGATAGTGCCAATATTGTTGTATGGGACACAAACCCTAAGCACAACAAAGAAGGATGAAGAAAAACTTTTTGGTCTTCGAAAGATAAATTATAAGAAGCATCTCTGGGACTGTCCAGGAAGGGAGCTCGTGGAAATGTAGAAAAAACCAAGAACTGTATGAGCTGAGGAGGCAACCGAACATCGTTCAAAAGCTGAATGCACGGAGAATAGGCTTGGCAGGCCACTTCGCTAGGAGACCACACACCTCTAAAAAATGGTTCAAATGGCTCTGAGCACTATGGGACTCAACTGCTGAGGTCATTAGTCCCCTAGAACTTAGAACTAGTTAAACCTAACTAACCTAAGGACATCACAAACATCCATGTTAGAAAGTCCTCTTCAGTTACATTTTAAATAATTTTAATAACCCGAAGAGGTTCTGCGGGAAAGAAAGAAAGCGAGGAGCTACTGAGTAATGCGATGCGCCTCTCAACGAAGTGTCCACGGAGCCACTCTGCCCGGTGTGAGTGCCCGCCTCGCGACTGTCTCGCACTTAGCGCAGGGCTCCACCGCTGCCGGCAATCGGCTAAGTGTCTGCGCGCCGGGCTTCAGCGACACCTCCGGCGCCAGCAGCTGTCACCTGCAACCACACTCCGGAGGCGCGCTGCGGCTTTCCTCCCGATGAGCTGCCTTCTCTCCGCAAGCGAGACACCCGCTAGCCGCGGAAGGTGCTTTTATGATGAACCGGCCACTGTAGTCTCCCTCATTGGGTTGTCCCTAAGTAAGTAACACACGAAATATCAGTATAAAAGAACTCGTCTACAATGATTGCACAAATTAAGGTCTGTAGTGCAGTCCACTGGATGAGATTTTATAACACACACACAATCGAGTCGTAATTTTATATGCTGGAAAACAGCGTGTGAAGTGCCGCGGTAAGCGGTCGTCGATTAAATTAACTACATGACTCCAAATGTTAATTCAGAAAACTCATTAATTAATGAGTCGGAAAGCTTCATATCGAATGTATATATGATAGCGGTTGGTCGAAAGATGATAAATAGGTAATTATGATACATGCACTACTGGCCATTAAAGTTGCTACACAAAGAAGAAATGCAGAAGATAAACGGGTATTCATTGGACAAATATATTATTCTAGAACTGACATGTGATTACATTTTCACGCAATTTGGATGCATAGATCCTGAGAAATCAGTACCCAGAACAACCACCTCTGGCCGTAATAACGGCCTTGATACGCCTGGGCATTGAGTCAAACAGAGCTTGATGGCATGTAAAGGTACAGCTGCCCATGCAACTTCAACACGATACCACAGTTCATCAAGAGTAGTGACTGGCGTATTGTGACGAGCCAGTTGCTCGGCCACCATTGACCAGATGTTTTCAGTTGGTGAGAGATCCGGAGAATGTGCTGGCCAGGGCAGCAGTCGAACATTTTCTGTATCCAGAAAGGCCCGTACAGGACTTGCAACTTGCGGTCCTGTATCATCTTGCTGAAATGTAGGGTTTCACAGGGATCGATGGAAGGTAGATCCACGTGTCGTAACACATCTGAAATGTAACGTCCACTCTTCAAAGTGCCATCAGTGCGAACAAGAGGTGACCGAGCCGTGTAACCAATGGCACCCCATACCATCACGCCGCGTGATACGCCAGTATGGCGGTGACGAATACACACTTCCAATGTGCGTTCACCGTGATGTTGCCAAACACGGATGCGACCATAATGATGTTGTAAACAGAACCTGGATTCATCCGAAAAAATGACGTTTTGCCATCCGTGCACCCAGCTTTGTCGTTGAGTACACCATCGCAGGCGCTCCTGTCTGTGATGCAGGGTCAAGGGTAACTGCAGCCATGGTCTCTGAGCTGATAGTCCATGCTACTGCAAGCGTCGTCGAACTGTTCGTACAGATGGTTGTTGTCATGCAAACGTCCCCGTCTGTTGACTCAGGGATCTATACGTGGCTGCACGATCCATTACAGTCATACAGATAAGATGCCTGTCATCTCGACTGCTAGTGATACGAGGCCGTTGGGATCCATCACGGCGTTCCGTATTACCCTCCTGAACCAACCGATTCCATATTCTGCTAACAGTCATTGTATCTCGACCAACGCGAGCAGCAATGTCTGGATACAATAAACCGCAATCGCGATAGGCTGCAATCCGACATTTATCAAAGTCGGAAACGTGATGGTACGCATTTCTCCTCCTTACACGAGGCATCACAACAACGTTTCACCAGGCAGCGCCGGTCAACTGTTGTTTGTGTATGAGAAATTGGTTTGAAACTTTCCTCATGTCACCACGTTGTAAGTGTCGCTTCCGGCGCCAACCTTTTGTGAATGCTCTGATAAGCTAATCATTCGCATATCACAGCATCTTCTTCCTGTCGGTTAAATTTCGCGTCTGTAGCACGTCATCGTCGTGGTGTAGTAATTTTAATGCCAGTAGTGTAATTCAGAAACGTCATTAATTAATGAGTCGTAAGGCTTAATATCAAATGTATATATAATAGCGTTTGGTCCAAAGATGATAAATAGGTAATGATGATAAATAGATATAGAAATATTTTTCTTTATGTGTTCTAAGTTTTAGCTTGTTGCACCAAAAAAATTGTAACAAAAGAAAAGTAGCGATTCCCCTTCAAACCAAGTCTTTGCAGGAACTTAGACCCTTCCGTGTGCAGGAATACATCTGCAGAATGTAGTTGTCCGTTACGAGGCTTCAGTAACTGGATGGTTAACATCCTAGAGTCGTCCTTCCACAAATTTTGGAAAATGTACAGTTAGGTTTAAAATGCCGATGTTTTCATCCCAACTCTTCTTTCTGGTTTCTTATCACATCTGAAGTAAAGCCAAGTCAAACTAGTCTGTTGCTCTATCGAATGAATATCGCAGAAAAGTATGTTAACAATTAGTCAGAAGCCCAGTCGTTCTGAGTAAAAGATTTTCCTACCAAAATGGTGGATTCTGCTGTTCCTATATATCGGAGCTTATCGCGCGTACACACACACACAGTGCACACGCTCTCTCAATCGTACTAAACATTAAGAAATTCAAATAATATACCATTAAATTAAGAGATAAATTACGATTTATAGTATACTAGATGGTGCACAGATGAATGAATTTTTCTGATGTTCTTTCGGAGGATAGAACACAGCAATCAGTCGTCCATTTCTTGCAAGCTTTAGTCGCCAAATCTAGATTTACGCTAGTGCCTAGCCGTTATCAATGCACCATTTCGTATGTACTAGTACGGCAGTCCTCTGTTGTTTGGGCTTCTGTGACACATCTTTCAAGATTTCTGATGTTTTGTGTGTGTGTGTGTGTGTGTGTGTGTGTGTGTGTGTTTGTGTGTATGTGTGTGGAAAAATTAATTCTGGATACACTACTGCGAATAGTTCACTACATTAGGCTACGTAAGGAACTAAAAGGCACAAAGTCTTCCACAATTAGAGCAATTAGTGTATAATGACTCTTGATAACAGACGACTGCTAGAAGTAATTCCATTACAAACTCCGTATAAGGTACTTCAAAGCTAGTTGATACACATTAACTGTTTTTACTCTGTTTTAGCTATCTGTGTAAAATAATAAATGATAACAATTCTATTAATTTTTAATAGTTTGTCAAATGTTTGATAAAGTACTTCCCTTGTCGCTAAAACTGATTGTCTACATTACGTAACCTTCAACAGTTGATCAGTTACAATTTTTCTTTCTTTTCTTATATTTAATAGCGAATCATCTCCTTCTCGAAATAGAGTATGTTTTATATTTTATTAACTTTAATTCTGAGTCTAGTTCTAATAAAGTTCATACTCGTAGCTAAATAATTACGTGCATGTTGATCAACAGCTGCGCCGTAGTTTCTTGGACATTTGAAAATTTGTGGTACGTTCTTCTGGGACTAAACTGTTGAGGTGTGCTGTCTCTAAACTTACATTCCACTTAATCTAACTTAAACTAACTTAGCACTAAGGACAACACTCACATCCATGCCCGAGGGAGGACTCGAACTTCAGTCGGGGGAGCGGCGCGAACCGTGACCATGTGCCTTTGACCACGTGGCTACCCCGCGCGACCTCGTTTCTTGTCATCGTCTACTTCCGTCAAAGATGAGAGAGACATCAAGGAAGACATACCTCGGGGTAACATAGGCTCGCTGATACTGCAATAAAATTTGCGACTGTCGATACACAAAGATAAAATTGACGATCCTTGCGATGCACGTGAAAAAATAAATTTAAATTTGTAACGTATTGCGCTCGGGAGTCACCCACTCAACAGCTAGAGACGTGTTGAAATTCTCAGTAACCACGGAAGCATTCTGGTGTAGGAATATTATCTCTAATTAGGGTATAATGAAGTTAATACATTCAACAGTACACGTCTATTCCAAGTTTATTTTATCAGAGCATGGATATTTACTTTAGTTATTACGCACAACAAGGAAGTGTACGCATGGTCATTAAAGGCTCTCAGTTTTTCTCTCTCAGAAATTCACTTTGATGTGGAGACAAAGTCTACTTATTAAAATCTTAGCATCTTCTTAACATAGCGCTGAAGAGCAAGTGTCAGTTACACACACTCAAAACCTGGACGATTCGAACGAACGCCTTCTGAACATGACACACCAGCATTGTAAGTCACTTGCTGACTCACAGTAAATCACTACCCGCTCCTGTCTGCAGGACTGGCACATCTAGGCCTTTTTACATTTTTCCTTGATCTTTCGTGCAGCAATTTCTCGCTGTTATAACTCTTTGCTCTTGCAGAATTCATTTGTTATTGTAGAGATCCATTAAGTTCAAATAGATTTTTTAGCGGTATCTGCCTTTTATTCAAATGGCTCTGAGCACTATGGGACTTAACTACTGTGGTCATCAGGCCCCTAGAACTTAGAACTACTTAAACCTAACTAACCTAAGGACATCACACACATCCATGCCCGAAGCAGGATTCGAACCTGCGACCGTAGCAGTCGCGCGGTTCCGGACTGCGCGCCTAGAACCGCTAGACCACCGCGGCCGGCTGCCTTTTATTCTTGTAGATTGTGTTTCCAACTATTGTTGTTTTAAAATTTCCTTTCCTTGTGTATTAGTTAGGATGGCAATGCAAAATAGTGAATAAACATGCCTTGCGGAACTGCGCAACTTGCCGAAACACCATTTTTAATTAGTTTTGAAACTGCAGTAGTAAATTTGAGGTTTTAGAATTGCAAAAATGTACCTTATGAAGTAGAATAATCTCCTGTAAATTAAAATATAATTATTTATTCTCAGTTCCAAAATGTATGCTCTCTAGGATGATGATGATGGTTTGTGGGGCGCTTAATTGCATCCAATTTTTACGCAGTCCAATGTTTTTACATAGTCCAATCTAGTCACTGGGACGAATGATGATGATAAATTGATGAGGACAACACAAGAACCCCGTCCACGGGCAGAGAAAAATCCCCAACCTGACCGCGAATCCAACCCGGGACACCGTGATCCAGAGGCAGCAACGCTAGCCACTAGACCACGAGCTGCTGAGATGCACTGAAGGAGCTTCGATATTTCAGTAACAAAATTTGCATCCCTTGCACAAAAGCGCAGATATGCCCATCGCGCTAAGGCATTACCCAGCTGGTGCCGCGAAGTTTGTGAGAGCCATCAGTTGATGGCATTACTACTCTTCCATTGTAGGTAGTGCTCTAGCAAGAATGGTTCCCGAGAAAAGTGCTCTGGCTAAACCTGCCCCCGGCACGGCTGCCCCGTTCTCTCCTACATCAAAATACATGATATTTTTTACAGTAAGATTAGCGAATTGATAAAAATATTACGTAAGTGGAACAATGTTGAAACATTTATTTTAAAGTAATCGACATTTGGCTATAAAAAGTAGAGCCACTTTGTAAATTACTCTGATTGAGCACTGAAGTTTCAGATAGCATCCAAATCAAGAAATGTCCTCATGTGCCTTACGTTTTTTATCTCCGAAAAGAAAATGAAACAAAGCATTTCCGTCAAAATTACAGCCACCTTCAGAGCAACATGGGCATGAGAAGTAGACGCAGTGTTGTTGCGATATGCATTAGTGCTGAAGCCTCACAAGATTAAAGAAGACTGCCGGATGGAGCAAATTATTAAATCATATCGTTGCTCGATCGTGCGGATTTTTTGATGAATAGACATAACGGCGATGTTTCGAAAGTACGACCGCAAACGAACATCAAAGTCACTTATGCTGACGCATATGGCGGGATAGTGTTTCCGTCGTAGCAAAAGTTTTCCTGGAAGCGGTTTGCCGTTGTATTCCTGCGACCTGTTATGAAATGCCAAGTGTGTACCTGCGTCGTGTGGATGACTGTCATGAACAGAGCACCTGAAGAGCACAGTGCTGCGTCCGCGCTGCTATGGATGAAGGGAAGTAAGAGGGTGAAACCGCTGCCAGCACACAGACTACTCCTCTCGAATAGCACAAAGCGGATCCGATCTTAACATACTTATCCGAAGGGCAAATCACCGTCAGAAGTGTCAGATGCCCTCATTCCTATGAAATTTCGTACAGATGTTTGGAATCTAACAAAGGATATTGGCGTAAAGTCATGTGATTATCAGCTGTATGTCACCGTCTCTGCTCCCCTTACCGGCTAAATACTAGGGATGAAAATTTTATCCACCACCAGGATTCGAACAGGTCACCTCCAAGTGAAGTTCAAATGGTTCAAATGGCCCTGGGCACTATGGGAATTAACATCGGAGGTCATCAGTCCCCTAGAACTTAGAACTGCTTAAACCTTTCTAACCTAAGGACATACATCCATGCCTGAGGCAGGATTCGAACCTGCGACCGAAGCGGTCTCGGGGTTCCAGACTGAAGCACCTAGAACCGCTCGGCCACACAGGTCGGCCCAAGTGAAGTGTCATTACACATGCGTAAGGTACTGATCTCGGTGGGTCTGTGTTAAGTATAGGAGCTTTTTTCACATTGCATTCAACGTTCGTCATAGCTAACTCTATAAGTACCACGCAGCTTCAGAATTCAAGTGACACAGTTAGTGTGCAAACATATCGTTACTGGAAGCTTTGCAAAGAACCACATAAAATGCTACTGCCCGACCCGATTACTTGCACGCTTGGCTGTGCCGGTGATTTCGCACCTAGCACTATCAAGGACGAGACGAACTTAATTAGAGGGGACCGCTGGCGCAGCAGCCATTCCGCAGCCACGTATGAGGCGTCGCGACGCGGTAAGGGCCAGCCGTTAACGTTGTAACGATCAGTATTACAGCCGTGTTCCTTTTACGAGGCTATCACTTAGCGCCGTCAACGGCGCGACGGAGTCCGCCAGGGGACTGGGTCGCAGTGACATTACACAGTATTAGGCCGGATGGCGGCGACAAATAAAGGAGCGGCCCGGCCGTGTCAGCGAGTCGTCGTCCGTGTGTGCCCCCGTGAACACGCTACACAGTGACGCAGAGTACCATCTTCGGAAGGGAGGAAATTAAGACTTCAGCGTCGCGGAGACATCGATTTCGTTCCAGACACAACGGAATCTCGATTTGGATAGGGATGGGGAAGCAGATCAGCATGTCGAGGGAGCCGACCCGGCATTCACCTTAAGTGACTTACGAAAACCACATAAAACACAGATCACCGAGACTACGGAATACGGGTCTGCTATCGTAACAATGCACAACGCCAGTCAATCATACTTTCTAAGCACTGACTCTCACACATTTATGTCTGTCGATTGTTATTTACGACCACACTGTAAATAATTTCATATACCCTTTCTAGGACATTCTCACATGAAAGCCAATGAGAGTCACCGTGATAAATGAGGGAATTGGGCTCGTCCCCCACATCAACGCACATTTGCTTAACCCTCTAACGGTAAGGTGAATTTCCTGACATAAACGGTAAGGTGGGGTTGGATCAGACCCCAAACTCCAAATGTCGATTTTTCGGGATAAAATAAAAAAACGAATAATGGGAAAAAGTTTTATTATCAGTTGAACATATATAATATTTGTTATAACAAGTTTTTTATTTTTATAGTCAATAAGTAAGAATATAAAGTACTTTGGAAGAAATAGGAACTTGATTACAAAAAAATACCTTAATAGAAATATTCTCTATAAAATTATTGAAAACATAGTAAAAATCAATAGATTCAGTCATTAACTAGGAACTTGAGTGCTCTAGAAATTCTAAAGATGGGAACCAAATGAAAAAATCTCTTACTATTTGTAGAAAATAATTATAGTGTCAGCAGTTTCGAAATATAAAATTCTCAATAATAAATGTCTTTGTATACATAATGTAATAGGAACAAATAATAAATGTTTAATGTTATCCTGGAAACGATTACATACAGCCCTGAAAATACATATTTGGCACAATTTATCACATCTCAGTTTCTTTACAGCCAGGGCGTATAATAACTTTATGCTCCCCACATATAGAACGATTACACTTACTACAGAAAGCATTCCCCTTCATATCTTTTGATCTGTCACAAAAATCACATCTTCTTTTCTTTAGGGGCTGTGCTTGGGTAGGTTTGTCTAATTCGATTGGTTCTTTTTCTAAAAGTTTTCCAATAGCCGAACGGAAATCACGGGGAAGATGTGTGTTATTCAACCTCTTTTCCATAGGAGGTTTTGTGAAAGAGAGCGCATTTGTTGGCCCATAGTCTCTAAGTCTTTACCTAGCTCAAAATTTCTCTCAACATATACATCTGACTGAGAATTATCAAACTCTACTGCTCCTGCCGCACAATGAAATACATCATCCTCGTTATCAGTATTAGATAATACATCATCACCGGTTTCTGAACAGTTTTCTGCATCGATATTGTCGCCATCCTCTGACTCAGTCTCTTGTCGGAGAAACTCGTTGTATATCTCCTCAGGAATTCTAAGGAGATGATGCACCATTTTAGTAAGATACTAGAAGAGAAAACAAAACTTAGATGTAATATAAACATCAATATGGGTTTGAATCCTCCACACACAAAAAAAAAACTAATAAGTGTGACGTAAACAGTAAGGTGGGGTCGGATCCAACCCGAGCACGGGTAATGTACGTTTCGGATAGAGAGAGTAGCTGCAGGTCACTCACCAGACTGACGTGGCCTCATCGGCGTTCTCGGGACGACTGGCTGATAGGGTAGCTGAAACCACAGCGCTCTCAGAAAAGGGAGTGGGGAGTTATAAACAAAACAGACTCGCTGGGGTCGGATCCAAACCCAACCTTACCGTTAGAGGGTTGAAGCATCTCGGTTAAGGCAGCCGACTTTTAATGAAGCTTACCCCTTCGGTCACTAACTGCAGAAAGTCTTGAGTGATACCGCTCATGCTTTTTTTGATACTAGTGCTTTTTGGTGAATGAAAGAGTGTGTCCACATACGCTGGTGTCCAAAAAGTCCCCGTCGTATATTGCGTGACTTGTTCATGATCGGCCGCGCGGCGGAAGACAAACGATCACAGTAATTGGCCCATGGGATTCGCATTCGGAGGAGGGGAGCTCAAACTGCTGCCTGTCGTCATTCTGAGCTATGTTTCCATATGTTGCGCCATAGGGTGGTGGGGTTTCGGGTTCCGCTGGATAGGTCAAGAGTCCACTACACGCAACAAGCGGCTACACGGGTAGCAGGGGTTGTGTGGCGTGGGCTGGGCGGTTTTTTGGTTAGATGGCCTTGGGCAAGTACAGAAAGGGCAACAGCCTCAACGGGAGCGGGGCAAAGTCAGGACATGCGGCGACCAAGCAGCAATCGGTATTGTAATTGTCAACTGTCGAAGCTGCGTTGGTAAAGTACCAGAACTTCAAGCCCTGATAGAAAGCACCGAAGCTGAAATCGTTATAGGTACAGAAAGCTGGCTGAAGCCAGAGATAAATTCTGCCGAAATTTTTACAAAGGTACAGACGGTGTTTAGAAAGGATAGATTGCATGCAACCGGTGGTGGAGTGTTCGTCGCTGTTAGTAGTAGTTTATCCTGTAGTGAAGTAGAAGTGGATAGTTCCTGTGAATTATTATGGGTGGGGGTTACATTCAACAACCGAGCTAGGTTAATAATTGGCTCCTTTTACCGACCTCCCGACTCAGCAGCATTAGTGGCAGAACAACTGAGAGTAAATTTGGAATACATTTCACATAAATTTTCTCAGCATGTTACAGTCTTAGGTGGAGATTTCAATTTACCAGATATAGACTGGGACACTCAGATGTTTAGGACGGGTGGTAGGGACAGAGCATCGAGTGACATTATACTGAGTGCACTATCCGAAAATTACCTCGAGCAATTAAACAGAGAACCGACTCGTTAAGATAACATCTTGGACCTACTGATAACAAGCAGACCCGAACTTCTCGACTCTTTAAGTGCAGAACAGGGAATCAGTGATCATAAGGCCGTTGCAGCATCCCTGAATATGGAAGTTAATAGGAATATAAAAAAAGGGAGGAAGGTTTATCTGTTTAGCAAGAGTAATAGAAGGCAGATTTCAGACTACCTAACAGATCAAAACGAAAATTTCTGTTGCGACTCTGACAATGTTGAGTGTTTACGGAAAAAGTTCAAGGCAATCGTAAAATGCGTTTTAGACAGGTACGTGCCGAGTAAAACTGTGAGGGACGGGAAAAACCCACCGTGGTACAACAACAAAGTTAGGAAACTACTGCGAAAGCAAAGAGAGCTTCACTCCAAGTTTAAACGCAGCCAAAACCTCTCATACAAACAGAAGCTAAACGATGTCAAAGTTAGCGTAAGGAGGGCTATGCGTGAAGCGTTCAGTGAATTCGAAAGTAAAATTCTATGTACCGACTTGACAGAAAATCCTAGGAAGTTCTGGTCTTACGTTAAATCAGTAAGTGCCTCGAAACAGCATATCCAGACACTCCGGGATGATGATGGCATTGAAACAGAGGATGACACGCGTAAAGCTGAAATACTAAACACCTTTTTCCAAAGCTGTTTCACAGAGGAAGACCGCACTGCAGTTCCTTCTCTAAATCCTCGCACAAACGAAAAAATGGCTGACATCGAAATAAGTGTCCAAGGAATAGAAAAACAACTGGAATCACTCAATAGAGGAAAGTCCACTGGACCTGACGGGATACCAATTCGATTCTACACAGAGTACGCGAAAGAACTTGCCCCCCTTCTAACAGCCGTGTACCGCAAGTCTCTAGAGGAACGGAGGGTTCCAAATGATTGGAAAAGAGCACAGGTAGTCCCAGTCTTCAAGAAGGGTCGTCGAGCAGATGCGCAAAACTATAGACCTATATCTCTGACGTCGATCTGTTGTAGAATTTTAGAACATGTTTTCTGCTCGAGTATCATGTCGTTTTTGGAAACCCAGAATCTACTATGTAGGAATTAACATGGATTCCGGAAACAGCGATCGTGTGAGACCCAACTCGCTTTATTTGTTCATGAGACCCAGAAAATATTAGATACACGCTCCCAGGTAGATGCTATTTTTCTTGACTTCCGGAAGGCGTTCGATACAGTTCCGCACTGTCGCCTGATAAAGAAAGTAAGAGCCTACGGAATTTCAGACCTGCTGTGTGGCTGGATTGAAGAGTTTTTTGCAAACAGAACACAGCATGTTGTTATCAATGGAGAGACGTCTACAGACGTTAAAGTGACCTCTGGCGTGCCACAGGGGAGTGTTATGGGACCATTGCTTTTCACAATATATATAAATAACCTTGTAGATAGTGTCGGAAGTTCCATGTGGCTTTTCGCGGATGATGCTGTAGTATACAGAGAAGTTGCAGCATTAGAAAATTGTAGCGAAATGCAGGAAGATCTGCAGCGGATAGGCACTTGGTGCAGGGAGTGGCAACTGTCCCTTAACATAGACAAATGTAATGTATTACGAATACATAGAAAGAAGGATCCTTTATTGTATGATTATATGATAGCGGAACAAACACTGGTAGCAGTTACTTCTGTAAAATATCTGGGAGTATGCGTGCGGAACGATTTGAAGTGGAATGATCACATAAAATTAATTGTTGGTAAGGCGGGTATCAGGTTGAGATTCATTGGGAGAGTGCTTAGAAAATGTAGTCCATCAACAAAGGAGGTGGCTTACAAAACACTCGTTCGACACTTGAGTATTGCTCATCAGTGTGGGATCCGTACCAGATCGGTTTGACGGAGGAGATAGAGAAGATCCAAAGAAGAGCGGCGCGTTTCGTCACAGGGTTATTTGGTAACCGTGATAGCGTTACGGAGATGTTAAATAAACTCAAGTGGCAGACTCTGTAAGAGAGGCGCTCTTCATCGCGGTGTAGATTGCTCGCCAGGTTTCGAGAGGGTGCGTTTCTGGATGAAGTATCGAATATATTGCTTCCCCCTACTTATACCTCCCGAGGAGATCACGAATGTAAAATTAGAGAGATTAGAGCGCGCACGGAGGCTTTCAGACAGTCGTTCTTCCCGCGAACCATACGCGACTGGAACAGGAAAGGGAGGTTATGACAGTGGCACGTAAAGTGCCCTCCGCCACACACCGTTGGGTGGCTTGCGGAGTGTAAATGTAGATGAATGTAGATGTAGATTTCCTTAAATCAATTAAGGGAGTTGTTTTCAAATCGTTTGGATCCACGGCTTTCCCGATCTCAACATAAATAAACTATATTTTTGAGTAAATAAACTTAAGTTTCGAAAAAATTAAGAAGAATTGTTGACATAACATATTTTTATCAACTTTCAGTGTTATTGATCTTGCTCTCGTAACGAAATCAATGGGAAAAATGCTCTAGGTTGTTCATCATTTCTTCAAAATTCGGTGCGAGAATGGAAATTGCGAATTTGCATTTTTATCTGTATACTCATTCGTGATGTATATTCCTTTTTGATGACTCCCAATACTGAAAATGCAACTTCACATGTTATGTATCAAAAGTTATCAAAACTCGTAAGACTCTATTATCTGTTTACGGCTTTTCCTGCTCCACCAAGCTAACAAGCTCAACAAGTTATGAGGAAACGTACTTCGATTTCAGTTAGGAGTCTGAAGCAGTAAACTGCGTAGTGTATATTGAATTCTGAAGCTGCGTGGTACCTATAAAGTTAGTTACGACGAACGTTGAATGCAATGTGAAAACGTCTCTTGCTCCTCGGTCGTAACTCTTGACGGGAGTTATGTACTGAAAGTGTCTTTGATCAATTTGTGGCGAGTAACTTCTTCTGGAAAGTATCTCAGTAATCACTGTCAGTGTCATTGTCTTCTAAAACCACGTGAAGAGCAGGAAAAACGTAACATGTATCTTTATTACCCAATTTTTTCTTGCACAGTAGTAGTTTATGTCTGAAGGGTGAAATTTGGTTTGAGAGTTTCAGTATAGTCGGTTGGTGGATTTGGCGTAGGGGAACCAAACAGCGATGTCATCTGTCCCATCTGATTAGGGAAGATGGGGAAAGAAGTTGGCCGTGCCCTTTCAAACGAACTATCCCGGCATTTGTCTGAAGCGATTTAAGGAAATCACGGAAAACCTAAATCAAGATAGCCGGTTGTGGGTTTGAACCACCGTCGTTCCGACTGCGAGTCCACTGTGCAGACCATTGCGTCACCTGACTCGGTGGTTGCAGAATGCTGATCTCATTACTTTTAAGATATAAATTAAATTCGCTAAGTTTTTAACAGATGTGACAATGTTATACCAACTTGAAAACAAAATCATTGTCAACTGAACTGTTTCTCTAAAACAAGTTAAGAATAAAGTTTGTTCACGAGTTCATACACCCTTTCAAGAACATTCTCGCGTGAAGGTCAGTGAGAGTTACCGCAATAAATTAGGGAAATGTGCTCATGACCCACATCAACGCACATTTGTTGAATACATGCGATTAAAGTGGCTGACTTTTAATGAAGCTCACAATTTCGATAATTAGCTGCAGGAAGTCATGGACTATACCGCTCATGCTTTTTGACCCTAGTGCTTTTTCATGAATAGAAGAGCATGTCCAAGAAGTATGAGGAGCCTCTTCACTGATCAAACCTTGCAATCTGGCGTAAAAAGCTAGCAATACTACGACCTCCATCTGCATACTCACCTACACAATTCTTCCATTCAATGTCGTTTCCTCCCATAAAGGAGTGCAAAATTTTTAAGAGGTACGTTGCTTCTGTTCCAAACGTTATTTTTCTGCAGAAATCAATGTCTTCAGCATAAGTTAAGTGAAAGCTTTTTGTTTAGTTCAATTTCCTTTAACTTAAGGTAAAAGTTTCCCCGTGCCTCGTTTGCTAAAGTACCGTGATTTAACTCTAAATGCCGATTCATTTTAACTGGGAGAATGTTTTCAGTACATAAGACTTTGAAACAAATATATGCTGTGGCCTTTCGTTATTTCCACTGGTAATACATGCAGAATCTAAATTCAAATAACTCTCGTCTTCCTTCTTGTATTTTCGTCACGTCTGCAGAACTGGACGATTATTTTGAAGTATGAACTATTGTATTTATATTTCGAAATTTCTCCATGGTGACTGAGAAACACAAATCACAGAAGACAAAGAACAAACGAAAACTATCTGCTTTCGACAAAATTAACCTTCAAATGTATTGTTACTATACAAATACAACAACCACGTTGCACTGCTCAGCTGCCATCATAGCACGCTGCCACAATAACAACCTTACTCGTCAGCCCGCTAGATGCTACAACTGGCGCACTCGTTTTGCTTTACACAGGAAGCTAATGAAGCAAATTACTATGTTTAGGAAGCCACATCGACGTCTCTACTGTAAGAGAGGACGCCCTGTGATCCGCGAAGCACGGTTTGAAAACCCTTGGATTAACGTGGATACCTGATGGATTCCTTCGAGAAGGTACGGAAGGTACGGGAGACTTTCTTCCTCATCCTTGCCCTGCCCTCCCTAATCACACAGGATGTTAGTCTATACTATTATTTTTCCACTGCAAAGCATCATTATACCGCGCGTCGTCTGCAGAAAGTTATAAAGAAAGCTGTTCCACAGCAGCACAGGGAAGATGCCTGGAGTGGTTGGAACGCCGACTAACATTAGTGAGCGAACTTAAACTCATTGAAAAGTTTCTCTCCTAAATTCAAACACAATGAAGCATTCCTAAGTACATACCGTGACTAGTAAATAAGATTTACGGCTTCGGCGTCGACCAGTCTGTGAACTTAACATGCTGCTTCCTTTTACTATAGTACCTAGATTTTTCCTGTTGTTTCAAGACTATAAAATATGTCTTGATAAACTCCGTCTTTCTTCAATGTATATAGTAACCACTGAATTTGGCAATCTATGAGGTGCCCATAACGTCGCTTTGCAGGATTGCTGCACCGGACTATTGCACCACTGCTACAAAATTACATCGGTAGGTGGCCCGCATATCCCTTGAATGGTTGCAAAGGCCTGCTTGATACTCTCGCCGAAATCGCCGAAACAGAGAATGCTTGACGATACGTGTCCGTGGACGAAAGTGCACAGTACCAAAATGTTCCAAAAAGCTGCGCGCGAAAATGCGACTTTTCGGGAGGTCATACTTCATGTTCTATTGAGCACTCAGATAAGGGATCAAGTGTTTTGGATAGATTTTAACGATACTGATACTTGATTTATTCTGTTCCTTTATTGACGATGGTGTCGCCAAATAATATCAAATCCCTTCTTATATAATGAGCATTCAAATACATTTTCTCGTGTTGTCACCTGCGCCTATAATGTAAGCGTTTATCATCAATGGGTCCTGCTGCCATTTTGCAGTCATTTCTTGATGTTACCTTAAAGGCAGTTTGAATGTATACTGTGTGTGTGTGTGTGTGTGTGTGTGTGTGCACACGGTAGTCTACCGTCCCTTCTCATTACGTCTGTCTAGTAACAGAATGACAGTGGCTTACCGGTTGCTGTATTAACGAGTCGTCAGTCCTATCGTATTCTTCGTTTGATATCTTACACCCGTGGAGCTCACCTAAAGGGCAGCAGTCCAAAGACGTCTCGGTGATTTTCAGAAGTTGGGGAACATGCCAGCCGGTGTGGCCGTGCGGTTCTAGGCGCTTCAGTCTGGAACCGCGTGACCGCTACGGTCGAAGGTTCGAATCTTGCCTCGGGCATGCATGTGTGTGATGTCCTTAGGTTAGTTAGGTTTAAGTAGTTCTAAGTTCTAGGTGACTGATGACTACAGGTGTTAGTCCCACAGTGCTCAGAGCCATTTGAACCATTCTTGGGAAACATGGTGGCAAAACCGGTTCTCCTATCTGCTCCTAGTCGACAGAAGATATCTGTAGTGAAAACATAATAATGTGGTAAATGTGACGTGTATCGCCCGATTTTATACGTCACTGCCTCTTCGCTGCATTACACAATTCATATGATTCCGTTTCACTTCGAACTGGAGAATGCACTGAGCAGACTAACCGAAGTGGTAATTCGCAAAATAAAACGAAATTGATTCATTACTGTCGTAATTAACGTTGTTGCATTTTCCACCCATCCTTCCTCTTTATCACCAATCACCAGTCATCATCGCGCCGTACTGTGCCCGACGGACACAGTCACTGTTACGGCGTATTCCCTTCTCACTCCTCCTCCCCCACCACTCTCTCTCACTCGCTCTCTCTCTCTCTCTCTCTCTCTCTTCTCTTTCGCTCTCTCTTTCACTCTTCTTCTCTCATGACATAAGTATTTTCCTTTATGATTCTTTGCACTGAAAGAGAAACAGAGATGCAGTTTTTCAATAATATAGTTCAGTAAAACAAACACAGCATTGCAAATAGTGGTAAAGTAGATATCATAGATTAAACACCGGAACTCTTCTGTAAGAGACGTGTTATGTTTTTCAGTTGGGTGAACTGGAATGCTGTTTAGCAGATAGACACTTTTATGTCCCAATTTGGCCATCCAGAAATGGAAGTTCTAGTTATTTGTCAAATTTCAAGCAAGCGTTTTACTAAATAAATTGTTGACTGCTCCATGACAGATATCTGTCTCTTTCTTTTATTATTTATTATTCCCTTAAATAACGTGATAACCGTGGCATCTGAGTATCTGTCATGCAATAGGCATTTTGACCACGCTAAATGTATCGCATTAAAAGCACACATTACTTGAATGAAGTAACTAGAGTATCCAATTTTATCCTCCAATATACACTTCAGAAAATAATGTAGAGGAATATTGGTATCAGAACACTTTTCAATGGTCAGATACTATCTAAGCCCTTCTATTTCAGGGAAACATTCAAAACTGTCTGTCTTTGCACAGAGGATACTGCAGTCATCTAGGTTCTAGTTCATAGATACAAGAACACTTTACGTTAAATAAAGCATTCTAAATAACAATATGTAGCATGGGTTTACGGTATAAACTGAAATCGAAATTTCATTTAAAACCAGTGTTAAAAACTACGGTTCACGTGAGATTATATCATGACGCATCAAAGTTGCTAAGTCTGCTTCTTTTCCCCCAACAAATGTTATACAGAAGCAAGCATACAGAATATTACAAGTTAGAAAACATAAGTGTGATGTATAGACACCAACTGCAAGAATATTTTTATGAAGAGTACGAAAGACCGAAATGGGACAGACATATACCCCATTCGCAAGAAACGGCCAAATGTGTGTCATAAATAAAAGAGTAACACATTTTACCGCAACAGTCAGATGTATATAAACTGCGCACATGATGTGAGAGGAAGGAAGACGTCGCTTTGACATCTCATCAATGACGAAGCAATTAAGGACAGAATGAACATACGGAATGGGCAAGAAACGCACGGCTTCCTTTCTTTCTAAAGGAACTATGAGGTAGTTGCCCTTTACCGATTTAGTGAAGCAACGGTAGACCTGCATCATGATTTACAGACAAGGACCTAAACCCTATTCCTCATGAACGCGAGTGCTGTATAATAACTACTGCATCATCTCAATGGCCGCTATCGAAGAAGTGAAGGAAAGAAGGAATGACAACGAACAGGAAGGGTGCTTAGGGTAACTGCAGCGTTACTGAATGATGGTACCTAGTCTCTGTTAGCGGCAGTTTACAAATTAAAAAAGATACGGTTTGAGTAATCATGCCTAATATACAGTGACAACTGGCAACATTATGTACTAGGCTTAAGACTTAAAAATAAACAGAAAAAAAATTGTGTATTAATATCTTGATTTCATAAATCAGGCGAAACGGAATCGTGAGCCGAAATGTAAAAAGAATACTGTGGTGAACGTGCCTACCCTACGGTACAAATGTCATAGCACATGTAAAGACCGCCAATTCAGATTTACGGCTAGGTTCAATGGTTCAAATGGCTCTGAGCACTATGGGACTCAACTGCTGAGGTCATTAGTCCCCTAGAACTTAGAACTAGTTAAACCTAACTAACCTAAGGACATCACAAACATCCATGCCCGAGGCAGGATTCGAACCTGCGACCGTAACGGTCTTGCGGTTCCAGACTGCAGCGCCTTGAACCGCACGGCCACTTCGGCCGGCTTTACGGCTAGGAAATAAAGAGTTATGATTGGCAAGTCATAAAAGTCATAACGCGTCCAAATATGGTGTTTACTGGTATTTATTTCTATACCTGAAAACTTTTACATGAAGAGAATACAAATATTGTGGCTAGAAAATATTTCGTCAGTACAGCATCGAAAACAATAACTTAAATCGAGTAGCACATAAAAAAACACTCACATCAGTGTGTAGAGCGAATAACTTCAAATTTCTTGTGCATACAGCAAGCGTTTTGTTTAGCTTATAATTTGAAGTAATACATTAAACATCTTTTTTATATCTTTTTGAAATCGTTCAAAATGGCTCTGAGCACTATGGGACTTAACATCTATGGTCATCAGTCCCCTAGAACTTAGAACTACTTAAACCTAACTAACCTAAGGAAAGCACACAACACCCAGTCATCACGAGGCAGAGAAAATCCCTGACCCCGCCGGGAATCGAACCCGGGAACCCGGGCGTGGGAAGCGAGAACGCTACCACACGACCACTTTTGAAATCGTAGCGACGATGAACCAGTCACATAATGCCCAGTTTAGTTACGAAAAGGTGGCATCAAGAGAAAGAACGGGAAGGAAGATTTCGGTTTAACGTTCCGTAGAGAACGAGGTCATTCGAGACGGAGATCATGCTGGGATTGGGGAGGGATATTCGCTGTTCCCATTTCAAACAAACAAGACGAGCATTTGCTGAAGATATTTAGAGAAATCACGGAAAAATTTAATTTGTACGGCCAGAGGAATATTTGAACCATCGATTTGCCGGATGCGAGTCCATTCTGTCAAGGGCTCGCCAACTCGCCTGGTGATTTATTTACAAAATTTATCCGAGTCACGACGTATAGAACAGCAATTTACTGTAAACATTGTCAACTGCGTTTTAAAATCTGTGTTCACTGGGTCCTGAATATTTGAGCCAGAACTGTCGACAGGACATAAAGAAACGAAGGATAATTGCTAATTCTGAAATAAGAAACAAGAGACGATCATCAAGGATGAGGTCACTGCAACCTTGAAACTGTTTGAGCATCAACGGAAATACTTCAATTCTCCCACAGGACTGGTGAAGGATGGCCGATAAGCCTTGGACGAAGGTCGTGTGTCAGTCAAGACGCGGATGGTGTGATGTAATTCAGAGTGCAGTTGGGACTTTTAAATTCACATAACTTGCCCGGATTAGGACGTGGAACTTTAATTCATAATGTAAGATACGACTTGGACCTTCATTAGAAACTGTTGACGTAAATGGGGACTCAGGACATTTCCATTAAACAGAATGTGGGTTGTACCAAGGGTACATTAAATTTGGAAATTTAGTAATTTCATCTACGTCGCAATATTTTGAAAGAATCTCTCATCATCGTTCTACACTGAGGTGACCAAAGCCATGGGAAACATCAAAATACCATGTTGGGCCTCCATTTGACCAGCGTCGTGCAGCAAGTCGACGTGGCATGGAAATCCCCTGCAAAAATACTGAGCTATGCTGCATCTATAGCCGACCATAATTGCGAAGTGCTACCAGTGCAGGACTTTGCGCATGGAATGACCTCTCGGCTACGTCCGAAAAATGTTTGATGGGATTCATGTTGGACGAGCTGGGTGCAAAAATCATTCGCTCGAATAATCCATTCCAAAACAACACAGCCCAGCTTGCACAATGCCTTGTTGACAATCTGGTTCCATGGCTCAAAATCCACCATCGGCTGTCACCAGTTGAGATCGGGACTCATCCGACCAGGGTTCAACCCATATGGTCACGAGCCCAAGAGCGGCACTGCAGGCTATGTCGTGCTATTAGCAGACACTCCCGTCGGTTATTTGCTGCCATAGCCCATTAACGCCAAATTTCACCACACTGCCCTACATGATATATTCGTGGTGCACCTACATTGCTTTCTGCGGTTATTTCGCGTAGTGTTGTTTGTCTGTTAGCACTGATAAGTCAGCGCAAACACCGCTGGTGTCGGGCGTCAAGCGAAGGCTGTGGGCCACTGCTTTACCCATGGAGAAAGGTAATGCATGACCTTTGGTATTCTCGGGAAGCTCTTGACTCTGTGGATCTCGGGAATGGAATGTTCCATGCATCTAGTTCCAACTACCATTCAGCTTCCAGCGTCTGCTAATTCCCGTCGCACAAGCACAGTCGCGTTGGAAATATTATCGCTTGAATCTCGTGAGTGCAAATGACAGTAGATAGTGTCGTGACCTAGTAGGTAGTGTCGGAAGTTCCATGCGGCTTTTCGCGGATGATGCTGTAGTATACAGTGAAGTTGCAGCATTAGAAAATTGTAGCGAAATGCAGGAAGATCTGCAGCGGATAGGCACTTGGTGCAGGGAGTGGCAACTGACCCTTAACATAGACAAATGTAATGTATTGCGAATACATAGAAAGAAGGATCCTTTATTGTATGATTATATGATAGCGGAACAAACACTGGTAGCAGTTACTTCTGTAAAATATCTGGGAGTATGCGTGCGGAACGATTTGAAGTGGAATGATCATATAAAATTAATTGTTGGTAAGGTTGGGAGAGTGCTTAGAAAATGTAGTCCATCAACAAAGGAGGTGGCTTACAAAACACTCGTTCGACCTATACTTGAGTATTGCTCATCAGTGTGGGATCCGTACCAGATCGGTCTGACGGAGGAGATATAGAAGATCCAAAGAAGAGCGGCGCGTTTCGTCACAGGGTTATTTGGTAACCGTGATAGTGTTACGGAGATGTTTAATAAACTCAAGTGGCAGACTCTGCAAGAGAGGCGCTCTGCATCGCGGTGTAGCTTGCTCGCCAGGTTTCGAGAGGGTGCGTTTCTGGATGAGGTATCGAATATATTGCTTCCCCCTACTTATACCTCCCGAGGAGATCACGAATGTAAAATTAGAGAGATTAGAGCGCGCACGGAGGCTTTCAGACAGTCGTTCTTCCCGCGAACCATACGCGACTGGAACAGGAAAGGGAGGTAATGACAGAGGCACGTCAAGTGCCCTCCGCCACACACCGTTGGGTGGCTTGCGGAGTATCAATGTAGGTAGATAGGTAGGTGGACAGCTCAGACGATGCGTTGCCCTTTTATAACTTGTGTACGCAGTACTTTCACCATCAGTGAAAACACGTATCGCTATCCCATGACTTTTGTCACCTCAGTGTTTCTCTCATATAGTTGAAGCAATAAATGTTGGTACGATATGCGCGCACTTGTCAGATTAAGCCTTAGACTGCAAACAGCCGGCCGGGATGGCCGAGAGGTTCTAGGCGCTACAGTCTAGAACCGCGCGACCGCTACGGTCCCAGGTTCGAATCCTGCTTCGGGAATGGTTGTGTCTGATGTCCTTAGGTTAGTTAGGTTCAAGTAGTTCTACGTTCTAGGGGACTGATGACGTCAGAAGTTAAGTCCCATAGTGCTCAGAGCCATTTGAACTGCAAGCTGAACATTTAGGATATTTTAATGTCAGTACAATACGTATGAAATGTGCAGGTCTACAGCACCTTATTCACATTAGGTTACACAGTATTCGGGAATAGTAGTCACTTGATGCAGCATGACTAATGTCAAAAAAACACAACATACGCCATTTATTATATCGTATTGGAATTGTTGTACACGAATCCTTGTTCGCCGTGATATTCAAACATAACTTAGACCTAAAATAAATTACAACAATCAGATGTGGATTCCCAGCATGAATAACAGCGAGATGATGCAAGAGTGACATTCTATTGGAATCATAAGCAAAATTGTACCGCTCTTCAGTTCATTCAGAAGTACTTACTACACCTCCAAGCCTTAGCACACTCCTCGGATTACAGAGCAGATGCTATTGCAGCAAATGTATTCAAACATAAGTATTAATATCGTAAAGAAGCAATGGTTCCCAGTTCGTATCTTGGTCCGGCACACAGTTTTAATCTGCCAGGAAGTTTCATATCAGCGCACACTCCGCTGCATAGAGAAAATCTCATTCTGGAATAAACATCTACCTTGTATCTGTCATATTTCGTACGTATGAGAAGGAAGGCGTGTGGGGGAGGTGACACATGTCCCTCGGAAATGGAGCAACGTATAAAATGACGTGAAATTACATTCAGATAGGGGATACTCCACTCTTTACGGAAATAGTATAGAAAACTGAACACCATCTGACGTCCAGGCAGTCCGTTGATGCTAACAGACCTTGTAACATCCTCTCGTTATAGCACCAGTCAGTTTCAGTACTGAGAATTGCGTGGCTAGCACACACTTCTTCGGACACCTTTACGGGTTTTCGTAATAGGACGGGAAACATAGTTCCCACAACTTCCCTGTTTTTCACGCGAAGCTGAGTACACTCCGTTTCAGTCATAAGTTCCACCAAGTAAACATTTTTCGTGGTTCTAAGTATAATACCGAACCTACATTTTCAGTCACGCAAACTGGTTATTCAGCTCGGGGGAAGATTATACAATGAACAGATATATTTTGAAGTACTTGGTACTGTAGAAGCAACAATAAGGGCATTAGACGACTATAAAGATCCATGTTCCGATACGCATGTGCAATGAGCGAAATATGTGTAAAAATTTTTTTATTGAAGTTGATGACAACAACTCAAAGGGAGTAGGAGGTAATAACAGAGATTCCAAAACACTCACAAACTTTGTCTCTGTCAACGGTCTGTACGAACGAGCGTCAGTTTTTTTCCTCCTTTGTCAATGGAAGTATCGGTCCCCAGTGATACAATCCCGTGCGGCACAAAGCCCGTCGTGCGTAATCCTATTTGTCGTCGCAGCGTCGCTCTCGGCACGCCGGAGACGACGCACAGTGGCGAGGGCAGCGCCTGGCGGATAGGCAGCCAGCAACTCGCTGCTAGCCGCCAGCACCCCGCGGTGCCCAGATAAGCCACAGCTCCGCCGCAGGGAGCAGCCGCCGGCTTCCCCGCGGGCATCCGCAGCGCTAATTTGCCCAAGGCGCGGCGCGCACGGGCTATTCCTGAGCCGCGGCGATTTGTAATGTTGCCGTGGGGGGCCGGGCGCTAGGAAAACCACGGACCACCAGGGCGCCCAGTTTTACGAGAGGCGCAGCCTTCTGCTAAGATCGGTGTGACCTCCTCAATTGTGAATGATGCCCAGTTAAGTACACAATCTGAAACTAAGTGGTGCTGACCCGTTTACAAGTCGATGTATGAGAGGCATTATGTGTCAAATCGTGTCACATTATGACAACCGGTAAACTCTCCAATTCTGTAAAAAAATTGATTTGACTTGTATGCAACAGCTTCAGACGTCTGATTACCTAACAAACGAGTTGATGCGTTAAATATTTGTCAAGCACGTAAGTAAGAAAAAGTTTATAAAGGTTCGAAATTATCCTCTCATTACCAAACACTGCACGATTACAGTTTGTGTATTTTAGCATTACGTTTTAAGCAAAAGCTAGTTTTTCAGTTGTCACAATGTTTATGACCTCAAATCCTCTTAACTGTCGCCGTAAAATCATGTAATTTTGCTGGTACATCAAGTGGTATCCATAGCATGAATTGCGAATTTGGGAGAGGCGATGCTGGGTTCAGAGATGTGGACACACTTTAAAATGTTTTATGTCTCCAAGCAACTGAAATCCACACTCCGAGTGAATGTGAACCCAGCTCCGAATTATGAGCGTACAATTATCCCACGAAATACTAAAACACACTCTTAACAGAATTAAACATTTTAACAATAAGTAAAAGCTTAAATATGAAAATAGGAAATTAGTCTTGCAAACTCCCACTTCTCATAACAGAAATGTGACAGATTCAGGCTGGTCAGGCTCCAGCTGCAGAACTCACAAATTAATATTTTTAAGTGGTTTAACAAACTAACAGCCCAAGTTTCGCAACCTACACAAAGTTCAGTTTCAAAACAGCTTCAATTCCGATTTCCGCAAGTTACAAGGTTCCTGTCAAAGAATAACATGTGCTTAACGCGGCTAACGGTTAATTTCACAATTTTAAGAACAAACGGTATTCTGCCAAGCACGTCCAAATGATACATGTGTAAAGAGTAGTAAATACAAACACCAACGGCTCTCAAAAGATTACACAAATGGTCATTTACTGACACAGAATAGAGCACAAAATCGTCTGGTACCTAAACGATGTTACGCTCTCTTACTCATAAGAAAACATGCAACTCATGGATCTGCTTCTCTCTCATTAGAACCAGTAGCACACATGAACACAGAACTCAATGCCGTCGGTTACGCCAGTTTGTGCGCAAGGCAAAAGTCGGGTATTTAATTACCCGCAAGAACAAGAACGCTTCCTTGCAAACTGCGCTTACGCTGCGGGACACTCTTCTACAAACACGCCCCACTGATATGAAGATCAAATTTCACAACAGGTCAGCCATCACGAGTTGTCGCCAGGACGTGAGAGAACAGAAATAAATCATTTCCGTACAACACCTTTTCGCTATGACCCACTCTGCCCACGGAAAGAACCATCACGACTTAGAGCCACGGGATACTTGGATGTGCTCTTGCTATTCGAAATCCTCTCCCCTAACACTCACTCACCCATGAATGCTCGATGTTAGCCAGTCCAGCTGGTGAAATTCAAACAGCGCCGACTTGCCACAGGCCACGCTGCCCCGCACGATTTCTGTGCTTGTAGGCGATGTTTTCCTTTCGTTGGCTGACCTCCAGCGCCTGTCACACAACCTACCCAAGCCCCCACGGCCACAACCGCATTTGTTCGACAGCCAATTGTTTGTTCTAATGACACGATCGTCTTGCGTTGCGTCCGGAAGTGGGAGATACAAATGGACGCACATGTGGCGACAGCTGATACCGTCACAAGAATACCTCTTGATGTGTAGATTATGACAAGATTTACAAATTTTAAATTCGGTCAATAATAATATGAATTATGGAAAATTAAATTTTTTTGTCATGGAATTCGTTGGGTAGGTACCATGAACAATGAACTGACAGTCTACTAATATAGGCTCCGTGTAATCGAGTAAGTTAGATGAAAAAGTCTTCACTTGTAATATGTTTCTGAGATTGTCAAAAAGCGTTTCATGGTAGTAAGTAATCAGGTCTGAATTTTAGTTTAGAAAGCACTTATTATGTACATTAAATGTAGCGTGAGAGCATTTCATAGTGGTACAGAACTTCCATATGACAGACGAGTTTGTTGAAAGAGATCTTGTTGTAGAGTATGAGCTGCACTTCACACGTATGTATCTGCCTGGACGTTATTGCAACATCAGTGGCATGTGAGACAGTGTATATGCAAACTAAAGTATACACATCAATGTTGATAACCTGAGCCAGAAATTGTTGGTTACCATTTTTACACAGGGGTGACAAAAGTGCTTCAATATTAACCTAACTCCCAGTTCTAGAAACATGTATATCAAAAGGTAAATATGGAAGCCGTCGGAATTTTAAAACTATATTTCAAATAATTGTAACTGGCTTGATTACTGACGAAAGTAGTGTCACATAATATACACTACCAAAATGAATACCGATGTCATCATGAACATCAGTTTTGAAAAGATTCTAATGGGTTTGTGATTGCATTATATGGATTATTTAAAGTGTAAGATTTGTTATGTTTAAGGTACGAGAACAGTGGTATTTGTGAACTCCAAAACTCTGTGCCTTAAACCTCCGTTTTATTTCTCCCTAAACTCTGAATGACCGTTTCTCCATGTAAGTTATTCATTTTCTAAGTAATAAATATTGAAAAGACTTCGCACTGCAATAATAACAAGCAGTTTGCTTATAACCACTGTAGCTTATACAAAATTAAAACCGGCTTCAGGAGTGCGCCTTGATCTGAAACGTTTTTGGGCTTACTCAGACATAACATTAAAAATTCTTGAAAATTCATGGCAAATGATTGGTTTTGTTCCATTTACAGTGAAGGCTATGTTAATTATCCATGAATAATAAGAACAGTTTTGGTCCCTAGATTCCATCAAGAATTTGCGGAGGAAGGAGAAAGATAGGCACTAGTCGATGTTTCGGGTTCGTTGCTGAGGCGTGCACATTATGTGCGATCGTTAATTTAATTTCTAATGATATTCTCAATAAAAATGTTTTCGTAATTTACTCACTATTTATCGGTTAGTACGTTTAACAAATATGGTTTTGAACAGTTCCTGTCCTGAGCAAACATGATTTTTTCCTCTACATTTCAGCTGAACATGATTGGAAGTAGAGCTGTCACTCTTTTACAGTTTGTCACGTACAAGCATAGAAAACTTAACATAGAAAACGAATTTATATCTAAACTTACGACTTGGAAGTAAGAATTTTGTAGTTTCTATAGTTTGTTTTATTCCACATGAAAGACTTTCTCTCTCTCTCTCTCTCTCTCTCTCTCTGTGTGTGTGTGGGGGGGGGGGGGAGGGGGGGGGGGTGACTGTGTGTATTTCGGTATGTTTTCATGGATATGAGTCGTCTGACAGTTCGGGTGCAGAGAACAGTGTTACACAGCAGAGTGCTGTCTATTTGTCTATTACTCCTTTTCATTCTGCTACAGCTTTCCTGCATTTGAGAATATGTATGTCAGTTCTGATGCCTGCTAGTCTGTGGTGTATTGTACATAAAGCGGTCTGCGAATATAGAATGACAGCTACAACTCCTTAGTGCTCTTTTGTATTCTGTGTACCTTATGTTGAACTTTGTTGTTGTCTGTAGAAGATGCAACTGAGTCCGTTTGAAAACAGTTCGAAATCTTACATTTTTAATATACAAGATAAAACTAGTGTCAGAATATGAAACCTCCCCAGCTGGTGGAAGAAATGTGACGAAAATAAATCACTTCAGTACAATGAGAATGAATACAAACCACGAAAGAGGTGTTTCTAAAATTCGACAATGGTCATGTTCATTTGTGATAATTGTGTTGCGTAATTCACGGAACGTTAACAGTTACTTTCGATCAGCCAGGTACAGGAATGATCATGTGTTAAGATGTTAATGAATACATAACTAATAAGTAATATTGTTGGTGAAGAAAGTAAAAGAGACTTTTGTAGACAAACATTTTCAGTAAAGGCCCCTGTACCACCTAAGATGTTTTGAACACACTCATGGTACCAAGTAGTAGTAGCGGATAATTCGATAGTCAACGCCAAGAAAGAAAGTCTAGTAGAAACTGAAAATTTTGCACCTCTTACCGCAATGTAGTTGAGAAAAAGGAGTGGCCCTTATTAATATAAGATGTTACACACGGAAGTTAACTGAAGCTGACTACTAACTAGAAAAGCTGTGTATTCCAACTGCGTGGCTTCCAAGCGTTCGTACTAAGGGCTTCTATGACTGCAAAACCATACGAAATTGAAAGCGCCAATACTTACCTAAGATTCTTGTTTAACGTATATGCGTTATTAAACTATAAATTCTTGGCCTATTCGAAATAGTTGATTCGAAAACTGTACACATGTTCTATGTAAGTGGTATCTAATCGTTTGATATATTAATGTTAGCCTTAGAGTAAAAATATACAAACTGTAGTCTTAGGACTTATAATTTTCGAAAGTGTGGAATCGAAATTGTAGATCGTTCTGATTCAACAATAATATAATTGTTTTGTCAAAGGATGTAGTCTTCATACTCATCTGCAAACGACGGAAATGGATAACCAAAGTTGGTTTTGTTGGGAGACAAACGACAAAGTGGAAGTGATTTTATCGTGGGACGCGTCACAGCCGCGTAAACCAATACGCCGCAACTTTGGTTATCGACTGGCAATCGACAATGGCTTTCTCTGTGTGTACAGGCACAAAGGTTACGCAGTTATCTTTGGTAAAAGGGCTGACCTCAGTATTGTAATATCGTTGGGTCCTTTGACGAGCCTCTATCACGGGTCGTTTTGTGGAAATTTATCAGCATTGAACGAGAAAGTGACGAAACTATATTATGGAACATGTGTTTTTAATATGACGTAGCCGAACCATACAACAAGTAATTACATATTGACTGATTTCGTTCGTTGGATTGTTGTTAGTCCAAATAAGTGCCTCATTTAGATAACTCACAAAATATAAAAAGAGAGTAGTTGTTTTCTGTTGACACTAAGAACGAACTGTCCGTTCATGTAGAGTTCTTGGCTGGTGATGCGGTGACACTGAATTCTACTTCCAGTAGCAGTCCGAGAGCCACAAGACGTTGAACTCCCATTAGGCTACGTCTTATATTGAGAAAATAGTAAATAGCGTGTGGAAGATGCGGCTTTAAGGCCTGTCAATGTCTGGGATATTACAGACGACGAAATATGGCGTCAAGTTTCGAAGAAAAAGATCCCTAGATCCGCCGTTTCCGATTTATGACGAACACGAAAAATCCAAATCTTATGATCAGAAGAATCCGTCCACACCGAAAGAACGTTCACAACTTCACTGTCTCCCCCTCACCATAATTATCTCCCTCACATTCTTCCCATACAGTGGGAGCAGCTAAAAAAAAAAAATCGTGGCGTATTCTCCTTCGACAGGAAATGAGCGGCTACTGCTGTGTATTTCCCCAATGAGTCGTAACGGCTGATTGTGGAGTCTCGTGAGTAAATCCATGTAGAGGTACATCGTGCAAAGTTTAGTTGTTGAGGGGTTCAATATAAATGTATGTCCAGAAAGCTTATTTCTGCATTTAACAGAAGTCAGAGTGAGCTGCATTTGGTAGTTAACCTGCCATAATATCTAAAGAAAAGAAATTTTTTACCATTAGGCACATACATTTAAATTTATTATGGCCTGTTTCCGTTATTTCAACCATCACTGGAAGGCTGACGATGGCTGAAATAACCAAATCAGATAAGGAATACATTGAATATATACAACTGTTGGCAAAAAATACTTTTCTTTAAATACCTTCCAGTTGTAGCTAGTTACCTACACAAATAATTAATGCCATAATATCGATCCTAAATTGCAACCACAAAGGCCTGAAACACTACTGATCAGATACAGGTGCTGCCAATGGCATCCAACGGTAGTCATTGTAGGAAATCCCGGTCTGTTGTCAATACGAGGCTATCACAAATAAGATCAACACAGCCTTTACGAAATAGGGTCGGCAAATTCCATATCTGCTCCTAATGGAGAATAAAGTGACTGGCTGAAGTTCGATTGCACTAGACAACATTCTACTGTATTATTTATTTATTGCTTATTTAACCTGATCAGTTTAAGGCCTTAAGGCTCTCTCGTACATCTGAATAAACGCAACACCTGCAAAAAATATTATATAACAATCCTAATAATTATAATAAAAACACACATTATAATACGAATAAAAATTGGCAACAATAATAATAAAATAATAGTAGTAGCAGTAGTAGTAGTAGAAAAACTAATAATGATGATAAAATAGTAAGCGAGTTAAGAATGAAATTAATTAGTTGTTACATAAAACTGAATAATTTGCATAAATAATAATTTTCATTAATAATAATAATAATAAAAGCCTTTCATTAGAAGAAGTGGAAGGGAAAATGAAAGAGAAGAGGATTGAAATGAAAGTGACAATGGTTCCTAGGAAAGAAGAGAATTTGCATCGAGAACTCTGTTGACAACGGGAGTAAAAAACGGTTAGGGATCAAGGGTTGATGAGACTGAGCTGCAAGAAGAGATAGGTATTGTGATAAAAGGTGAGCCATCAACTGTCTTTTGAATATTGACAATATTCTGAGTTCTCTAATATTTTGAGAAAGATTGTTCCAAAGACGAGTCCCTGATACAGAAAACAGCTAAAAAAAGACGTCAGTTTTGGGCAGTGGTACGAAGAGGTTTTTACTTTGTTGGGAACGATTATTCCTGCTGTGTTATTCAGACAGTGGCATAAGGGTTGAAGATAAATAGGAAGGAGTGCAATGTTTGGGAAGACGATAGAACAAATCGAGGGTACGATAGTCTCTGCTCTTTTCGTCTCATAGCCATGATAATATTCATAGGCAGGAGTGATATGGTCGAAATAGCGTACATCACAAATGTATATCATACAAGCGCTAGTCACCAGTTCCAGCCGACGTGAGCTTTCATATGAAAGTCCATGAAGAGTAGTATCAGCATAATCAAAGATGGGGAATATAAGTGACTTTACGAGTTTCTTTTTAAGTCCGAAAGCAAATGCTTTTTTACACTTCCGTAATGAATGGAGTGATGCTGACACCTTCTTACAGACAGCATTCGGCTATTAAGTTTAGTATATGTGGTGCTCCAGAACTATTCCCAAAATCTTCGCACAGGAAGTAAAGATGATTTCAGTTCTGTTACGAATTAAGGGACGAAGAGATTCTCTGAAGTGAGGAGTAACAGCCTTTCGTGAGTGACTGAGACTTCTGGAGTTTTAGATGGGTTAAGTTTCAAACTTAAGTTCTGCGCCCATTGTGATAAAGCAAGTAAGTCAGCATTTACGTTCTGGATGACTGTGCGCAAATTTATTGGGCTTACGGTTAGGTATAACAGAAGGTTATCGTTGTATAAATTTTATTTGCAATGGGAAATAGTAGTCGACAAATCATTAACTTATAATGAAGATAGTGAAGGGTTGAATACTTGTCCTTATTACACACTGTTGGCGGTAAGGTATGAGTGGAACCATTATACAGCACTTGAAGAAAAGTTTTGACTTTTTAGTTTAGCAAGTAGAATACCAATGTCGACAGTATCGAAATCTTTGCTGAAATCCAAAACGCACTTAACAGTCGCCTCTTGTTTGCTCATAGCTCCCTTCAATTCGTGAGTCACCTTAATATGACTAGTCAGCGAGCTGCGATTATTCCAGAAGACAGATTGGTATTTGAGGTTAAGTAAATGATACGCTGATGGTGAATTATGTATTCTAAAGCCTTATATAATGATGGTGGAATAGAAATGGGCCTGAAGTCAAAAGGTTTTTTGGCAGATTCCTCTTTTGTTAAAGCTTTACTAAGTACCTTTTTGCAGGCTATAGGGAAAATGCTGGAGGTCAGAGAATGGTTAAAAATACACGTCGTTATCGGCAGCAATGGATGGATGAGGAAACTTATCAATTGTATTTGGCTTCCCAGCTGATAAGGCTTACTGGTTACAGAAAACAATTTCGTTACTTCAAATAGCAGATACTTCAAGGTATTGTATGGATTGCGTGCTTGAACGTTGATCAAATAGAGAGGCAGGTGTGGCGATGTACTCATTTAGATCCTCAACAGGAACGAGAGATTCAGTGGGAGACTAAGGTTTGTCTAATCCTAGTCCTCGTAGATTTTTCCACAAGACGGAATACTTGCGAAAATCCTCAGTTAAAGAGTGAGTGTTCCTGAGTTCTCACTGTCTGGACAACTCGGTTGTCGGTACCGTTTGTATTTCCTCTGTGCAGCGTCTCTGATACTCGTATAGGGTTTAAGTTGATCGATAAACCATGGTACAGGTTTTTCTCCTGACAAGTACAGTTTTTATTGGAGCGTGTTAGTCGTACAGATTACTGAGTTTCTCAGGGAAATTAGATGTCATAATGTATGTCAAAGTTGTTTCCGGTCACTCGCAGAGAAGAGATATCATAGGTGTCAGCTGCAAGCTCAGGCATAATCAAGCGTTTAAAATCTCAATGAGTGGCCACTTTTGGTTTGTTCTTTGGATATTTCACTGAATAATTCGTGAATATAACATCAAGAGCAGATACGCCAGGCACAGAAATTTAATCAGCGTGAATTACTCTATTTGGAGACTTGGTGGCGAAAATATCGACAGAGGTATGTTTGGAGTATGATAACTTTGTCCAAGTGGAAGCAATGTAAGATTTGAGCAGGAAACTATGCGCTTGAATTTTGAAACCTAGGATTGTGACTCACAAAATTTATTTGTTCATGCAAACATTCAAACCCTGTGTGTGCGAGTACAAAGCTAGAGAGTTCTCCACATTTGAGTGAATTGTATATTCCACAGATAAAACACCTTTTGTTGACAGCTTTAATTGCAATGAATATATGTCGGGTTGTTTGCTCTCGTTTTTCGACGTGAGCACGAAACTGGGGAGTTTGCACCGCTAATTCTTCTGTTATACCTGCCATGTCTCAAAAGCAAATAGCCGTCGAGGCTTAAAGAGCTGGAAGGAGTACTTGGTTTAAGCCACCGCGCCAACAGTAGTAGGACATCAAAGATGAGGTCCTGGAACACTCATCATAAATCAGTCAAGTGGGCTGGTGACGCCTGCACGTTTGAATGCGCGAGTTGTAGTGTACAGTCGTCGCGAATCGTTTCCGCTTTAACGCTGGAAGCAGGGGCAGCAGCTGCCCTGTATTCTGACACAGTATATTTTTAGTTGGCTGTAAATAATCTACGTGACATCCTTCAGAATTACCACCGCGCAGTTTGTCTAATGAACCCGACGTCGAAGATACTTTAACATTTGATCTTCAATCCGTCCTCAATCGTGCTTATTCTTTTTTGAAGCAATTTGACTCTTCAGTGAACAACAACGTGACATGTGTACTGTTAACGAAGTATGAAGTAGTTAACAAACACTCATGGCACAATGGAACAAAAAAGGGGCTTTTAGCATAAATTAGACGAACATAAATTTCATCCGAGATCTACAGCTATGCTAAAACAAGGAATCAGTGTAAATGTAAGCCTCATTGTTGCAGGAAAGCGAGTCGTGCAGATGAAACTGCAGACTGGGTTCTCCAAGATCTAACGACAAGAAAATAATTCATCGAAATTCGAAGTATCGAAATATTACCTTCTGTAACACGCGACTTGAAGTTCTATCGAGGCGTTGTTTTATAACGACTTTTTAATTTACGTAAAGATATAGCGTTATTCATCGATGTGAAAGGAAAACGGGTGATAGAATTAGACGACCCACAGTGAATTTAAACCTTTCGATTTTAACTGACGTAACCAAGCATCTGAATAGCTTGAATGTAGCTTTACAAGGTACAAATAAAGTCGTTAGCGAAGTGTTTGACAGTATTTTGTCATTCAAGAGAAAACTGCTTTTGTGGGCAAAGGAACTGTCACAAATGTCACGTGCGTTGCACTAGTCGTTAGTGAAAACAATTTGGAACAGGAGAGGCTGAAATAATATTTTTATGGGTTTGTAAAGGTGCTACAGTCTCTCGAATTCCTTTTTGATAGTAGATTTGAGGATTTAAATCGACTGGAATGCGATGTCAACCTTTCTGCGCCATGTGGGGTAGGCGCGCGATCAGAGGCATCTTGTCACGGTCCGTGCGGCTCTCCCCGTCGGAGATTCGAGTCCTTCCTCGAAAATGGGTGTGTGTGTTGTCATTAGCGTAAGTTAGTGTAAGGTAGATTAAATAGTGTGTAAGGTTACGGACCGATGTTCAAATGGCTCTGAGCACTATGGGACTCAACTGCTGAGGTCATTAGTCCCCTAGAACTTAGAACTAGTTAAACCTAACTAACCTAAGGACATCACAAACATCCATGCCCGAGGCAGGATTCGAACCTGCGACCGTAGCGGTCTTGCGGTTCCAGACTGCAGCGCCTTTAACCGCACGGCCACTTCGGCCGGCCGGACCGATGTCCTCGGCAGTTTGATCCAATAAGACCCTACCACAAATTGTTTGAACCTTTCAGCGCCTCCTTATGCAGTTAACGCTGAAAATAAACCTTCTGAAATTCAGTTGGAACTCATTGTCTTTCAATGAAATCGTGTGCTGAAGGAAAAGTTTCGCACTGCGCCTTGGAAAGCTTCTACAAGTATTTCCCACGTTAACAGTTTCCACTGTTATTTTAAATAGCTGGTCGTACGTGAATTCTTTTTGGAACAACATCTCTGTGCGAAAGTGTTTTCTGCATAATGAAACTGACAAAATCGGAGCTTAGGAGTAGTCTTACGGATGTTCATCTGGCTGGTGAAGTGCGCCTATTGACAAGTAATTTCACACCAAATATCGAGATGCTAGTTCAAAACCATTGTGGAAACATGTAGGATGATGTCAATTAATGCCTGTGTCCTACTCGTACGTGGTACCCCTTGTCTGAACTACACACTTCTGTGTAAATATAACGTAAGGTTTACAATACAAATGTGTTCGCTTCTTAATCCTTTACGTCTGTATCCTATATGTGGCCATGAAAGGAGAGCGTGTTACAATGATTCGGAACTGTGTTTCATCCGTACATGGGCAACCGTTGTATGACAAAGGATACACAAACTTGGGGTAAGCACGTTTTACACTTACATCCCACACGAGCATGTTGTCCCACATATAATAGGCCTCCCGATAACCGTGTACCGGTGCCGTGTTCACAGACGCCGCATAACTGTGAAACGACCTCGGACGTACTTGTGTTCTGCCTGCACTACGTACCTTAGCTTGTCCATTGTCAACTATGCGCGCGAAGCGCTGTCACAGCAGCACGGTTGTCCCCGTGCAGTGTGCATACCCAAGCAGCCAGCCACATCGCACAGCTCTGCTACCCGCACTACGTGCCCTCACAGCTGCTCAGCGTTGCCATCACGGCTCACGGCGCCTGCGGGCAACCATTCGGATAGCTCTCATGCCCACCCCTGGTGAACATGGAAAAGACTAACAACAAGAAGTCACGGGATGCGAGAACATCTGTTGCGACATCATGGAATGACTTCCATTTTGCTAGAGGGAGCTGTAGAGGGTAAAAACTGTAAAGGAATTTAGAGATTTTGATATATCCAACAGATAATTAAGGACGTAGACTTCAGATGCTACACTGAGATTAAAAGGTAGGCACAGATGAGGAATTCGTGGTGGGTCGCATGAATCCAGTCAACAGACTGATGACTTACAAAATCTGTGTTTACATAAGAATAGCTTCTTTAGCTGCCGATTCTTTATAAATTATTACGTCTGTCATGCAATGATGCAAAATCATTTACAGCACTCAAATCTTATATTCATTAGACGTATAATGCCCAGGAAAACAGGATAACGAAATGTTTTAATGTAAATGAACGTTAGAATCTCCTACGATATAAAAAAAAAGTAAATTTTTAATCTCTGAGCAACATAAAAAGCGTGCTTATGGCTGACTTTAATTTCCATCCACAAGTCTAAGAAAATTGGTTACGGTCAGGTGCTTGCCTTTAAAGTTAATGTATAATCGAAAACTGTGGTGACAAATAAAATTAGACCAGTTTTTGACGTCTCTCGCTAAGGGATTAACCAAGGCTTGCCTGTACAAGACATTCTTCGTACTGCAGTTACTGCTAGAATACTCGAGGCATTATTAAGACCGGAAAATCTTGCACAGTTTCAGAAACGACAACTATGTACTTCCTCGTTACCACACCACTGTGTATATGATTCGACACACTTTCTGGCAGTTTACGAATTCGCAACAGCAGAGATGGACATCACTTCCACGTCTCCGCGCAAGGCTACTATTGGCTCTTCTCGTTATGTCCGCCACGCGGCGCAACAAGGTTATCCGAAGAAGTGGCAAAAGCTAATCCTGCTGTAGGTCCCCACACTGTATAATAAACTTCTTGAAAACTGACCATCATAGATACGTTCCTCAGGAATATTACAGCTTTTTCGAATAATGTTTACATTATTAGTTATTCTATTACACTGATTATGAAATAATTACTTATACACCTTCATTTAGGTGGTTCCAAAGTTTTACACTATTGTCAGGAGTAAAGTATCGATACATTGATACAAAATGTTTCTCGAAAAATTTTACGAATTTGAAGGTGTTCATTTGTTAGGTAAAGGTGTTACGTTACAACTACTCGTCTGACAATAGCAGTCGTCTATTGTCTGTATTATCTTGGTTGTACCTACAGATTTCCAAAAAACATTTTATAACAGTTTCATTCGATACGTTATGAAACTTTTTAATCTTCAGTAATAATTTAGAATTTTATTTGAAAGTAATTTGAAAATTAACTTGATATTATGGTTTCATTGGACTGATTTACTTATTCTGACTGTGTAATAGAATACGTATTAAATTAACTTTTAACAGATATTCATTGCCTTACTACCATTTTATCTAAACACATCTAGTTCTTGCTTGCAAATTACAGCTGAAATTCAACCTTCATCATGTTAGATGAATCTTTGCATATGTACTTGAATACAATACAAGACGTTATGGTCTCCCTTTGATTTTGGTTATTCGTTAAGCACACAGTTTAAGTGCTCTGCAACTTCTGTTTCTATTAGGAAGTTATTTGAGGCCTCTCAAGTTTGCTACTAAGGCGAAGACAAATTGTTATAAATTTAATTCTGACTGCAGGAGAAATGAAGATGGTTTCCCCATTTACCAACTGCTTTCGAATTTTTAATCATGTTTTTTCTGTCCCAAAAGCGGTTAATAATAGAGATACCTTTATCTACGGCATCTGATGAGCGTGCTGTAGGACTTTCGGTGCAGTATTGTGAAGTGACATTGTATGTAACCGTTTTCGTTTATTGACAGCGAAAGAAAATTAATCAACACAAAGAGATGTAACACTTCATGGGGCTTCGGACTGACCTTCTGAAGAGGTCTATAGGATTAACAAAAAATTGTACCAGTATTTAAAAGTGCGGCTAGTTAGGTTGGAGAGTGTAACGCTCGGATCAGTTATGACCAAGTGCATTTGGTGAATCATTACACTTCTTTTCACAACAGAAAAGTTGCAACAGAAGATGAACAACCGAGAAACAGAAACAATTGAAGACTGGCTTCATAATAACTGGTAAATCAAACTTGGACTATCTTGGAATAAATGCCCTCGCCAGCCGCGGTGGCCGAGCGGTTCTAGGCACTTCAGTCCGGAAACGCACGACTTCTACAGTCGCAGGTTCGAATACTGCCTCGGGTCTGGATGTGTGTGATGTCCTTAGGTTAGTTAGGTTTACGTAGTTCTAAGTTCTAGGGGACTGATGAGCTCAGATATTAAGCCCCATAGTGCTCAGAGCCATTTTTGAATAAATGCCCTCAAGAATGTCTGCCAAATTTCGTGATTAACTACATTTACGGTGGCGGTAAAATTAACTTTTGCCACAAAACATCTTCAAAGAACATTGAACAGAGATATAAGAAAAGTCAAAAACGATTGTAGAAGCGCTATGAGAATGACAAATTGCATCACTCACTCTACTCTACGAGTTAATAAGCGACGGACCAAATACAACGTCCACGAGCAGAACTGCTTGCATGAACCCCGCACGCCCGCCTGCGTGGAGACTAGGGCTGTCGTAACAAGTCGGCATATCGACACTTTTTTTCAAAAAGTATCCATACATATTGACGATGTCATCCCCAACGATATATCTCTATCAAAATGGCAATATCGAGTGCTGATATTTTTATTTTATATTAACTATTTTTCACAGTTTTCGGTAAATATTTGAAGGCGAACTTAACAAATTGTAGTAGAACATAATTTTTTCTTTCACTTTGTGAAGGAGTCTTACTACTTTTTGAGCTTTCATCACATGCAACCTTTATCTTTGACTGAGTAAAGCAGGTATATGTGGCTCAAATGAAAAAGTTCGATTTCACTGGGGGAGGGGGGGTGGGGGGGGGCTGTGGAGGTGTGAGTGGAATAGCAAGATTTCCCGTTTGAATAAGTAGAACACCAGTTGCGTTAAAAATGTCAGCATTCTTTGAAAACAGTTGATGAAAATGATGGACTGAAATCTTAATGACAATATTGGTCTTTGAGGTGGCGCAGAGGGCAAATGCTGACGTATTCGGCTCTCGGCCCTACCAACAGGAACTGCAACGTTTAGCTTCACCACGCAGTATTGACACTACCACAACTGCTACTTCGCTGGGGTTGGCAGAGATGAAAAAGTCAGGTAAGTCGGCATTAAGTTTTAAGTGACGAAAGCGAACGGCAGACCCATTGGACATCTGTTATTGTGCCACTTACATGCAGCTGCCATTGTTAGCAAAGTGGTTGTCGCCAAGTGTGAACGTGTATCATTTTCCTTTCAATTCTTGCTGTAGTGGGGATTGGCAGCCTGCTAACTTGTTGGTGTAGCAGCAGTATATTTACGATGTGCAGCTGACATATTTATAGGGTGGTATTTCGATATTTTTTCCGACGACATATCGGTACTGTTTGTTGATATATCGAGAGATGATAATGACATTTTTTAAATATCGATATCTCGGTCTCCCAATATTTTTAGAAACATTGCTAGTCCTAATGGAGCCCAACAACACGCGTCGTTGCTGCTTAGACCGAGTGGGCCCAGACCGAGAGAGGAAGGGAGTGATCCACCACCAGGTTGTTGTTGCAGGGCCGCGCGGGATTAGCCGAGCGGTCTTGGGCGCTGCAGTCACGGACTGTGAAGCTGATACGGGCGGAGGTTCGAGTCCTCCCTCGGGCATGGGTGTGTGTGCGTGTGTGTGTGTTTGTCCTTAGGATAATATAGGTTAAGTAGTGTGTAAGCTTAGGGACTGATGTCCTTAGCAGTCAAGTCCCATAAGATTTCACACACATTTGAACATTTTGTTGTTGCAGGGCCAAAAACAATGTCTCCTCTCAGCAGTGCATCGCTCTCCACTCCTCAAGGAACAGGCAGTGCCCTCTTCACAGCTTGCAATCTCTGCGTAACTGGAGGAGCAGCACAGCAGGCTGCTTTAAGTCAGCGGCCCACGAATCCCAGCCAGTGTGCTGAATAACGGCACATGATTTAAGAAAGCTTCAAAGATGTTTCATCTTTCGTTGTTATAGGTACACATTATAGTACTCGGTTGTGAATGCCAGACGTCTCCGGCGGAGACAAAAAAAAAAAAAAAAAAAAGTGGACGTACGAGATTCTAAATTTAAAGCTTACTGTATCATTCAAGAGTTGGTGTGGAGATAGTGTTTCAGCTTCTCACACTTGATCATGTTTTCTTTTTCATTTCCTAACGGTCGTATCTGTATCTCTTTCATTCTTAAGTCTCTCTCTTTTTTGCATTTTCATTCTATTTTACTAAGAAAAGTAGTACCATAAAATTAATTAAATTTGTATGTCCACTGTTCCACAATCCACGACAATTGATAGGTGAGATCAGTAAAAATCTCTTACAATCACAAACATCACAGCGATTTTGTTTCTCTTATGAAGTCATTAGAAAAACGAACACAAAATGCTATTCTAATTCCCATGTTGTTGATCTGTCCTTTCTCATTAAGTTTTAGATATCCTGTTAGATAGAAATATACAGATCACATAACTAAATTCTAATATGGTAATTAATTTGTGGAATGTATGGTTTTTCTTGTTATGGGCTTTTTCAGTAATAATATAACCATATTGTTATATAATATGATATAAATTTAATGCTTTCTCTGTGACCTCTTCTCTGTTATAACATTGCACCTATGTAATAAATACAAGATTTAATTTCATTACAACCAGAGTTCGTCAAATCGTAGATTACTTTTTTTATCCGACTACAAATCTTACTAAACCTAACTAACCTAAGGACATCACACACATCCATGCCCGAGGCAGGATTTGAACCTGCGACCGTAGCGGTCACGCAGTTCCAGACTGAAGCGCCCAGAACCGCACGACCACACCGGCCGGCAGGGAATAACACATAAAATTTTTAGTCAAAGTGCATCCATAACAATCAACATAATTAACAAACACGCAAGCAAAATAGAAGAATATACTAAGACTGATCAGCTGATGGGTCAGTTAAATGGAAGGCTCTGTTATTAAATTACTACTGCGCAAGGAATATTATTTCAAAATAAATACACATACAAGGCAATTTCGCTGAAAAGTGAGAGTACTCAAACGGCGAAGAAACTAACTTACAGACTTAAGAAATTACGTTATGGACACATGGGATAAAACAGAAACACCAAATCTGACGAAATGCCGAATTACATGGAACTGAACGTTAAATTCCTTATATAAAATACAAATCGTAAAATTAATTTTATTCCAACTGCAAATACGTTCAATATCCAGTCACCATAGATTGCGTTGGCTTATTGGTGACTGTTCAAAATCTGCATGGGACTATGTGACTCCCGACCAACAACCTTACAAGAGCTTATTCGCTCTACTAACATGAGATTACTTGCGCTTGAACGGCCTGCCAATAAATCCCTCAAAACAACAAGTACAGGCCAGAGAACAGTAACCAGTACTACAACATATAAAATACAAAATTAACCACAGGTTTAAAACATACATTGTTAAACTCTACAAAATTAATTCGGCAAATCCGGGATGCACATATATCCATTGAGTACACGTAAGTCTTATTAACTCGGCCAGAAGAAAACAGTACTATCAGAACAGTTGAACTGCAGTGTCATGTTTTGCTTTAGCAACTTATCCACTAGATAATGAAAGTGAATCAACTATCATACCGGTAATAGCAACTACTACTGTCTGATATGTCGAATATTATAAATCAGCCATGTTGACCATGTTCTACAACACAGGGAGTATTCAGTTCACAAATTGCTCACCATGCGATCCGTTATTGGCGACGACCTGTCCAAATTCGTTACAGACGTTGAGCAACATTAGTAAGTCCAGGCCGACTTTCTTCCTGCGAGACAATTACATGTAACTGGAGCCATGTGGTCTTCACTCCAGAGACTGATTAGATGCAGCTCTCCATGCTACTCGATCTTGTGCAACCTTCATCATTTCTGTGTAACTACTGCAACCTACATCCTTCTGAATCTACGTAATGTATACTCCTCTCGATCTCCCTCTACGAGTTTCATCCTGAACGCTTGCCACCAATACTAAATTGGTATTATCTTGAGGCCTCAGAACTTGCCCTACCAACCGATCCCTTCTAGTCAAGTTGTGCCAAAAATTTTTCTTCTCCCCTATTCGATTCACTACCTCCTCGTTCATTACGTGATCTACCCATCTAATCTTCAGAATTCTTCTGTAACACCACATCTCAAAAGCTTCTGTTCTATTCTTGTCTAAACTGTTCATATCCATGTTTCACTTCCATACATGGCTACACTCCATACAAATACCTTCAGAAAGGGCTTCCTGACACTTACATCTACACTCGATGTTAACAAAGGCCTCTTTTTCAGAAACGCTTTTCTTGCCACAGCCAGTCTACATTTTCTATCTCTCTACTTCGCCCACCATAGTTATTTTGCTTCTCAAATAGCAAACACTCATCTACTACTTTATGTGTCTCATTTCCTAACCTAATTTCGTCAGCATCACATTGCTTATTGCGACAGCATTCCTCTAGTCTCATTTTGATTTTGCTTTTGTTGATGTTCATCTTATATCCTCCTTTCAACACACTGTTCATTCCGTGTAACTGCTCTCCCAGGTCCTTTGCTGTCTCTGTCAAAATTACAATGTCGTCGACAGACCTCAAAGTTTTTATTTCTTCTCCATAGATTATAGTTCCCTCTCCACACTTCTCTTTTATTTCCTTTACTGCCTGCTCAGTACACAAATTGAATAACATCGGGGATAGGCTACAACCTTGTCTCAATCCCTTCTTCGTCACTGTTTCCCTTTCGTGCACCTCAACTCTTACAACTGCCTTCTGCTTTCTGTAAAAAATTTAAATAACCATTTGCTCCCTGTATTTTACTCCTGCCATCTTCAGAATTTGACTGAGAGTATTTCAGTAAACGTTGTCAAAAGCTTTCTCTTAGTCTACAAATGCTAGAAATATAGAGTTGCCTTTCTTCAACCTATCTTCTAAGATAAGTCGTAGGATCAGTATTGCCTCGCAGGTCCCAACATTTCTACGGAATCCAAACTGATCTTCACCGAGGTCGGCTTCTAGCAGTTATCCCATGCGTCTCTAAAGAATTTGTGTTAGTACTCGTATTCTGAAATCATGGCTTATTAAACTGATAGTTCAATAATTTTGAACATCTGCCAACACCTGCTTTCTTTGGGACTGAAGTCTGAGGGTATTATGCCTATCTCATACTTCTTGCTGACCAGATGAAAGAGTTTTGTCATAGTTGGTTTCCCCAAGGTGTCGGTAGTTCTAACAGAATGTTGTCTACTTCCGGGGCCCTCAACTGCCTCGTCCTTGTATAGAGTCACTACATACTCCTTCCACATTTCTGGGTTGGGTTGGGTTGTTTGGGGAAGGAGACCAGACAGCGAGGTCATCGGTCTCATCGGATTAGAGAAGGACGGGGAAGGAAGTCGGCCGTGCCCTTTGAAAGGAACCATCCCGGTATTTTCCTGGAGCGATTTAGGGAAATCACGGAAAACCTAAATCAGGATGGCGGGACGCTGGATTGAACCGTCGTCCTCCCGAATGCGAGCCACATTTCTGCTTTCCCTTCTTTGCTTAGGACTGGTTTTGCATCTCAGGTCTTGGTATTCATACAAGTGGTTCTCTTTTCTCCAAATACCTCTTTAATTTTCCTCTAGGTAGTATCTGTATTACCCCTAGTGATATATGCTTTTACATCCTTACGTTTGTGCTCTATCCATCCCTGCTTAGCTATTTTGCACTTCCTGCCGATCTCATTTATGAGACGTTTGTATACCTCTTTGCCTGCTTCATGTACTGCGTTTTTACATTTTCTTCCATTATTAATTAAATTCAGTATCTCTTCTGTTATCCAGAGATTTCTACTAGCCCTTGTCTTTTTACCTACTTGATCCTCTGTTGCCATCACTATTTAATCACTCAAAGCTACCCAATCTTCTTCTACTTTATTTCTTTCCCCTGTTCGTGTCAATCGTTCGCTAATGCTCTCTTTGAAACTCTCTAGAACATCTGTTGCTTTCATTTTATCCAGCTGCCATCTCCTTAAATACCTACCTTTTTGCAGTTTCTTCAGTTTTAGTCTAGAGTTCATAACCAATAAATTGTGGTCAGTATCCACATCTGACCCTCGAAATGTCTTACAAATTAAAACCTGGTTCGTAAATCTCCGTCTTACCATTATATAATTTATCTGAAACATTCCGGTGTCTCCAGGTCTCTTCCATGTATACAACCTTCTTTCATGTTACTTAATCCAAGTGTTAGCTATGATTAAGTTATATTCTGTGCAAAATTCTATCAGGCGGCTTGCTCTTTCATGCCTTACCCGCAGTTCATATTCACCTACTACTTTTCTTTCTCTTCCTTTTCCTACTTCCGAATTCCAGTCCCTCATAGCTATTAAATTTTTGTCTCCCTTAACTACTGAATAATTTCTTTTATCGCATCATACATTTCTTCAGTCTCTTCGTCATCTACAGAGGTAGTTGACACATAAACTCGTACTAGTGCGGTAGGCGTGGACTTCGCGCTTATCTTGCCTGCAATAGTACGTTCACTATGCTACTCATATAGCTCATCCGCGTGCCTATTTGTTTATTCATTATTAAACCTACTCCTGCATTACCCATATTTAATTTTTTATTTATAAGCATGCTTTGATCTGACCAGAAGTCTTGTCCTTCTGCCACCGAACTTCACTAATGCCCTCTATATCTAACTCTAACCTATCAATTTTTTTTAATGTTTCTAATCTACCCACGCGATTAAGGGATCTGACATTCCACGCTCCTATCCGTAGAACGCCAGTTTCCTTTCTCCTGATAACGACGTTCTCCCGAATAGTCCCCGCTCGCATATCCGAATGGGCGACTATTTTACCTCTGGAATATTTTACTCAAGATGACGCCATCACTATTTAACCATACAGTAAAGCTGCATGCCCTTGGGAAAAATAACGGCTGTAGTTTCCACTTGCTTCAGCCGTTCGCGGTACCAGCGCAGCAAGGCCGCTTTCGTTGATGATACAAGGCCAGATCAGTCAATTCATCAAGACTGTTGCCCCTGAAAGTGCTGAAAAAGCTGCTGCCCCTCTTCAGGAACCACACGTTTGCCTCGCCTCTCAACAGATACCCTGAGACCTGATGTCCATTATAATGTACATCGAGTTTCCTGTCCTGCTGTCAAAGATTCTGCATTTTCCGTTGTGATACCTGTGGCACATTTGAATGGATTGTATGCTGCAGCCATCTGGCGGGAGAAACAGTCACTACGATCACTTGGCGCCAAGTAACAGCTTTGTTTATGACGTGTTACGAAGGCAGGTGAGTTCTCAGTCATTATTGTGTATTTTTCGAAACCTATTTTATGAAAAAAAGGACCTATTGTAGTCAGTATCTATAAGCGGTGTTTATACCACCTTTCTGTGCAATAAGATTTGGTAGTACTGTGTATTTCCACAAATTATCGTTGCAAAACAGTAATGTCCACCATAGTGGACGCTGGGACTTGCAGTCACATTTCTGAGCACTATTTCGTAGGCATTAGTGGTGATTACCTTCGCTAATTTCCGATACATTTCGTGTTGTGACTGTTGCTCAATGACATTATGTGATGCTCTACTATCATTATTTTCTGTAAGGAAAGTAGGCACTATGTTAAAACAATCCTTTTCTTAAAGGATATAGATCAAAACTCAGTTCAGAAGAAATTTTAGAACTTCTTTTGAATGGAGACGTGTCAGATCTTGAGATTAGTGAGGAGGAGGATGGTGATTTTGATCTGGCAGATGATGCTGTGCTGCAATGTAATGTTCCTTCCCCAAGTGAACAGAGTAGCAGCTGCACTGATAATTCTGATGATGACGAGAGTTCTTCACAGAATCGCAGGATGTTTTGGGAGAAATGCGAAAGGTAAGTGTGATACCTTCTTGTAAATAATTTTCTATTATTCCTGATATTTTCGATCTTTCCTTGATGCTTTGTTTCAAAATTTCAGGTATGGGGGACTCCAGGCTACCTTCTCACCCACGGAAGTTGCAGAACATAATGAGAAGCAGATCATGGACTACTTTCAGCAATACTTTGGCTTGACCTTTTTTAAGGATACTTCTGAACTTACCAATATGATATATTTACAGCAGACTGGAAGGTCTTTAAAGCTGTCTGCCAAGGAACTGCAGGTATTTATTGGACCAACAATACTAATGTCTTGTTTGAAATACCCTAGAGTTAGGATGTACTGGGGTAAAACAACAAGAGGTAATAGCATTACTGAAAATATGACTCGAGGCCGATACTTCACCGTTAGAAGTAATTTGAAGGTGACAGACGATAATGCTGTAACAGAGAAAACTAGAAGGAGAGATAAGTCGTGGAAAATAAGGCCACTTTTAGAACGTGTAAAGAGAGCATGCCTCAGTTTACCTCGATCTCCTGCAGTGGCAGTGGATGAACAAATGATCCCGTTTACTGGAACATGTGCAATAAAACAATTCGTCAGGGCAAAGCCAAATCCTGAAGGGCTAAAAAATTTTGTGTTGGCTGCTCCTTCAGGACTAGTCCATGACTTTGAGATTTATCAGGGTAAAGGAACATTCCCAGAAGCTATTGGTCAACAATTAAAACAAGGAATAGGAGCTTCAATAGTCCTCAGGCTTTGCCAGAGCCTTCCAGAAGGAACACATGTGTTCTTTGATAGGTATTTTACCTCTGTTCCGTTACTGGAATCATTGGCTGAAAAAAACTTGCCTGCCACTGGAACAATCATGAAGTCAAGAATACCCAGAGCAGTCCATCAGACAGCAGACAAGATTCTTGCAAATCAAGGACGTGGGTCTGTTGACCAGACAGTCAGGAAAGACAAACTCATTTCTATTGTAAAATGGTATGACCAAAAGCCAGTCATAACTGCATCGACGAAGGTTGGGAAGAACCCTATGGATCAATGTAAAAGGTGGTCGAAAAAAATCGGAGATACATTCAGGTTCCCCGTCCAGCAGTAATCAGCTGCTACAATAAAAATATGGGTGGCGTAGACCTGATTGACAGAATGGTGAGTTCTTACAGGATCTGCACCAGAACCAAAAAGTGGACCGTAAAAACTATTTTTCACTTCATAGATCTGGGAATTGCAAATAGCTGGATTCAGTACAGAAGTGACAGAATTAAGAACGACGAGCCAAAGAAGAATATGCTGCCGTACCTTGATTTCAAAATTTGAATTGCTGAGCATTTGTTAAGGGGCCAAGAGGAACAACATTCAGATGAAGATGATGAGGAGTCAACTCCTAAAAGGCGAAGATTATTGCCGCCATAATCCCCTTCACCTTCTGTAACCCATTTGCCAGAAATGACTGGGTTGAAAAATAGCGTGAGGTGTAAGAACAGTGGGTGCACGAAGAAAACCAAAATAAGGTGCAAAGGTTGTTCAGTTTTTCTCTGTCTGACATCATAGAAAAACTGTAGCTCTGAGTATCATTAGAAATAAAACTGTCAAAATGCGTCATTTATTTTACATTTTAAATTTATATTAATTATTTTAAATTAATATTCAGCGTATGATGCAAATAATATCTGCATAATAAGACTGTATTTTGTTCAATAAACTACCAATAAAGTACTTTTTTTTTACATTTTCAACTTCCTTTCTTATGTTTACTTATACGTCTCCAAGACCCAGTTTCCATTGTAATGGACACTTTACTTCTTTTCTAATGTTTACTTGCATGTCTCTAAGACCCAGTGTCAATTGTAATGGATCCTTCAGAAAATCATGAATTTAAAAGAAAAAAAGAAAAACTTTTGTGAATCTTATTTCACTACCTTCTGTTCAACAGGTACAGAATATCTGTTTCCAAAAAAATCAAGACAGTTGTCGCCAGGTGTCAGGAGGATATGCACTTACGGTACGGCTATCTGTATCGTTGAGGCACGTAAGCCTCCCCACCAACGGCAAGGTAGATGGTTCATGGGGGGAAAGCAAAGATAATGGAGCGTAATTACCATCGATCACTTATAATAGCTGTTGGTAGTTGGGGTAGGGAAGGGTTAACATAAAGGACGTGAAGGCTGTAGCTTCAGTATGTCACCCAGTCTCCAGATGATCGAAACATATGTGTCCGAGATATCAATTCAGTAAATGGAATAAGAGCAGCTGCACACCAGGTATCTAATGGAACAGTGACAATGACGTATGTACGGGGTCGTAAAACAGAGAGAGAGACACACTTTACACATACACTACGCAAAATAATATAATTAACGTAAATGTCTCCATAGGAATGGTCACTTTCCAGTGATATGACAGGAGCTATTATTTGAGGCAAATATGCCTCCTAATCGTTGGTTCTAAAATGTGTACCTTAAAACAGCTATGATTACTTGAATGAAATTTTCACTGGGCGATGGACGTCTGCTGATGTGTAACTTCGTGGCAGAATGAAACTGTGCACCGCACCGAGTCTTGATCTCTGGACTTTCGCATTTCGGGGCCAAATGGTCTACCAACTGATCTACATCTGCATGACTCACGAACATTCCTCACAGCTTTACTTCTGTCAGCATCTCGTCTCCCACCTTCCGAACTTCACAGGTATTGCCGGAAGTACAGATGTGAGGACAGGTTGTAACTCGTGTTTGGGTAACTCATTCGGTAGAGCACTTGCCCGCGAAAGGCAAAGGTCCAGAATTCAAGTCTCGATCCGCTACACAGTCTTAATCTGCCATTGAGTTTCAGCTCTGACTGCTTCTTCACTTGTTATATTCTGAAACGAATCTCTTCTACTATAAATTCTGTCCCCTCCACAGTTTGAGAGGTGATAGTATAAAGCAAAACAAGAAAAAATGGTGTAGTAAACATGAGCTCTAAAATGCGTATCTTAGGATCTGTGAGCCTTTGTTGTGAATCGCATATCTTATGCTGGAAAAAGTACTCACAGTTCTTAATGCATGCATTTTAAAGACCATGTATACTAGACATTTCTTGCTTCGAGTTATAGTCTCTGTAATATCCCTGAATATTGATCATGGGACGCTTTGTGTATACCCCACTGCGGTAAATAACTGAAAACAAACTTATTTTATGCCTCGTGATGACTGGGTGTTGTGTGATGGCTCTGAGCACTATGGGACTCAACTGCTGAGGTCATTAGTCCCCTAGAACTTAGAACTAGTTAAACCTAACTAACCTAAGGACATCACAAACATCCATGCCCGAGGCAGGATTCGAACCTGTGACCGTAGCGGTCTTGCGGTTCCAGACTGCAACGCCTTTAACCGCACGGCCACTTCGGCCGGCGTTGTGTGATGTCCTTAGGTTAGTTACGTTTAAGTAGTCCTAAGTTCTAGGGGACTGATGACCATAGCTGTTAAGTCTTATAGTGCTCAGAGCCATTTGAACCAAACTTATTTTACAACGTCCCGCCCGACTCGCAAGAGCAGCAAATGGCAGATGCCAAATAAGTACATTTCTCAGACAGAGACCTTACATGCGCCTTTGTGACGGCTGAAAGCATGTACACTGTTGTGCTAGGAACCAGGAGGGAGTGGTAAGGTGCTGGACCGAAATTTCTTTGCAAATTTTTTCAAAAAATTGTTCATTGCACGAAGTCTGAACTTTAATATGAAAGCTCAAATCTTAGTTTTCCTCTACAATAATATTATAATTTCTAAGCACACCAAGCTATAAGAATAACAGCTTAACAGTTTGATGGCAACGCACATGAAGTCAAGCTCAAATTATGAGTATTGCAGACTGAGTTTTACTAACGAAAAGATTTCATAACTTATACAAATTTCACACAACTTAAGTAACAACTATACAAGTGGAAGCCTGAGTTATGAAACAGTTGCTGCACTTCCGCAAGTTTTGACGTAATCGAGTTCCAGAAAATGAATTGCAGTTTCCACATAAATTATTAAAACTTGTGATGGTCCTTATAGCAAAGTTCAGTGCAGTGAACAGATTCTTAAAAGAGCAACAATAATTGTGTAACTTAACCTAGTGGACACCTTAGAATTTAAACTTGTATACACAAGTACCAGTCTCAGGTATAAAGTCTTTTCAAACGATATCTACACTGATGTTCCAAAGAAAATGGTATACGCGTGCGAGATATGTAAACAGGCAGAATACGGCGTTGCGGTCGGCAATACCTATATAAGACAACAAGTGTCTGGCGCAGTTTTTTGATCGGTTACTTCTGCTACAGTGGTAGGTTATCAAGATTTAAGTGAGTTTAAACGTGGTGTTATAGTCAGCACAAGTGCGATAGGACACAGCATCCCCGAGGCAGAGATGAAGTTGGGATTCTCCCTTACGATCATTTCACGAATATCAGCAATCCCGTAAGACGCCAAACCTCCGAAATCACTGCGGCCGCAAAAATGTGCTGCAAGAACGGGACTAACGATGACTGGAGAAAATCGTTCCTTCGTGACGGAAGTGCAACCCTCCAGCAAATTGTTGCAGATTTCAATGCCGGGCCATCAAAAGGTGTCGGCGTGCAAAACGTTGAACGAAACAACATCGACATAGGCTTTCGGAGCCGAAGGACCGCTCGTGTACTCTTGATGGCTGCACGACACAAACCTTTACGCCTTGCCTAGGCCCGTGAACACCGACGTTGGACTGCTGATGACTGCAAACATATTGCCCGGTAGCGTGCTCGCCGGGTCCCTACACGATATCAGGCACACGTGTAGCAGTTTCTTTGATTCTTCAGTGTATCTGTAAGAGCTCAACCATATGATCAGAAACGATCCAAGCAAATATTAGTGACAGCTTAGAATTAAATAGCGATTTTCTGGAACCACCATAGATTAGCTTACAGCATGACAACCTAAAACACTGACCGCTTTGTGGAGGACTCTCTAAAAGAAAGCAACTGACACGTAGCGTAGATTTCTAGACCAACTAGAGTTAACCCGGTGGTGACAGGGTAAGAGAGCAAGAATAATTGACAGGGCTGCCATAATAATCTGCCACAATGTCCCCAGTTCGTTGTCGACTCCACAAGAGTATGCTTCACAGACTCCTGATCTATTCTCCAGGATGCCAACAGAGCCCATCGAGACACTCGTGCCCCGGCAATGGCAAGCCGGACCGCGCTATTACAAATGTAACAGCCACCTTAGACGCACTACAACTGTCTACCCCAGCGCCTGTATTAACAATCCGCGTCATTCGCGGCACCTCACGGGAGCCGCTACTCAACCCACGGCAACGAGCACGAGCCCAAATGACCTGCTCTCATTACACAAGAAACCGTCACACGACAACATTTCGAGAGAACAACCGATTTTTCCAGTAAGTCAGAAGGTAGCGCAAAATCACCGCAACAGAAGCAAGCAAGCCAGACGGCTCACATACACACTCCTTGGTATTTCCCTGGGAGATTTATGTGGTCCTCAATGTTACTGAGAAGTTCCAAGACATCTTACAGTCTTACAAGTCAATGAGGTCTCATGAAGTGTAGTTGACGCCAAAAGAAGGAGGATCCGAAGCTTCTCTGTACAGCTAAAATTTTTAAGCGCCCAACAAAGGTTTTATTGACGCGTGTGTCAATCAGTGTCACTCTCCTCAGGGATTACGCCACTGGAGGGCACGAAAAAAGGCGGTTGAAATAGTATAAACATCCTCTGACGCTTACGATCGCACTCTAATTTCGTTGGTTAGTTTTGAACGGTCCCTAGTGGTTCCACTCTGTACACCAGAGAAAAAACTTCGGTCGCACTGTGCTTCAAATTGGTGCGACCATATTCAGTGAGGTTCATGGCTTACTATGCACTTAGAGAAGTGATATATCTTCTGTGAGAGTGTCGGCAGTTTCAAAAGTTGGAAACAACGTTGTCCTGTTACTCATCGCACTGCGAACTGTCGTTTCAGACAGTGAAATCTATGCGAATAAACAAATCGAGGGAAGGGGTGCTTCGATTGACGCCCTTCTTGCCATGTTTGCGGCCTTTTCTTGCCGATCCCGAGCGGCAGTGTGTCTGACATAAGAATACCGCGTATTTCAACACTGAGCTTCGAGATGCTGTTCTCCATTGCGGAGGCGATTTGTAAGAGGCAGGGGGGGGGGGGAGGTGAAACACGTCCACAGCGGTATCGTGTTGAATCTTGGCGCTTGTGTGACATCAGTAACCAATCTTACATATTTGAGTTCCGGTCTCCTTTTCGCATGCGTCGACGCTTTGCTGTTTGAAATTCCCCGATAAGGAGAGTGTCGTCGTAGGCCACCGAGCCTTTGCACCATTGTAGCACCGTTGAGCCAGTGTTGAAACTTACGAATAGGAGACAATTATGGAGTTTTGAGAAAGTGAGCCTTTAATTGTCTCTCGTCGTGCAGCGGGATCGCTTAAGACGCAAGTAAAAAACCGCTATAGAGAAGAAAATACATTTTTTACATAACGCTGAAGTATAGTACAATATCAGAAACGCACGTAACACGGTAAAATGCAATATTAAACAGCAGTTTCCAGTTTGAACTAGGCGAAATGCTGGAAAAAAAGAAAAATATTTGTTGTCTGCAGCTGACAAGCTGTTCAAAACTCATAAAACCATCGGTATAAAATTTCTTATTTTTTTCATACTTAATTCCATGTCTCATTTTCAGCACATCATAAATGCATAACATTTCACGGCCCAGTTGTGTAATATTTGTGTTTACTACATATGTGTACCAACACAAAAATGTAACATCTAGTTATCGTTCCATCATATACAAACTCTATGCCGAAGTACACATAGCCTGCACGTGATCTTATGACGACATGAAAATTTTCATACATTGCAATAAACTAAAACCCACTGAAGGTAGCACAGAAGGTGCTTAATAAAAACCAACAGTCTCTTTCGTAAGAAATAATTCTGTCCAATTCTTCTTTGCGACAACAGTACGTAAAAGGGGCTGTTGTTGTTGTTGTTGTGGTCTTCAGTCCTGAGACTGGTTTGATGCAGCTCTCCATGCTACTCTATCCTGTGCAAGCTTCTTCATCTCCCAGTACTTACTGCAACCTACATCCTTCTGAATCTACTTACTGTATTCATCTCTTGGTCTCCCTCTACGATTCTTACCCTCCACGCTGCCCTCCAATGCTAAATTTGTGATCCCTTGATGCCTCAAAACATGTCCTACCAACCGATCCCTTCTTCTAGTCATGTTGTGCCACAAACTTCTCTTCTCCCCAATCCTAATCAATGCCTCCTCATTAGTTACGTGATCTACCCACCTTATCTTCAGCATTCTTCTGTAGCACCACATTTCGAAAGCTTCTATTCTCTTCTAGTCCAAACTAGTTATCGTCCATGTTTCACATCCATACATGGCTACACTCCATACAAATACTTTCAGAAACAACTTCCTGACACTTAAATCTATACTCGATGTTAACAAATTTCTCTTCTTCAGAAACGATTTCCTTGCCATTGCCAGTCTACATTTTATATCCTCTCTACTTCGACCATCATCAGTTATTTTACTCCCTAAATAGCAAAACTCCTTTACTACTTTAAGTGTCTCATTTCCTAATCTAATACCCTCAGGATCACCCGATTTAATTTGACTACATTCCATTATCCTCGTTTTGCTTTTGTTGATGTTCATCTTATATCCTCCTTTCAAGACACTGTCCATTCCGTTCAACTGCTCTTCCAAGTCCTTTGCTGTCTCTGACAGAATTACAATGTCATCGGCGAACCTCAAAGTTTTTACTTCTTCTCCATGAATTTTAATACCTACTCCGAATTTTTCTTTTGTTTCCTATAACTATAACTATAAAAAATTATTACTGTAGAAGAAAATGAAAAATTAATAAAGAATATTTCAGACAGCCTCGAATAAATGTAATAATTTTACAGAAAATTCACTAATGTTTATACGGTGAATAGTCTAATAACACGAGCAATAGCATTAAGAATAGGTCCGTCTCCATGAACAAACTAAACATCTTGGAAACAACATTACGAGGAGCTAAAGGACAAAGAAAATGATCCGTATTATCTTCGAATTAAGTTTAAGCAGCCAGACAGCAATGACTCACAAGGCCGCAAGTTCAATCCTCAGTAGGGCTCATTTGAAAATATTGTGTTAACAATTACGACAGAAACAAATTACCTGCTAATCACTCACTATGCGCATCAGTAGGATAACAGAAAATGAGTGTCCGGGAGGCGCTGAAATTAACCTTCTGTGGGATATATGTGTTACAACCCCTCGAGCTCAAGAGCTGTAATATGTCAGAACGACCGAGACATACGATTTGGAGAGGGAGGGTGACTCACGCCGGAGCGTGCGGAGAAACACCGGCAAGAGTGTCATATTATTCATTTCATCGAAGGTACACAGCCGACCTTTCGCTGATTCAATCGAAGACGCCGAGCAGCGTTCGTGCATGAGACAGTGCTTATGCCAATGCCGGAATCTGCAGTGTCGTCATCCGGTTGATCAGACTTGCGGACGTAGCGCTCTTATTCACGCCTCAGCTATGGGGGCAGCCGCGTGCGTTAGTTGCGGCGATAGCCTGCGACACAGCTGACTGCTCCCTCAATTGCAACTCGTGGACCCCACGCTGATGGGAAACAGCCATCCGCTGTCGTTGTAGTGAGATTTAGCAGCTTTGGCAGTCTGCCCAGGGCAGGTCGATCTGTGACCGCAGACAGCTCGCTACCCTGGAGGCGGCGTGTTCGCACCCCGGCCCCGCCCTTCCAGATGGCAGCTTGCAGTCTGCTGGACGATATCACCCGGAGGCCAGTTGTCCTCTAGCTCCTTGCGCCAGTGCAGCTCAAGTTGTGGCCGCCCTTGACACATCTACGGCGCCTCTGTGCAGTGGAGGTTGGAGTTATTTTCAACGGACCGGTTGGCCGCCGATGTCCATCACCAGAACTGGTTGTGGTTGGCCTGCAGCTTAAACAACCGTCATTATTATCCGGTTCTAGACGCAGACAGAATTGTGACATGACTGACCGCTTTTAGCCTCCGAGCTCGCTTATTTATAGGTCTTCTCACTACGCCTCTGACGTAGTTTCTCTGCAGGGGACAAGTAGACTGCTCTTTAGCAATTATCACTTCAGCTTCCCTCAACCCGCTTTAGTCCCTCCACACAGGTCACTAGGCGCTACTGCAACTGCAACGTATGAGTTTCTCACAGCGCATCAGTGCCCGGTGCTGCCGTGGTTACTTCTCAATTGTATACAGTGTCTGTTGGGACGTACCTTCTCGCCTGTGAGCGGTGACGTAAACCAGCCTCACATAATCGTTTGCTAAATATCAACATAACCAGCGCTATCAGCCTCGCCGTTGGGAGCCCGTAAGATCCCCTCAACATCTCCCACGTCTGCCATCTGATTTGCCAGTTTGTCCCAAACCACTACTTTCCAGGCGTAGCTGCGCGAAGTTTGCAAAAATTCTCCAGATCCAAAACTGTACTTATTCGTGGACCAGCATACCTCCTCCCTTCCAAGAGCATTCATCCTGACTCTTTAATATCGTGTTTCCATTCAATTACCTTAACTCTAATAATATACATACTGAGGACAATCTCGTGTATTCTCCATAAAGCTCTGCCGCTCACGCTTTTCTACTCCCTGTACCCATTATCATACCTTACACACTAACTAAGACCTTAAGACGAATTGCTTCCCCACCAATGTTGGTCAGCCATTTTACTGGTAATTGGTGTGTTGCAACGTCCATAGCCTGTACCCTCTTGTGTCCTACCCAGAAATACTGTACGCAAAAGTATGCTACGAACACGCCACAACTGGTGGCCGATACGCTCACCACTATACTTTCTGCTCTTGTTCTTCCCAGGAATAGTGTACATGCCGCCACGTTTGTTCCATCGAAATTTCCTCTTGCTTGAACCCTGTTAACCTGTTCAAGAATGGTAAAAGCTCTGGACTGAGTGTGTCATTTAAATATATTAAATTTTGTGTGGGTAATACCTTCACAGATCCTTCTCGCCAATAGAACTTATTCCGCAATAATGTCACAACGGTTGAGCCTTTAAGTGTAGTCTGAAGATGAAAATCCATCTTGACTATCTCACAAATCGTTCCTTCTTCACAGCAATTCAACCATACAGTTTCCGGTTTGAATACGGAGCATAACCAGTGTGTTCACACACTGTGGAAGTACGTTTGGGCTTTCAGATGCACCGTCCCATATCTCGTCCCATTTACTCCCCACAGAAACAAACTCACTTCACATGTTCAAATATCTATCCGTACTTGGCCCTAAGTACAGATCACAAATTACTTTCTTAACTTCTCCCTCTTTCGAGACGCAATCCGGATAAAACTATCAGTAATAGCAACATGAGAAACTGACAACACCAAATATCACTATGGAAAAAATACGTATTACTTGATGTACAAAAAAGCTTAGAATTGTACAACTTTCATACGCCACCTTAACCTATAGGTCACATCATGCGCCTTACGTTAGCTCATCAATTCCAGGCTCCTTATTTTTACCCCTTGTAACTTTCACCTCCTGGTTAGTTGAAGATAACTTTGGTATTACACCCTTCACCATTCCTTTACACGGTTTTATGCGACTGATGTGTATAACAGACTTCTTTGTGGTGAACTATACCTTCACAATGATTGATGACATCATGTCCATGACCTGGTATGGTCCCTGGTATTTTGTTAATAATTTCTTCGTTTTCCGTTTTGACATATAAGGACTAGTGACCACTACCCATTGCTCCACGTGGTATTATGGCAATTTGCCCATGCGTGTGTTCAGTTGTTCCTGGCGTTCTAGCGCCTTCGTGTTTACCTTTTGCACATTCCTCCTAACTTCCTTAATTCTTCTGGCAAAATGTTTCACCGGCTCACCATCCGGTCCCAGTTTAGGAATCAAAACGTCGAAAAGGCAGATGATATTTTCCTGCCGTACACCACCTCTAATGGCAACAAGCCCGTTACAGTATTATTCTTCGAAACAAATGCAAACTGTAGACAAGGTAAATATGCGTACCAGTTGTCGTTCCTGGAACCTACGTAAGAGTTCAACATCTTTGCAATTGTCGTGTGTATTCATTTCGTTCTCACAATGGTCTGGGGATGAAACGGACTTACCTGTATCATTGGTTCATTAACTCCAAGACAGAATTCACATCTTGGTCCATAATTATGGTCTCAGGCACCCCAAACTTAAATATTCAGTTGCTTACTAGCACCTGCGCCACTGTACTGGCCCATTGGTCTGGCATTGGTAACATTACTAATAATATAGACAAATAATCTACGATCATCAGAACGTACCTATTTCTTGCGGGTGATTTATGAAAAGGACAGAGGTCATCCGACCCTAGCATAGAAAACGGATTGCACTTTCCGATGGGTAACGTCGGCCTTCTGTGTGCCTGGCGCACAGTCCTTAACATACCACTCCTCATCATGCTTCCTGTTCCTCCACCAAAATTGCTCTGCTACATGTGGTTTGTCGCACGTCGTCCACCATGACCTGACAACATATAGTCGTGACGTTGCTGCAAAACTTAATTTCGAAAACACTCTAGAATCAACACACGTGGTCCACACCTCTTTGTTCTACACAACAAACCCTCATGCGTAATGCAATGTGGCTCTGAGATAAATGCCTGGCACTCCTCGTCCCTTGCTATTCCTGCTGCCAGTCTCCAATGCTCTTCCATAGCGTACTTAACATCGCTATCCCGCAGGATAACGACTCCGGATCTGCGCGTGATCTCTCTGACTTAGGGGCTACCCTATACTCGATTTCACTACGCTTGAGTGCCCACCGAGTCAGTCTAGTAGTTGAAGCTTTCAAACCAAGCAACCATTTCAATGAGGCATGGTGTATCTGACTCACGATTTAGTTCGAAATCTATCTCCCTCACGCCCTAAAACTACTCTGTTAACGCTTGCACTTGTCGAGCTAAAGCAGAAACTTCATGTGCGCGACTTGTACGTGTTTCCACCATTTTGGGAACTCAACTTCCAACTTAATTTTACTTACTCTTTTTCCATAAAGACAAAACACAAACTCCCATTTAACCTTACAAAAATGTAATCACAAATTAATTCCTCCGGCAAATCATAGTCCATCTACACTCAATACAACTACCAGACATATGACCAATATGCCTGCATATAGAAAAAAATAGCTACTACAGCTCTGGTACACGGCATCTCGTGCCGAGACAAATGGCAAAATGAACACTTCGCTGGCACTAAACTATCACGTGCATCATTCCCTCTGATCAAAGGTAAGTCCACGGGTTCCTGAGCCTTCACAAAAGAAACTCTAAACATCGTGAACATTAGCTCGCACCACATACTCTGACGAGGAGAGTAAACATAAAAAATAACGTAAATCAAACTTAGAATCACCGCACCACCATTGTGCTGAGCTGTTATCACCCAGACTACGTCAGATGCTACTGCCTCACTCACCACTCGCCAAAACCAGCTCTCTCACCAAAACGTAATACTGGACGTGGATGAACACTTTCCGTTGCAAAGTATTGCGTTTGAAAACGAAACGACCACTTTCTGGCACCAAATTGTACAATCCCTAGAGCTCAGGGGTTGTAATATGTCAGGACGACCGAGACGTATGGTTTGGAAAGAGAGAGGTGACTCACGCTGAAACGGGCAGAGAAATATCGGCAAGTGTGTCATTGACTTTATCGAAGGCACACAGCCGGCCTTTCGCTGATGCCGATGAAGGCGCCACACATCGTGAGTGCGTGGGTCAGCCCCAGTGCCAATGCCAGAACCTGCAGCGTCCAATTCAGGCCAAGCTACGTGGCCGCCGTATGCTTCGGCTGCGACACAGCTGACTGATCCCTCAAGCGCAACTCATGAGCCCCATATAGAGCGCCGAACTGATACAGTCGTCCGCCGTCGTTTCAATGAGACTTAGCAGCTCTGGCCGTCCGCCCAGGGCAGTTCTCCAGTGACCGCAGACAGCTCCGTACCCGGGAGTGGGACAAGTGGAATGTTCCTCAGCACGCTCCGGCCCTTACACACAGGTAGCTAGGCGCTGTTGTAACTGCAACGTATGGGTTCTTCACAGCACATGAATGTCCTATGCTGCCCTGAATACTTCACACTTGTACACAGTGCCTGCCAGGGTGTGCCTTCCCGCTTGCGAGCGGTGTCGTAAACAGGTGTCTCTGAATTGTTCGTTAAATACCAACTTCCCCGGCGCCTGCCATCTCTGCCATCCGATGAGCCCTTCACTACTACCTTCCAGCCATACCGGAGCGAAATTTACAATAAGTCCCCAGAATCACTCCTGTCCTTATTCGTGGCGCAGCATATGTATTACACTTCACAAAACGGACATCTTCGACATTCGATAAACGTTCAAAAGAAGCAATATACTTTCAACATGAACGTAAAATGAGATATTGTGCCTTATAATGATCACTATAGTTCGCACTATCAATATCGAAGGCAAACGCTTTGGGGGAGTTAGAACGGTGCAGCACGTTCAGTTAGGTAACCACTCTTAAAGAATCACACTGGGGTATCGGAGTGATGAGTACTGATCGAATGCGATGGCATGCAACTGAATGTGAAACAGTCTATCGTGGAGCTTAGCGTGAAATTGGCTGTCTTTTAAGGCGTAGCTGTAGATAGTGCAATAGTATGTTTCATAGGCATTGAAATAACAATCGTCCGGGGGCTGAATTGGTCCAGTGGTTCCAGGTCCTATGAACTGCAATGTCACACACTTTTCAGGAGGGATAGTTTGCGGTAAAGGAGTATGATTGTTATTTGCAGAACAGGACTCAAGCAAAAGCAAGTTATCTTCACCAGCTGGTGGCCAAAAGCAATGCTCATAACATAATATGCAGTTCTCTTACGCCCACTTAACGACTCGTGCTTGCTATGACGTAGGTATCTCTACTGCCCTTGCAAGATCACGCACACTAGAAATAATCGTAGCGGGCAGAGAACTTCAAACTTCTCGCGACACAGTCAATAACTTTCCAGCCAACTTAACATCCAGATTAAGTCGGCATAATTGTGTACGGATGCGTTAATGCACTGGTTTTTAGTGATTTTGATACAACCCTCTTGGTATCTCCAATTTGTTGGAATCCTCTCGCATGGATTTCCTTTTCAATTCCCGATTGGTCGGAGATGAAAACGAATTCCTCTCTAAGTGTTGAGATAAGTTTGTTTATCTCATCTACAAATTTTCTCGCCGATTCCGGTGATCGCTGAGCATCGTCAAATTGACGCCTTGTCTGAAATTTCATTATCTGACGTCTTCCAATTCCGTAAAACTATTTGAAGTTAAGCAGCCATCCACTGCTTGCCTTGAATTCACTGTCATTTATGTCGCTCGCAATTTGATGTTCATAACATAGTAGTTCACTAACATGCACATCCGTAAATTGGATCGAGCATCTGGAAACGCACAAACACCAGGTTTGGTAACAAATGGGCTTTGCTTTGTCTTGAACATCCGTACTTTTTCTTATACAGTGCACGGTCATAATGGTAGAAACTCATTCAAAATCGGTTCAAAATTATTTCTTTACTAAGCTGCAGATGATCTTCCACACACGTAATTACATGCACAAGTGCCGCTCCCTGTCCAGTAAATATGATGATGAACTATATGACTCGATACCTGTCTCAGTATCAAAATGGTTCAAATGGCTCTAAGCACTATGGGGCTTAACATCTGAGGTAATCAGTCCCCTAGACTGAGAAATACTTAAACCTAACTAACGTAAGGACACCGCAAACACCCATGCCCGAGGCAGGCTTCGAACCTGCGGCCGTAGCAGTTGTGCTGCGGCTATAACCGCTCGGGCATAGAGGCCGGCTGTCTCAGTATCACTTTCACTTGTTAAGCAAGTATCGTCAACATTGTACTTCTCATGTACATTGTCCGCACAGTCAAACGTATACGACACCACACATTTCACTGACTCATCTTACACAAACGCCAATAATTCATCTGCCACTTTTTTCGCACTCTCTGAGGAAATGCCAACTTCGGCAACTGTTGTTTTAGATGTAATGCAATAATTCCTTTTTTCGTGGTCGACATTGCTCTGCTTTGTATCAACAGTACTGTTGTGAGTTACACACTGACTAAGCAGTTCAACCACACACCGTAGCCTTAAACTGTGCTCATTACTGGATACCATTGCCGCCTTTAGCAGCCAGTATTGTAGTTGCATAGCAGGCAACATGTGGAGCGTCGAATGCCGTAAACAGCACTAGCCTTTACCGACCTCGTAGTCAAGGGGTTCCTTGTCAGAGGTCGGTTACGTACTTTCTTTCACTAACAGTACTTCCTCATAGGTACACTATGTGATCAAAAATATCCGGACACCCCAAAAACCATACGTTTTTCATAATAGGTGCACTGTGCTGCCACCTACTGCCAGGTACTCCATATCAAAAATGGTTCAAATGGCTCTGAGCACCATGGGACTTAACTTCTGAGGTCATCAGTCCCCTAGAACTCAGAACTATTTAAACCTAACTAACCTAAGTACGTCACACACATCCATGCCCGAGGCGGGATTCGAACCTGCGACATTAGCGGTCGCGCAGTTCCAGACTGTAGCGCCTAGAACCGCTCGGCCTACTCCATATCAGCGACCTCAGTAGTCATTAGACATTGTGAGAGAACAGAATGGGGCGCTCTGCGGAACTCACGAACTTCGAATGTGGTCAGGTGATTGGGTGTCACTTGTGTCATACGTTTGAACGCGAGACTTCCACACTCCTAAACACCCCTAAGTCCACTGTTTCCGCTGTGATAGTGAAGTGGAAACGTGAAGGGACACGTACAGCACAAAAGCGTACAAGCCGGCCTCGTCTGTTAACTGACAGAGACCGTGGACAGTTGAAGGTAGTAGGCAGACATCTATCCAGACCACCACACAGGAATTCCCAACTGCATCAGGATCCACTGCAAGTACTATAACGGTTAGGCGGGAGGTGAGAAAACTTCATGGTCGAGCGGCTGCTCATAAGCGACACAACATGCCGGTAGATGCCAAATGACGCCTCGCTTGGTGTAAGGAGCTTAAACATTGGACGACTGCACACTGGAAAAACGTTGTGTGGAGTGACGAATCACGGTACACAATAAGGCCACCCGATGGCAGGGTGTGGTTGTGGCTAATGCACGGTGAACGTCATCTACTAGCGTGTGTAGTTCCAACAGTAAAATTCGGAGGCGGTGGTGTTATGGAGTGGTCGTGTTTTTCATGGAGGGGGCTTGCACCGTTTGTTATTTTGCGTGGCACTATCACAGCACAAGCCTACATTGATGTTTCAAGCACCTTCTTGCTTCCCAATGTTGAAGAGCAATTCGGGGATGGCGACTGCATCTTTCAACACGATCGAGCTCCTGTTCATAATGCACGGCCTGTGGCGGAGTGGTTACACGACAGTGGGCTGGCCTGCACAGAGTGCTAACCTGAATTGCAAAGCACATCTTTGGGATGTTTTGGATCGTCGACGTCGCCTCACGCCTCACCGACCGACTTCGATATCACTCCCCATTCTCCAAGAAACCGTCCAGCACCTGATTGAACGGCTGCCTGCGAGAGTGGAAGCTGTACTCTAGGCTAAGGGTTGGTCAACACCATGTTGAATTCTAGAATTACCGTCGCAGGGCGCCACGAACTTGTAAGTCATTTTCAGCCAGGTGTCCGAATACGTTTGATCACATAATGTACCTACAGGTATAGGCTGATGCTAGACCGCTATGCCTAGGTTTTGGATCCAGCAACGTGATATATTTTATAATACGTCTACTGTGCACACTTACAAAACAATATTACTGTAATTATAAGAAATATATAAATTAGAGCGGCCAGCAACGCTTGTCTGCGGTTTACTATCACTATGTTCCCCTTAAGTATCGACATTAGCAAGGGATCGATGGAGCCTTTTTATTTACTTTTCCGTTTCCTGCTACAGCTGTTTTACAATTTTAATTTATTTTCTGTCTCTGTTCTATCTTTCTCAGAAATTGTGTACCGGAAGTTCTGTTTATGAATAATAACTTTTTACGAACCACATATCCGAAATTTAATTTGACAATCATCGTGTTGCTTTCTCTCTCCCCATTGTGCTTGTATTTTCGACTTCCATTTCTCGACAACGCATAGGTTGTCTACGGCTTTTATAAATCGAATAAAATTTTGTTGTTTGGTTCGAAAATATTTAATTCATTAGCATCATTCGTGATGATAGGTTTATGGGTGTACTCCAGTTGGTATTCTTAGTGTGCATTTCTGCGACCCTTTGATCAAGTGTCTCAGCCAAATGACACCTGTTTGCTGCTCTATTATCTGCACTGTGAACACAGATGATGTTTTTCGTCCCGCGTTTTTCGTGTAAAGCGTCAGCGCCATTTCGATTAAGCGAGTTTGCCAGAAGCAGACAAAGTGTGTCGAGGCAACGAAGTTTGCCCGGAGCACGATGTGTTTTGCAGCGCGCCGCTGTGCAAAGGAATTCCAGGAGCAGCCGGAATAAATAAAGGGGCGCCGAGCAGCCCGAGACGTGGCCGCGATTTATGGCCGCTCGCTGCGACGGACGTGAGTCTGCCGCGCAAAAATCCCAAGGCGGCCCGCTCTGCGGCGAGAGAGGCACGCCGCCGGATTCTAACGACCTGGTAGCACTGCTAGGAAATTTCAATTTTGTTTCTCTATAGGATACGGACTAAAACCCTCTCAGTTCACTGAATATGGCTCTGAGCACTATGGGACTCAACATCTATGGTCATAAGTCCCCTAGAACTTAGAACTACTTAAACCTAACTAACCTAAGGACATCACACAACACCCAGTCATCACGAGGCAGAGAAAATCCATGACCCCGCCGGGAATCGAACCCGGGAACCCGGGCGAGTTCACTGAATAACTCGGGGGCGTGTTCCAAATGGTACGGTTAAAAAATCAGGGAAACTGTACCTTAAAACAAATAGATCAGAAGATACGAACACGATATTTCATTCAGTTGCTCTTATTCGAGGTGATGTTTGCGGATGCTGTCCGTCCGATCAATAATTTCTACTATAAAGATTATCATTCTGAGCCCATAAAGATTACCGAGTGAGGTAGCGCAGTGGTTAGCATTCGGGAGGACGACGGTTCAATTCCGCGTCCGCCCATCCTGATTTAGGTTTTCCGTGATTTCCCTAAATCCCTCAAGGCAAATGCCGGGATGGTTCCTTTGAAAGTACACGGCCGACTTCCTTCCCCGTCCTTCCCTAATCCGATGAGACCGATGACCTCGCTATTGGTCTCCTCCCCCAAAACAACCCAAACCCAACCCCACAAAGATTTTATTTGTAGGCTACGCCGATATCGACTCCTTGCCCATTTTCAGTGGACATGTAAGTTATTTATGTGGGTGATCGCAACTTAACCTAGAAATAGTTAAGAGATCTCTTTAGAAAAGTTTGTGGTGGAAGCCTAATCCCCATTTACTGTGTGATCAGTGTACAACCAGCTTTGCGACAATTAATTGCATCTTCAGCTTAATTTGGCTGTATTACATTAAGTCATTAAGCCAACAGGATCTCCCAACGTTCTATAAGGCACGTTGTATAAGGAATATTTTCAGCAGCCCATAATGTTCTTGGCTAACAGCTGTTAAAAAGCCACCTGCACAGCAAAGCTTCTGTAGGTAAAAATATTACGAGCCCGCACTTTATCTAGTTGTTGCTTCCTAGTAACTGATGCTGTTTTCAACTTCTATACATCTGAATCGTTTTATTATTTTTTTTTTTTATTTTTTGCAGGTAATGGACATTTTTATAGAACTGACAGAGACAATGTGTGAGACACCAGCGATTCTCGTTAACAGATTCTTGTTAACAGAGTAGCGAGATGTATTTACATCTACATCTACATCTGCATCTATATCTACATCTGTACCCTTCAGGGTACCTTATGGATAGTGGCACAGGGTACTTCTGGTACCAGTTTCGTATCTGTTCCTATTTGTTTCATTCACGAATTGTGCGTGAGTGGAGTGAAGGTCGATAAACGTGCGTATGAGGCCTAACCTCTGTTTTTTCTCGCCGTAATTATTCCGCAAGTAATATGTTGTCCAACTCATCTTTTAACGAACGCTTTCGAGAATTCAGCTCGTGCATAAGGATCCTGTTTCATCCAAGTGAGTGCGAGGACGGAAGTCCAGTCTTTAGTAAACCTCATTTGAAAATGTTAACAATTACGATGGCCTGGCCGCAGTGGTAACACCCGTTCCCCTCAGATCACCGAATTTAAGTACGTCGAGGTGGACTAGCACTTGGTTGGGTGACCGGTCTGCCAAACACTGTTGGCAAGTAGGGTGCAGCCAGCCCTTGTGAGGCTAACTGAGGAGCAGACTGACTGAGAGTTAGGCTCTCTGATCTCGTAAACTGACGTAGTGCTGGAGGAGAGCCGCCGAGCGATGCGGTTGGGCCTTGATGGCCTTTTCGAGAGGAGTTCAGTTTTTTTTTTCTTTTAATTACTCCTCATGTGCGTCAGGAGGTCGACTCGAGGAGTTCAGTTTTTTTTTTTTTTTAATTACTCCTCATGTGCGTCAGGAGGTCGACTCGAAGAGATTGTCCAGGAGGTGCAGCGATCAACCTTCTGTGGAATGTACGCACTACACTTCGCAAAAGGGGTACCGTCGACATTTAAGAAATGTTCAATACAAGCCATTAACACCGAATGAAAAATAACGCGCCAGGATGACGTACAAATAGTGCAGGACGTTCGCCTAGATATCCACTCTTAAAGAGTGCAGATGGGATCATACTGGCGTAACGATGTCATGAGAAATGATGGAACGTGATAGCATGCAAGGGAATGCGAAAAAATCTGTGACCGAGCTTACCGTGAAACTGGCTATCTTTTAAGGCGTAGCTGGAGATGAAGCGATGATATGTTTTATAGTCTTGGAAAAAATTTGTTCAGCGGTTAAAGGTGCTATGAATTGCACTGTCACAGATTTTCGGGAGTGATAGTTTGCTGTAACGGAGTACAATTTTTACTCTCAGAGTAGAAATCAAGCAAAAGCAAGTTATTTTGATCAGTCGTTCTTATTACAGTATTATGCAGGAAATAAGAGACAAGATTAAAATCTCTAAATGCTCTCGTGTAGAAAACTGCTGGAAGGAACAAGCAAACTGCTGAGGCCATAAAAGACATAGTTCACAGGAAAAAATTAGATGCGATTTGGAATTCAATAACATTCCTTCTTTGTACCTGTCAAATTACTAGTTGAAGAAAGATTTAGAAGAGTCCAATGTAGATTTAAACTACAAGATAAAAATGAAGATGGATGTTATCAAAACCACGCTAAGCAAAAATAAAAAAAAATGTACACTTAAGAGACAAAGAAACTGGTACACCTACCTAATGTCGTGAAGGGCCCCCGCGAGCATGCAGAAGTGCCGCAAGATGACGTGACATGGACTCGACTAATGTCTGAAGTAGTGCTGGAGGGAATTTCCATCATGAAGCCTTCAGGGCGGAACATAAGTTCGTAAACGTTGCTACCTCTTGATCATGGGGTCCCATGTTCGATTTCCGGCCGGGTTGGGGATTTTCTCTTCCTGTGGACTGCGTGTTTGTGTTGTCCTCATCATTTCATCATCAGCATCATCATTGGTGACAGTGGCTAGATAAGACTGTCTAAAAATTGAACTATGTAAAAACTGAGTCTTTGTATGGGTGCTGATGACCACGCAGTTGAGGGCCCCACAAACCGAACATCATCATCATAAATCCCTAAGAGTGCGAGGGGTTATAGATATTTTCTGAACAGTTCGTTGCAAGGCATCCGAGATATGCTCAATAATGTTGTCTGGAGAGTTTTGTGGCCGGCGAAAGTGTTTAAACTCAGACGATTGTTCCAGGAGCCACTCTGTAGGAATTCTGGACATGTGGAGTGTCGCATTCTCCTACTGGAATTGCCAAAGCCCGTCGGAATGCACAACAGAAACGAAAGAATGCAGGTGATCAGACAGGATGGTTATGTACATGTGACCTGTCAGACCTCTATCGAGACATATCAGGAGTCCCATACTACCCCAACTGCACCCACCGCTGATTATTACAGAGCCTCCACCGACTTGGCATGAAGGATCCATGCATTCAAGAGGTTGTCTCCATACCTGTACACCTCCATCTCCTCGATACAATTTGAAACGAGACTCGCCCAACTAGGCAACATGTTTACAGTCATCAACAGTGCAATGTTGGTGTTCACAGGCCCAGGTGAGGCGTAAAGCTTCGTGTCGTGCAGTCATGAAGGGTACACGAGAAAACCTTCGGCTCTGAAAACGCATATCGATGATGTTTCCTTGAATGGGTCGCAAGCTGACATTTTTTGATGGCTCAGCATTAAATCTGCTGTAGTTTGCAATTCAGTTACGTTGAATTCTCTCCAGTTGTCGTTGGTCCTGTTCTTACAGTATCTTTTTTCGGTCACAGCGATGTCGGACATTTGATGTTTTACTGGATTCCCGATATCCGCAGTACACTCGCGAAATGGTCGTACGGAATTGCCGACTGCAGCTCCGTATTCTGCCTGTTTCCATATCTCTGTCTTTGAATACCCATGCCTATACCAGTTTATATGGCGCTTCAGTGTATATGTAGAAGTCAATAAAGACATTGTATAAAAATATTAGTTTTTAGATTTTTCCCAAAAATACAAAGAAAAAGAGTGCTATTTACGAGATTCAGTTTGTATATGATGTGATCCTGAAAAGTAGTTGAAACTAGGAATCTGAAAGCAAGGAGGGGGAAGTTAATGGAGGGAAGAGGAGGCAATAGGTGGGGTGGCGATGGGATGGGAGGGACTGGGAAGGGTGGGCTGAGGAGGGTAGTACAGGAGAGGACAGGAGAGTGGAGTGGAGAGTGTGAGGCCCAAGAGGCCCCTCTGGTGGTGATGTGAAATAAGTAAACTTGTATATGGACCAGTAAAGGGGAAGGGAGGATAGGAGGGAGGAGGGGTGGTGTGGGAATGAGAGGGGGGAAGAGCACCGAATATGGGAGGCAGATGAGAGGTAATGGGAGGGGAGGTGCTGGGAGAGGAGTAGGCAGGGAAGGTGAGGAGGATGGAGGGGCAGGGAGAGGACAGGATGTTGGAGGGAATGGAAGGGCAGCAGTGGGCTGGAGATGCAGGTAGGGAGGGGATGGGGTGGGTGGGGAGAGTATTAGAGGTAGTGGCATTGTTGTGAACTGTCAGTTGCTTCCTGTACTTCAGTGTGAACACACAAGATTTGGTATTCAATAAATAAATAAATTTGAATTTCCGACCATTTTCAATTTCCCACAAAAATGTACATTTCCAGTGATTTCCAGGAGTTTGGGTGGAGGGGGAGAGGGGAGGGGACGGGAGTGGCAAGGGGCCCTAGTGTCGACTGGGGAAAATCTGTGACATGGGGGAGGGGCGGGGGGTGCTGCTTCTAAATGCGTGCAACCTGCACTAACATAGTGGGGCAATATTGGCTTTATTGTACTACTGTTAGATTCTGCTGTTCCACATTCGTAACGCTGAACAAATCTACAGCATCGATGATGGCACTCTCCAAACTCTGCCTGAGCATCTGGAACCGATGAACACACCAGTTTATGCAAGTTCAGCAGTACAGAACTGCCATGTTGCTGATAGTATTGTCAATCTCATTACTTTTCTCACACTCTTCGTATCTTGGCATTAAACTCATGATGCCAATTTACTGTCTAACAGTCTTTATACCTTATTTCCCTTTGGATTTTTCGCAACCAACTTTCTCTCGAAACTTCTTCAGAGAAAAAAGTAGAACTGTTTCTGTAATTAATTGGTGATTTATGTTAGTATACCACGACTTTAGTATCCCAATTGGTGTGCCATTCCAACCACACGTAGCCAAGAGTGATAAGCATCAGTTTAAAGAAAAGTCTTTCGAATATTCTGCTTTTGCAACCAGACTCTTAGCTGAGCCAAGCTGAAGTGCTTCATCAGCTTGAATCTATATTTCCATATAACAAAACGAACTTCCTCGTACGACGGCAGCTTGCTTCATGGTCAAAACCGATATACTCTTAAGTTCACAAAATTACAATTTCTCAGAATTAAGATTCAAACACCAAATCATTCGTCGCATTTACAACTAAGTAACTAAGTAACTAACTCTGTCCGACCAGGCCTCAAAAGACCCTGACGGTACTGGCCGATAACCGTGTCATCCTCAGCCTGTAGGCGGCAGTAGATGCGGATATGGAGGGGCGTGTGGGAAGCACACCGCCCTCCAGATGGCATTTTCGTGACCAGAGAACTAAAATACTAGCAAGAGAAATTACTAGTATCGTTTGAAAAAAGCGAACTTTGTACCAATTTCTTTGTAATTAATGTAGCTATGAAAAGAGGCTATATGACTTTTGGTGACTGTTACCACATTCACATGGGTAGAAACAATTACCATTTGTTAAACTTTTAACATTTGTTCTAAGTTGTACAGATTGGTTTATCACCCTGTACATGTTTGTAAAATGCTTCACAAAATGTCTTTAGTCGCATTTGTTATCATGATCAGTTCATGTAATTACTCTCTCTCTCGCTCGCCATTCTAAGAACCGGTAGCTTTGAACTGCTATGTACATTTATTAACAGCGAATTCTATTTACCAGTCTGCGTAGCTAACTGCTGCTCATAGTTGACCTGCAGTGTATGTTTCGCTATGAAAACACATTCCAGGCTTCCACTCTCATCGAGGATGTAGATAGCATTATCTGTAACGGATTATGGCAGCGGTATTCGAGTTTATATACACTACATAATGTCATGGTCTGAGGCCGGTTCTGGATAGATATACACTTTGAACTTAACACATACATGCATGACCCAGAATGAGGTGCATATAAAACGTATGTGTTTCACGAACAAGGTTGATTTTTTTTGTCAATACAGCTGAATTCCCAATCCCTCCAAGCTACTGTCACTATCGATAGGTCTTACAAAGACAGAGGATACGCCTTTGTTAATTTTGAATGTACATAAAAGATGGAATCTGGAACACAATTCTGAATCAAAAGTGAGAAGTGTAAGTAAAATGCTCGTTATGAAACAAATGTTTGGTCATACAAGATGAGAAATGCAACAATCGTTTATTTCTCTGAATTCTTAATATAACTGATTGCGGATCTGACCCATGTGCACAACAATAACACCGTCACAGTGAAAATAAGAGTCTCAGGCGTGCACCACTCTATGTTATGTGTTGTGGGTCGCCTAACCGTGGAAAACGGTAAACAATGTACAAAATCTAAGTCAAGACTGAGATTACCAAATGCATTGATGGAGAAAAAGATCGCAACACCAAGAAGAAGTTGTGCGACGTAAACGAAAGTTGATAGGTGTGTTTCTACATCTGAAAGATGAAGTATGTTCAGATTTTGCACCATTCTCTTAGGAATGACTCTAGTAGCGCCACTATGAAAACGCAAATCAGGTTTACCTTAAATATACACTGCAACGGTCTCTAGCGATAGTTGTCTTTGATACTAGGCTTGGTGAATTTCTGTTGGTCAAGAACGCATTTAAGGCAACAAAGACTTCATTTTCATCATCTCATTGATTTTGAACGTGGTCCTGTAGTAGGGCTATGGGAAGCTGGATATTTCTTCTGCGATATTACTGAACGATCTGGCAGAACTGTAATCATTGTACTTGATTGCTGGCACAGGTGGTCACAGGAACGTACAGACACAAGAGGACGGGGCTCTGGACAGCTACGTGACAACGAGAGGGGAGACAAAGATCTTGGGTGTATGGCACTGGTACATTGTACTGCACCTGCAGCAGCAATTTGAGCACAAATTTGCACAACACAGACATAACGCTTACAAATCTGTTATTTAAGGACAGCTCCAAGCCAGACGCCCCGTACCGTGCACTCCACTGACCCCAAAACCACTACCATTTGCAACTCCAGGGGTGTCAAACAAGAGGTTATTCGACTGCATTGTGGATGCCTGTTGTATTTTCTGATGAAAGCTGGTTCCGCCAGGGTGCCAGTGATGGCCCCGTATAGGTTAGAAGGAGGCCAGTTGACGATATGCAACCAATCTCTCTGCTTGCTAGATAAATTGGACCTACACCAGGAGTTATGGTCTGAGGTGCGATTTCCTTACTGTCATAAAAATCTCTGTATACAGGGGACGAGAATGTCGCCTTTTTCTTAAAAAAAATGGGGAGAAATGCTGCAGAGACTTCCCACTCTAGCTCAGCAAGCTGAGTATCTCACCAAGGCCTGCGCAGACAGGCACTATCCCCCAAACCTACTTCGCAAACAGATGTCATGTACCATTTCCACTCACACCCTCAATCCTTCCACCACCCCCAAGAATCAGCCACAAAGGAGTGTCCCCTGTATAGCCCAGTACCACCCCAGACTAGATTAATGGAACCACATCCTTGGCCAGCGATTTGATTACTTGTCATCAAACCCTAAAATGATGCACTTAACAATTCAGGGATTGGTAGAGATATAGATTAGTGTCCCATCGACTGATCGGCTTCTTCGCTCCAAGCACATTGGCGGGGCGACACAGTTCAATTAAGCACACAAATTTATGGAGCAAAGACAATTAACTTTCCCGTGTTGGTCAGGCAGCATCTCAGTTTCTTGTTCTCTGATGTCTGAGCAGAACAGGCAAAAATGTCGTACTTATTTATTCTCTGAGGGCGGCAGTGGTGGTATGGCTCTTTCTGCTTTGGTTGGGAGAGGCGCCGGCTCTGCCAACAAAAGTACAGAGAAGCCGGCAGCTTTACTTCAACAAAAGGCGCCCAGTTATCATACGACCATCGCCTTTCTTTATGAGATTCATTGATCGCCTTCTGATGAATAAGACGACTCAGAAACATACACCATAGCACCAATCGCGTGAGAAAAACGTGTAGTTTTGCTCCTAGGAAATGTGAAGAGGACACTCCAAATAAAACTATCCATGATATGGCGGCAAAAATTAATCGATATCGAATAGCAATATGGGATGCTACTGTCACAAAAGTCCATAGAGTTCAGACAATGAGTAACTCTACTCATATTTAAATTACATTAATGGCAGTAGTGTGAGAAAGCTGATCCTGGCGCATTTTGGTTGTGTGGGTTGGATACACTGATTGGAAAATTTACATCCAGGGCAAATTGTACTCCTCCCCTCATCTTAATCTGTTATGTTAATTGATTTATGACACCCTGCGGTCGATTTATAACCTCCTGGAGATTGTTTCTCCCCTCCGCCTTCCTTACCCTTACAGAAAAGGATCACTTTATTGTCTTCTCCACCCAGTTCATTTTCGAGTCAATTTTCCCTCTCATAGGAACTCCAAAAGTCCTCTCCATCACTTCCACCCTCCCCTTCCCCACAAGGAAAATGGCAGGAAAAAGTCTGTGCTGAGCTGCTGGAGAAGAAGTATACGAGATAGTTACTTATTTTTGAAGGTGTTGGATTGTCCTCCATATCCCGCCACCCTGCCCTTCCACTTTCTGCCCCCAGTTTCTGCCCCCACTTTCCGCCTCCACTTTCCACCCCTACTTTCTGCCCCTCTCACCCTCGCCGTTTTCGATCCTGTGTGTATATGTTTTCCATGAAGTTTGAAGACAAACAGTTCTAGTCCAAAATACCACCACCAGAGGCTGCTTAAAACTCTCCTGCAGCTATTCTCCCCCCCCCCCCCCCTTTCATCTCCTTATCACCACCTGCTCCCACTTCTACCCTCCATGCCGAAGACTGAACTTGTGGGAGAGAGGTTGGAGTGGAAGGTACTGTCTTCATTTTTGGTAGGAAAATGTGATAAATTGACGAGAACTTGGCACAGGAAGTTGGTATTGTACAGATAGGAGTTAAATAGGTGTATTACCTGGAAGCACACAGCTGAGGACTCAATCTATAGCCTCCTGCACAAGGGATGGAATGATGTTATACTGGATAATTGTAGGGGGAACGCTATCCAGCAGATAATGAGAATGTAGCATGATTGACTGGACATGCATTTCGCAACTCATGGAGAATACTGCAAAATATCACTGATGTGTAGGAAGGCCAATACATGCTGCCACATAAAACGCTTCACTCCTCGAGCTACACATCTAAATTATCCTATAAATCCCCCTGTAAATAACAGGTCATAAGGCAACATACACACACTCTGGGAATTGAGAAAAATTATTATAATAACACAATTACTGCAAAAAACCGAACTTTTTATCTCCATAGGAAAAAGTGGCGTTAGCTGCACATGTGTTTGCCACAATGTACACACATAATGTGTGAATACACAAGCACACTTCTTCACTTGATGCCCATCGACCACACCGTTGCCTTGCACTGACTGTGAGATTACAGCAATTGGGGTATCAAAAATAGCTAAAAATAGTCAATTTCCACTACCCTGTCAAATTAAATATTTAACAATCTACAGGAGTTAACAGATGGCTTAAAACACTCAACATTACCTTACAATGATTCTTCCTTGTAATAATACATATATGAGGGCCTCATATTTGCGAATACACACATACACTTTGCAAACTAAGTAATTAAATCTCCGCCACAAATAGACCATAGTGCTAAATATATCCGAGATCTATATATCAAACGTCTTGTATGCACTTACATTTGAGAACACAAGCACACTCCTCCATCATAACGTTTCCCCTACACATATCTGGCGAAAAAGAAAAAATAACTCTGATCACACACATTTGCTATTGCAAAGTGTGCATTGTCGGCCACTGCAGGAATACCAGGAGCAACAGCCATGCCAGCCATTTTACTTGTTTGTTTATTTGCAAGCCCATCTCCAGTTAACCACATGCCTGCCATATCAGATCCTCAGAGCCCGGAGTGAGTGTCAGTCTGCCCAGCCATCAACCAACCAATATACATGGGGGAATAATCGTCCAGCAAAGACATTCGCCATATGGAATTTCCTCAAATTCCCACTTAAAACTCAGGGAATACACGCAATAGATATATCCACTTCTGTCGGTGCTCAAACTGCCTACTGACTAGTTCGCTATTCAGCCATCGAGAGGCTACTGCACGTGCCACCCTCTGAGACTTGCCCTGTGACTAGTCAGAGCCTTTATTTGTACCCGTCATTCATCAGTTGTACATGGATAAGTCGCAGCTTCCAGTTGGCTGAAGCCTCATGACCAGCGGTACACTGCGAGACAAGCAGGCGCTGCTTGGACATAACAGTTCTAACTGCAGTTCTAGCCCACCACTGGCTCTACAGATGATGTTCTTTTTGAGGAACACTACTGACAACCGACATTTGAATCAGGCTGCAGAAGGATTCTACAGTGGCCAGCACACAATTGTCATTAACACCAAGAAGATAAGATCCAGGAAATTAATGGTCACATGGAGGCATATAGACACACTTTCTTTTTCATGCTCTGTTTGCGAGTGGTATAGGAAAGGTAGTGCTCAATGTTGGTACAGGTTACCCCCCCCCCCCCCCCCCCCCGCAATGTACAGTAGCTTACGAGGTATGCATGTAGTTGCAAATGTAAGTTTAGCCTGTCTATCACAATGTCAGTACATCCATTTATAGACACACAAAACTCACAGAAATTGTTGTCTCTTATTTCTGAAAAAAATGGTGGAACTTCTGCTGGTGATTATCTCTCAGCGGAAACCTTCACATAATGTCCTAATTTTCTAATTACAGTCACTTCGTGAGTCATATGTGAGAGATGGTAATATACTTGTCCACTACACTTAAAAGAAGCAGTATAGGTTTCACCCCTCAACTCCCCCTTACGAATTACCAAACTTTGATACACAGCATTTGAACCCAGCTGATTTCGAGAAGTAAGAGATGTTTCCCACCAAGTCGTATATTCATGCTAATTCTCCAGAAATAACATCACATTCCGACATCACGGTTCCACCTGTCACGGACTAGATAGAGAGCTATGACAACGAGAAAAATAGCACACTAACGTACAGGAGGAAATGTACAACATTGTAGAGTATACATGGACTGCACAAAGAGATTCATTGATATCGAACGGCTACAAATATTCCCCTGTGCGTGTCCTCATTCCTTTATCAAATTCCGTGATGAGTATGCTAGAAATACGACACTCTAATGGTCAGAGTCGTAATTGATAGCATATTGTTTCATGAGAAATACATCACCATTTTTTTTTTCAAATGGAGCATATCTTCATAATAAGAAGGGGGGGGGGGGGTTGGTTGGGTTGGGTTGTTTGGGGGAGGAAACCAGACAGCGAGGTCATCGGACTCATCGGATTGGGGAAGGACGGGGAAAGAAGTCGGCCGTGCCCTTTCTAAGGAACCATCTAGGCATTTGCCTAGAGGGATTTAGGGAAATCACGGAAAACCTAAATCAGGATGGCCAGACGCTGGATTGAACCGTCGTCCTCCAGAATGCGAGTCATAGTAAGAATCTGCCAGTCACAGAGCTCCCAATACACTACCCATTTACTCCTTTATATTGGTGCAACAGCCACACACCCCCATGCATAATTCAGAGCTACTACAAGCTTAGGGGGAGATTTGGACTTAATCACAGAATTGCTTATTTTGTACCCACATGCCTATGTGTCTGAGGGACCTCCCTTTGTTCTCATACTGTGCTAGTTATTCATTTAGAAGCAAACCCATATTTATATACTTATCCAACTATCATGCATTAAGCATCGGTTAAGCAACAAGTATCAGCCAGACCAAGTTAGTGTCAATGTTTCCTCCTGCAACAGCAGTGATCTTAGTATGTCTTACACATTGATCCGAATTGTAGTGCCACAGTTACTACGTGAGATACTGACCGGATCTGCAGCACTTGCCTCCTACACCATCATCTTAGTGGGCGCATCACACTGTCATATTAAAAATCCATGCAAATGGATGGGCTGACATATTCTTCTGCTTTAGCTCACTGACTTGTCAGAGGCGCTTGAGTTGCTTTCCTTGACTCCAGCAAATAAATCCGAACCTGATGTATGAATTCCACTTCATCTCACTCCAGATGCTTACTGCTAGGCATTTTACAGGAGTCAATGCTTCTGATGACAGTGTACAGGATTTGTAGTTCTATTAATGTGCAATAGATTTAATTATGCTCAAGTCATCTATCAGCTTCACCACAGGTCTTCCCACCTGTTTGCAGGCACCTCAGTGACCTACAAACATCCAACATATGAAACAAATATACTGCAAGCGGCTGAACAGTGCATGGTGGAGGATATATCGTACCAGGGTTATCAGTTACCCATCTATCCCATTCTCACAAGCTGATAGAGTAAAAAATTGCCTAAGTTTTGCCATACATACCCTAATCCACCTCTATGTTTTGGGGAGAGGTGCATGGTCTTTCCCAGACATGGGAAAGAATTTTTTTGTCCATCATGTGATGTAATGGGCGAATTTTGGAGCCCTGAAAATGTTCTAAGTTCAGAGTTTACATGGTCGCATGGGCCACTCAGCGGGTGAGGGCCGCACGGCAGGCCGACCACGTGGTTCCGGACGTTGGCCGAAGCAAGAGGGATGCAGCCTGATCACGTGAGTGGGAATTCCATGTTGATGCTGTGATGAGGACGGTGCTTTGTGTCGATGAAGGAGATGTCTATGCCGGGAGCGCCGAAGATGGCGGACTTTGTGAAACCATAATAGCAGACATTTCACAGTTTGTATAGGAATTAATAGTAGCCAGATGAATCATGATACCTCAAAAACATGTACATTGTCATTAATTGCACGACGATTCTGATGGTCTAATCAGATTTTCAATATCTTTATTAGTTTAAAGTTCAGTATCCGACGGTAAGTTATACGAGTAACACCCAGCAATAAATTTCCAAAATCTAAACGATTCCGTCGACCGACGTGTCTTTAGAAAACTATTAGTGTAAACCTAAATTGGTATGAACTGCAGGCATGTACCTTGATTGCTACATGAGTTATTGGAGGTCAAAGTGGCCGATTACTATCGATCGCGTCAGGCCATAAGTAGTCCACAGTTACACGAAAAAACGGTAGCAGCATGCTTGCAAATATATTTATTCGTCTATGCCTTTGTTTATATGCCTTTTTCATGAAGAAACTGGTTAAATATTTACTGTGTGTTAGAAAGCACAGAGACATTAGGCTCCTGGCCTACTTTTTGCTTCTTTTCTTTTGATATACGTATATTTAATTGTTTATTTATTTAATAATGTGTATTAGAGCGTGTTTATGCTCCAGCCATAGGAATATTTATTTGATTTCAAATTATTTAAATGTAACTAAAGTATTTCGTATGTGTTTAAATATGTTTGTGAGTGTGCGTTGGCTTGAAGACAGGGCGTGAACGCTCTAGCCAATCACAGCGATAGTTGCCAAAAGGACACGTTGAGAGACTGTATGGGCGTGGGGAGGAGCATCGTTTCTGGAGAAGACACAAGGCCGTTCTGGGCAGGACGGCACAGGACACGGGGAGTGCTGGACGTGAAGGCACGACATACGCTCGCAGGAAAGACTTGGACGGTGGAGCAGTTTGTGCATGGCCGCGGACGATAGAAATATTTCGGAGTGCCGACCTGTGGCTTCTGCAGTGAAGACATAGTATGCATTCAGAAGAAAATATCTCACGAGCTATGTTATTGTTAATATCTAATTACGTGAATTAGGAAGCTATTGTTTCCCTGTTATTCAACTTACATTTTATTTAATTGCTGGACCATCGACACCAATAAGTGTTTTGCAGAAATATGCTGCATTTACAAAAGTACTTCTGCTATCGTACTCATCATTTAAAGTCGTTAGGACAGTACCCGCAGATTTTATTTAACTGCAATCTTCTATTTATAAATTTGTATATGACATTCACAATTCGCAATTGCCGAGTGATAGAAAGCTTCGACCATTCGATTCATGTGTATATTCTTATCGTATACTGTAGACTCAGCAGTATTTGGCCTGTAATGCCGCAACTGTGTATCCAAGCCCCTAGACAAACGAAACAGGCCAAAACTTTTAATATTTCAACTTTGAGTCTGAGGGCACGTAGTTGAGCACCACCATACCTCATTTCATTCATTTTCTATTTAAAAGCCCGCAATAATCTATTCTATAGGTCCTAGCAGCATCTATATGATGCTTCTGTTTCGCAGATCTCTCACAAACACAAACAGATGTGTGCTCACAGGATTAGTACACAGCGACTATGTAGCGTCCAGCTGTCAAATCGACGTTAATGTTCACCAGCACATATTTAAACACAAATAGGTCTATGTGTGTTGATGTCAGGACAGCAACTCGAAGTTGTAATAGTAAATGAGGATGTATAATGAGGTACGAAGGAAGGCTGACTGAAATAGAGTGGGAAAAGCTGTGCAGAAAATTGACACATATATCACGGGGCAGTTAATGCCTAAGTGTGACGCCTTCTGTCTCATCATTCCCGCCTTCAACACCAGCAGTGTCGGTGCATCAATACTCACTCCGCTTGGTGTTGTTATTTTGAAAGTAAGAGCTCAAGAGGAATCACACCACGTATTTCCAAACCAACAAAGTGCCATAAACACACATAGTGTGCAAGAAGTAGAATAAACTGCAGTGGAGCGATAGTATATTTGTGGCATTGTTTTGATTAAGACACTGAGAGAATTGAGATGAAGATGGGTAGTTTTTGATTTTGGTCACTCAATCATTCTAAGATCAACGGAAGTTCATTGTAAGATGGTATACCTACTCCAACTGGTTTATTATACAATAAGTGTGGAATTCAAAGTATCCAAAAAACAGTTGTGCAGTGACTACGGAGAGAAAATTATACAGTAATACGAGGGTTTTTACTGAAGGACACGATGGTACGTGTTCTTTCGGACATGTAGTTAAGGCTCACCAGCCATTTGACCATCTTCTTCTGTGCAGATGCACAAACAGAGCCCGAACCCTTACAGGAATCAGCGGTAAAGCAGTGATTGATGAGTATGATGGGCAGGGGCACGATGAATTTAGTGCGGACAATAAATTGCAAATGTAATAGTAGTAATAGTAGTAGTAGTAGTAGTAGTAACTTTATTCATCTGTAGATCTCTTTTTACAAGGATATAGGACGTGTCAATGTATTTACAAATTTAGATCAATTGAAAATAAGCTAATTCGTATACACATATATTACACACTTCTAGTTAGAGACAATCATTAGATTTATTCCTGGTATACAATACTTCGTTTTTACAAATAACTTATTAAATAATGCAATGCTACATTGTTTACTCATATCTCACTATCAGTCACTCTACACGCTGTAGGCACATTGCTCCATAACATTTCACTCACTACACACACACACACACACACACACACACACACACACACACACAAACACTGGTGATTTCAGGGCCATTTTCTGTATGATGCAACGTCCCATTTGCTATCCTGAAAAACTGAGTCAACATCCCTCCATAATGAGTGAGATGTTGAGCTCAGAAAGAGGAAGAGGTGTTAGTATTCTACTATGCCTAACTTGGGGGTAAGTATTTCTAGAAATGAAAAAAGGAGGAAAAACGTAAAGTGAAGGTGTTATGTATAATTTTGGATATTTTTAATCATTATTATTATTATTTAATTGTATAAGATTTCTTATCAAACCCCTAGTCTGTTTCAGCTGAGTAATCCTTCAATTTATAAAATGTACTGCATAACAGGTACTTTTTAGCTGCCTTTTTAAATAAGTGTATTTTTGCAATTTCTTTAATCTCTTTTGGTAATTTATTGTACAGTTTCATTCCTTGGTAGAAAATGCTGTTTTGAGTTTTATATTTATTTTTTCTTGATAAATGTTAGTTGAATCTGTCTCTTGTTGCATGGTCATAGACAGAGCTGTTTGTGCAGGGCAGTGTCAGAATTCCCAGATTTTTGAATAGGGGTCGACAAGAGGTTCTCGAACTTACACCACATATAGCTAGAACACCCTGTTTTTGAGCCAAAAATACCCTTTTTGAATCAGAAGAATTACCCCAAAAAATAATACCATACGACATAAGCGAAGTAGGCTACTTTTCGTGTTGAAGTGTCACTTATTTCAGATACTGTTCTAATGGTAAATAAAGCAGCATTTATCTTCTGAACAAGATCCTGGACATGGGCTTTCCACAACAGCTTACCATCTATCCGAACGCCTAGGAACTTGAACTGTTCCGTCTCGCTTATAATATGCCTATTCTGTCTGATCAAAATATTGGTTCTTGTTGAATTGTGAGTTAGAAACTGTAAAAACTGAGTCTTACTGTGATTTAGCGTCAAATTATTTTCCACAAGCCACGAACTTATTTCATGAACTACATTATTTGTTACTGTTTCAATATTACACACATGATCCTTCACTATCAAGCTGGTGTCATCAGCAAACAGAAATATTTTTGAATCATCTGTAATACTAGAAGGCATATCATTTATATAAATAAGAAACAGCAGTGGCCTCAGCACTGACCCTTGGGGAATGCCCCACTTAACAGTGCCCCATTGGGACTGTATATCACTATCACTCTCAATATTGCAGAGAATTACCCTCTGCTTTCTGTTCTTAAAGTAAGACGCGAACCAACTGTAAGCTACTCCCCTTACTTCATAATGGTCCAACTTCTGCAGTAATATTTTGTGGTCAACACAGTCAAAAGCCTTCGTAAATCAAAGAAAACACCTAGCGTTCGCAACCTTTTATTTAATCCATCCAAAATCTCACAGAGAAAAGAGAATATAGCATTTTCAGTTGTTAAACCATTTCTAAAACCAAACTGAACATTTGACAGCAAATTATGTGAATTTAAATGCTCCAGGAACCTTGTATATACAACCTTCTCGATAACTTTAGCAAACACCGATGGCATAGAAATAGGTCTAAAATTGTCAACATTGTCAATGTCTCCCTTTTTACAAAGTGGCTTCACTACCGAGTACTTTAATCGGTCAGGAAACCGACCACTCCTAAACGAAAAGTTACAGATATGGCTGAGAATTGGGCTAACATACACAGAACAATACTTCAGTATTCTGATAGATACCCCGTCATATCCATGAGAGTTCTTGGTGTTTAGTGATTTAATTATTAACTCAATCTCCCTCTTGTCAGTATCATGGAGGAGCATTTCAGGTAACAGTCTCGGAACACTTTTTTCTAAGAACGCTATATGATTCCCTGTTGGGGCTAGGTTTCTATTTAGTTCACCTGCTATATTCAGAAAGTGATTATTAAATAATGAACATATATGCGACTTTTCAGTAACACGGACATTCCCACTATGCACTGATTCTATATCCTCGACCTGTCTCTGCGGATCAGCAACTTCCTTTACGACTGACCATATGGTTTTAATTTTATCCTGAGACTTAGCTATTCTATCTGCATACCACATACTTTTTGCCTTCCTAATAACATTTTTAACACCTTACAATACTGTTTGTAATGGGCTGCTGCATTTAGATTTTGACTGTTTCTAACGTTTTGATATAATTGACACTTTGTTCTACAAGATATTCTTATCCCTCTAGTCAGCCACCCAGGCTGCCTGTTTGTGCTAGTACCCTGTTTTAAACGTTCTAACGGAAAGCAACTTTCAAAGAGCATGAGAAAAGTCTTGAGAAAAGCATTACATTTATCGTCTACTGTATCAGCGCTATAAACATCTCGCCACTCTTGTTCCTTTATAAGGTTTACAAAGGTCTCTACAGCAACTGGATCAGCTTTCCTGAACAGCTGATGACAATATTTAACACGTGCTGCAGCACAAAAATCTTTTAAAGTTAAAATTTGTGCATCATGATCTAAAAGGCCATTCATCTTTTTGCTAACAGAATGCCCCTCTAGTAATGAGGAATGATCAAAAATGTTGTCTATGGTTGTTCTACTGTTCTCTTGCACTCTCGTTAGAAAGAATACGGTTTGCATAGGATTATATGAATTAAAGAGGTCTACCAGCATCCTCTTCCTTGCACAATCACTTATACAATTAATATTGAAGTCACCACATATAACAAACTTTTTGTATTTCCTATAAAGCGAACCAAGAACCTCCTCTAGCTTTAGCAAAAATGTTGTGAAATCGGAGTCTGGGGATCTATAAATAACAACAGTTAGAAGTTTAGCTCCGTTAAATTTAACCACACCTGCACAACATTCAAACACTTTTCCCGTGCAGTACTTTGAAACATCAATTGACTCAAATGGGATGCCGTTTTTCACATACATGGCTAATGGCTACTCCCCCACACCGCAAAGAGCTCCTTGAAAAGCTGCCAGCTAACCTGTATCCTGGTAAAGGAAGCCTCTGAATTATCTCCTTATTTAAGAAGTGTTCAGATATACCAATAATTTCTGAGTCAACATCTATAAGCAGTTCACTAACTTTATCTCTAATACCTTGTATATTTTGATGAAATATACTAATTCCCTCATTACTCGGATACCTAAACTTTGTCAAAAGTGATTCCCTTGTTATAGAGACTTCCTTTAAGCAGGAATACCTATCAGCTGACTTCAATCTAAAAAAGGTGCAGCTCTAACACCCACTACTGCAGGAATTTTCCCATGAGTGATCCCACCAACCCCAGCTATTCTGTCACCTATAAGCTTTGCCAACCTCCCCTTCCCATACCTGTTGAGGTGCAGGCCATGTCTAGTGAAACCCATCCTGCTGATAGACTCCACCGACACCACTGAAATGTGACCCATGCTTTCTGTCATCAGCGCACCCCCAAGTCTCATGTTATTACGACTGACGGCTGTATTAAGATGAGGCCAATCGTGACGCTGAAACAGTTCCACGAAATGCACATTCGTGTTGCCAGTCTGAGTGGCTATCTTCTCCAGGTCACCATCTATGTTATACTCACCATCCCTATCAATACTATTACCAGCCCCACCCACAATCACTACACGATCCTCTTTAGTAAAATCCCTACATAATCCCCCTATGTTAGCAGTCACCTGAGCCAACCCTGCATTAGGCTTCACAATGCTGGTGACCTAGTACTCACTCCCCAGCACTTCCTGCAACTGCTGGCCTTCACCTCTGCCATGAGAACTACTTAACAGCAGAACCTTCTTCTTCCTCTTCGACTTTGCAACTGTTCTAGGCACAGTAACTACTGAGGTCTGCTGCATACTTCCTACATCTACAGCTACTAGAGATTCCTCTCCACTAGACTCTGACAGTTGGTCATATCTATTGTAAACACCAATAGTAAAACTATCTGAAAATCTTCTTCTCCTAGCAGATCTCTTGCCAACAGCCAGCTCCCATTCCCCAACCCCCTTCTCCCTGCTCATCCTATCCAGCTCTTCCTGTGCGTTTTTAACTGCACCTGAAGGACACAGATCTTACGCTCCTGCTCCTCTATCAACTTACTCTTGCCACATAACCTGCAGTTCCAGTAGAGGATCTCACCAGAATGCCCACTGTCTTCCACATTGCATTCCCCCCAGTGAAAATACTTCGAAAAAGTCTCACACCGCAATCCACTACTCACGAACCTACGGCAAAGCCCGCACTTCTCACTCATGGTAAAATTTTACTTTTTCTAAGTTCCGCTACTACAATAAGAAGATGTTAAAAACCTGACTACAATAATCAAAAACTTACTCTACAAGGGAAGTAACTACTATTATTAACAGTATTAATAAACAACAAATGTGAATATAACAAAAGACTAATACAGAAAGAGAATCAAACGTCTAATGACACAGTAACGAAGCTGAAAACAGTTCCCAAAAGGTTCTTCTGAAATTATTTCACCAGAAAACACCAAGAACACCGGTTGAAGACTACTAAAGTTCCTAAATAAACCACTACTCACAAAAAATTTATTAGTACTTAGTTTTCGATGCGCCGCTACAGCTGCAACTGGTCAGCGCGGAAAAGCGCGGTAAAGCGCGGTAAAGCCTCGAGTAATGAGTATGATGGGCAGGGGCACTGTGAATATAGTGCGGGAAAATAGGTTGCAATTGTGGGCCTCACGGGAGAGGTGTCACAGGTAAGTCCCTGCAGTCACACAATTCTCTGTGTCTACAGTTGCTCAGAGGGATAGAGCGTCTGCCATATAAACAGGAGAGCCCGAGTTCGAGTCCCGGTCGGAGTATACATTTTCAACTCTCCCCGTTGATTTATATCAACGCCTGTATACAGCTAATGGTATTCATTTCATTGAAATTTCATTCTAAAGGTAACATTCCGAGCGAAGCGACAGCTACGGGTGACGGGCGACAGAGACATAACAACGGCATGTTGTTGCCTTACCCAGCGACAGACTCTACAGTGTGTCGTTCGAATTCGAAGACGACGATTGTCCGCAAAAACATGTCGACTAATTAACTTGTGCGTTTACTTTTTGAAAAGGAGAAAGATGATTATTTGTTTTTGTACCGATATTTAAACAGGAGACGCCCTGTTAACTCGATGTTCAAGGAACGATGCAAGAAAGGTTTCTACATGTTAGAAAAGCTTTTACGAAGTAATGAAGAAAAATGTAGATCTTATTGCAGATTAAATAGAAAAAATTATTTAATTTTGAATTTAATCCATGAAGAATTACAACCAAGAACTACAACTGATGTGATTACAGTTGAAGAAAAATTATTCTTAAGGTTATAGTACTGTATGCGTATCGTTTCGTATATTATTTTGAGTTTCTTGTACACTAAAATTATGCTGTTCGTGAACAGCTTGTAGTGTCAAAGCAGTAGGTTTTTGAGGCGAGTATGCATACATGGCAACGGAATTTTTGGAAACAGAGGGAACAGTGACATGAACTAGAGTTAAATGACACTTCGGTACTGAAGTGCTGAATAGAAGAATCAGGATTCGCAGCTGCCACCATTTGATAATTAATCAGTATGTTAAAAATTTCTTGCTTCGCTTTAAGTTTGTAAATTTGTGATAGCGAGCCAAAACCATCTCCGACATGATTGCGAAATTAATGTATTTCTATATCATGTTTTTGTGTTATTTTATTCAACAATGACTGCCGACTGTCATCCCTCTTTTTTAAGTAATTGAGAATGGTATCGTCTTTTTTGTTTCTGCGTAGTCGTTTAGAATTAGTAGCCTCAGTACTTGTTGTAGGTTGGTGGTCTGTAAGAGTTTCATCCGCAGCTCCTTCCTCATTCATCTCCCTGTAAGCGACAATACTCTCACCTCCAGTTTGCTCAGCAGTATCTGTCCTGCCCTGCACCACGTTAGTGCCGCCATTTCTATGCTGAGATACGGTCTCAAGAATACTCAGCTGTTTATATATTTTCCATTTAGAGTTCTTAGGAGCAGCGATTCTGCTCTTGATTTATTGTTGCGCTTGAATCTATTGTAGGAGTCTTTAATGTGTAGCCACCGTCTTTCACAATCCTCACCTGTAACGAAAATTATGACATGCATTTTACATGTTAACATTCAAATACTAATCACAGTTTCTTAGATATGTCGTGTACATTTACAAAACACATATTGCCTATGTAAATAATGATAAGGAGTTCTTTCTTTTCCCTTTTTTACAGATTCATGGCCACAAGAGAAACGTTTAAGTCATTGTCATATGCCTTTCGCATATCAGACGGCTATATCTCCCGGATCATTAGGAAAGTTTTTAACATATTGAGAACAAAACTGATGTTAACAGCCTTGCCCTTGCCAAATGAAAATACTTTTAAGCACGATGAACAAGATTTCTGGCAGATATGGAATGTACCAAATTGTGTGAGCAGTATTGATAGCAAACATGTGCACATAAAAGCACCAAAAAACAGCAGAGCTAGAAAAATTACTTTTCCATTGTTCTGCATGCAATAGTTGATGCCAATTACAAATTCATTGTTGTAGATGTTGGTTCTTATGGCAGAAAAGGTGACAGCCGTATTTTTCAAAAATCCGTGATGAGGAAAACGATTGCCAGAAACAATTTTAATTTCCCTGCGTGTGCTGTCCTTAGGTTAGTTAGGTTTAAGTAGTTCTAAGTTCTAGGGGACTGATGACCAAAGATGTTAAGTCCCATAGTGCTCAGAGCCAATTTCGCTGCATCTAAATCCCAGGACTGATATTTTAATGCCGCACTTCATAATCGGCGATGAAGCATTTGCACTTAGTAATTACTTGATGAAGCCATACTCTCGGAGAGTTGCACGATTAGATTGGGAAAAAGAAATTTTTAACTATCGTTTGTGTCGTGCTCGTCGATTAGTAGAAAACGCCTTTGGGTTATTGTCTCGGTTGTTTAGAGTGTTTGATACACAAATTGCAATTTTACCAGAATCAGTTGATGACCTGATTATAACAGCTTGTTGTCTACATAATATTCTTATCTTGAAGATCAACCAATTCCCTTCTATCAATGTAAAACACTGACTCAGTCAACAAGTGTGACAGAATTGGCGCATAACAGAGGTTTTACAAATAGTGTTGGATTTGAGGTGAGAGACAAGCTTAAACGGTTTTTTTTCTAGTACACAGGGTGGAGCACTATGGCAAGATAACGCTGTAAATAATGGTAACTGATATTCGTTGAACTTCCGTAGTTAATTTGAATATTATTTACAAGAAACATACATAACGATATGTAAATATTTTTTTCATTTACGAAATTAATTTGATTATATACACTAATGGCGAGTAAAATTGCTACACCACGAAGATGACGTGCTACAGACGCGAAATTTAACCGACAGGAAGAAGATGTTGTGATATGCAAATCATTAGCTTTTCCGAGCATTCACACAAAGTTGGCGCCGGTGGCGACACCTACAACATGCTGACATGAGGAAAGTTTCCAACCGAATTCACATACACAAACAGCAGTTGACCGGCGTTGCCTGGTGAAACGTTGTTGTGATGCCTCGTGTAAGGGGGAGAAATGCGTACCATCACGTTTCCGACTTTGATAAAGGTCGGATTGTAGCCCGTTGCGATTGTGGTATATCGTATCGCGACATTGCTGCTCGCGTTGGTCGAGATCCATTGACTGTTAGCAGAATATGGAATCAGTGGGTTTAGGAGGGTAATACGGAACGCCGTGCTGCATCCCAACGGCCTCGTATCACTAGTAGTCGAGATGACAGGCATCTTATCCGCATGGCTGTAACGGATCGTGCAGCCATGTCTCGATCCCTGAGTCGACAGATGGGGACGTTTGCAAGACAACAACCATCTGCACGAACAATTCGACGACGTTTGCAGCAGCAGCATGGACTGTCAGCTCGGAGACCATGGCTGTGGTTACCCTTGACGCTGCATCGCAGACAGGAGCGCCTGCGATGGTGTACTCATCGACGAACCTGGTTGCACTAATGGCAAAACGTCATTTTTTCGGATGAATCCAGGTTCTGTTCACAGCATCATGATGGTCGCGTCCGTGTTTGACAACATCTCTGTGAACGCACATTGAGAACGTGTATTCGTCATCGCCATACTGGCGTATCACCCGGCGTGACGGTATGGCGTGCCATTGGTTAAACGTCTCGGCCGGCCGCGGTGGTCTCGCGGTCCTAGGCGCTCAGTTCGGAACTGCGCGACTGCTACGGTTGCTGGTTAGAATCCTGCCTCGGGCATGTATGTGTGTGATGTCCTTAGGTTAGTTAGGTTTAAGTAGTTCTAAGTTCTGGTGGACTGATGACCAAAGATGTTAAGTCCCACAGTGCTCAGAGCCATTTGAACCACTTTTTCCACGTCTCGGTCACCTCTTGTTCACATTGACAGCACTTTGGACGTTACATTTCAGATGTGTTATGAACCGTGGCTCTACCCTTCATTCGATCCCTGCGAAACCCTACATTTCAGCAGGATAATGCACGACCGCATGTTGCAGGTCCTGTACAGGCCTTACTGGATACAGAAAATGTTCGACTGCTGCCCTGGACAGCACATTCTCCAGATCTCTCACCAATTGGAAACGTCTGGTCAATGGTGGCCGAGCAACTGGCTCGTCACAATACGCCAGTCACTACTCGTAATGAACTGTGGTATCTTGTTGGGGCTGCATGGTCAGCTGTACCTGTACGTGCCATCCAAGCACTGTTTGACTCAATGCCCAGGCATATCAAGGCCGTTATTACGGCCAGAGGTGGTTATTCTGGGTACTCATTTCTCAGGATCTATGCACCCAAATTGCGTGAAAATTTGATCACATGTCAGTTCTTGTGTAATATATTTGTCCAATGAAAACCCGTTTATCATCTGCTTTTCTTCTTGGTGAAGCAATTTTAATGGCCAGTAGTGTATTTTGTTTATTTATGAAATTAACTTGATTATATATTACGCTTGTACATACTGATATAAATGGGAGTACTTGGCAAATAAAATGTGTAGTTAAATAAATAATACTCACTGTTTTTATTAAGCTCCTTCCCTACATCTTTCCATATTTTTTCCTTCGCAAGTGTATTTTTGTATGCATCTAATTTGACGTCATGTAGCTGGGGGTTGACACAGACCAAGCTGATCAGTTTTTCGTCTTCTTCGTGAGTATAATCCACATATACGCCCGGCGACACGCGAGACTACTGGTATGGGAGCAGCAGTGTCGCCCGTCGCGTGCGCGTCAGGTACAGACAGGCGTGACGTGCAGCGCGACACTTGTCACGTCCTGCGAACGCGCTCACATAAGTAATAATAGAAACCAGTAGTGTCGCTGTCGCCGGGCGACACTTCTCTCTGTCGCCTGTCTCTGTCGACAGTAGCTGTCGCTGCGCTTGGAATGTTTACCTTAAGACTACCCCACATTTTGATAAACTGCCCTGCCAGCAAACAACCGCTTTAGGAACACGACAGAGACACATTCACTCACTCTATGATTCAAAGACTGAAGGAATAGGAAAGGAGCGTAGTAATGTGACGTCAACACAATTTAAATAATGTATTGGAGTAAAGGAAATCACAATTCCTTGATAACCTCCATACGCTGGTGTAAAGAAACTATTTGCTAAGCTGTATGAATGCGTAATTTTTGAAATTTTTGACATGTATCATGCAGAAATAGCATTCTCGATAAAGGTGTTTTCAAAGTGGATTACAATCAGTCCCGACTGCAAAAACATTTAATTAGATAGAAACTGGTTTCGGTCACTATTTGACGATCCTCAGGTCGTCATACTGAAATATGAACACACAATGAAATTAGAGGGATGTCTGACAATAGTAGTTACATATAAAAAACTTCACATGTATATCAAATACTAAAAGAAGAAATTATACCCATCATGGCAGGCGGTGGTGACGTCTAGAGCGGGCGTTGTAACTAGATGAAAACGAGTGGCTAAAGAGATTAACACAGTTGTTGCTTCAATACGCGATGCTCCACTCTCTGCATACTGAATTACCTCAGCGATAGCCACACAGGCAAAGAGGATGTAAAACAATGTTACAATAATGTACACTCCTGGAAATGGAAAAAAAGAACACATTGACACCGGTGTGTCAGACCCACCATACTTGCTCCGGACACTGCGAGAGGGCTGTACAAGCAATGATCACACGCACGGCACAGCGGACACACCAGGAACCGCGGTGTTGGCCGTCGAATGGCGCTAGCTGCGCAGCATTTGTGCACCGCCGCCGTCAGTGTCAGCCAGTTTGCCGTGGCATAAGGAGCTCCATCGCAGTCTTTAACACTGGTAGCATGCCGCGACAGCGTGGACGTGAACCGTATGTGCAGTTGACGGACTTTGAGCGAGGGCGTATAGTGGGCATGCGGGAGGCCGGGTGAACGTACCGCCGAATTGCTCAACACGTGGGGCGTGAGGTCTCCACAGTACATCGATGTTGTCGCCAGTGGTCGGCGGAAGGTGCACGTGCCCGTCGACCTGGGACCGGACCGCAGCGACGCACGGATGCACGCCAAGACCGTAGGATCCTACGCAGTGCCGTAGGGGACCGCACCGCCACTTCCCAGCAAATTAGGGACACTGTTGCTCCTGGGGTATCGGCGAGGACCATTCGCAACCGTCTCCACGAAGCTGGGCTACGGTCCCGCACACCGTTAGGCCGTCTTCCGCTCACGCCCCAACATCGTGCAGCCCGCCTCCAGTGGTGTCGCAACAGGCGTGAATGGAGGGACGAATGGAGACGTGTCGTCTTCAGCGATGAGAGTCGCTTCTGCCTTGGTGCCAATGATGGCCGTATGCGTGTTTGGCGCCGCGCAGGTGAGCGCCACAATCAGGACTGCATACGACCGAGGCACACAGGGCCAACACCCGGCATCATGGTGTGGGGAGCGATCTCCAACACTGGCCGTACACCACTGGTGATCGTCGAGGGGACACTGAATAGTGCACGGTACATCCAAACCGTCATCGAACCCATCGTTCTACCATTCCTAGACCGGCAAGGGAACTTGCTGTTCCAACAGGACAATGCACGTCCGCATGTATCCCGTGCCACTCAACGTGCTCTAGAAGGTGTAAGTCAACTACGCTGGCCAGCAAGATCTCCGGATCTGTCCCCCATTGAGCATGTTTGGGACTGGATGAAGCGTCGTCTCACGCGGTCTGCACGTCCAGCACGAACGCTGGTCCAACTGAGGCGCCAGGTGGAAATGGCATGGCAAGCCGTTCCACAGGACTACATCCAGCATCTCTACGATCGTCTCCATGGGAGAATAGCAGCCTGTATTGCTGCGAAAGGTGGATATACACTGTACTAGTGCCGACATTGTGCATGCTCTGTTGCCTGGGTCTATGTGCCTGTGGTTCTGTCAGTGTGATCATGTGATATATATGACCCCAGGAATGTGTCAATAAAGTTTCCCCTTCCTGGGACAATGAATTCACGGTGTTCTTATTTCAATTTCCAGGAGTGTATATCTAGAATTCTTACACCTTATTGCTACAACTGTTTTCCATCCTGCATGTTTCTTTGGCTATCGCTGACTTAATTCTGTATGCATTGGGAGGTGAATCGAATATTTAAACCACAACAGCGTTACTGTCCTTAGCATGTGACGTTCGTGGAGTTGTAACACCCACTCCATTCACCGCCTCCTTCTTCTTTTAATATTTGTAATACGCGATGTATTTTATGTTATTACTATTACCTGACATCCCGCTATATCCATTATGTGTTCATATTTCAGTATGAGGGTTTTATAATGGTCAAATAGCGATCGAAATAAACGTTTTTGCGGTCGAGACTGTTTGTAATCCGTTTCTAATGTTATGAATGTACGAACGTGTGAATTGCGGCTGAGAAATGCGCACCCAGCTAGTAACTCGTTCTCCCTACCTGATTTATTAAATGCATCGAAAATGTGAAGTGCTCAACACTTGCGAAATTAATAAAGTTGGTTAAAACATTATGAAAGTGATCCCTGCGAAGCCGGCCGCTGATAGCCGCGCGGTTCTGGGCGCTTCAGTGTGGAACCGCGAGACCGCTACTGTCGCAGGTTCGAATCCTGCCTCAGGTATGGATGTGTGTGATGTCCTTAGGTTAGTTAGGTTTAAGTAGTTCTAGGTTCTAGAGGACTGATGACCTGAGATGTTAAGTCCCATAGTGCTCAGAGCCATTTGATCTCCGCGAAACCCTACATTTCAGCAGGATAATGTACGGCCGCATGTTGCAGGTCCTGTACGGGCCTTTCTGGATACAGGAAATGTTCGAATGCTGCCCTGGCCGCACATTTTCCAGATCTATCACCAATTGAAAACATCTGGTCAATGGTGGCCGAGCAACTGGCTCGTCGCTTCAGTCCGGAACTGCGCGGCTGCTACGGTTGTAGGTTCGAATCCTGCCTCGGGCATGGATGTGTGTGGTGTCCTTAGGTTAGTTAGATTTAAGTAGTTCTAAGTTCTAGGGGACTGATGACCTCAGGTGTTAAGTCCCATAGAGCTCAGAGTCATTTTTTGAACTGGCTCGTCACAATACGCCAGTCAGTACTCTTGTTGAACTGTGGTATCGTGTTGAAGCTGCAGGGGCAGCTGTACCTGTAGACGCCATCCAAGCTCTGTTTGACTCAATGCCCCGGCTTTTAAAGGCCGTGGTTGTTCTGGGTACTGATTTCTCAGGATCTATGCACCCAAATTGCGTGAAAATGTAATCACATGCCAGTTCTAGTATAATATATTTGCCCAATGAATACCCGTTTACCATCTGCATTTCTTCTTGGTGTAGCAATTTTAATGGCCAGTAGTGTACTATGGGCATGTCTCAAGTTAGAAAATGCATGTCTATAAGTATCACTACGTAAAGTTAATAATTAATTTCCTCCATATGACAACTAAATCAAAGAGTGTCAGAGATCATCTCCTTACGAAACAATATTGCGAGCAGGGGCTTGTATTCACAGTCGCGGGCCTGTAGCGTGGTAGGACACCTTGTAAGGGAACATCTTATTTCCCTGTCTCCCGCTGGTGGGTTTGAGGCCATGAAAACATATACACTTATTCGGCTAATAAGGATGCGAAGCTTCTTCTGTCTTCTGGTTTGCTGGAAGCTGAAGGTAAAAAGCCCCTGCTCCTCTGAAGAAATTCAAAATGGGTGACTAAGTTTGGCACTGGTAGGAGTAGCAGAAATTTCCGGGTTCCTGAGAAGAAGACAGGTTAATGCATACCGATGTTTACGTTGAGCGGAGTACAATAAAATTTCTACTGTGCATCTGCCAAGCCCATGCCAAGCAAGTCGCCGCGTAAAACTGTCTTATATGATTAATTTTCCACTGCAATTTATTAGAAAAATATTTTGGCATATTAAACGGTCAGTTGAATCACTGCCAAAAACCACCTAGCACATCCTTCGTAGATACCAACGTAGCATCAAGGATGAGTGAACTGTGAGCCGAAGATCACATACTTCCTAATGCAGCATCAAGTGAAAAGTTGACGTGTATTGTAATTTTAACTATGTGACGTGCTCCTGGAGAGCTTATGTCCACCTGCGACAGCAAACGTAAACTGTAAAACTATCACAACCACCAAATTTACAGATCCTTTGCAGTAACGTCACTGGAGGTAACGTTCTTAGGAGACGTCGCATCTATCTTCCATTTACCCTGTCTTGACCGCAATGCACAATTAGCTTAGACAGCGGAAACACCCCTAGTCCATACTACATCTACAAATATACCTATAAGCGAGTACGGGGACGAAATGCAGGAGGCTTAAAAAGAGAATTTTAACAAACTCGAGGAACTCTTAAAATTCATTGTGAAACCTTCATGTCATTTATTTTGCACAGTTCTTTACTAGTATCCGTCAAATCTGAAGCTGAAAGTTTCACGATAAATTTTAACAGTTATTGAATCTCCCCACCTGCACGCATGCATAAACTAGAAGAAGCTTAGGTGCGTTAGATATGAAGAATGTTCCTCACTAATGAGCGGAACTCAAACTATCCTAGTTTTCCAATATCGACATACGTCCACGCCAGCACAAATAATCCAGGAGCCACCCTGCAGGAGCATATTTGGAGGACGTGGTACGGTGACTGACGCATCTTGGAACGTACTATCTCGAAATTTTAAGAGTAAAGATGTCCGTAAGACACAATTGTTCTGTTGTAGCACTCCCCACTGGAGTTTTTTTGAACAACACCGTGACACACAAGCGTTTGCTAACCCAATTTGTGTCGAAGTGCGGGGTTCTTTTCTGGATCACCTCTATCTCCGCTGTTCATCCGGTATGGCAGGGGCCCCACACTGACTACAATAGTCCAGAAACTGTCGGATGTGTATTTTCTAATCCACCTCTTTCTTCGATGTAATATATATCCTTTCATATCTTCCTCCGATTCCTGGACTGAAATCTGTTGTTTGATTCCTGGACTGAAATCTGTTGTTCCTAACTCTAGTTGTACGTGTTTATTGTACTTCAGGTCATGGCGTTTGATTACTTGCAGATATTTTACAACTGTCACGGCTTCGAATGATTTATAACCAACAGTGTAATCGAGAGGAACGTGGTGTTTGGGAAGGTCGACTGCCAATTTCTGCACAAATCACGACACTCTGAAGGATTTTGTGAATTACATTAAAGGTTTCTCACATTGCAAACTGCCCTATATGCATCTGCATCTACTTACTTAGTCCGCATCACGCAGTACGATGTATGGCGAAGTATACCTTGTGTTAATACGAGTCATTCCATTTACTTTACCACTAGCAATGAAAGCGACCGAAGAGAAGCTGTATGCCTCCGTACGAGCCCTAATTTCTCCTGTCTTCGCGGTATTTACGCGAAATTTTCGTTGGTGGCAATATAATCGTTCCGTAGTCACCCGTAAATACTAGCTCTCTAAATGTTCTCAACAGAATCTCAATAAAAGAACGTCGTCTTCCCTTTAAGGATTCCTACTTGAGTACACGATGCATATACTTAATATTCGCGTGGGGATCGAACATGTCGGTAACAAATCGCATCCCACCAGAATTGCTTCGACGTCTTCCTTTAATCTGCCGTTGTGGGGATTCAGAACTTTCGAGCAGTACGGAAGTGTTCTGTGCGCTGTCTCCTTCATGGCTAAGCTATACTTTCCTAGAATTCCGCCACTACAGGTAAATCTTCCGTTGGCTTTCCATACCACAACCTCAAATGCTCATTCCATTTCAGACCGGTTTGCAGAGTACAAGCAGCACACCATTAATACTGCATACGTTCGCTGTAAGATGATTTTTCCTAATCATCTTGTATTATAGCAGAGGTTGAAAATACCGCTTGAGTTGTAAATTACTTTACTTTCACACGTCCGGTTTCAGACTGTTATAAGCCCATACTCAGGTGTCGTAGCTGTGCTGTGGTCCCCGAGCGCCACGTGTATCAGGCGCGGTGTGCTCCCTGTTCTGCGCTCATAGGCAGCACACCGCTCCTGGTACACGTGGCGCTCGGGGACCACAGCTCAGCTACGACACCTGAGGATGGGCTTATAACAGTCTGAAACCGGTCGTGTGAAAATAAAGTAATTTACAATTGAAGCGGTATTTTCAGCCTGTGCTATAATTCTCAGTTGCAGATATTCTTCCAACAGGATTGTTTGCATCCTGTATTAATTTACATTTTTCTCGTTGAGGCATGTTGCTACTCTCCACATCAAAGAAAAATTTCGTATAAGTCATCCCGTATCCTCCTACAGTCAGTCAACGAATATTCTTTCCCGTCAAATACAGCGTAACTCTAATAGCGATACCATTCATGAGGATACTGTTGTCTCTGACCAAGCGAGGTGGCTCAGTGGCTAGTCGAATGGATTCGATTCGGGAGGACGACACTTCAAATACGCCTCTTGCCGTCGTGATTTCCTCAAATATCTCCAGTCAAATGCCAAGATAGTTCCTTTGAAAGAGCATTGGATATTTCCTTCCCCATCCATGAAACACTCAGGTTGTGCTCCGTCTCCATCTACCTAGATGTCGGCGGAACTTTCATCCCTAATCTTCCTTCCTTTCTAACTTCCTTGTCTCTGAAGAAAACTAGCCGTCCAGAGCAACGTACGGCATTCGAGCAGCTCACATGTCTTGGAACATTCCCTGTGTGCTGGCACCTTCTTTAAGAGTCAGCAGTGGGGCACTGAGTCAAATGCTTTCAGGATATCCTGGAATATGAAATCTGCCTGTCGCAAGCGTGCGAGAAGAAGGCAAACAGAATTTAGCACGACTGACACTTTCCAAATCCATGCCGATTTGTGGACAAAAGCTTTCTCTGTCTCAAAGAAATTTGTGTATTCAAACTTAGAATATGCTCAACAATTGTGCTCCAAGACGATGTTAGGGATATTGGTCGTCCGGCTAGCCGCGCGGTCTAACGCGCTGCTTCCCGAGCGAAAAGGCGTGCCAGTCACCGGCACCAATCCGCCCGGTGAATTAGTGTCAAGTTCCGGTGTGCCGGCGAGCCTGTGGTTGGTTTTTAAGGCGGTTTTCCATGTACCTCGACGAATGCTGCCAGGTTCCCCTTATTCTGCTGCGCAAACACCGATTCCACATATGTGTACACCATAGCTGTTCTACCACGCAAACAATTAGGGTTAGTCGTCCGCTATGTGAAGTTCCCGGTGGGGTCCACTGGGAGCCGAACCGCACAAGGGTTCGGTGTGGGGCGGCGGTGGGGTGGGTAGACTGCTATTTCCTGTTGTGCTACAGCGGGACGAAGCCTCTCCATCGTTTCTAGGTCCCCAGGTCCCCGGTTTCATAGATACATACATAGGGATATTGGTCCGTAATTTTGTGGGTCCCTTATTTTAAGCTTCTTGTATACAGGAGACACCTGCGCTTTTTTCCCAGTCCATTGGAACTTTGCGTTGGGCGAGATATTTGCGATAAGTGCAAGCAAAGTTAGGGGCCAACACCAAAGAGTGCTCTCAACCCGCACCTGATGAATTATTTATTTTCGATTCAGTCAGTTGCTTCTCAACCCCAATGACACTTCTGTCCTCAATACATTTGCAAACGTCCAGCGATAGTGAGTCTCTACGATATTACTGTGTAAATTATTTTTCAAAGGCGAAGCTTATAACTTCGGCTTTTCTTTCAATGTCTTCTACTGCTATACCAGGCTGGTCGTCGAGCGAGTGTGTAGAAGCTTTCTACACGCTTAGTGATTCTACGTATGGCCAGAATTTTCTCTGGCTCTTGGTAACATCTTTCGCTAAGATATGACGGTGGACGTAGTATGATTCGCGCATCGTCATTTGTATAGACGCACAAATTTCTACTACCTTTGGGGGGCAACAGTAGAGGCCCAAGGAAGTTTCCGGAAAACGTGTTCAGAACTACTTCACAAGACTGCCTGTCAGCACCACATGCAGTGAAACGAAAGCCGTCACAGTCAATACTCGGTAGGTTATACTTCTCTCCTACATATATTGCATGACCGGGGTTTTCTGCACTTCTGAGGTGGACTTCCTTTGAACGATTTTACAAATCTTATGGCAGAGAGGGGTGGCAGAACGTCCTTTGGTTAACTCGAATTCACCTAGATAGTTTACTGGATTATACATATCTACAATCAAAGTCCCACCTCGAATGACACACTACCTTTGTCGTTCTCCCTCCTATGGTTTCCAACCAGCGCGTCCTATATATGTTCCGTTCCTCGTTAAATATACAGGAGCTTTCTACTGCCGTTTTTATCAAGCTCTCGATTCCGAGTATAATTTCAGCTAGACAGCTTTGCTAGGGGGCGGTAAATTCAGGAATTCCTTACGAAAGCTTTGCCAGTTTGCTGTTAAAATTTTCAGATTCGAAATGATCTTGCTTTTTACGTGACTGTTACCAACTGTTCGTCTAAAATTGTAAGCCAAATGTTCGTGACTATTACAGCGCCATCTATCTAAAGCGAAAAAAGTGGTCCATCTAAAACATTCATATTTCTTTGCGTACTACACGAATATGTAATAAAAATGGGGGTTCCTACTTTTAAAAAAACGCAGTTGATATCCGTTTGACCTATGGCAGCGCCATCTAGCGGGCCAACCATAGCGCCATCTGGTTTTCCCTTTCAAGCTATATGAGTTTCATTCTGTGTAGTCTTTTCGTTTGATGCTTATTTCGTGAGATATTTGACCGGGTCACTATCAATGGACCGCCCTGAATACAATGTAAATGTCATATTTTATCTTCAAAATTACTGTAGTTTGATTTATTCGCAGTCGAAGATTACAATACTAAGCCAAATCTGTAAGTGGTTTAATAACGTGTATGTTCGACTTGATCATGCTGGAATGAGAAGTGGTTACACCAGAGGCATTCAATAAATTTTGAAATATTCATTTGCTTTCATTGCACAGTAATAACCGCAGCAGAATATATGGCACTATTTCAGGCTCCTAGTTGCGGTGGACGACCATCGATCACATGAGTAATGAATTTGGCGACGTGCAACACTCATGCCGCGCGAAGTAAAATTCCGGTGCCACGCGAAGAACGGCCGTCATCGTTAACCAGATCTCTGCGACGTACGTGCAACAAAAGAAAGCACAAAATGAAAACTTTGTAGTTTCGCGTTTGTAAACGTAAGGCAGTCATCAATTCGAAATCTGTTTTGAACACAGCAGTGCTTTATTTGGCAGGTCCCGTTGGAAGTGGTGTGCTGTTGCCTTCTTCCGACTTGTAAATTGAGTTACCCAGCCAGTTACAAAGGGGGGCTATAGTTTAACTGGGATTCCGAATCAAGGTTCAGCTCGGCATTTTGTACACCGAAAGATATTGTCATTGGTGAAAGAAGTGACAAGTGATAAATAAAAACTCTGTGATTGACTGCGAACTGAATCCTCTATTAAATGATTATTACTAAGATATAATCATTAACTTTGTTAAGTAACGCACCACGTATTATGCTTCAGCATGTACCGCGTAGGTGGCATGGTCCACGATGGTATAGCTCCATTTCTGTATAGCTGCACTAACGGTAAAATAAACTGTGTCAAAATAGCCGAAATTTCATTTATGTCTTTCAATACGACAGTGGTCGGGAAGTTAACTTACTGTAACGAACGTTGGGAGAATATCACATCATATGGAGCTAGAACAAAGCTTGACTAACAGTTGTCTTACTAGGCGATTAACATCCAAAGATTCTAAGGAAGCAGTACTGAACTCACTGAGTGCAGTGCAATGAGAAACCTTGAAGCTATGGAAGAAATGTAGCCATTGGGCTATAATGAGAATCAGGTAGTTCGTGTGCTGCTACACAGAACAACAGCTTATTTTGTATACCAAAAAGTTAAATTCTTCCGTTTTTCTAGACACTTCTATCTGATTTGGACGGAATTCAAAATTTTTGCTAATCATTTTTCCGTAAAAAGACAGCAGAAGCAAAGAACTTCACTGCACCTTTTAACTGTGGTCCACATATCAGTGAGATTATCAGTTGAGAAGCTGTAAGGTTTCTTCTACATTTCTGGTACCCAATAAAACGGATGTGTCGGTGACGCACTGTGTCATAATTTATATTTTTACACGAGATATTTTTCAGACAAAATCTCCAATATTCGATATGTTACGCCAAGATGGTTCTGAGTACAAACAGTCTGATCTTCGGTTGCCAGTAGCATTGTCGTTGACAGAAGCATTTGCAGTGAAGTAAAAGCGTGACTCGGGTGTTGGTCACGCTACTAAGTGGCCTGGTAATTGCTTTAGGGCACAAAGATGCAGAGGATGTTAATTTCTGGAAGTATGATTTTGTAAAGATTGATTTGAGAAGAGTTAAGATTTTACGACAATGTTGTCTCTGCATTGCTTGCTTGAGCGTGATTTATGATACGTTTAAAACAGGGAAGGTATTAGTGGGAGATTTCTTTATTTGTTCGGGATAGTTAATTTCGTTAATCAGGCATAATTAAACACAGTTGACTGCTAACTAATCACATGGTGGAGTAACATATTTTTATACAAGCGATTTTCGTAAAGTTGATTGCTGTTGTTGAAAAATCAGAGGCTGAACACAATTTTTGAACGCTATTCTCTCCTACATCGTTTAGTAAATGCAGTATCCTCCACCACTACGAAACATCGTCGTAAAAACTGAAGCAAGATTTGCTTAGCATAAATCACGTCATTGCACTGCGCAACCAAAGACTTTAATTGCTTTTCGGGTCTTTTGTTGCTGTGCTGCCTTTTAATGTTCACCACTTTCGAGCAGTACCGTATTTCCATTTCCAGAGATAACAGATGAAAATTTAATTTGGTTAACTTAACAACTGTTAGGAAACAATAAAGTCATTCACAGTTAATGCCTGCTTTTCAAAATTAATATCAAATTGAAATTAGTTTACGTTCAGGTCAAATTACAGTTCTTTGTCAGGCGGGCTTATTCTTACAGTGTATCGTTGCATTCGAGTCTATATTACTTAATGTTTAGAATTTTCTTTTCTCAGTTTGCTCAAGTAAATTAAAAGGACATTTTTTTAGAAAGGCATTTTGGACAGTTATTCCTTTAAATTTCATTTTGCAATTATATGTTTAGCTTTTGTTCTGCTGGTTTTGTGTGTTGAAACTGCAAGTCAAACACTGTGACCTCGGGCATTGGAGCCCTGTCCATTGTACTGCGTAATACAGAATTCCACACGATAGTTTATTTAGTTTACAGTTCCAGGTTTACCAATTATTTTGATAAACGTTGATTCACATACATGTATATGATTTTAGATAGTTTTGATGACTCTTTTTTTCAAACAGCGTTTGTGTAATCACACTACTTTCATTATTCAGGTTCACATTCAACACAGACATACATAAAAGTTTTGTGAATAGGAAACCAGTCAATTTCAGTTCAATTTTAGTTCACAATATTCGAATAAATATTTTTTTAAACGCGTTAGAAAGTTGATGACATTAGTTTAACGAATGTAGTAGAGAGCCCTGTATTCTAATATCTTCCACGATCAGTGTCAGTTTGAATTAAATTTGATACGGAATTAGGACAAGTAATTTTGAAACTAAAACCACCATTAAAACTGATATTTCGACCGTCTTTTCTGCTACCCTCCTCAGGGCCCCGAAAACCACAGGTGTAAAGTCGGCCGATACGTCGCTATTAACAGCGGTAGTAGCTTCTAAATGACGCGACCAAATGCCTAAACGGATTTTATTCATATTAATGGAAGTGGTACTTGTGCTTATCGTGTATACTGTCTTCTTAAACGTCGGAAAGAAACCTGTCAGTTGACGTTCACATTTCACGGTTACTAAACGTACTGAATATGATGTTCTCACACTCTTTGGATGAGGATTTTACGGAGGAGCAAACGTAATCTGGACGTATAAAAGCAATGTTGTTATTAGCTCTGGCTACGACATGTTTGGCTTTCGAATGCCGATAAAACATGCAACGTTCCTTTTATTGCCTTACAGTCACAGAGAGAATCTTTTGGGCGTCGGCGTGGGTCGTGTGCTTGCTACATAATAAGCACACACACACATACACAGGAGAAAAGGGATGAAACGGAAAGCAGAACAAGGAATGAAAAACAGAAGGCAGTCTGCCGGAGTGGAAGGCTGCTAGTGTGCATTTGTCAGGCGGGTTGTCGTACACGGTAACGGCAGGCGCGCGCGGCACGACAGGAAACGAGTCGCAGCACTCGAGCGCCGACGTGAGTATTGTGCCCGGGCGCTAAAATATTGCGAAACCTGGACGGAGCAGAGAGTTTCACCGACGCTTAGACAGCGCTGATCCGAGAGGGTTCTCCGAGCAGAAAATGCTGTGATAACATGCTCTTCAATTCTTTTGTTGGCGGCTTACCCAAGAACTTTGAAATTTTAAATGACAACTTTCTTTTTAGATAAACTGATATTTTATAGAAAGCAGCAAATAAACTGCTCGTACCATTATACCTAAAGGAATGTAGTACGTTTTACTCCGCGATTCAACGAATGTAGGCAGTGGAAGCTTTCTGACGAGGGTGACAGCACTATGAAATCCATGAACATCAATCATAGATTCAGTACTGTCTCTTCATATGTAAATGATTTCCATCTAACACACAAAAATTACTTTTTTTGTAACTGAAAGGAAAATTTTGGTTGTCACTGACACATGGTCACAGAGACTGTAGTATACACTCCTGGAAATTGAAATAAGAACACCGTGAATTCATTGTCCCAGGAAGGGGAAACTTTATTGACACATTCCTGGGGTCAGATACATCACATGATCACGCTGACAGAACCACAGGCACATAGACACAGGCAACAGAGCATGCACAATGTCGGCACTAGTACAGTGTATATCCACCTTTCGCAGCAATGCAGGCTGCTATTCTCCCATGGAGACGATCGTAGAGATGCTGGATGTAGTCCTGTGGAACGGCTTGCCATGCCATTTCCACCTGGCGCCTCAGTTGGACCAGCGTTCGTGCTGGACGTGCAGACCGCGTGAGACGACGCTTCATCCAGTCCCAAACATGCTCAATGGGGGACAGATCCGGAGATCTTGCCGGCCAGGGTAGTTGACTTACACCTTCTAGAGCACGTTGGGTGGCACGGGATACATGCGGACGTGCATTGTCCTGTTGGAACAGCAAGTTCCCTTGCCGGTCTAGGAATGGTAGAACGATGGCTCAAAAATGGCTCTGAGCACTATGGGACTCAACTGCTGTGGTCATAAGTCCCCTAGAACTTAGAACTACTTAAACCTAACTAACCTAAGGACAGCACACAACACCCAGCCATCACGAGGCAGAGAAAATCCCTGACCCCGCCGGGAATCGAACCCGGGAACCCGGGCGTGGGAAGCGAGAACGCTACCGCACGACCACGAGATGCGGGCCCCACGAGAGGCGGGCGTAGAACGATGGGTTCGATGACGGTTTGGATGTACCGTGCACTATTCAGTGTCCCCTCGACGATCACCAGTGGTGTACGGCCAGTGTAGGAGATCGCTCCCCACACCATGATGCCGGGTGTTGGCCCTGTGTGCCTCGGTCGTATGCAGTCCTGATTGTGGCGCTCACCTGCACGGCGCCAAACACGCATACGACCATCATTGGCACCAAGGCAGAAGCGACGCTCATCGCTGAAGACAACACGTCTCCATTCGTCCCTCCATTCACGCCTGTCGCGACACCACTGGAGGCGGGCTGCACGATGTTGGGGCGTGAGCGGAAGACGGCCTAACGGTGTGCGGGACCGTAGCCCAGTTTCATGGAGACGGTTGCGAATGGTCCTCGCCGATACCCCAGGAGCAACAGTGTCCCTAATTTGCTGGGAAGTGGCGGTGCGGTCCCCTACGGCACTGCGTAGGATTCTACGGTCTTGGCGTGCATCCGTGCGTCGCTGCGGTCCAGTCCCAGGTCGACGGGCACGTGCACCTTCCGCCGACCACTGGCGACAACATCGATGTACTGTGGAGACCTCACGCCCCACGTGTTGAGCAATTCGGCGGTACGTCCACGCGGCCTCCAGCATGCCCACTATACGCCCTCCGTCAACTGCACATACGGTTCACGTCCACGCTGTCGCGGCATGCTACCAGTGTTAAAGACTGCGATGGAGCTCCGTATGCCACGGCAAACTGGCTGACACTGACGGCGGCGGTGCACAAATGCTGCGCAGCTAGCGCCATTCGACGGCCAACACCGTGGTTCCTGGTGTGTCCGCTGTGCCGTGCGTGTGATCATTGCTTGTACAGCCCTCTCACAGTGTCCGGAGCAAGTATGGTGGGTCTGACACACCGGTGTCAATGTGTTCTTTTTTCCATTTCCAGGAGTGTATATTTAAAGCCAAAAGGCTCTACTTCAGTTTAACGCAGTATACACACACTCTCACTCACGTACACACACACACACAAACACACACACACACACACACACACAGTGAAAGAAAGAGCGAGAGAACTATTTATTTATTCATTTATTTACTTATTATTCAAATATACAGCCCACTGTCAAGGAAGCTAATATACGCCACACTAGTCATATTTTTGAGCGTACATTAATTAAAATTTCTCGTACTTGAAAACATTAACAATGCTAAGCCTATAAAATCTCCAGTGCTAAAACTACCTTCTGCAGGGTGGCCCAAAATAGGTGCTGAAATGTTTTTCTTTAGTATGACATAATATTGGGTGACTGATTTGTGTTACCATATTTGTGCTATAGCAGACAAACTGACATGAATTACAGAAGGTTTTCAGAATGATTTCCTTCTGCAGCAATAAGTGTTTAGAAACTTGAACTAAATTCTGTGATGGCTTTCTGGGGAACATCAGTTTCGACTGCACGAATCTCTCTGGAAATTGCAGTACCAAAATCCATATATATTTGTATATAGCGTTAACAGTTCTTGTTAAATGTTACTAGGTTCATGGGTCTCTGTCACTTTATTCCAAATTTGGAATTTTTCTTATCATCTGTTTTGGTTTATTTCTTGTATTGTGTATGCTTTCATGTCTGTATTGTAAGGTGACTTAATTACTCATGTAGCATTCCCCTATACAATTTTTCATGTTTTATCCCTCAATAATTCTTCACACGTATATTAACATAATGAAAGGGTGATTGAGATCTTCTCTTCATAATTCATATAACTATTTCTGAAATGCATATGCAATTCCGTATTTCACCTACGGTCAAGCTAGGAACTGACTTAGCTGGCTACGTCCAGTTATTAGAAGCTGTATATTTCCGTTTATTCAGCACAGCAGCCTATCAGAGAGAAACGGCGGAGGGGCACAAGCATTCGACCTTCGCCACAGCCATGAACGAGTAGCCTTAATTAGTCTTCAGGGCCGCGGTATCCTCCACCCACGCTGTGTTCCCTCCTGACTCGGAGCTGGCTATGATAACACTGTGGGGTAATGCTCCAGGTGGCCAGAAAGGGCTCGTCCAAAAGAGCGATACCTACGAGCAGGAATGTCTCCTTTACTTAAAGAAAGCGGCGAATGGAAGTTCTCCGTGAGAATAGGAAGACAGGACCTCTCAACAGCTGCTCTGGAACACGGCTAGGAAGACGTTTAGCTTCTGCCTATGCTCTTACCCACAACAAAACAAAAAATCTCACTCTTTCTGGCGTTTTGTCGAAATCTTCAAATTTAATTTGGACGGTAGTCGGAATCTCTGCAAAACTTGGCAAGAGACTGGACGGCTCTTGAAATCATTACCGTCATTAGTGGATGACTTGGTTCACTTTGAAAACTTGAGAGAGGTTAATATTTCTGTTTAGACACGCTTTGCCTTCAGCCTCCACGAACGACCGTCTAGCTGGCATCCTCGCAAGCCGCACATGTGAAGATGGGTTAAGTGCGCTGTTAACTGCCGCTCACAGACAGCGCGCAAGCAACTGAGTACTCGAAGTTTACTAGGTGGGATTCGGCCATCAGTGCCTTTCTGTATAATAGTTCAGGTGGCGCGGTATTTGTTAACTTCGCAGAGTTAGTATTGTCGGTAACTGCTGAACGCTCGTAGTTGTTTGATTTACAGGATGCATTTTGAGTCTATGAACGGTGTTTGTTCTTCTTAGTTCACTTTTCAGTAGCACTTTCTGCTATGCTTTTGGCTTGACCATCGGCAATATTCATTACATGTACGTGATCCTAACATTGGTAACAAAGTCGAAATTAGACATTACTGTCTCTTTAATTTTACAGTGAGTGTTATCTTGATGAAGTTTCTCCCACTTTATGCACGTCAAAGGAAATAAATAGCATCATCTATAAACGTGCAGCTTCATTTAATAGTAGATGCTGCTCTTAACTAAATGTGATGGTTGACCTGTGTACTTCACGGATGATACTCTCAAAAGATGACCCTACTCGTGTTAAATTCAAAATTACTAAGACGTCATCCTTTGCGTGACTTGTTTCATAACGTGCTAAAGTAAATTTACATGAGTGCATAGGGAGTCTTAATTTTCCATCTCAGGGGTATGCGCACCAGCCGCAACCACCCGGCCTCACACCATGCTTGTAGAAATCCTATACAGCCAGTTCAATATTTTCAAGACTCATTGACCGAGGCCAGCTGCTTATTGCATATTGTGAGCATTAACGAACATATTGGTCAAATTATTTTGGTGCAGCTGGAGCACGTGATTAAGTCGTATGTATTTTTATGTATTTGTGACTGAAGCCTCACGGCAATAATATGATGTAAATTTTACGGTTTTTGTACAGCCCTATCTTCAATTGAAATGATTTTTTTTTTCAACGCAATATTTATTTCTGGTTGGCAACGTGCACTCCCTGCTCTTCTCTCTATATATCCTTCCACACACTGACTGATGAAATATCTATGAACACAGATTAGCAGACATCAATACGGAAAGTGTACACACTTCGCCTTTACGATGGCATGAACTCCGCTGGGAACAGTTTCAGTGAGGTATCAGAATGTCTGTGGAGGAATGGCAGTCCATTTACCCTCAGGAGTCGACACTAGGAAAGGTAGTGAAGTGGGACGCTGGAGGTCTGGAGTGAAGTTGATGTTATGACTTATCCCCAAAGTGTTACATTGGTTTCATGTTGCAACTCTGAGTCGGCCACCCCCTTTGAGGCATGGTATTGTACACAGACTCCTAACTCTCAGATGCTGCTTTATGACAGAGTGCATTGGCACACTAATAAAATAATCATAGTCTCTGTACTGTTTCTCCACTGTACGCAGCACACAATTCTGTAAAATTTGTTCGTAACCTACCGCAGCCAGCACGTTCTTAAGCGCAGCAAGGTGATTAAACGAAACCACGAAAGGCGCTGTGGTTGTGGACTGAGCGGCTGGTCCCGGCGGAGGTTCGAGTCCTCCCTCGGGCATGGGTATGTGTGTTTGTCCTTAAGATAATTTAGGTTAAGTAGTGTGTAAGCTTAGGGACTGATGACCTTAGCAATTAAGTCCCATAAGATCTCACACACATTTGAACATTTTCGAAACCACGAAAAACATCCCCCAATATGTTAACAACACCTCTCTGCATTTTAATGGCAGTTAACGTTTTCCAGGAATTCGGTGGACCCCATGTCTTCCATAGGATTGCGACAGAGTGTAGCGTCAAAAAAATGGTTCAAATGGCTCTGAGCACTATGGGACTCAACTGCTGAGGTCATTAGTCCCCTACAACTTAGAACTAGTTAAACCTAACCAACCTAATGACATCACAAACATCCATGCCCGAGGCAGGATTCGAACCTGCGACCGTAGCGGTCTTGCGGTTCCAGACTGCAGCGCCTTTAACCACATGGCCCCTTCGGCCGGCAGTGTAGCGTCATTCATCACTCTAAATAACTCGTTTATAGTAATCAACTTCCCATGGCATCGGTCTTTATGTCTCTAGAGTCGCTTGGGGATTGACAACATGAATGTGTGGCTTTTGTGGAGCTGTCCGAACTCAGTACCCCATTCCTTTTAACTCACTACAAAAAGTCAGTTTGCTAGCTGGATTTCATCAGATTTTTTACTACAGCCCTCCTCAATTCTCGACTGTCTCTATCCTTCAGCACATGAGATATGTCTGGTAGTACTTTAGGTGTGTTTCTTCCTCCACGTTTCCACTTCACAATCACGTCACCAGCAGTTGAATAGTGGAGTATAGTAATCAACTTCCCATGGCATCGGTCTTTATGTCTCAAGAGTCGCTTGGGGATTGACAACATGAATGTGTGGCTTTTGTGGAGCTGTCCGAACTCAGTACCCCATTCCTTTTAACTCACTACAAAAAGTCAGTTTGCTAGCTGGATTTCATCAGATTTTTTACTACAGCCCTCCTCAATTCTCGACTGTCTCTATCCTTCAGCACATGAGATCTGTCTGGTAGTACTTTAGGTGTGTTTCTTCCTCCACGTTTCCACTTCACAATCACGTCACCAGCAGTTGAATAGTGGAGATTTAGTAGGATTGAAATGTCGCTAATTGATTTGTTACTCAGGTGACACCCAATGACTGGTCCTCGTCCGAAATCCTCGAGGTGACCTGAGCGATCATTAAGCTGTTACTGCTTCACTAAAAAATACTCGCCGCCTCCTTTTCTGATGGCGTGCCAGGTTGCGCGACTTCCAGTAGTCAATATTATATCAGGTAGATGTTTCCGAATATTTTTGATCAGATATTGTGCACTGATGAGCCAAAGGATTGTGGCCACGTACTTAGTAGCTTCTTTGTCCGTCTTTGGAACGAAATACATCTCCGATTCTTAGTATCAGCGATTCGCCTGTTTGTTAGTGGGTCTGTGGAGTATGTGACATTAGATGTTACGTACAGTCATTTAATTCGTGGTAAAAAACGAGGCGCCGACTGGGGTACGCGGTGATGGCATCCGATAGCGACCCAGTTGGGTTTCATAGGATTTACATCAGGCGAATTTGGCCGCCGAGGCACCAACGTAAGTTCATTATAATGCTCCTGAAACCACTGCAGCACGGTTCTGGTTGGTTCAAATGGCTCTGAGCACTATGGGACGTAACTTCTAAGGTCATCAGTCCCCTAGAACTTAGAACTACTTAAACCTAACCAACCTAAGGACATCACACACATCCATGCCCGAGGCAGGATTCGAACCTGCGACCGTAGCGGCCGCGCGGTTCCAGACTGTAGCGCCTCTAACCGCTTGGCCACCCCGGCCGGCAGCACGGTTCTGGCTGCGAGACGTAGACATTTATACTGCTGAAAAAGAACATAGCCTTCGGGGAAGACATCAAATGTGAAGGGATGCAGGTGGTTCGCAGCCGTCAGCACTTCTTCGACTATTACCGCAGGTACCATTCAAGTGCAGGAGAATGTCTCCCATAGCATAATACTGCTCCAGCGAGCCTGCGTCCGTTGCGCACTCCACGTTTCGAGCCGCCATTCCCCTCGATGACAGCTTTTATGGAGACGACCAGTGACCTAGTGTAGCGAAAATGCGATTTACCATAAGTGTCGACATGTTTCCATTGATCTACGGTCGAATTCCGATGATCCCGTGCCCAAATCAATCGTAACTGACGAGGTCGTTGGGTCAACATGTGAACAGGTAGGGGTGGTGTCCTCCGGAGCTCCATGTCCAACAATGTACGATAAACGGTAAGCTCCGAACCACTTTTGCGTGCACAAGAATTGTGCTTCTCCGGCAGCGATGCCACAGATCACTATCCTGCTTTACAGAGCAGACAAGCCTCCGAATCCCACGTTCTGTGAAGAGTCGTGGACGACCAATTATTTAACGCCCAGTGGTAGTTTCCCCGTTCTTCCACCTCTTTCCGTAGATGCTGACGACAGTAGCATGACGATATTCGACAAACTTCGCCGTTTTCAAGATATTCGTTCACAGGCTCTGCGTAATAACAAGCTTCCTCTGTCAAAGCCACTTATCTCAATGGATCTGCAGCCCACAGCTTCACTAAGGTGATCTCCCGTCCGTGTCTGTTCCGCTTACTCATTTTTGTTACCGCTTCACGTGCCTGCAACGCTATCAGGCCGCATCCAGCGTCGCGGGGAGCAGTGGTTCAAATGGCTCAAATGGCTCTGAGCACTATGGGACTTAACATCTGAGGTCATCAGTCCCACCGAACTTAGAACTACTTAAACCTAACTAACCTAAGGACATCACACACATCCATGCCCGAGGCAGGATTCGAACCTGCGACCGTAGCAGTCGCGCGGTTCTTGACTGAAACGCCTAGAACCGCTGGGCCAACGCGGCCGGCGTGGGCAGTGGTCACAAAGTTCTGGCTTATCAGTGTATATTGTGTAGACGTGTGGTTGAATGCCTCGTGAAGTGTTCCTCGACTTTTCTGGAAACTGTGGTTGCTGGTGACTTGTTCCTCAGTCCTCCGTCGTAATCCAGGATCGTTAGTGTCTGACGACTATTATCAGCAACATCTTCGTAGGTCGCACAACCCATTGCGTGTGCTCCAGATTGCCCAAACTTCCTCAGGGATAACTACCATTCATCTATCTTTTGACTGTATACAGATGCGCAGCGTACGCTCAAGTAATGTATGAGTCCACTCGGAAGCTGAACAAAGCCCATTTGTACCATCTCCCTGATATTAGGGAGAAAATCGTAGTCGTTGGTGCTACTGCCTCTATCTAAAGAGCCATTAAATGCTCCTCTCTTACTGATTTGGAGGTCCAACCTGCATATTAGTAAAATTACTAACAGTGCACCATTCGGTGTAGTGCAGTAAGCGCACATTAATCTTAGCAGTACTCAACGTTGAACTCTTTTGACCACTCGACAAGCGGGCCGGCCGGAGTGGCCGAGCGGTTCTCGGCGCTACAGTCTGGAACCGCGCGACCGCTACGATCGCAGGTTCGAATCCTGCCTCGGGTATGGATGTGTGTGATGTCCTTAGGTTGGTTAGGTTTAATTAGTTCTAAGTTCTAGGCGATTGATGACCACAGCACTTAAGTCCCATAGTGCTCAGAGCCATTTGAACCATTTTTTGAACTCGACAAGCTGCAATCTCCGAGCTCATTTCCTGCAATTGATGCTAATATAGATTGATGACTTTCTCTGATATTTTTCCAAAGACTCGAAAACGGCTATTGGTGATAGTTATGGTTTTGTGCATCACGTTTGTAGCTTTCCTGCATGTCTCCTCCATACGACGTTCTAAATTACGACGTTTTTCCAGGAATATCCCCAAATGTCTTCATTACAACGCTTCTAATCATTACAGCGTTTAATTTTACTTTATAATTTCTTGCTAGGTTCCATTTCAGCAGAAGTACGCAGTTTCGTGAGGTATTATTGACAGCTTCACACTTCGAGGGCTGCATGACATTTATCTTCTATAATTCCTCTGGATTCACCGCGCACGACGGAGAATATATCATCTGCAAATGCTTCCAGTGCCCTTACTGCTGTCATATGATATCAGTAGTATGGGCTCTAGTGCTTCATCTCAAAACTCTGGACAGCACACTGATCGATATGGACAGCCTTTTGATATCGTCTTCGTTATTTCCATTCATGGGCATGTTCAAAATATATGTCTCGGAAGGCAGTAGTCTATCAGGCAGTTGTACAGTATTTCTGGACACCCCAAAGCGACTAAAGAAAGACGATCACCATTGGTTATCGAATGCCGCAGTAACGTAGATCATAGCATCCATCGTCATGCTAGAGCCTTCGTAGAATGCGTGTGTGGCGTTGCGAGATCATCTCATTAATTGCGACATCATTTGGCTTCCTTCTCTGAAACCCCTACTGGTGAGGGCTAGTCTATGTGTCGTAGTTTACTAACTTCTAATCTTTTGCATAATATTTTAAGCAGCCTACAAAAACGTTCAGAAGGCAAACAGGTCTGTAGGTTTTCGGTATCGTCTGATCCTTGTGCGTCCTTCTCTAATCATCACCATCTCAGAATTCTTCTACGTTGCAGGGATATTTCTGTGCAAGAGAAACTCGTTGTACAGTTTACGCTGGTAGATAGATATCTGCTTGGTCACATAATGCTTGTATTACTTCGGTATGGCTCCCATGTGGTGTTGTTGAGTTTTTCTTTCTCACTTTTAAAACGGTTCCCCCAGTTTCTTTTTGTATGAAAAGATACAAAAGTTTGTTAATTTGATAGTCTTCCAATGAGACAGTTCGCAATCTACGCTGATCTTTTTTCTGGCCTTATTCTTCCTCATGATGAAGCAGTGTTTACATTATCAGGTCAGCTGAGCGTTCCAAACTCTGTTACCTTCTCATTATTTCCTTTTAGCGTGACCAAGACTGTTGGTGACGATATTTTCTCCCTCACTTTTCCATATGATATCCCCCAAAGATCGATTTCTGTCTCCAGGTATTCCTTCGATTGTTCCATTGTTGTCTTCCATAACTCTTCCAAAAGTGTTGATTAACATGCCACATCTATGTAGCCACTGGGTTCTTTCTTTTTGGGTCATGCTTCCTGGCTCTTTTTGTGTCATATCTTCATTTGTGCAGCGCCTTGGTCCAGATACAAGACAGCCCTCTAGAAGTACCTTTCATGATAGGTATTGAAGTCTCTCGTGCTCTGTGCATAGATACTACTTCACTTTAACGTCCACCTTATCATCCAGAAATGGACTTCCCGGATACTAAAACACTATTCTCAATTCTTATTAATTACCCTTCTTTCAGTTGTATTTCGGCCAAGTGCGCAAATCTTCTGTGGTATCATAAGTTTCGCTTCAGTTGTTGGTATCTTCTATGGAACTGTGATCACTCGATGTCCTTCCGTTCACAAGCTAACCGTCTTTCACAATGGCCGGCCCTACCGTATTTGCTTCAACACTTTCGTGCCTCCTACACTTCTCATATCAATGGACGTCTTAGTTTCATCTCCAATTAGAAATGATGGGTATATATTAGACAGTCTGGCTATACTCCTTTATAATCCAAAGTCTTAATTCATTTCTTCTGACAGACACCCGTTTCATTGAAGTCTCCAGTCTTTACGAGTCTCTTGGCAGATAGTCCACTTTCAGATGGATTTTATCTACGAAATAAGGCACAATAAAAGCAATATATGCTGCATTTGGTTACATATTTGTTACAAAAGTTAATGTCTTAACGTTGTAGTAAACGTCATTGGCTATGTTTCCGTAAATCTGCCGCGGGTATAATTGCGTAGGCTTCCGCAGCCAGAGTCAGTCGACATAAAAGTTTTCTGGGTGTGGTAGCACGTCATAATGTATGAAACTACTGCTGTAGGAGAAAGACCCAAAAGAAGACCGCTGCAACCGTGGCCGAAACGTTGGTTTTTCTCCAACAACAGTAGTTCTATACGTTATGACGTGGCGCCATACCCAGAAAACTTTTATGTCGAATGTCGCCGGTATGTCCCGTTCTGCGTTCTGTTACCTAGTTGTTGTAGTAGGCATTTGTTTCCTGTAGGCAATGATTCTGTTTGTGTCTTATTGGCTCTGAGCACTATGGGACTCAACTGCTGTGGTCATCAGTCCCCTAGAACTTAGAACTACTTAAACCTAACTAACCTAAGGACATCACACACATCCATGCCCGAGTCAGAATTCGAACCTGCGACCGTAGCTGTCGCGCGGTTCCATACTGAAGCGCCTAGAACCGCTCGGCCACTCCAGCCGGCTGTTTGTGTCTTATTGGTTTTGTTACTTTCATATCCTGTGTTGGCGAATCTGTTTCCTGTGTTGGTCACCACATCATGCTCTTCTGTATCATACGTCACTTCTACCTCCGCCTGTGAACGTCCTCTTCTGTTATACCACAAAGCTCTGCCAAAAACTGTTTTCCTGCTTTTTCGAAGGTGCATGAAGTCCCGCTTCGGTAAGTGTTGCATGCTCTTTACCGTGGTACTTATTCGTTACTTTTTTCCAGAAGTTGCTCGTATTTTCGTCGCCCCTATTCCTCCTCGATGGTCTGTTTTATATATACTACAAATAATTGTATAATTGAAATTTCCATTTTTCCTGTGCTATGAGATGCCTACCCACAATCCATACATAAAATTTTCCTCGTTAAGTAGTTTTTATACTTGTGATATTCATATCGGATCCCCATGGCCTTTTTTGCCCTACATTCACGTGGCGCACACCTCCGCCTCTCTGCTGTTATTGCAGTGTTTCCTTGTGTTGTCTTCTTCCTCACAGTGTCCTAAATCTGCTTCTTGTTTGTAAACATTAAATGTAGGAAGGGGAAGGAAGGAGAAAATGTTACGGCTAGCCGCATAGGATATTGTGGTGATGCAGTGGCGTATGTTCACAAATCCAGGTTAACTATAGGACTTTTGTATATGATGCTGGAAGGGGAGGTAATTATAATTACGCATAATGATGAACGAAGCTCCCGTTACAGGTATATTTCAAATTAAACAGAAAAGGAATGGAACTGTGACATAACAAACTACTGAAATGAGATACAAGTAATTTTATATGGTAACAAAAACTGTCTAAATATTACTACTACCAGCTCCTATCGGAGCACAAAAAATGTCAACATGCTCCTCTTTATTAAAAGACTCTGACTGAAGTGTGGGGTAGATGCTGGCTCATTCCACATTCCTCAGCACCTTTAAAAACTTTCGCAAAAACAGTGGCATGCCAACATATTAGCGTTCCTTATAAAATGGAATTCACCTTTCGCCCCCACAAGCTGCCCTCGCTGTTACTCGCTCACACCAACTAGTTAGTCACTTAAGTCTCTCATGCCCATCCACTCTCAAATGCGCATTCTCACCCACTCATTCAGCCCAACTCTTTGTCATTATCTCTTTCTGGCTCTCCTACTATCACTGTCTCCTGTCTCATAGCCACAGTCGCCTTGTTTTCCTAGTACTACTACTACTACTATCTTCTGCCACTGTCACTGTCTCGCTCTTGATCTCTACTATTACTATTATCACATTTCTTCCTTCCTACGCACTGCTGCTGTCTCTTCTCACTGTCACTATCTCCATCTTCCTCGTTGTCACTGTCATAGATACTCTCATTATCATTGGCTCTCACCCACTTTCACTTTCTCCTTCTCTTTATTCCTTTTCTACTAGCACTGTCTCCTTCACTCTTTTCCTTTCACTGTTCCCTCAGTTTCTACTTTGTTCCACTGTCACTGCGTCCGTCTCTTTCTCTCGCATTGCCATTGTCTACTTCTCACTTCCTATACCACAACCTCTATCTTTCAGTATTTATTACTTCTCCGTCTCTTTCCCACTGTACTGACTGCAAATATGTTCGCACGTCAATATCGTTGCGAAAATTTTAAAGGTGCTGAGGAAGGTAGAATTCGGCATCTGGTATCGTAGTTTTCAGTCAGTCTTTTGATAAAGAGTGACATATCCCAATTTTTATGCTCCAATTGGAACATTTTTCCACTGGTTCCCTTCTTTTCTGTGCCACAACATGGCATGTTACTCACAAGAAAATAACCTGATGGGACAGTAACATTTTGTTAGTAAACTTATGTGAAATTCAAATAATGCTTAACTGATTGTACCCCTCAGACCGGATTTTACGGGCCCAAAAATTTTTCTGTGCTTTAGTATTGCAATTTAGAGTTCCCAAAAATTCCTGTGATGATAACGGAGACACTTTACATCATATTTCTCCATACTACGGCACTTTATAAACCACGTTTTCGTCTCACATCGCATTTTACATACCTATTTCAAGTGCTATGGCGCTGTTTGCTATTGAAGGTAGTGCAGGCAAAAACAGCAGCGTAGAGCAGCACTCGGTAACAAAACTCCAAGGATTGACTCCTGGAAGCTGCCGAGACTCTGCCATATGCCATCATGGCTCGCGGGCTGGGGCTCTGTGCAGGACAGCCACGAGGACAATGTAGACCGGTAAGCACCAAGGCGGCAGCGACACGAATACCAAGTCACCTCACTAAGCTGCCGACAGCCAGGAGACTCCAGAAGGGCAACATTTGTGTTCCAAACACCTCTTTCATACTACGCCCTCTGGTAATTGGTGGTGACAGTGCAGACATACGCTGCGTGATAGGAAAAAGCGACAGGCCAAATCTCCGCCAATAGTGTTCCTCCCACTACCGAGCGCGATATATGGAGACCTTCAAGGCGACAGGAAGATGTTTGGTGTAGTGTGCGAAACCGGGGCGGTAACCGTGAACGTGTTCCCACATATTCCCAAGGTGGAAGTGGTCGACAACCATGGCAAGCTCTGCAGAAGGTGAATTACGTGGCTGCTGATCTTATGAGTGGAGGATGGAGTTAAAATCACCACCCAGCACTAGGGCATCTTTCCGCCCCAAGTAGAGAGGTAAGGTCGCCTTCTCAAAGAAGGCTCAGCGTTTCCTTCGCCTTTTTTCGCCTGAAAGAGAGTAGACATTAATAATTCGCAAGCCGGAAGGTGTGACAGCCTTGCGTCTCGCATCCGGAAGGTATTGGACGTAGTCAACAGGTAACCCTTCACGGATTAGGACCGCCACACCACTACCGGAATCCGATGCGTGTGAGACGAAAGTTATATAACCAAATGGTTAAGAAAACAAACAACATGTACTTCTCGTAAGACGGCCTCGTCTACGTCGGCCACTCGAAGTGCATCTTCGAGCATAGTCAGTTTATGTGGCGCACGGATAGTGTTATCATTAAATGTACCCAGGCGATACGACTGTTTCGGCACACCTGCTGTCGAGACGTGGTGTCCACCCATGGCATCCGGCGGTGGCAGACCGCGCAAGACTGTCGAAGCCGCGTCGTTCACTGCGATGAGGTAGCGGGGATCAAAACCGGTGGAACACCTCCCGCCCACAAGAGTCACAGGCCGTTCCGATTCCTCCTCTACATCGTCCGCCCGAGAAACGGCACAGGAGCACCTCAGCTCTGATTTGGATCACGTGATGAGGGTGCTCAGAAGAAAAGGGTATTCAGTCCATGATGATAGGTCATCGCTGTTAAGAAAAGCAATGCCGTTCAACAAAGATAGGAGGACCGAGAGATAGCGTGGCTTCCATTCTGTGACGCAGCAACTAGTAAGATAGAGTCTTAAACAGGCAGGGAATCACACCGGTGTTCCGCCCACAAGAAAATTAAGGAAATTTTGCTATCTGTTGAGAATAATCTCGGCGCAAGATGCCGGAGATTTATAATATTCCTCGCAAATGAAGCAGCAGTTGCTTGGGTTGGTCTATACGGACTTCCGCAGATCGCTATGTTGAGCATCAGCTTCTCTTGAAGTACAAGAAATTCGACAAATCAGTGGTAGATGAGCACAGTTTTTTAAGTAAACACAGGGTTCTGTTCGAACATACAAGAATTCTGGTCGATGCTTCTAACTATTGGGACTTTGTGATTAGAGAAGCAGTGGAAATAAGTGTGACAAAAACGTCAGGGAAAGACATATTGTGTACTTAGCAACGCATGGAACGTGCATTTGAAAAAGAAAGAGTACAGAGAAAGACTTCTTGTAGGTCACTGCCGGTTGTAAGTGATGGAGCTGCATTGAGTGCACAAATACAAACTTTAGACATAGACGGTGCCGCCTTAGTGCGTGCCATTTTCGTAATGTCGTCGTGGCGCGATCCAGCCAATCTGATGCCGTCCTCTGTGCATGAAAGCGTGAGTATCGATAGTTTTACGACGGTCAGACATAATACCTGAATAAGAATATGAAGCGAATACCGAAAGAATTTGGCGAGGCAAGTTTACCGAGAGCTTTTTAACCGGTAGAGAATTTAGCTACGAAAGACGAAGGTTCCAAGTGCGAGTCCCAGTGTAGTACCATTTTTAATGTGCCATTCAAAGAACTTTTCCTTCAGACTCTGCATAATTACTGCTAACGGACTCTGACGGATTTTTGCAGACTGAGGACTTTGCACTGTTGTGTTCCCTGACATATCGTTGGCCTTCTGACTGACTGCAGAAGTATTGGGAAGTTCATTCACCTGACTCGGTAAAAAATCCGGCTCTGACAATTTAGTGTTTGCAATATCTGCCTCAGTGTCGTCCCCTATACCGGAATCGACAGTCTGAGCAGATGGTTAGTTGGATGAAATCATACTGTCAGCAAACTGTACAGTATTTCGGGAAATGGAACTCACCTTATCTGTGGTGCTTTGTAACTGTTGCACCGCAGAGTTGTTACTATTATTCTCAGCATTGTTGTCCATAATCGGAAAATCGTCCAATTTGGTGCCTTTAATTGTAAGATTACGTGCCGGAACCTTGACACTTTTGCGCGGCATCGTAAATCAAATACAGGGTACAAATCTAAAGACAAAAATTCAACAATCAACTCCATGGGAAAAAAACAAAGTGGAGCATAAGAATGCCGATGAAATGTGAAAAAACTCTGTACAAGTTAGTAAACTGCGTTGCGCCAAAAAATATAACTACTATTATCACTACAGAGTGGCTGAGAGAATTATTGAATGAATGTGTATACAAACAAATATTTATACGGTCTTAAAATAAATTATTGAATCAATGCGTGTTTGGAATGGATACTAAACTCGAATTATCGTGTAGCTTGTTGTAAGCTCAAGTGGTGCACTTTATACGAACTAATTAAGCAATGCAACTCCCAATACCAATATAGAAATAAAGTCACTGCATAATACATGCAGCCCCTTAGGCACTGAATCCTTTGGCCCTGTTCACAAAATGGTGACTTTGATCCCTACGCACATAACAAATAAATTAAATTGTCTTACCCCTAATGAGGTGGAATGCGATGTATTCTGCTCTTTCATCAAATAACTAAAGTATGCTAGCTACTGGCTCAGCGATGTGCAATGCTGGCCGCAATACTTTGAAATTCACATGAAATCTTTTAGCTAATAAATGGAAGCATTTAAGAAAATCCTACTTGTTTGATAAACGTATGACCTGTGCTGGGAGACGGTACTGATTGTGATGAATTACTAACAGTTAGGTTTTTAGTAAAATTATATTGAAAGCAATGTTTGGTTTTACAAAATCATCGGACAACTGAAGTTAACATTAGTCAGATGGTGCATCATATTTACCAATGCGATTTATATACCAAGTATAATGTCCGCCCTTGGTAGCTGAGTGGTCAGCGCGACGGAGTGTCAGTCCTAAGCGCCCGGGTTCGATCCCCTGCTGGGTCGGAGATTTTCCCCGCTCAGGGGCTGGATGTTGTGTTGTCATAATCAACATCATTTCATCCCCATCGACGCTCAAGTCGTCGAAGTGGCGTCAAATCGAAAGACTTGCACCAGGCGAACGATCTACCCGACGGGAGGTCCTCGTCACACGACCAAGTATAATCTAACTTCATTAAACAAGCATAAAAACACATCATCATATCACATATACCTGTGTTAACAAATCTTAGAAACATTACAAAGGGGAAGTATCTAACTATCTGTTTCATCATATCGGCTTACGTGCATTCTGGGCTTACTCAAGAATTGACAATTATCAGCCAACTCATCCATACTAACGCGCAGGCAAAATGAGAGTCATAAATATTTAAAATCTTTACCTTGCTAGCGAGAAAACTTCTGCTTACATGTTCTCTTAATTCTTAATCAATCTAACACTTGGTGGAGCACACCACAGAAACTGCCTACACCATCCTGCCTCACAGACAGCTACCTATAACAATGGGGCAAGCGCTCTCTTACTCCATCACTAAAATCTCAGATCAGAAACAGTATATTTGGCTCTGCGATCGTGCACAGTCAGCAATCCGCTTTATAAAGCCAGTCACTGACATACATTGTTTATATTATAATAGTTCCTGTTTACATTAATATTATTATTATATTCGGGTGCCACATAAAAGTGTGCCCCAGCAGACTCCTTTCAAACTCCTACAACCGAACAAACAAACGAATGACTCACTAAAACTTGGATAAGTAAGTCTAACGACAGAATTCAGGAAAACAATCGAGTTTTCCGCACGCCCAAACTCCAAACTGCCACCCATCTAACGACTGATGTGAAGAAGAGAGAGTGGTGGAGCATGGAAAGTCGCAATAGTACTTCAGAACAACAGAAGATCCACATTTATGTCACACATGATCACTTCTATCTCTATGACTATTGACAGTAGTAAACAAGTTGACAAATACTTCGTATGACACCTGTTGTGGAGTCCTGGAGAGCGCTTCATTTAATAAGCTGTATTTTGTTTCACATCGAACTCAATTCGAAAATACAAAACAAAATTTATGTGAATGTATAACTTTACAATAAAGTGGCAAGAAGACTTACTTTTATCCTTTGTATTACTACAAACCATAGGTAGAAATTCATCAGTATGCTTAGGGAATTCATTGTTTTGGTGAAAATAGGTAACGTGCCATTTTTATAGACATACAACAGAATCTGTTATAGGAGTATTGTTAAGATAGTCAAATAAACGGAGGTGTTACCATAAACGTATGGTTTCAATTTCTTCGTAATTTCAGACTAATCGCCAGTACATATTTGTCAAGATATTACCACGAACGTATGATTTCTGTTTGCAATTTCAGGCTCTTCGCTGCTATACAGCTTCTCTGAAAAGCAATCAAAGCGTTTTTTGACGACGATTACAAATGATTTGAGAGTGTCCTTTCGGATTTCCCAATTTTGGTTTCCAATTAAAGCTTTTTCTACTGAACGCTGTACAGTACTTCAAATGCTGTATATAACAGATCGCTAAAAAATTTAAATTATCATCTAACCTAAATTTACGAGATACGGGGGTAATACACAGTACATTGCTCCCGTATCTGATACAGTTAGGTCAGATAATAATTTAAATTACTCCACGATTCATATATAAATGTACATTTTTAATCATTAATTCTACTAACTGGATGGCACTTTCCTGATATAATAAATTTTAATAAATTAAGCGAAATATTATGCATGCAGTGCCCGCAGTTGATAGCGATCTCAATCTCGCGTTGCGTAACACCGGCTGAGAGGATTTCTGTAACACGTTTCGGTAAACATGTACAACTGATCACAGTGCACGACAGGACCTGTGATGCAGAGACAAATCTGCCGTTTATAAAACATCCAGCAGTTAAAAGTACAAAATTATAAATTCGACATTAAAATAGTTTACTAAAGCAATGGAAGGTACCCAACAACGTAGAGAGCTTTTTTCAGTTTGTTGATTTAAATTTTCGTGTGAAGTCTTTTATGACGTAATGTGTACTGGGTAAACTCGTCAGAACCTTCCAGTTTTTTTCAAGGCATAACTTCCAGAGTATTCATTTCCTCTTTCTCCTCATTTGAATTCACCACAATGGGGAAGCGCAAGATCTTGTTTGTTTAACGAAGTTTTGATTATATGGAAAAAAAATTAACAGTTTTTGTTTTAAGAGAAAGTCATTAAGAGTTATAATTTCAGGCGGTTTTACAAAACACTTAAAATGTAATGACAGCTGATGACTTGGACACTGTTGTGACACAATGACAGAGCTAGAAGTGCATGATAACGATCATGTGCATAATGAAGGTCGAACGATGACTACAACAGTGAGATCTTGTGTAACAACGCTAAATAACTGTTATTGAGGGGAAAGTAGGGCAGGGGGGCGGAAATCAGAAGAGACGTTGTTCATTTAGGTTGAAATGAAGGCTATATTAAAGATTTTTGCCATCGTTACGTAAGGGGAATTACTTGAAGGTCTGTGGGGGAGGGTGGATAAGGTTTCGAATGTTGGAGGATATAGGAATATTGGGTCTGAAGGTGGTCCGGGAAGGGAACAAGACGTAGGAAACGGATGATTTGGTACAGAAAGCGGTTTCAAATACGTACGAGGATGCGATGGCTGTAACGATGTGCGTGTCTTTCAATGATTTCAAGTCCAACATTATTTTCCCTAGCCAATAGAAACCGAATTAACACTCTCAGTAAGTTCAGGTGTTATTTGGTTTGTGTTCAATCGAGTTGAAATAAAAGCGAAGTGTTAGAATTTTTGGGAGTCTAAATTCAAAGCACTAAATTGTCTAAATTCAAAGCACTAAATTAATCTTTTTCTAATTTTATTTTCACTGTCCATTAATACTTAGTCTCGTACTTGCCACAGTTTCTGCTTTTGGCATGTTGGTCTTGCTTACAAACGCGGTTCTTGGGTTGGGTATATGCCAGTACACACCAGTAAATGAAATGACACAGGCCATATGTTTCATCTTAATCCAACATTTTATTAAAAATATTATTTCAAAAGTCACGTCCAAACGACATGGAGCCCGTAACACCACACACTACATGAAAATGCCCCACATGATATTACATTATCGCCATAACATTTTAAAGAAAAAGCTACATTACAAAATTGTTTTAGTAGCTTCAAGGTTAACGTCTGAACAGAAAACTATTTCCCTTAAAATACATTTTTGATTTACCATTTCTGAACGTTGCAATAACCAACAATAAAAATAATAATAATACAGTTCTGACAGCGAAAATATATAGCAATTCAGAAGTAACCCTGTTTCACTATTTACACATGCATTCTTTAATCATAAACATGTATGCGTCATATAAAAACATTCAAATTATAATTACAGGTATTTATAAAAATGTGTGAAGTAATATTGAACCGTGTAGTCCACTAAATAGTGTATAATATTTTTTACAAAACAGTGAGAGTCAGAATTAACCAACTGCATTACGCAAAGGACTTGCAGAATTTACGGGTGTGGGAAATCAAGGCATAATTGGCTATGATGGGGAGGATGAGAGGTTTATGGTGCAGCTAGTAGTAGAAGGATATAGACTTCAGGTTGGGACTGTTGGGGGCTTTAGTAATTTTAAAAAAATGTTCAAATGTGTGTGAAATCTTATGGGGCGAAACTGCTAAGGTCATCAGTCCCTAAGCTTACACACTACTTAACCTAAATTATATTAAGGACAAACACACACCATGCCCTAGGGAGGACTCGAACCTCCACCGGGACCAGCCGCACAGTCCATGACTGCAGCGTCCAGACTGCTCGGCTAATCCCGCGTGGCTTAGTAATTTTAGTCAGTTTCTGCCCCTATGGCAGTTGTTCGAAAGGTGTGCTTTCCATGTTACTTTTCCTGTCAAATGTTAGTGCTAAATATTTTACTGTATTAGTGAGAGCAATGAGTTGATAGTAAATGGAGAAGTATGAAACATGGACGACGGAATCGCTGAGTGGTGTAGCCAAATATGGTGGTCTAATGCCTAACCCATTAGAATTCATCTGCTTCTGCCAGTCCAGGATTTGTCCTTAAGGCTTGTTCCGCACTGACCATTTCTTCCTCGACCTTCCCAGACTACTTCTAATATGATTGTATTTCATCACTTGTCGACGGATTCTCTTAGCTGAGATAAGCAATACATGCTCTTTCCAATTCTGCTTTCGTTAGATTACTTTTTTGGTTAACGACTGTATCCTCAGTCGTTTACTTATTTCTTTATTTCTTATTCTGGCTTCTCTTCTTCGTCTTTCTTTTATCTAAGGAACTTTGTATCAGAATTTTGAAGTTGTATTTGGTATTTTGATATTAATGTTTAACTTTCTGCTCCAAAGAGTACTTCATACATTTTCATTTGTGCTTCTCTTCTGGTTTTACCGCACAATATTCTTTTTATTGTGCCACAAACGTATTCATACACATTCACTTTCATATTTGTGCCTTTCTGTCCTTCAGAAGTAATGTCACATCCTAAACAGTGAAAGTGAGACACCTATTCTATTATTACGTTACTGGTGACTATCTTACTCCTTACGTGATATTTTCCTAAAAAATTTCACTGTGTTTTGTTTTTGTTGCTGATATATTTAGACTATAATTTAAGCTTACCCTTTTTAAGCTGTGTACCGTTATTTGTAATTCACCTTCACTGTCCTGTATGATTACATGCTCGTCGGTGAAAAGCAATGTATTTGGAAATTTATCTGTCCCAATTTTTGTACCCTACCGTATTCTGCCGTCATCCATTCCTGAGCAGATCGCAGTTGTAGATGTTGAAGAATGTAGGTGACATACTTCAGCCTTGCCTTATTCCCTGCTGTATTTGATGTCAGTTCCCTGCCTACATATACTCTTATTTTGGTGTCTGACATAAATCTTGACATCCGTTTATCAGGTGCTCGAGGAATCTTACTCTTTTCTCCAATATTAAGCAGAGATTTTTTCTGTGGTTTCAATCAAAAACTTTTCCTTACTAGATAACTCCTAGGCGTTTTTTCAAACAGAATTCTTGTTTCAGTGTGAAAGCATCGTCGGCACAGAATCTTTCTCTTCGAAAACGTGATTGCTGTTCTAATAAAATTGAATCAGATGTTTTGAAGCCTTTCACTAATAACGCTTCTATAGCTCTTATACGATGCATTCAGAAGAGTATTTTCTGGAATTATTTGTGTTACTTCTGTCTCCTTTTATATACAGTAACATTTCCTTGGTGCGTCTCCATTCTTGTCGTATATCATTTATATACCAACACATGCAGAGATGGAGAATTCTGAATTCTAGAAATGTTCCATCATTTGTTGTAAGTTATGAGTTAATTCCATTAAATCCAGGTGCTTTTATATTCATTGTTTCGTTGAAGATTTGTTTTAATTTTGTCAGATCTATTAGATCCGTTCTTTCCTCTGATTTTTCTCCACTTGGCTCTTCTGTAACTGGGTGATTCTACAATTACTTATAGTGGTTCGTGGTATTATTATTGCAGTATTGTTATTGGTCCTTTTGAGTTGTCTGATGAGTTTTGCATGCCTTTTCATGCCTACCATGAATGCCATCAGCTCTGATTATAAATGTACCCTATTAAGATATAAATGTCTCTCTTACTCCATTTAGCTTTCATTTATTGCGTTACTATATTTTTCTTTAGCTTTCTCAGTCTGTTTCTGCAATAGTTACCTAACGGGCCTTGTATTTCTTTTCTATAGCTTCCACCATCACATAGTTTCAAATTTTAAGTCTTCTTTTTCAAGTCTTTTGCATTTTTCACTTAGTACTTCCTTAAATACCTATATTGTGGTATTTTCAGTTTGTCCATTCGTCATTAAATCTTCACTTCACAGAATTTTTTGGACTAGCTTAGATAACCTGTACTGATGTAATTTCCTTATATCTCTTCTTGAAGTAGATACTCCTTAAAATTTTGTTTGGGTTGCTTTCTCTTGCAACTTTTTTCTGTATTATCCGCAGCTGTATCTCTGTCTTATTGAGATAATGGTGCTTATTTACGTTTCTCCCCTTACTTAATTGTGTGTCTGGCACCCTTGAATCTGGATTTCCGTTTAATATTTTGTAATTAATAAGAGTTCTATAGCCTTGTGTATACCATGTGCACTTACATGTATACATTTCTTTTTAAAAAAATGTATTGGCTGCTTTCAATTCCTTAAAAGCTACAAACTCTCTTAGTTTAGTTCCATTGTTATTACTGGTATCTTCTCCATTGTTGCCAATTAACGGGTGGAAGCGTTTCTTACCTACCGCTGTATTTAGGTCTGCTGTCAAAATAATATAGTCACCGTTATTATCCTTATTTAAGTTTTTCTCTAATTTTCCGTAGTACTGATGTGTTCGTTTCTTCTTTCCTTCCTCTGGTACAAAGGTTCCCACAACTGTTAGATGTCCTCAAACAAATTACAGTCTGACTGTAATAATTCTCTCACTTACTAGTGCGTATTGTACTATGTTATCCTACCATTTTTCGTCTACTTCCTCTACAACAGATGCATTTTGCTTAGGTACTACTCCACTGAAAAACATGATGTAATCTTAGGGGGCGTCCATTAATGACGCAAAGATTTTTTTTCCAACAATAGGACTCCCGCTTCCCTCACGTGAGGTTTGCCCCCAGTTGGGTAAGACACGCAAAATGATTTTTTTTATTTGTTTTAAACTGTTTAAAGTTCTTTACTAAAATGTTTTACTTGGAAAGCGTATTAAATGGCAGTTTTAACTCTTGTTTAAACCCTTTGTTTAAGCATGACAACCCTAAGCAGTATTTGGTCGGGCAGGCAGACAGAGACAGGCGGACAGAAAGGCTGAAAAAAATAGTGTTAACCGTTTAGATGGATGCCTAAAACATTTACCAATTACTGCTATATTTCGTACATTAAAAGACACTGAAACCTTAATTACTTTGCCTATTAAAGACAACATATTTTGTCTCTTCCGTTGAACTGTATGCTATACAGCTTTTCAATCTCTTGATTTATACGATCAATAAGAGAATTATTGTCGGTGAACTTCAGCTTAGTTTCCTTTCGCAAATCATTAACTCCTTGCTTGAACATTTTCTTCGGCCTGACACATGCTGCTTAACGTACGAGTTGCAAATTTGTGATGGAAATTGATGTTGAACAGAATAACACCGGCTTTATACGCATTGCACAATATCACTGATGAGTTGCTAACTGACCGGCGCGGCAGAAAACTCACAGAATGAAATCTGAGACTTGTACGGAACTTGTTTGGGATTGGAGAATCCCGAGCATTTACACGTTTAAGGAATTCACTTCACTTCACGTCATACAGGCCGGAAAGAAAGTGAGAACAACGCTCGAGATTAATTTTGTAAAACTAAATGCTACCGGTTATAATAATGTATATACGCAGAATTCAAAAGTTCATTGCTCTCGCCTTCCATTACATGATAATTGGTGAGAGTTCTCCGGATTCCTACCTCCCATTCTGAACCCATGTAATCAATGTATGTCCCCTTATAGATAGTTAGCACCTTTTACCTTCCTTTTGATTTCTGCATTTATTGTTATATTGATAGTGTAATCTTTGAGTATTTTGTTAAGCTCGGTCTCATTAGTCCAGAGACCACTTGCGTTCCTTGTGACAACGATGAGTATGCCTTTTATTCCTTAATTCTTAAATTTACCTTGTCGTGGCCGTCTTCCATTACTTCTGTTCTTTTTTCGGAGGCTTGTTTTGAGGCCTACGATTATGAAGGTTTAGTACACAGATGGGTTACTGGCCTTATCATATAAACACCAACACTGAAGACCAAGCTTTTCTTAGAGGCTTATAGGCTCATAACGTAATACCGCAGGGGACGAAATAATAAGATTTGTCCAAGAGAGGGCGACAGGAAGGAAAACAGAAAAGGACTTTCGCAAGAAATTGGAAGCAATGTCAGAGTAAGTTAGGACCCATGTGGTAGTCGCCCATTTTCTACTAAGAATGGAGCCCACTAGGGTGGTTACTTTTTAATGACCCATCAGGCACATGTGACCCTACCAGTGAAATGGCTCTCGCCAGCGTAGCTCTGTAAATCACTAAGCCACACATACCTTCTCATTACATTAAGGTAATAGCCCATGAAGATGGTAAGGTTCAATCAGTTCAATTAATAAGGCCGGAGGGTCTAAGACTGCAAGAATTTTGGGTGAAGTACCCTCTCACGTTGGCTCACATGGTACCTACACAATCTGAAGATGCACAGACTGCAGGAGAAAGATCAACAGTTACGATTAGCACACGTGCTATTGGACGCTTGCAGCGATTTTATTGTTATGAAAACCATTGAGGAGTAAAGAGTAACAACACAATGAGATGATTAAAACGCACGTAGCTGAAACGAAATGAAGGTGAAAGTACAGTGCTTGAAATAGCTAACTCTTACCTTCGTATAAAAATTTCACACTATAGCAATATGAAACTGTCATGGGCTCAGGAACTGTCCCATTAACTGATCCAGGTTGTACAATAACGGTTTCTCAATAGTTCAATTAATTACTTGTTCATTAGTTACCCGATCCACGTCCACTTTACAGAGTAAGGTAGGCTAGCGGGGTCAAACTTGCTTGAAATCTAAATAGAAGACATAATTTCAAATGAATAAGTTTTCGTTGTAAATACTGAAGACCTATGTTATTTTGCCTACAAATTCTAAATATAATACTACGTAAATGATGTTTATGCTTTCACTGAATTAATCTAAAGAATGTGCTGCATGACACAAATTTCGCCTTCTTCACGTAAAAATGGGATCAGTACAAAAATGTATGCATCACATTAAAATAGCAACACATTTTCACAAATACACCTCTTCGTCCCCCCTACAACAACACATTTCTCATGGTACCATGCCCTGCCTTTGTCTTGACGCTGAATCCAGTTATCAAGTTTTTCCGATATTGGATGGCTGTATTTAATCTTACAGAGTTCAAAAGATGTGTCATTATCGTCGTCTCTTTCTTCGAAGGATTCTGTTGAAATTGATCGTGATGATCGTGCTGTAGGTGCTGTCTGTTCGTAACCTGGTGATTCTTCAAACTGTCGAGGTGGGATGACATTTTTCTTTCCCTTTCAAATATTTTTTTGGCATTTATGTTGTCTGGGAGTATAATAAATAGTGCTTTCTGTTTCCTGCCAAATTATTTTGCTGTAGATTTCTTTGGAGACGGCAGCAAGTCGTGGAATCAAACAGAAGACTTTGACGTTTCATTGTTTGGCCTGCGATGAACTGGACTAGCGGAAGGAGACACACACTGAAGTTCTGTTTCCTTTGGTGTGTTTTCTCGGTTCGATGGTATACCAGCCAGTAAGAACTCGCGTTCAGCAACTGCGTTTTCATTCTACGTAAAAACGCCAGTTGGACAAAAACGTTTTCTGCAATCGCTAGTGTTGTCGGTCTCATTCATGCAACCTTGAAAATATTTCCAGATGTGAGCTTGTTGATCTTCCTTCTTCCTCTTGTGTTACGAATGAAGTTCGTACATTTATTGCCGTAATACCATTTGAGTGGCTCAAAAAATTACCTGTCTAATGACTGCAGACGGTGAGTTGTGTGGCTTGGGAGGCATATCATTTCATGTTATTTTCTTCACAAAAATTGGACGCTTCTGAAGTTTTATGAGACTCATGACTATGCACAAGTGAAATGCAGTGCTCAAGAACCCGGTGTGACTGAAAATGTTTCAGCCAATTGAGGGACTCTTCTTCATTAATCCATCAGGAACCCACGTGGAAAACCGTCACGAAATTCAGGCAAAGTTTTTTAAATATGGCCATAGGAAAGATAAAGTTTCCTGCAGCATTAGCACAAACTAAGATGATGACAAGCTCTCCTCTTTCTACGTGCTTCATCTGCTTTATAAATCAGCTAAGGTTTGTCCAGTAAATCAAGGTACTCCATAGCTTTCCTCAATATGGAAAAGAAGTCAGCTACATTCGTTTTATTCAAAATACTGCCATCTGGATAGGGAAAGCCCTTCCGCTTTTCTCCATGCCAAATTTCGGTTTCATTCCATAAACTCTTTCAGCTAATCTTTACGTGTCATTTTGCTGGCGTCTGAAAGTGTATGCTCTATTTTGTAGGACTCTGCGAGCTCTGAGGCAGCCCTCCTTTCAGTATCTGAATCCAACGGCAAGCCACATGCACATAACCTCAGGATTCTTAAAACGATTTCTTTTTCTTTCCCCATACTAAATATTGTTTGACCACTTTTTACCTTTGCTGGAGAGTCTTTTTGACTTTGCAGTCGTCATTGTAGACAAGAATGCAGCACCCCAAACAATTCCGCTGCATGCTGCTGAGTTCTATCCACCTAGTAATCTTTAATTGCATTTTGCATGTCATCCGCGGTTCACAAAGTAACGGAGTCTCTTATTTTCCCATCTACAGTATAAAACGAAAACAAAGTAATACAAAACGAAAGAAATGTAATAATTGCGATGAATCGAAATAAAATTATTGACATTTTTCACCCGGACTGTACAGCCTGATTTGCCGAAAATGTAGAATTTTTTCCCTACATTGGTAGTCGTGCACAAGCATATTTACTCGCCGTTAATACCACAACCTCTTCTCCAGTATATAAACTTCTTGTGTGACGAATAATTAGCAAATTACTAAATTGTTGGACCACTTTTTTGTGGCATCTGTCTTCTAACTGCTTTGATGTGGCCCACCACGAATTCCTCTCCTGTGCCAACCTCATCATCTCAGCAACCTACATCCTCAGTCGTTTGCTGATGTATTCCCAACTCGGTTTTCCTCTGCAGTTTTACCCTCTACAGCTTACTGTCTACCATGGAAGTTATTACATTATTTCTTAACAGATGTCCTGCCATCCTGTTCTTTCTTCTTGTCAGTGTTTTCCATATATTCCTTTCATCACCGATTCTCTGGAGAACCTCCTTTCCTTACGTCATCTACTTCGTGATCTGCAGTTCTGATGATAAATTCCCCACTGTTCTATTTCTGCTCCTTGTCATTACTTTTGTCTTTCTTCGATTTACTCTCGATCCATATTCTGTACTCTTTAGACTGTTTATTCCATACAACAAATTCAGTAATTCTTCTTCACATTAATTGAGAATAGAAATTCATCCGTGAATGCTATCGTTTATAACCTTTGAAACTGAATTTTAATTCTATTGTGGAACCTTCCTTTTATTTCTATTATTGGCTCATCGATGTATATACTGAACAGCAGGGTGAAAGACTACATATCTGTCTTACACCCTTCTTGATAAGACCATTCGTTCTTATTGTTCCACTCTTATCGTCTCCTCTTTTTTCTTGTACACGTCCTATATTACCCGCCTTTCAAAATAGCTCACCCCCATTTTTCCCCGAGTTTCGAAAAACTAGCACCATTTGACACTCAAGGAAGCTTTTTCCAGGTCGACAAATCCTGTGAACGTGTCTCGATTTTTCTTTGGTCTTCCTTCCATTACCAACGGCAACTTCGGAAATGCCTCTCTGGTGCCCTCAGTTTGCAGAAGCCCAAGCCGGTCGGAATCTTTTGCCGATGGAGGAATCTTCACAAGACTCTATTTTAATTACGAGCCGCATGTCCTGGTAACACATATGATGCGTCTTCATCCTCATGCTGTCGATCACTGCTATTCTTTCGCCATTAGTGGCAGTTTCCCATCACGAGGACAAGGGAGTACCCCGAACTTCTGACTGTTCGTCCGCTCTCTTTGACAAGGCCGGTGGCAGAATGAGGATGATTTCTTATGCAGAAAGTCATTGTCCGCTATTGCTGATGAGTGTTATTCAAAATTTAAGCAGTGGCAGTGTTCGAAACCGGGACCGAGTACGTTTTGATTACTGATCAAAGACGATAACTCCCCTTTTTTTACCATTTCGCTACTCATTGTTCTTGGCCTTTGGTCTGGGGGGACGTCACAAGAACGCCTTTAAGTTGATCGTTCAATACGTAACTCAATTTTTTATTACAGATGCAGCCGAAGACGCTGCGGAACCAGTGCCGGCGCCCTTAGACCACGGATGCAGTTCTGTCTTACATACAAAACTGTAACTACTCTCTCTTTAAATTTGGGACGATACATTTCCAGAAAAGCATTTAACCTATTTTCGAATTATGTGATGAGCAGCTGGTGGTTGCAGGATCAAACTGTGAAGTTCCACAGAGTCAGAAATTACTCGCTATCACTGGTGTCTCGTCGCTACTCTTTTAACTCATTAGACTATTACATTTTAATTGGAAGATCTGACTATCGAGCCTAGCACGTTGTTAAAAGATTAGAATACTGCACCTCCTTGATGTAATTTCTGTAATAATGAAACAAATTGCAGTGAAAGCACACGAGTCCGCCTGCTATATCTGAACCACGGTCTGCTTCTTGCCATCAGTGGGAGTTACACAACGGATACAGCGGTGAACACACGACATCGGACAGCTCGCGTGTTCGCAGTAGATCGATGTGTATCAAGTAAGCTGCAGACGAGACAGAGAACGTTTCGACGTTAACTCAGGCATGTTGCAGCCTACACAACACTTGCAACATGGATAGCTTCCCGCAAACGGGCCAAAAATACTTGCGCGTAGGCTGCGGCAAGTACGCGAACTGCTCGGGTTAGACAGACAGCAGTTGTCGAGTGTGCACGAATATATTTAAGAGACGTCTGCGGTTGTCTGTCTGGCCTGCATCCATTCGCCATGCGATTCTATTTGCGGTTGTATACTTGAATAATGGCCCGCTTACTGTAGCAGCCTTTTCTGAACGGCGTATTTTAAACATTTTTTGCCTTATTTCTTTCATGTGTAACCCTGTACCGTCTATAAGCACAATGTAATTTTCTCATGAACCCCTGGTAATTGTTGAATGAATATTTTTTTAATTCTTTCTCTATGTTAATCTCTGAACATGGTAAACACGTTAAGCTACGTAAAGTACGACAAGAGACTCTTGAGGAGATGGCTTATTCTTCCTACCTCAGAAGTGAGTAACGCCTATATGCAAGCGCAACGAATCTGCCTACAGCCATCCAGAACGTAAATGGTAGCTTACTTGTTTTATCAGGATTGTCACAGAATATAGGTTAGAAACCTTTACTCATCTAAAACACAATAAATCTTAGTCCCTCAGGAGGAACGTGTTACTCCCCATTACAGACAGTCTCTTCCACCCTTAACCCTAAACAGGACGGAAATAACCTTTTGTACTTTTGCAAAGCATTTAGAGATAATTTTCGTCCAGGCTAGACAACACAAACTGCAATCTGTAAGATAGGGTCAGTATCACTTTATTCACTGAAACGGCACTTAAAAAGAAGCTTAAAAAGAAGTCGTAGATCACTTATGCTCTCCAACCTCGACTGCGATGACCGTATTCTCCACAGACTTTCGAGTAAGAGCCCACGTCGGTTGGAACTGACAATAAATGCTTGCGTACGTTTCATTTGTGATGTACGCTATTCGATCATATCACTCTTGCCACTGAACAATTGTCATGACTATGGGTTACGTGCCGATTTCACTTATTCCTATTCATCTTCAACCGTAATAACATTTTCTGAAAAACACAGCTGAAATACTAGTTATCAACAAAGTAAAATTCTCTCTGTACCGCTACACAACACTGTCTTGTTCTGTAAATCATATCCTGTATCAGAGAGCCGACCTTGGACCGATTTCCCTCAAAAGCTTCCATAAAATTAAAAACCCTTCAAACTTCAAAAGACAGCTATGGCCCACCTTACAGCACAATAGCTATCTCTTCTGCAGCTAATTCTCGTCAAACCTCCCTCCCCCAGCACGTTTCCCCCATCTTGCCTACAGAGTCCTCTAATAAAATTCTTTTCTTACCTAGCAGCCACTGTAACATTTCTCTCAATTTTCTGTTATTTTATTAGTCCTTTCACTTCCTCTAACACTTACAAGGCCTCAAAAGTGCTGAACTAATCAATATCCACATTATGTTTCCCTAAAAATGTTAATTATTATTATGGAGTTTGTTATGTAATACCTAATAAATACCATTCTGAATTCTTTTAATATTTTGACATCATTATTAGTGTTACAGTTATTATTGTTGTTTCCGATTATTATGTTATTTAATAATACAGATTATTATAGTTGTGACTGTTATGTAACATTTTTCTGTGAACGTTGTTCACGGTCTGTTGTAAGAGAGGACCCTAATGCACTAATCTGGTCAAACTAAGTAATAAATAAATGAACACGATGCTAGATGGACGTAACAGGATTGCGCAAGACAAAAGAGATATCTACAAAACAAACGACGGAGAAAATTCCAAAATATTTACCTATGGAACACAAAATAGTCACGTGTCGTGGCAGTGGGGAAGACAGAAGAATCGATTAGAAGTCTACAAAATGTAATGTTACAGGGTACCCTTGGCGATTAGATGCAATCATCGAAAAAAGAATGAGGACATCCTGTAAAGAAACAAGCAGAAAAAATGTAAATGTCTGATAAGGAATATTACAAATGGAGTAGTTACAGCGTTTGGGTATGTATTACTTCGGGAGTTGTTGCTTGATATGTAACTGAATCTATTGTGAAAGAAAAAAATCTGTGAGACATGCCTAGATATATACAACGCAGTTTGTAGAAGATATATGATGCAGTTGTTATGCTGAAATGAAGAACACACCAGAAAATTTAGAGGAACATAGAACCGACCCTATGTCTAGTGACAAACAACAAAATAATTTCGGTACTTGTTCAAAATTGCAAGAGGACTCAGACTTAGCGTACAATAGATATCTCTCTCTGACACACACAGATCTAAATCACCTCCAAAACTAAATTTATGTTCCGCTATGCCTACAGAACTGATTTACTTGGTCTCGAGGCTCAGTATTTATATCTTACTACTTCTTTCTTTTCGATGAATAATCCAGATATCAACCAATGACATCTTCTGTGGCAGTTAACGTAACAACAAAATATTCTTCACTGACCTGGACAGAGAGAAATTTTCAGAAACCCGTGGGCAATTTATATATCATACAGACTGTCACTGAAATCAATAATCCAGTGCTGGCATTTGAGAGAGGTACCATATTACGTACCTGCTCGCCAACAGTGAAACGTATTACTTGTAACTGATAGGCTACTAATAACAGTTCGACACAAGCAACCCATGGTAATACTGCATGTATGGACACATCATAGCAAGCACTGAATAATTCATTCGATTGTTCACTTGGACTTTCAAATTTTAAACTGATCGTTGCATCATTTTCTAAACCAAAAAGTGCAGGATAAGTGACATGCAGTTCCTTCAGCTTCACAGCAATTGAACAAGACAGAGAAAAATTACTCTACCACTGAGGACGACATGTTGAGCTTGAAGTACGGCTTTAATTACTTCTGATGTCACCTGTGCGGTAAGAAATTTACTGTATTGATGGATCATGTGACATCTAAATGGTTATCGGATTTAAAGTATACATTGAGTAATTTTACATGATGGGCATTATAACCGAGTGAGTTTGACTTTAAAGTGATTCACAGACTGTGAATAATGCAGATGGGCTTTATTATAAAATGGGCATAATGTGTGCAGTCGGGTCAAAGCGTAATGCAATGGAAAAATACACAAGTGGCTGCCGCAGACTGCAAGCTATTCACAACACAGATGCAGTTTGACATTTCTAACAGGTTGTTACGTAGAACAAAAAGGCTTAGGCCTCATGTGGTAGCGCATGCTGTACTGCAAGTGTAAGTATCAAAGGAAGCATACGATCATGTGTTATGTGGGCATAGAGGGCATAGGATAACAGAGTGCAGGGCATCTGAGCATTATTGATGGAGAACGTGGGGGCACAGTATAGAGCAGTATGTAAAGAACTGTGGGTCGTGTACAGTCCTCAACAATTGCTGCTACCGATGCTTTCAGAGATATTGAAACTCAACTAGATAATTGAAATGGATATTTTAGGTTATTTTAGCCAGACACCAGCAGGAGACCCTATGTACTGATTCTTACAGACCATTTAAAACCATTCTAATTTATTATTCAGTTTTTGTTGCACACTTTTAATTACATTACATCTTTAAATCTCTCTGGATCATCTTCAGATCTAAGGCACTGCATCAGAGTACTATAGATCATTTCTTACTATATGTTGCCTTGATTGCTATTCCAAACCTACTAGGAGACAGAGTAGCACATGCGATGGTAAGTGTCTAGTTGTTAAACTTTGATGAACTTGGAATACTGAACACAGATCAGCGCACTTCATGTCAGATCTGATGGAGCAGTTGCGTAACTTTCACATATTCGTTAACTAAAAACTAGCCTATTACATCCACAGGCTATCAGAAGCACAGAACCTATTCAGTGGATAATAAGTAGGATACTGAACTATTATGTCAATAGCCATCTTAGTAACTGGGACTTTTTCTTACTGTTGTAGTAGAGTATGATTCGAAAACCGAGTCTGTTACCATGCGAGATGATTTATGGTAGGAAAGTGCTTGCACCTTTGTTGTAGTCAAGTCGAAGTAGGCTAAGGTTGGGAAATAGGTAACTAACTTTACTAAAATGTTTGAATACTTGTGAAGCGGGTACAGAAAGCAAACACCAAGTCCCTGGACAGCAGGAGAGAACGGGAAGGCATAGTATAAAATTACTAGAACATCGAATATGTTGACAAAACCGTATACTCCAAAGTATGAGACAAAGAAGTTCATAAATTGGTACTAGGGTCCACATCAAGATGTTTAAATGACGACTGGTAAATGTCAAATAGGAATTGCTTACCATTGTAACTATAAGCAAGTGGGGCGCCATTGTCCTTGATTCTTTGCTGCTGGTAACATAAACAATGCCTAATGTGAGTGAAAAGGGAGAGAGACAGGGGAGCTGCAGACACTTGCACAAGCCATACACGAAATGTTATATGCACTAAAGTTGCGAAAGTAGGGGAGGTGGCCGAGTAGAATTCATATTCTATGTAAAGCGCATTCTTTGTGAAGGAGGCTTACATTATAGTTTTCGGGGTAGGAGTTTCACATGAGCGGTAATTTTTTTGATTATGGGTACAGGAAGTATAAGACTCTTGCTAATCTTTGTTAGTGGTTATACTTTGGTTTTACAACTCTTTTTCTTTTGCTGGAATATTGATTTATTAATGTAGGGAGTTGAGACATTTTCATTTTCATTAGTTTTGTTAGCAGTATACACGAGATGGAGATCATTTTTGAAACTGATGGCACAGCACAGGAATATAGTAAATTAATGGAAATTTTATTATGAAATTTACTGCGTATTTGTTGGTATGTATCACGAGCAGCGGTATGTATCACGAACAGTAGACGTTCCTGCAGCTTCCTTTCAACAAGTTGTGTCACCACCAAGGATCACCATGTTGTGCATCATACTTCTAGCAATGTTGCACATCTCCAGTAAGGAAGGGATAGGCTCACTGCAAGGTGGACGATTGGAGGAAGGACAATGAAGTTAACATCGAAGTCATGGGACGTGAGAAACGAAGTATGGGGGCTGGAAGAGGTGTTCTCGGAATTGTACATTGAGGTTGAGAAAGAGGGGCTGTTGGAAGACGATCAGGGGAAGTACTAAGGATCATCTCTCTCCTACGAACGTCTAAGACTAAAATTACAGTGAAACGGTGCATGTGGTAAGCCGTACATTGTAGCGACGTGGGAGAGATTGGTTAGATATAAGAGGTAGGCTGTTGAAGACGGTATTTTAGATCGCAGACGCTGATAATATGCGTTAACTGAATGATACTCTGGGACAGAAGACAGAAATAGAAAATGGTAAAAAGCTGTAACTGAGAACAGACTACGCAGTTGACAAACTTGGAACGGGGCTTTCTGAACACCACTTGAATGCTGTGAAAACAAAGAGGAGAATCGACGGGGATTCAGAAAAAGGCCGTAAGCGTGGTGAATGTTATACAGACCCAGTTGGATTTATTGAACTGTGGGGTGGATGTAGCTAGGGTCTTGAGATGAGGAACTGACAGTATAGTAGTAGCTCGAGTAGAGGTTACAAGGTTGCAGCAGGCCATACATCATGTGGTACATGGGCCAGTAAGGCGTTTTTGCATAACACACAGCAATCGGATTATGTTGACACCATAGCAACAGTTCGTGAAAAGGCGAAATTAATACGCTGTGTAACTGTTTTGTTTTATTATCGTTTGTATGTTGTTGAATTGTAAGTAACATGTCTGTATGTTGGCAGCGCTACAGACGGTGTCATTATCGCTGATAGCGCTCTGCGCCCTCGGCAAGAGGTTCTGTGATAAGATGGGCTAGCAGTTAGCGAGTGTATAAGGAAATGTATGGACACGATATTCTTAGTGGAGACTCTGTGTTGGTAGGACATGGATTGTAAAGTGAGATGAAACGATGTGTTTATAAGAAAATACGTAAGGAAGTGTATGAGGACGTATGTTTGTTGATAATGTTTAGGTAGGGGAATTATTGGCAACTATACAATTTTTAGAACTGGATGTCACATGAAGAAGGTAAAATTTTCTAAATACACTGTTTGCTCTTCAGCAAAATCTTTATTTTGCTGACCATATGCCTCCTAGTAGGTAGAGTCCATAGTAGTTAGAATCTTTTTACTTAGCTAGCTGTAGTTGCTGCATTCTGTGATTTCTGGTGTTATAAAGATTTTCTATGAGGTAAGTGAATTATGAAAAAGAATGGGGTTTCCGCTATCAGGATTCGTGACTGAAATGAGTTTAGGCACTTAACAGAGTTGGAGGTAGTTTCGTATTTCTTTAATTTCATATTTTTTGGTTTCTGTTATTGATACGATTTCTTGCAATTCAGAGCCATTCTTTTGTGTTAGTTACTGGAAGTCATGTTGTCAATGTATAGCAGTCAGATTGCGTTGGGCTTGTATGTTGTGAGTAATAAATAAATAGGTTAAGTTTGAGTTGTCTTTGTAAGGGAAAATTCTGTAGCTCAGTGTTTAACAAATAAAAATAATTAAAAAGGTAGTTTCAGTATATGTGACCTTGTTTCCTATTCTTAGTTTTCATGTATGTGTTGTAATACGAAACTGAACAATGAAAGCTGTGCTTACGCAATCACTTTCAGGCGAAACGAGCCAACAAATCCACTGAATCTATAACTGTATTGCAATTAACTTTACCAAAAAATCGTAAAAATCTATACTAAACAAGTTATCCTGTGAAATTCTGTACAGTGCAGTGTAGTGAACAGTGTTACAATGCGTCAAGTCTCAGTGTTCGTCGTACAGTTCCAACACACAAAACTAGCGGAATAAAAACGCTACCCAATATTACAAATTGAATTTTGTAACAATAAATGTCCAAAATGCTTGTGTAAAAATTCTCTGTAAATTTATTTACGCAAGTTGACCAAACAAGCTAACCAAATAAAGTGCCGAACACTAAATTTTACACAAACTCCTATGTAAACGTCTAGCATCTTGGCTGTACCTTTACATAACACAAAATCTTTCTCCGTGTCATTCTCCATCTCAGCCATACGACTATGGAACGCGCTCCCCTGTGATCTGCGTCTTATCCAAAACCACTCAACATTCAAGAGGGAACTTAAGACTTACATATTAGGGACGGTATAGCCACCATTGTTGTGCCCCCCCCCCCTCCCCCTCATCTTTTTTCTTTCTCCTCTCCATCATAGCTTCGAATTTTACCATTCTATTTCTCTTCCTCTAACCTATCTACCTCTTCTATATCTCTTTCACCCCATTCCATCATCTTATGTCTCTGCTTGATGAGAATAACTCACAAGCTGCAAGAATATAACGAGAAAATTCCCAACTAGCAATAGGACTGACACTCATATAAGAAAAATATGTTTACTTTCATATACATAGTCATTATTATTATTATTATTATTATTATTATTATTATTATTATTCTTGATTGTTATAATTATTTTTTGATTGTTATAATTATCATTGTACTACTTTTATAATCTCTATTTTTTTCTTTAACATTAATACTGTATAACATTTTATATGTCCTAATTTTCTGTAGACACTGAAATTTGTTGAATCTGAGTATGCCTGGTTAGGTGTAAGAGAGGGCCTGAAGGCCCTAATCTTGCCAGGTAAAATAAATGCATAAATAAATAAATAAATAAATAAAACTGCACTGTAAGAGTAAGATTGTTTCACAAAGTAAATGAGATCTGAACTAAACTTTACCTTAAGTGAACCCGATGGTATTTTTGTAACAGAATGCTTGGTTGTTAATAATTTTACTGTGTCCTGACTGTGACGCGAAACTGACCATAACAAATTTTTGTGAATTACATTGCAGCAAAGGAACCTCGGTATTGCTTGAAAGTCTTGAATGCTAACTTGCAGCACAGCTGCGTACCAGCTGAAGAAAGTAAAACTCGTCCAAGTGCAGTGCAAAGAAATGCAACTATATTAAGCACGTCATGGTTTACTTTGAATGACTGTGTTCCACCAAGTACAAACCGGCGACACACGAATAAAACGGAGATCTTTAGTGAGGAGCGCTGAAAAGAGCCTAGCGTCCAAAACTGTACTATGAAACTCTGATTCCTCAACAACTGCAACAGTCTGTACAACTTCACTTCTCGTTAGAAGTAATTAACTCTGCCATGAATTTAATTAAAAGAATGGCAAGGGAGTGGTGAATCTATAACTCTGAGAGTATGGCTTGTGAGCAGAGAATATCGCTTGATTTCGTCTCAACAGTCAAACAGACTGACCAGAACCAATAAAGATAATTCATGTTAAAAGTATGCCTTTCTCTAACACATCATGAATTAAGCCCGAGCAAGCAATGCAGCAACTGTTCTAAAATCAACCTTTACAAAATCATATTTCCAAAAAGCAACAGCGACTGCATTTGCACCTGTGTATTCCGTTGGTTATTTCCAGACCCCCAGCAGCGTGCCGGCCGTTGTGGCCATGCGGTTCTAGGCGCTGCAGTCCGGAACCGCGCGACCGCTACGGGCATGCCTGGGGCATGGATGTGTGTGATGTCCTTCGGTTAGTTAGGTTTAAGTAGTTCTAAGTTCTAGGGGACTGATGACCTCAGATGTTAAGTCCAATAGTGCTCAGAGCCATTTGAACCATTTGAACCTAGCAGCGTGACGAACTCACGACTCTATCATTTACTTCTCACAGAATTCCCCACTGGCAACGACAATACTACTGATCACCAAAGATCTCATTGCTTGAACTCGGAACCTTTGTGGTATAACGTAACGATTGTTGAAGACTTCTGTTTCAAATTATCCAATGTGGAAATATGAAGTATCGAATTAAAAGAGTGCTCTCATTACTTTAGTTGAACACCAAAAATAAGCTACAAGCCTTACAACTGATGCAGCACGTCCAGTGCCATGAAGCGGCTGACTCATCATAATGGATGTGGCAGTGATGCCATGGTTGCCCAAGCGCCACACTTTTCGCCTCAGTTCCGTTGTAGCTTCAGAGAGATCAGCACAATCATTTATGAAATAACAGCGGTCTGAGGTCGTACAAATACCACTCATTTTGGACAGATAGACCAGTGACCACTAGCAGGCAGTAACAGGGAAAGTTCCATATCAGTCTGCGACTAGAAATGAGTTAAGAAACTACCACCCGTGCATGGTATCCCCACTAGTTGGGGGTCTGCTGCGCGCGTGAAGTTCAAATATTGCTGAAGTGCCTTCCAACTGACACACCATTTTATCAACAAATTTCATCCATCACTGTCCACCTACCACGGTATTTTAAGGTGTTGCAGGTTGCACAAAACACCATGGGCATGGTCAGCTGAATCGCCCTGTATAAATGGGAAACTTTCTTAGCAAAAGTCTCCAAAAGTTTTTAGAAATGTATTTAAATTTTTTTACACGTTGCTCTAATAAAGATTCAGATGCATATAAGCTATACGAGGGTTGGAACTTTAATAGTGGCAACTATTTATTTACAGCTCGTACAAAACAGATACGAGTTTCAAAGTTTTACTGACCTTCCAAGTAGTCACCAGCATTGGTTATAACCCGTTGCCAGCGATGTGGAAGACGTAGGATACTCTTAGCAGTGCCAGTTGTGTTGACAGTTCGAGCGCGCGGTCTTTTACCCGACGAATTTGTAGCCGTTCTGAAGCGAATGCCGTGAAGTGTTTCCTTCAGTTTAGACACTGAGTTGAACTCACGAGGGCTTAAGCCAAGGGAGTGTAATAGGTGGTATAGCACTTAGCAGCCCCATCATTCAAACAAATCAGTAACAGCTTGCACTGTACATGCTTGAGTATTGCCCTGCAAAATGATGGTCAGGTCCTGCAGAAAGTGTCATCACTTCTGTCTCTATGCTGTTCATTTTTGGAACACAACCTACGACCATTCCGTGATGCCTTAACTGATGTCCTATCACGCTGACCCTTCTTCTTGTCAGTGTTTCTCGCATATTCCTTTCCTCTCCGGTTCTACAAAGCACTTTCTCATTCCTTAACTTACCAGTCTACAAAATTTTCGACATTCAGATGCTTCGATGCTTTTCTTTTGCGATTTTCCCACAGTCCATGTATCACCACCACACAATGTAGTGGTCAAAACGTACAGTCACAGATATTTCTTCCCAAAATTAAGATCTATATTTGATATTAGTAGACTTCTCTTGTTCAGGAATTCCCTTTTTGCCAGTGCTAGTCTGCTTTTGATATTCCCTGTGTTCTGTCCGTCAGTGGTTATTTTTGTGTCTAGGTAGCAGAATTCCTTAATTTCGTCTACTTCGTGGCCATAAATCTTTATTTTAAGTCCCCCGCTCTTCTCATATCTGCTACTTCTCATTACTTTCGTCTTTCTTCGATTTACATTCACTTAGTATTCTGTACTCATTCGACTCTTCATTCAGTTCAACATATCCTGTAATTCCTCCTCACTTTCAATGACCATAGTTGTCATCTGCGAATCTTATCACAGATAGATGCTTTCATATTGCATTTTAATTGGATTCTTGGGTCTTTCTTTAATTTCATCATTCGGCCTATAGATTGAACAGTAGGGGGTCAAGGCTACATCCCTGTTTACACCCATTTTCTCCGTTCTTGGTCTTCGGCTATAATTATTCCCTCTTGGCTCGTGTACCTATTGTATCCTACCCGTCTTTCCCTATAGCTTAAACCTATTTTCCTCAGGATTCCGAACATCTAGCACCATTTTACACTGTCGAACGCTTTCTCCTGGTCTACAAATCCTGTGAAGATATCTTGATTTGTCTTTAGTCTTGCTTCCATTGTCAACAGCAACGTCAGAACTGCCTCTCTGGTGCCTTTACCATTTCTAAAACCAAATTGATCGTCATCTAACACATCCGCAATTTTCTTTTCCCTTCATATATATGTTGTTTTTGTCAGAAACTTGGATGCATGGGCCGTTAAGCTGACTATGAAGTAATTCTTCTATCATATCAAACTTTCCCCCTTCTAGAGGCCTTCAATGTATACTTTCTACCTATCCGCTCTCTCCTCTACTTTTAACGGTGGAATTCCCTTAATGTTACCACTCTTGCTTCTAATTTAACCGAAGGTTGTTGTGACTTTTTTATATGCTGAGGCAGTCCTTACGACAATAATTTCTTTTTCGATTTCTTCACACTTTTCATTCAGCCATTTCGTCTTAACTTCCCAGCACATTCCCGTATATCTGTACTTCTGAATTTCTGTGAACATATTTGTAGTTCCTTCTCTCATCGATCAGCTGAAGAATTTCTTCTGTTACAAATGGTGTCTTCACAGTTACCTCCTACCTATGTCTTTCTTTCCAACTTTTCAGATATGACCATTCTTCTGCAAGTGAACTGCCTAATGACCTATTCCTTGTAAAATTATCTATAGCCTTAGAGAACTTCAAGCGTATCCCACGTCTTTGAGAACTGATTTTTCCTGACTGATCTCTTAAACTTCAGCCTACTCTTCATCATTATTAAATTGTGATGCGAGTCCATATCTGGTCCTGCCTAGGCATTGCAATCCAGTATCCGATAACGGAATCTCTGCCTGGCCATGAAATAATCTACACGAAACGTTCCCGTTTCTCCCGGCCATTCTCAAATATACCTTTTCCTCTCTGATTCTTGAACAGAGTAATTGCTGTTACTAGCTGAAATTTATTGCAGAACTCAATTATCCTTTCTCCTCTCTCATTCCTACTTCTAAGCCCATATTCTTCCGTAACCCTTTTTCTACTTCTTCTCCTACAACCGCGTTCCAGCCCTCTATGACTATTAGATTTTCATCTCTTTTTACGTACTGAATTACCCTCAAATAATTTCTCTATCTCTTTCTCTACAGCTTGTGACAACGCAATGTATTCCTGAACTATTTTTGTCGGCGCTTCCTTGCTGTTGATCTGGATGAGAACAACCCTAGTACTGAACTGTTCACAGTAACACACTCTCTGCCCCACTTTCTCATTCGTGAGGAATCCTATTTCCGTTAAGCCATTTTTTGTTTCTGCTGAGATTTTCCTATACTCATCAGACTAGAAATCCTTATCAAATACTTATCTTCCTTCCACTACACTTCACTAACCGTCACTATATCTAGACTGAAGTTTTGGATTCTCCTTTTCAAATTTTCTATCGTCTGTACCGCGTTGCCGGCCGGAGTGGCCGAGCGGTTCTAGGCGCTTCAGTCTGGACCCGCGCGACCGCTACGGTCGCAGGTTCGAATCCTGCCTCGGGCATGGATGTGTGTGATGTCCTTAGGTTAGTTAGGTTTAAGTAGTTCTAAGTTCTAGGGGACTGATGACCTCCGCTGTTAAGTCCCATAATGCTCAGAGCCATTTGAACCGCGTTCAACTTCTGACATACCTGTCCTCGACTAGTAGAACGTTATCCTTTTGTTGGTTATTCAGTATTTTTCTCATGGTCACTTCCCACTTGGCAGTCGCCTCCCGGAGATCCGAATGGGGGACTATTCCGGATCTTTTTGCCAATGGAGGAATCGTCGTGACACTTTTTCAATTACGGGCCCCATGTCTTGTGGAGACACGTAATGTGTCTTTAATGTTGTGGTTTCCCTTGTCTTCTGCACCCTCACGCCGCTGATAATTGGTGATTCTTCAGGCTTTGGAAGCAGTTTCTCATTCCAAGGGCAAGCAAGTGCTCTGAACCTCCGTCCGCTTCTCCGCCGTCTTTGACTAGGCTGTTGGCAGAATGAGGGCGACTTCTTATGCTCTGTGATGCCTATGTTAGGGACTGCTCTTCTATCCACCGTGGAAGGAACACACATCGCCGGCCGCGGTGGTCTAGCGGTTCTAGGCGCGCAGTCCGGAAACGCGCGACTGCTGCGGTCGCAGGTTCGAATCCTACCTCGGGCATGGATGTGTGTGATGTCCTTAGGTTAGTTAGGTTTAAGTTGTTCTAAATTCTAGGGGACTGATGACCACAGATGTTAAGTCCCATAGTGCTCAGAGCCATTTTGAACACACATCAAGGATTTACTGAATGATTTATTTGAGTCTGGGAAATGACGATGAGGAACCTCATGCTGCAGAAGAAGAAAATGTGCCTGCTGAACTACTATGTGCTACTGGTAAAGACTGAATATCATTCCTCGTTCTATGAATGCTGTAATCTATGACTGCAATTATCTGTCACCTTATTTATGTAATTTCATTGTAAGCTAGCCATTTTTGTTACTGTTTTGTGGAATAAAAAACAGCCTTCGCCCGCCAAAGCTGACTAACTACAACGTTGTAACAAGAAACACAGTTTAAACCACCAGAGGGCGGTAATCTATATAAAAGTAGCAACTTGTCCTGACAAAACAAGGAATTTTGTTATCTTTTTAATGAGAAACGTCGTGTAGAAAATTAAACTGCTACAAAAGTTTACAAAGTATGAATAATGAAATAAAGAACAACAGGTATTTACTGTTATATAACATATACCATAAACAAAAAAGGGTCAGAATAAAAATTTCAGAAGAATTACATAAATTCAAAACTTGATTAAAATAATGTAAATAAAACAAGTGAAGGAAATCAATTTAATAAGGTACAATAAAATAGAATTAAGAAAATGGAACATACTGTGGGTAATATAATATCTAAAAGAATTAAGCTAAGCGGCAACGCTTGAGAGTAAATCGAAAGAAGACGAAAGTAATGAGGAGTAGCAGAAATGAGAACAGGGAGAAACTTAGCATCAGGATTGATGGTCACGAAGTAGATGAAGTAAACGAATTCTGCTACATGGCCAGCAAGATAACCGTGACGATGGAGCAAGGAGGACATCAAAAGCAGACTATCTCTGGTAAAACGTGCATTCCTGGCCAAGAGAAGTCTACTAGTATCATACATAGACCTTAATTTGAGGAAGAAATTTCTGAGGATTTACGCCTGCTGCACAACATCGTATGGTACTGAAAAATCGATTGTGGGAAAACCGGAACAGAAGAGAATCGAAGTGTTACAGACGAATGTGGACTCCTAAGGTTAGGAATGACGAGATTCTGCACAGAATCGGACAGGACAGCAATATATGGAATACACTGACAAGGAGAAGGGACAGCATGGTAGGACACCTGTTAAGACATCAGGGAGTGACTTCCAAGGTACTAGAGGGAGCTGTAGAGGGCAGTAACTGCAAAGGAACACAGAGATTGGAATACATACAGCAAATAATTGAGTACGTAGGTTGAAAGTGCTACTCTGAGATGAAGAGGTTGGCACAATAGAGGAAATCGTGGCGGGCCGCATCAAACGAGCCAGAAGACTGGAGATCAAAAAACAAAAACAAAATTAAAAAAAGGGGAAACGACAACCAATTCGGAAATTCAGTATAATATTAGATTTCAAGGATGCCGGGAACTGGAACCTTCAGAAAATACGAACAACAAAAGTGGTAAGAATGGGAGACAGATGCATGCAGGGATGGAGATAGAAATACGAAGAATGGGATAATAATACATGCGACAATGCTTGAAATAATAGGCGCAGTATTTCACTGAAAATTTTAATGAACCACTTGGGTCTAAAAGACAGCAGGTCGTTCAAATTAAAGATAGGTTGCCCGATTGGTGTATAAAGATTTCTAATTCCTGTAACACCCAGCTTACTTCTTCTGGCTCAACGTGGAGTATCTGCAGCCCTTTATCTATGGGTAACATCAGGTGCCCCTCCTATGATAAATGGCAACGAAATGATGAATTATTTTTAATAAGTGCATTCATTAAACCTTGTGACCAAGTTTCTACCAGTTCTACCCACGTAAATTAAATCACAGGAACCACGTTTACCCACGTAAATTAAATCACAGGAACCACATTTCATTCTGTAGACGTCTGAGATGTTACATTTCTCAAGTTTGGCATCAACAGAATTTTGCAACATAACACCCAGTTTCTTACGCATATGAAAACTATTCTGGAGTTTCACTTTCATAAAAACATGCGCAGTAGTGTCACTATGTGGTTCTGAATGAGAGACAGGACCATAAAGTGATTTTTCTGTGGTTACTTTACAATGAATAACTCTTTTACCGAAGACATTTATCTCAACGGCACGCATAAAGGAATTTAAATAACCATTGCCACGACCTACCTGCATGATAATATCAATTTCCTGATTCCAGCGTTCATTGTTCAGATCCAACGCTGAATGAAAATGTGCACGCTTATCTGCCAATGCATGATTAGAATCATTACTGATAATAATGATAGTGGCTGTTGATTTACGACAGATATCTTATGTAAGGGAGGCATCCTCTCTCGTTATCATAATATCTAGAAAGTTGACCCGGTTATTATTCTCAAATCCAACAATGACATAAATTTTAGGATGCACTTGCTTCGAACCACATCAGGGGGGGGGGGGGGCGGGAGGAAAGGTGTACATTCTTATTTTAGGGGGATTCGGGTATACACAATGTTGTAGGCTGTAATACCAATTGGGATAGTCAAAATTGGTTTTCGGAGCTCCCTTCTGGACTATCATGCTTTTTTTGTTATACCGACGTCTTTTTTGTATACTTTACTTTTTAATTTTTATTCACCCTAATTATTCTGGATATTAATTTCAGCACTTGATTAGAACTCTTCAGAACACTAGTAATTTATACACCAACTGTCATGGTTTGTTGTGATAACAAGATTTAGCAACTGAACACTATCAGAGCTCACAGATAGCACCAGGCATCCGCCGAGAGCTGCGTGCACAGGTCTTCGGGGCCTTGTATGTTTCCATCTTCAGCGTTACGTGTGCAACCAGAATACGCATTGCACCTCCGTTTGGTCTGCAGTGCACGTGTCGTATAAATTATGCTGCTTGCTTCTTATTTCTACTGTGGGTGGTCAATTTACAGACAAAGCAGATTACATACTTAAAAATAAGTTTCTTTCATTTTCTGTTTTATTCTATTTTAAAGGACACCGCACAACGCTTTTAAAGCTATCACAAGGGGTGTTTACCTGCTGTGATCCCATGTACCCGTCGATACCAAATATCAGGGAGTTGTTCAACACTTTTCTGGTAATCCAGTCTCAATAACTGGGGTCGCACCACTACTATAATATTTTGTGTTTCTTCCTTAGACTAATCTGAAGATGCATAAATAAAGGTGAAACGTGTCATTGGAAAATAACAAAAAACTTTAACACTGCAACCGAAACTGCTTGTTTCTTCATAATGTCACTGGTTTATCAGCTCGTGGAATCTTACTTAGTAACCAGTTCAGCTACTGTGCAGTACTCCCATTGATGAACTTAAGCTGTGATACCCCTCCGTAGCTTCTCTATGTGAAAAATAGCATAGATGTCAGACACGTTTACTGAGCAGTCTCACTCACTCAATATAAAGACATTCGTTCATATTGGTTGAAATTGAGGTCGCTGTGTAGAGCAGTAAATCATCGCATTGTTCTAGTCGTAATTAGACTGTCCATTACACACATCAAAAGAAGTTTTGCATACCTCGGTTCCGAGAGTTCCGGAACATGTTCAGAAAATTGGAGTAGAGATCAACATAAACATCATTTCCGCCCTTTTTATTGCTCATGAAAACCACACAATGCTTGTTGCACCACCATACAGCGAGATCTTCAGAGGTGATGGTCCAGATTGCTGTACACAGCGGTACCTCTAATACCCAGTAGCACGTCCTCTTGCATTGATGAATGCCTGTTTTCATCGTGAAATACTATCCACAAGTTCATCAAGGCACTGTTGGTCCAGATTGACCCACTCAACGGCGATTGGGCGTAGATCCCTCAGAGTGGTTGGTGGATCACATCGACCATAAAAGCCCTTCTAAATCTATCCCAGGCATGTTTGATAGGGTTCATGTCTGGAGGACATGCTGGCCACTCTAGTCGAGCGATGTCGTTATCCTGAGGAAGTCATACAAAAGATGTGCACGATGGAGGCGTGAATTGTCGTCCATAAAGACGAATGCCTCGCCAAAATGATGCTGATATGGTTGAACTATCGGTCGGAGGATGGCATTCGAGTATCATACAACCGATACGGCACCTCTCATACCCCCAGCGGCGTACATCGGCCCCACATAATGCCACCCCAAAACTGCATTGAACCGCCACCTTGCTGCACTCGTTGGACAGTGTGTCTAAGGCGTTCAGCCTAACTGGGTTGCCTTCAAATATGTATCCGACGATTGTGTGGTTGAAGGCATATGCGACACTCTTCGGTGAAGAGAACGTGATGGCAATCCTGAGCGGTCCTTTAGGCATGTTGTTGGGCCCATCTGTACCGCACTGCATGGTGTCGTGGTTGCAAAGATGGAGCTCGCCGTGGACGTCTGCAGTGAAGTTGCGCATCATGCAGCCTCTGCGCACCGTTTGAGTTGTAACACGACGCCCTGTGGTCTCACGGTAAGCATTGTTCAACATGGTGGCGTTGCTGTCAGGGTTCCTTCGGGCCATACTCCATAGGTAGTGGTCATCCACTGCAGTAGTAGCCCTTGAGCGGCCTGAGCGAGGCATGTCATCGAATCGACAGTTCCCTTCGCTCTGTACCTCCTCCATGTCTCAAAAACATCGCTTCGGTTCACTCCTAGACGCCTGGACACTTCCCTTGATAAGAGCCCATTCTGGCACAAAGTAACAACGCCGACGCGATGGAACCGTATAGGAATGGTTGAACTATAGACAACAGGAACTATGTACCTCCTTCCTGGTGGAATGTACTGATCGGCTGTTGGACCCCCTGCGTCTATTAGGCACTGCTCATGGATGGTTGTTTACTTCTTTGGGCGGGTTTAGTGACATCTCTGAACAGTCAAAGGGACTGTGTCTGTGATACAATACCCACAGTCAACGTCTGTCTCCAGGAAATCTGGAAACCGTGGTGATGCAAAACTTTTTTTGATGTGTGTAGCTTTTGTAGATCGGAGGATGCTTTTGACACGTTGTCTGCGTCACACTCTTTTATTCTGAAGGTACCAGGTGTAAAACACAGGGAGCGAAAGGGTATGTAAAACCTATATAGAAACCAGACGGAAGCTTACGAGTCGAGGGGCACGAAAGGGAAGGAGTGGTTGAGATTGGAATGAGAAAGGTTTGTAGCCATCCCCGATGTTAGTCAATCTGTAAACTGAGAGTGCAGTGCTGGAAACCGAAAAAATGGGATAGGAATTAAAGTACAGGGAGAAGAAAGAAAAGCTTTGAGGTTTGCTGATGACATTTCAATTCGCTCAGAGACAGCAAAGGTGCTAGAGGAACATTTGAATGGAATGCTCAGTGTCTTGAAAGGAGGATTTAAGAAGAGCATCAACAAGAGCAAAATGAGGGAAATCGAATGTTATCTAACTAAATCATGTAATGCTGAGAGGATTAGATTAGGAAACGAAACTCTGAGAGTAGTATATGGGTTTTGCTATTTCACCAGCAAAGTAACTTTTTCTTTGATGAGCGTACAACAACAGAAAATTTGTACTTTTGTTGATTTCGGAATATAACACATACAGCCATTCACCACAACTTTTATTCAGGTGTCTTTGCTGGCACGTACTATACAAGAATAATAATGCAGAATAACTTCATCATATTATTGTAGTAGTTGTATAAATATGTTTAGTAAGATTATTTTGATCCGCTACGGTCGCAGGTTCGAATCCTGCCTCGGGCATGGTTGTTTGTGATGTCATTAGATTAGTTAGGTTTAACTAGTCCTAAGTTCTAGAGGACTAATGACCTTAGCAGTTGAGTCCCATAGTGCTCAGAGCCATTTGAACCAGCCATTATTTTGATCAACGTTAATCACTTGATGAATTATGCAGCTGAAACCACCATTCACTCTCTACTAAGAGGGTGTTCACGTGTCTGTGTACTATTAGATAACTTGTCACTAATAAAATCTCATGTTCATTGACAGTTTCTAAATGCCACGACTATTTACAGGAGTTTCACTACCTCGCTTCTTTCCGCGGCAGCAGTAAAAAAATAGATTGAGGTCCTCTTTGTAGCCACAGCGACTATAGGGAAATAATTAATCGATATACAATGTCTGACAGAAAAAGCGAAGCGCGCTCAAGGGGAGGAGGAAACAAACGAAACTACACTGGTTGAGAATGTACGTGATGTTGTTTCGGTCGCAAAAAAATCTTGGCAAATTTTACAAACAGTTTGACAGTATAACCGCACTTATCAGCATGACGTTGCACCCCATATGACTTGTATGCATGTGCTAGTTCATTGTGAACGTAGATATAAAGACGCTGCACTCTCTTCTCAGGCAATCTTGCCCACAACTTTTGCAATTGGTACTGTTAATAGCGAATAGTGGCACTGGGGAGGAGTCGACGTCTGCCAAGTTAGATTTAAGGATCTTACTGTCTACGAGACTCCCTCAACACTCAAATATTTCATAGGGACACGTTACGTACGTGGGCGAGCATTATCCTATTGAAAAGTGGCATCCGAATCACGCAAAAATTGGATATTGCACAATTCGATCTGCCAACGAAATGGAAACCCACAATGTGTCCCTTTCAGGCCTTGATAACGACTATTCAATATCTCCGCGTCCTTCATGGTGATCACCCAACATCTGACACTGTTCACGCCTCTTTTATACTCTACCAGGTCTGATAACAATACTAAACACGAACAAAAATAATGCTCTCTTGTGGCCATTCTGCCTGTCATTTGCAACTCTAATCATATACGTACCCGCCCATGGCGTTTATGCATATGAAGGTGGCGTAACCTGTAGTGATTCTATGTAAGGCGCGGTAATGCCAGTTGGAAGTTCGTGTTGAAGTTACTTTTGTCGCTTCAAGGACGTTTTTGCTAATTAAAGACCACTAATCCATAATTTATTTTCTTACCGATTTGTAATTTGGCTCTGGATATGGATATATAAATCACATGTTGGTAGTTTGTCATGCATTTATTTATGCGGAGTATAGTGCTACGAACGAGCTCATCATTGAGCGGAAGATTAACAACAAAACAACAATGGCACTGGTCTGGCATGCGTTGGTTTCTGAATCGAAGGAATTTCGAAATCAGGTGCTGACTTCTCACCACTCCCGGAAAAAATATGATCATAAGTTCCTCTCATGAAATTTGAGAAAAAATGAAAAGTATCTTCTGATAAAGACGTAATTATTATTACATTTATACAGTGTAGTATTCAATCGATTCCGCAAAGTAATGTGGTAATTTCACCAAGACGTATATTCAACAATAAGAAGCTTATGTTATAAACATCTTACATTATCGCTGGTATCAGTTAAGGTAAGAAGAAAGTTCGCAGTTGCGAGGTGCAATAGACCTGTGGTACGCCTGAAGGATAGGCAACCCTTCGGACGGTACTGCTTCTCATACATACCTCCAACGCGTCGCCTGCCAGGCCTTTGGGCACCGGCGACAATCACTTGGAAACCGGTGCACGCCAGGGTCCTCATCGCTGGCGATCTGCCTCCCTCTGCCGAATCACGAGCGCGAAAATAGACCCACAAGCAGTGCCTCCGCGCACTTGCTATTTGTAGCGGCGCAGTTCCACTCATCGGCAGTTCTCCACCGACGTTACTGGACCAACCCGTGCCGGCTGATCCCAGCCCTTCAGTCGGAGCCCATTAGGAGCCACCGCAGCACGACTTCGGACCTCTCCAACATCGCCACCGTGAAGTATCTTCCTTTCAATTTCCGCCGAGTACACTCTACTCCTTCCGGAGGAAACGTCGTTGGAAAAATCTCTCCGTCCCTTCACCTTTCCTGGCGTACACCTGACGGAAGCCTTAGAGAATTTTGTATTAATTTTTATGATAAGACGTCTTTGTATTGTCAGTGTCCTGTTGTCTTGTTAATAAACCTTTCTCTTGCTGATCTGGAAAGTGTGCTCTCTTAGGCATCCCAGTAAATGAGATGTAGTACTTGGACTATTGACAACGCTTCTGATCAAATATTCTGTAGAAGCCCTCGCTGTAGTTTGTAGTGTATATACTACTATTCCAAGAGGGTGTCGTTAGTATTCCTCTTGCGCAATGATTAAAGCATTACACGCGAACTTGGAGGGCTAAAATTCATGGACTTTGCCTTCCATCCAGATTCAGGTTTTATGAAACTCTCTCCAGTCAGAATGTGTCTTTAAACAGGGGTATGGTAGCTTCTGTTCCTCTTCGGCGATCAATATGATGTGTTTGTGCACCTCTAATGACGTTATCATCGGCTGAACTTGATACTCTAGCCAACTTTTTGCAACAATTTGCAATCACAACTGTTACTTGTGACAATTAAAATTATTTATAATATACACATCTAGTTATCCCAACTGCCCCGGAGGCTTGATAAGCCACGCCAGAAGGGGGTTCGCACTCTTAAATAAGTTCGGCGGCCGGACCGTAAGATTCGCTGAGGAGCAGAGTCGGGGTGGGTCACAACCTTAGTCCGTGTTGATTCGAGTGGCCTCGTAGTCTGGGTTGGTGGTTAGTCGCTGAAGCTCTTCCTGGTGCACGCGGGGCGTGCTGGTCGCGGCGACTTTGACGGATGAGAGAGCGGGCTGCTGAGCGGAGCAAGCCACTTGGTGTTTATCACCGTAACGGCGTTCTCGTGGGCACCAGCCAGCAGCGAAGGAGTTCTACCACTGGGGAGAAAGCGGCTCTTTTGCCGCAGCTCTAGCAGCTTGTTGCACATTTATTAAGGATGAGTACGTTTCAGAACCTTCGCTGTGGTTAAGTTGATCGTGTCGCACGTTGTGGCGGCAAGACACTTTGCTGTGCGACCCATTCTTCCAATTGTAAGAAAATGAAACGCCTACGGCCGTCCTTAAAATCTTATTTTTTGAGTACCTTCCAGTTTCTGCGCTTCAGTGCGCCATCTTCAGGCCCGTGCTGCCTTTTTTTTATTTGTTCTTGTTGTTTGTACTTGTGTGGCCTCTAGCCGATTTTTTTTTTAAATTAAGGTTGTTTTGCCCTTAAGGCGTAAGATTCTTTAGGCTTTCAGCCTAATTTAAAGAACAGTTTCACATAAGACCTTTGGCATTTTAAAGGTCTTAATGTCGTTGAATTTTAAGTGTTTGGGCCTTCAGCCGATTTCGAGTTTGAGTTGTTTTGCTCTTAAGGACTTCTGCCTAAATTAAAGAACTGTTTTTTGATAAGGCTTTGCGTTTTTAAATTTCTGTTTTTGTGGAGTTTTGCCTTATTAAGAACTGTTTTATGTAAGGCCTTTGTTTCTTTTTTTAAATAATGTTGTTTAGCCTTAAGTGTTGGGCTTTCAGCCGATTTTGAATTCAAATTGTTTGCTCTTAAAATCTCTGATTCTTTGGGGCTTCAGCCTAAATAAAGAACTGTTGTAAGATAGGACTTGCCTTTTAAATTTCTGATTAGGTGTTTTAAGTTATTCGCCTTCAGCCGTTTTTAAATTAAAGTGGCTTTCAGATGGTAAATGAGTCCCAAAGATTAAATCTGTGTGTTCAAAAAAAATTATTTTTTGGGCTCTTGTAATGTTTGATCAAATAATAAAGTTTTATGTTCGAGTATAACAGACAGCCCCTTATTCTGCCCCCTTTCCACAAATTAAACTACCTGTCCTGTACTGCGGGTTAAGCTGGGCGTTTCATTCACATTCATAAATTTTCCTCTCGCATCGCAGCGTAGGTGATCGGGCTGTCTGTAACGCATCGTGTCACAAAATAGTGGCAATGAAATGTATTTGGATTCGATCTTCAAGGAATGTGATTTTCTTTCTCTCGATGAGATAGGATCAGCTCTGGAGCTTTTTGATCAAGTCCTTACCTGACGACAGAAACAGACACCACAGCGTTGCACTAGCGACTGCACTTGAGGGAAATCACTTTTAATACTGCATGACGGCAAACCTCCTCCAACATTAAAAATCTCGTCGTGTAATTGTGGGCTTTTTTGTCCTTCCCCCCAGTCACTTAACAGAATAAATTTGTTTTCCTGCAGGTAAGATATGAGCATGCAGGTCAACAAGTTTTAGAATAAGGTTGTTGTAAAGTTTCAAAATTTTAATGAAGTAATGACGTCACTCCTATTATTTGCTGCGTACTCATCCACCATATTTTCTTTACTTTATCTTTTCATACAATTTATGAAAATATTAATAAATATAATTATCAATATTTCGGGTGACTTACAATGTAAGCAAAGTAAAACTTAAAAATAGAGAAATATGAAAGAATCTTGCTGCACACAATCGCGACCCCACGACCCGCGAATGATCGTTACGTACTCTCTCCGCTGCGTCAACGGCTGCCTGAAAGTGAAGTTAACATGAAAGAGTCATTTCTTGCTCTCACGCCTGGCCATCTGGAGCTCACACTTCGCCAGTTTCATTTCTGGCCAAGCCCTACATATGCCGTAAATCTGGACGAAATAAGTGATGACAAGTAGGCGCGGTACCCTTGTTAGTTACGTAATGATAATCAACACCACAGCGCACCGTAACTGCTCGTTGATTGGCACACACTGTCTCTTTTCCTTTTCCTTCAACTGGCTTGTGTTGCGAGGCCGGCTCCATTCGGCACGCTATGTTTCTGTGCACGAGGGGAGCCCTCTGGCAGCATCTACAGGATGTAACATGTTCCTCTCACGATCTGAACCGAAACTGACTTTCCTATGTCAGATGACCAGATACCAACAGAGAAAATGAAACACGTCAGTGACTGGAGAATGACCTGCAGTGAGGTATGGACTTCTAGTAACGTATAGAATGCCTAGAGACATTAGTTAACGTTAAAAAAATTGTTACCATAACACTTACTCATAGAGCTGTAGGCTTCCATAAGCTGCTACTTTGTGTTGTTTTACAGTTTTTCTACTACTTACTCTATCCAGTTGTCAGAAGACGTGCACGTTCCTCTTAATGGACTCTGAAATACATAAAAATGCTTTCAGAAGTAGAGAGATTGAGATGTACCGTGCAATGGTTTAAATTTATTGTTTAACTGGAAATAAAGATTAACACTGTATTAGTTTGTTTTAATATTCGGGGATCCGTATTTTGATTGTTGTGAACGACCTCTGACGGCCTGGTGCCCACTAATCATTAAAACGGTTAATAGGATCGGTGGGACGCTCCGTAATTTGTTGACGAACTCTCACCCCGCAGAAGTGCCACTGAATAATTTGTCACACAACTTACAGCTAGCAAAGCAAACCGCAAAATTAATTGCACACTGCTATACCATTCTCGTTTGCCAATTTTATGAAGGCTTCTCGCAATCATTTGGATTTTCATGTGGGATGTGGAAGAGTTCGATTTACTTATGGAACACTATTTCCTCAGCAGTAGTGCTAATCGAGGCAACCACTCTAGACATCGTATTGTTATGTATATACAAATGTTTGCATCCAACGTAATTGAATCATAATTTTAACAGACACTGCATTCAGTTTCACTTTCCATTTGCCAAAAGCATTTAAAACTGTACCACGTACTAGCGTTCACGGTACTTAGGTCCCTGCGTGGAGTCATTTTAAAAATCCACGATTTGGTGCATGGGGCACATTAGGTACCATTCATCACGGAGAAGTGCGGCTAACAAATCGTGAAGGAGACTATGAAGGTAGTTGTTGCTAAACAGTACTAAAATATCTGGCAGTAACGATGAAATATTAAAGAAAATTGACAAGCAAATGGTTTACAATTTTACTAGATTTGGGGTTAAGATGAAGATAAGGCAGGTGGAAATTGTAGCAGGGAAGTCGCCATACTTTATTTAAGGAAACATAAAGACGTTCGTCACAACGACCTGGGGGTGACAGCGATGCGATCTGTTAACTGTTTATTAATTGACACATAACTACGTCCCCTATGACTTGACAAACTGTGGGATCTGATATGACTTAAACTCAAGTAAACTGTTAATTGATAAACAATTTATTTTTTGGGTCTTTTTTGTATGATTGAATATTATTCACTTACTTACATAAATAGATGTTGAGTCCCAAGTTTATTAAAATGAGAAGCTAAAAACTATGAAATAACAGACGCTAAAGATAATTATTTGGGCATTAAAGAATATTAATAAAGATGTACGGTTAAATAATACTGTACTTGCAGCTCATTGTGGATTTTTACGATGTGGAAAACGTAGTCTCTAAGCAATCAATTCGGTCTGCTAAGCGCATAGTTTACATCGACAAGCTCTCCACTGCATGTTGATGGTGGCGATGACAAGGCAAACAGACGGGATGTTGTAATCTGCTCAAATTGAAGACGGTTCGCCAGACAACCATGAAGTCCCAAGCGATCGCACCTGTCGCTGGGAGCCTTTGGAGCCATAATACGTCGCTGCCTGATGGTTAGAATATGTGTGTGCTACTGCTCTGCTGAACCCACGTCCCGGCGCTAGAAACTGTTAGAAACGAGAGAGGCCTTAATAGCATTCAGTAACATGTGGTGCGCCACTGGTCATTAAAAAAGACAGTCAGCACAACGAGGTTTAGTAAACACCAAACTTATCAAGCTTCTTTGCTCAGGTTAAATCTTTCAACTGTGCAGGCCAACAAATAAATGTTGCTGTGTATCACGGGTAATGACAAGAAAGTTAGGGAAAACTTCTAATTAAGAAATGAACTACTGACCTATACAATTCATTAAATATCTCTGTTTTTTTTTTTTTTTTTTTAAGTATCGGTTATCTCACCTCTCAACGGAGGAGGACACAGTGCGACTTCTGACCACTTGATTCGTCAGAATTTACTTCCATCTCGGAAAGTACCTCTGGCCGTTGCAGTTTTGCACGGTATTTTCTTTGTAACAGTTCATCGGCGATTCTTGTTGCTTCTCACTATACGTTTACGCTGCCATGGAACCAAAAATCTTCAGATGCATGAGTGAATCTGCTTTAATCTGCTTTGCAAATCAACATTGTAGAATATCGTTGCTTCAGAATTACTTGAAATTTGGACGGATCCTTAGACTAACGTCATCTCCCACAGGTTTGTAGCCTGTTGCAGGAACCATTGCACGATAATTCGTACACTATGTACTGATGCTGTAACTGTTGGAGATACAAGCTGCCGGTATCCCTATAGGGTACGAAGAAACAGATGTAAACTATATGACTGGAGCTGCTCATACTTACATCAGTAGCTCTGTGTTAACATCTCCGCACGAAACTACCGCTTATGTGAACGTCGATTCCAATATGACAGCGGCACGCAAAGAACTTTCCACCACACATCAAAAGCAGGCTTCTGGAGAACAGAGACAAATGTGAGTACATCGCCTTATGTGGTCTTCGATTTAATAGTACCCTGCTGTTGGCGTATTCCATCATTTACCGCTGCTCATTACTCTAGGGGACATTTTTCCAGGATTAGTGAGTCTAATGGTATGCTAAACGCTGTGTTCTTTTACGTTCGGTAAGCAAATTTATTTGAGCTCTTGCGGGTCTGGCCTCCGTGGTTCAGTACGGGGAGATCGTTCTGTAAGTTATTCCTGCACACTGGTTGCTGTATCCCACCATCGAATTGGCGATGACTGAAGCACTGTCATCTGCCCTTGCGTTTTTTCAGTGCTCGAAAGTGGAACATAATCCTAGAACTGGCACTTTATTGATCTCGGTGGTTGATTCTGAAGGTGGTGCTTTTCCCACGATGGCACGTGGAAAGTTCTGCACGACCTTAGGAATACCATCGCTTAGGCACCCACGATGTGACCGTGATTAAAAGTTCTGATATTGCGAGTTTTGTGCATCCCTCACCAGGCCGTCTCGCCGATGGCCAGCGTAAGACGAAAAAGCACCTGAGTTGTGTGTAAAAATAACCATTCAATTTCCAGTGGTGACAGAGCCGTAGTGTCGCGGAATGGTAAAGAGTTGGAAACGTGGAATATTGTCAAAGTTTCGTTGCCTACGCCGAGAGCCAGAGGCAGTAGGTTAACCAAGAGGCAAGAGGATTGCACATTTATCAGAATGTGTCGTCACGTAGGGACAGTGGCCTGGTTGCACACAACAGGCGAGAGAGAACAACAGGCGAGAGAGAATTGCTTAGCACGTGGGTTTGTGTTAGACAGAGACTTTCGTAGAACGCAAGACAGAGGTATAGCGTCAGCTGTACTGCATTTCATTACTTCGCATAAGTCTGCCGTAACAACATGTAAATCTGTCACAAGAACATCCAACGACAGATAAATCAGCAGTAAAAGTGGAACGAATGCATTCATTACAAACGAGCATGAAGTCAATACGTCGCTCGTGCTTCCTTTAAATACGCCAGCTTTGATAGCAACAAGGCACTCGTGGTTAGACTTGCAGTTAGATGTGTACTGGAACGCTGTGTAGCGCTCACATCGGTGATCGAAATGCTAATCTTTATTGAGGAGATATTGCAGTGAGGGCGGCTGATCCAGCAGCAGACGTGAGGGGACAGTACTAGGTCTGGGCCTCCCTGCTGCCGCTATCAGTCATCAGCCCAGGATTAGCAGACATCACGGCAGACTTGCTCGCCGCCAATGCTGACCACATCAGTGAGCCGTCGTCGAGATCATGCGGGGCCTAGGCCCTGTGCATCCGCCGTCAAAACCGGGTGAGCCGATGATGCTGGGGGACTGCAGCCCGTTCCACCCGTCCACCGCAGACGAGCCACTAGGAGGAGCAGGGTAAATGACGGAGTGGGACAGAGTACACTCCGCACTACAAGAGCGCTTCTCATGCCGACAGTGCTGGGACTCCAACCCAGAGCCTCCTACTTGCAGCAGCCTGCTGTTCGCCGCCGAACCGGCTGACCAGCCGGGCGCCGCCAGCCATGCGCAGCCGAAGTAAGGGCATTCCACCACTACGTCACAGCACGCGGCACTGCGCTAGCAAGACTGCTGCGGCCCAGAGCTGGTGTCGTTGATATCACCAAGCTCAGCCAGCTGTGTTACGCGGGCCACATTGTACTCAGCAGGAATAAGGATGTCACGAATTATTGTTGTTTCTTTGGCATTTCTGACGCGTACACAGTCATTTCCTAGCATCCTGTCATCTGGAGAGGTCACCGCACGGCTTCCAGTCCAACGTAGGCGACCGAGACCACCGGGGTGCCTAGAGATTTGATGTCAGAAGTCCTAGCGCCCACCACGTACAGATTTGGTATCAGAAGGCTTCGAACCGACCACTACAGCACTGGCCTGCAGATCTGGTATCTGGAGTCGTCGACACCGCCACTGCAGGACTGACACCACAGAGTTGCGGTCAGAACTGTTGACTCTACTCAGCCTTGTGGTAAGTGCACGAGGCAATTTTTGTTAATAACTATGGATGCACATTCTTTGTTGGGAGTGCACTTTTGGGACCTGCGAAAACAGCAGATTTATCTGAGTTTAAGGGAAACAGTTGGGAAACGTACTTGGTACCAGTCAGATGTACTGTGAGTAATATAACAGCACATGGGGAGCCATGCGCGAAGTTTGTACCAGTAGAATGTTCAATTTGCAGACGGTTTGGTTACGAAGTGCACAATTGTATAGAGTGTCACTGAGCAATAACAAGGGGGAAGGATTAGTTTTGTTTAGCTGTGCATTGTGAGTCTTGTTTGTCTTCTTGTGTGTAGTGCTCAACTGTGACAAAGGAGTTGAGTAGCTAGTGTAGTTATTGTTTTGAGGAGTAAATTCAGTATAGAGTAAGTTGTTGGTAAGTTACACAAATCATGCCGGAAACAAGATCCGCTAATACTGAAGTGAGCATAGCTGCTCTGATGGAGCAAGTCTTAAAATTGGTAGAAGAGAATGCACAGCATAACTTACGTCATGTAGAATTAATGACGCAAATTGAGACCTTGCGTTCGGCGCAAGAGTCGCAAACGGGTCAGTGCAAGTCAGTAGCAATGTCCAACCTTGCAATATATCCTTCAGTAGCTAACCTGATCACTCCTTTCTCGGGTAAAACAACAGAGGATGTCACAGCGTTCATTAATGATGTTTTGGCAACAGCTGCCATGAGCAATTAGTCGGACGTAACTACGTTACGTATGGCAAATTTGCGACTTGCAGAGGAAGCCAAGACGTTCGTGATGTACCATGAGACGCTTAGTAAGGCGAGCACGTTTGAAGAATTGGCATATGGGTTACGACAAAGATATCGTAAGCAGAAGAGTGCAAGATTTTTTAGGGAAAAGTTAGCTAATTTGACACAGTAGGTCAATGAGACAGTGGCGTCTTGTTCAGATAGGATACGGAAAATTATTTCGCAGACCTATGAATTATCGGATAATCCTGATGCGGGCCGTGTATTACTACGAGATGCAGAAAACAGAGCCCTCGATGAATTCCTCAGGGGAATTCCTGCAGAATTATCTCGTAGGGTTAGGATGGATAATCCTTCAGGTACAGGGAAGTTAGTTTGGTTGTCAAGAGGTATCGATGTTCCACAGCAATGACTATGTGTGGTGGAGCCACTGCACAGCAATGAAGCATTGGATGAAATGCATTGTTTTATTAGGAAGAGAGTTGCGTGCGTAAGGGATATAAATGGGGAACCGATGATTCCGGTCAGTGTAGATAATTTTGGGGCAGATGAAGTGGATCTCCCAAAGGGTTTAGTGGTAGTAAGTTTGGAAATACTCGACAATGAGGGTATAGGAGAATCCCAAGGTGATTATAACGTCAAGCAAACCGTCAAGGCATCTGTACTACGCGATAAGATTCGTCATTTGGAGAATGGTGATCGGAAAGCCATGGAAGCTTTGTTATTAGAGTTTTTAGATTTGTTTAATTCAGAAGGTCCATTACCACCAACTCCTATTACACAGCACCATATACAGACTGGCGATAGTCCGCAGGTCTATAGAAAACCATACAGGATAGCGAAACACCTACAACCACTAGTGGAAGAATTTATTAATTGACAGCTGAGGGACGGTATTATTGAGAACAGTGAAATCCCGTGGTCTGCCAACATAGTGGTAGTTCCTAAGAAGTCATTGGACGGTAATAAAGAGTATAGGTTTTGTTGTGACTATCGTTTTTTGAACGCACGAACTGTAACAGATGCGTATCCAATACCGAACATCACGGAAACATTGGACAACCTAGGTCGGTGTAAATATTTTTCGACACTATATCTAAAGAGTAGGTACCATCAGATAGAAGTAAGTCCCGCGGATAGACCGAAGACGGCCTTTACAACAAGCCTTGCTCACTTTCAGTATCGCAAAATGCCATTTGGGTTGGAAAACGCTCCTGCTACTTTCCAGCGTTTGTTAGATGGTGTGCTTTGTGAACTGAAACCGAAGATTGCTATGGATACCTCTATGATATTGTTACTTTTTCGCGTAATGTAGAAGAGAATGTGGAACGTCCGAGCGCAGTATTTAGTAGGCTAAGAGCGGCAAATCTTACGCTTAATGTCGAGAAATGTCAGTTAGCTCAGACGCAAGTGACTTACCTTGGACATATTATCAGTCAGGATGGGGTAAGAACGGATCCTCGTCTAACGTCGGCTGTGCGTGGTTTTCCAGTACCACAGATCACTAAACAAGTTCAGCAATATGTCGGTATATGTAATTACTACAGACGATATGAAAAGGGGTTCGCGGGAATTGCGCGTCCATTAACGAGATTGTTAAAGAAAGCTGTTAAGTTAGAATGGACAGCATAGTGTCAGGAGGCATTCGAGAAGCTGTATTCATTCAGAGGGTTAATGGACAGGAACATCCAGTGGCTTACGCCTCCAGGCAACTGAATAAGGCAGAGAAGAATTATTCAACTACAGAGTACGAAATGTTAGCAGTGATTTACGGTATCTCGTATTTTCGCTATTACTTCTATGGGCGTAAATTCAAGGTGATTACAAATCACACCGCATTGAAGTGGTTGTTGGGGTTGAAAGATCCTTCGATTCGTTTAACGAGATGGGCACTGAATCTAAGTGAATTTGACTACGATGTAATTCACAAACCAAGGGTAAAAGGTACGAATGCAGATGCCCTTAGTAGAAAAATAGCAGCTGTACAAGTTGTGGGCATAAGTGAGAAGGAGTGGATAAAAGCGCAAGCCACTGACAGAGAGTGTCAATTGTTCCGATCGTAACCGCAGTTTGAAATGCAGGATGGGTTACTTTTCAGGAAGGTGAAGTGCGGTTCACAGGATGAGTCAGTGAAGAATTTCGCCAAGAAATTTAGAGAGATTTGGCAAAGGGTACAGCGTGCTAATACTAAAACTTTGGAGAAAGAAGAGAGTATTGGGCAAAGAACAGGTAAACTGCCACAATACAGAATTGGTCAATGGGTATTGTTGGCTAATCCTTATGTTCCGAAGGGTAAAACGAAGAAGTTTTTCGCTAAATATTCTAGACCTTATCAGGTAAATGAAATTGTGTCTCCAGTGAACGTAAAGTTTCAGTTACCAACCAAGTCGTCAGTAGTTCATGTCAGTAGGATTAAGCCGTTGAAGGGGGCAGTGGATGCGTTATCGCAGATTCCTCCAGCAGTACCAAAGAGTGTGAGGGTACCAAGGCTAAAAGAACAGCAGAGGAATGTTCCTTACGCACTTTGGTCTAGGGATAAGTAGATTAAGTGTCCTCGGGGAGGAACATGTCGTATTTATTGTTATTAGGTAATAGGGTACGTGTAGTTTTTACTTGTGACGTGGTAAGGAAGGGAGCGATTGACATGGCTTCCTTTTCATTCAGGTGCCATGCCAGGGTGTGGCCCGGGAAACTTTTCGTCAGTCTGGTACTGCTACACGGTTGCAGAGGAGAGGTGATGCAGGTGCATCCACTAGATAAGGGAAGTTTGTTTGCAAGACAATTAGATGTGGTATTGTGAAGCCGCAGGTGGACAATTGTGTTAATGTATAATATATGGGGAGTGAGGAATGATGTATGGACACTACAGGATAGGTTTACAGCGCTAAAGGCGGCCATGAAGAAGGAGGGGTTGTTTCAAGACATACGGAACGAGTATCAGGAATTGAAGCTCTCATACGAAAAGCTGAGAAGACAGCTGCAGCAAGTAACGGAAGTGGTCCCGCAAACGCTCGTTCGCAGGAAACGAGGGTGGTTGGATGCAGGGGGAAAACTGCTGAAAACAGTGTTTGGAACCACGGGCGAGGAAGATATAAGGAGCTTAAATAGTACGGTGGGGGAGGTGCAGGAGTTGGCGGAGGAGACAAAGTCGAAAGTGGATTGGTACATGACACGCACAGGTAACATGGAACAGGGGATATTGAATTTCTCTAGAACAGTGCGGGAATTGACGTCAGACCTGGAACGGTATGCAACAAATACCAGGAAAGTGTTGAATAAGGATAAAGAGGCTATACAGGCGAGATTGAGCCGAATAGACGGAAAAATACGAGTAGCAGCTTTATTGAAGGCATTAGCAGACAGGGTGCATGATGCGCATGTCGAATTGGCAGCGTTATTTGAAGCTACGCATCACGCAGTGCATGGGAAATTGAGTGCCACTTTGTTATGTCTAGATCAGACGCTGAAGGCTTTGCTGAAAGCGCAGAAAGAATTCTCGGAAGGAGTGCGTCATGTCGTGCCTCTGGCGAAGCGGAATTTACCATTATTCTATCGCATGTCTAAAGTGAGAGTAATTGCGGATCAGGCGAGTATACACATAGAAGTGCAAATACCAGTGATGAGTATCAATTCAGGGTACCAGTGTTATACAGTACACCCGTATCCAATTAGATGGGGTGCACTTGGGAAGTGGGTGCAAGTGCAAACTCAGGAAATGTTGTTAGTGTCAAGACGGAGGAGTGCTCATGTGGTAATGTCTATGGAAGATTTGACAGACTGTTTCAGGGGAAGTGTTTTTATTTGTCCAGTAAAGGAGGTGGCAATCCACATCATTCGTGTGAGATGCGGTTGTTCTTGGGGAATATGGAAACTTTAGAATGCGAAAAGAAGGTATTACTTCCGAGACCGAAATTTCAGAAAGTTGGGGAACATTGGATTTACTCTGAGTTCGAACTAGAGACTGTAGTTGCCACTTGTTACAGAAATGGTAGATTGACAGATATATCAAAGCTTGAATTTCGGGGCAGAGGTTATTGATTAATGGCACTGGATGTGAAATAGTGGGGAAGCATTTTCACCTACCAGCTACTTTCATGGGTACAACAATGATTAACATGACACAGCCTATCTCGTATTATCCAGAGGAACCACCACACATATTCCCTCGCCAGAACATAACGTTTAAGAACGAGTCCTTGGATCCCCCATTGCTACAATCTTTAGATAACCTGATTGTCTCAGAAAAAGAGCAGATCTCAGTTAATCAACTACTGCAGCATGTGCAGCAATATCGGGAGAAACGTAAGCAAAACACAATTACATTTGGTGTGTCAATGACTAGCATAATCTTAGTTCTAGTGTTTATTTGTGCAACATACTTTTGTATACGGGAAAAGATGCCTCGTTCTGAAATAACAACCGTACATCAAATACCTATGGGATGGATCAGGAATAGTGGAACGTAATATAAGTAGATAACCAATGATAAGTTTAAAATCAGTATTAAGTGTAAATAGATTATTAGTGGATAAGAAAAGCTTGACGGTGTTGAAGGAGTAGTTGTAAGATACCTGTGGAGTATAAGGAAGTATGGCGTGCACAACCAGTAAGTCCAGAATTGTAAAATTCGGGAAGAATTTTCTTAAAGGAGGGGGATGTGTAGTGTCGCGAAATACTAAAGAGTTGGAAACGTGGAATATTGTCAAAGTTTCGTTGCCTATGCCGAGAGCCAGAGGCAGTATGTTAGCCAAGAGGCAAGAGGATTGTACATTTATCGGAATGTGTCGTCACGCAGGGGTAGTGGCCTCGTTACACACAACAGGCGAGAGAGAATTGCTCAGCACTGGGGTTTGTTTTTGACGGAGACTTTCGTAGAGTGTATGACAGAGTTATAGCGTCAGCTGTACTGCATTTCATAACTTCGCATAAGTCTGCCGTAACAACACGTAACTCTGTCACAAGAACACCCAAGGGGGGAGTACGACAGATAAATCAGCAGTACAAGTGGAATGAATGCTTCATTACAAACGAGCATGATGTCAGGACGTCGCTCGTGCTTCCTTTAAATACGCCAGCTTCGATAGCAACAAGGCACTCGCAGTTAGACTTGCAGTTAGATGTGTACTGGGTCGCTGCATAGCGCTCAGCTCGGTGATCGACATGTTAATCTTTATTAAGGAGATGTTGCAGTAAGGGCAGCCCATCCAGCAGCAGACGTGAGGGGACAGTACCAGCTCTGGTCCTCTCTGCTGGCGCTGTCAATCATCAACCCAGGATTAGAAGACATCGCGGCAGACTCGCTCGCCGCCAACGCTGACCACATCAGTGAAGCATCGTCGAGATCATGCGGGGCCTAGGCCCTGTGCATCCGACATCACGACCGGGTGAGCCGACGACGCTGGAGGACTGCAGACCGTTCCGCCCACCCACCGAGGCCAAGCCACCAGGAGGAGCCGGGAAGAAGACTGGGTGGAATAGAGTACTCTTTGCACTACGAGGACGCTTCTCGTGCCGACAGCACCGGGACTCCAGCCCGGAGCCTCGTACGCTACGTCACAGCACGCGGCGCTGCACTAGCAAGACTGGTGCGGCCCGGAGCTGGTGTCATCGCTCCGAGTCACCGAGGACTCGGGGAAGGTCGTTGATATCACCAAGCTCAGCCAGCCTGTGTCATGCGGGCCACATTGTGCTCAGCAGGAATAGAGGTGTCATGAATTAATATTGTTTCTTTGGCGTTTCTGACGCGACCACAGTCATTTCCGAGCATCCTGTCAGCTGGAGAGGTCACCGCTCGGCTTCCAGTCCACTGTAGGCGACCGGGACCACCGGGGCGCCTACAGAGCTTCTTCTCCAGTATAGCAGCTACCTGAAATTTAATTTGTCTGCTGTATAGACGGCTTATGAAGTAATGGCCGTAGACTGTGATTAATTTTAAATACATGAAAGTTACTAATCTCACATGTCAACATATGAAGTGTTAGCATAGTTGCGGCTAGACGCTGATAGAGCACCGCCAGGCTGAAGTGAGAGTAAGTATATCAGTTCACAGCAAGTGTTTAAAAATCAAAGCTAAGCACTAGTCTCAAATAACACATATCCTTCTCTTCGTATACTAGGTGGTACGTAAAAGTACAAAGTATTGGACTACGTGGGTTTCAGAGCCAAGTGAACGAATTTTAAAATCTAGTTTCTCTTTGCACTGCTCCTTTTCCGTAAGTTTTATGTCTTCTATTTTTTCGTCCTATTGTAAAATTTTTCTATTTCTTGTGAGGTTCCACTTCTCTTCCTGTGTGTGGAGGTCAATGGGAAGTCTTACAAGAAACGGTCGGAAAAGTCGGAGAGCACTTCCAAAATAGGGTAAAGAAAACGAGAAGGAAAGAAATTTATGAAAAAGGAACAGTAAAAAACTTAAGCAGATCGTTGATGTAGAGTACATTTCATTATAATCTGGTCACACACACACACACACACACACACACACACACACACACACAGACACACACACACGTGGGACTGAGGATGCACTAGAAGTTCACTTGAATCTGTCTCGCTCTAATTCTCTGTTCCATCGTGATGACCTGAAAACGGTCGCTTTAACATTCCACTTCTCGGTTTGTCATCACGCTGACCTACTAGCAACTATTCTTTGGTCCACTCCAGTTGGCAGAATACATTTCCCTGAGGTTGCTACATGGGTCCATTATAACAAAGACGTGTTGACAACCAAAATACTCATAGAAATATCCACAAATAAATCGACTATCAAGAACTTCAGTAAATCGATAGACGAGGTCATGTGAAATTCGCTGCTCTTGAGTACCTCCAAGTGTTTAACAGATTGGCACATGATGCACCGCTTTATTTTAGGTGTCTCACTTTAGTTTTTGGGCTAGTGACGTGCAGCTGCAAGGTACCACCATTTCCTGGTTGGTTATGATATCTTACGATCACATACCTGCTTAATTCTTCAAACTGATCAGCTTGAGGTCAAGATTGGCAAAAATGTGTTTAAATGTTTGAAAGTAATCACGGTAATTGAGGAAACGTAATTAGTGATTTGAAGGAAAGTTGAATTACAGGTTATTTCAACAGCAATATGCATATTACAAAATATGGCATTGCCAAAACTAACGTTCGCTGCACCACGGCTCGGTTATTGGAGGAACGAATACAGTGTGTAGTTTATATTCATAGCCACTAGATATCGGTAGTCTTCACTTTCCTTCGTTACTGTCACATGTTGCAAAATGGCTTGTCCGCAGATGAAATCATTTTCAGTTCTCTAGTTTTACATGATTACAGCGCAAATACGTTTCAGGTTGAGGTACCAAACTAATCCTCGGAATGGAAAGAGTTCTGATCGTGTTGCCGTCGAAAATTTTGCACGAATCTAAACTGCTTTATAATGTGGTCCTACAAAATCAACTCGTCGTGCTAGTCGGGATTTACGACTGCTTACAACTACAATTTCGCATGGTTTGGGATGTCGGTTGGTTATGAAACCGTATAAGTTACCGCTGTTAGGTGCTCTAATTAATGACGCAAACGTGTGGCATATTCCGATGAGCTTCTGAATGCTATTCACAGTGATAACACTTCCGCACAACACATCGTGTTCAGTGTCCGTGTTCAGTGATAGAGTGACTTTGCTAAGCAGGAAAGGAAAAAATCCCAGTGTTCGAATTTGGGGTCAACAGAACACATATCCTCAAACCGAAAATGTACGATATTCAACCAAAATCAATGTGCTTTATGCGATATCCAACGCATCTGTTTACTGTCCTTTCTTCTTTGGTGGAAACACGGTCAATCGGTCAGCAATATCTTGCTGTTACAAAAGTGATTGTTTCCCATGTTGGACGAGGACAACGTCATTTCTCAACAAGAAGGGGTACCCCCTCAGTGAAGTTGCCAAGTGCGTCAATATTTGACCGAAACTCTACCGAGTCGTCAAACAGCCGGTGACTTAGCATTTAGCTGGCCCCCATGGTCACCGTATTTGACGACCTGTAACTGCTTCCTGTGGGGCTTCATTAAGCACCATTAATGCATCAACACTCTTACACAGCCAAGAAAAGCTGAAGAAATGAATCTATATTACCATAAAATCAGTCACGATGGACATGCTTACCCGAGTATGGGTGGAATTCGAGTATCGATGCGATGTTGTTCGTGTCGCTGGTGGAGGAAATACTGAATATATTTAATTTAAATAGGAGGGATTCTTAAGTAAGTGTCCCAAGCTTCGTAGGTGTCTTACAGTGTAATAAATATATTCTTTTTGGAACAACCTGTATTTTACGCTGATAACTCAAATGCCTGTGAGTATTCGGAAGATGACTATCCGTTGTGCATAGTAAATATCACCGTACAAATGGGATCAGATCCATTGATTGACCGTAATTATCCGATGGACATCCAGGGCTGCGGTTTTGATGCGCATGAGCGAGCTCTTAGTAACTTTAGGTGGTTCTGAATCGCTGTATAAAACTGAGAAGTTTTTATATAGCCCCCTTTCAAGATATGGCATTCAGGTTTGGATCCAGCACATGTACAGATTTTCTTGGATACTGGCTGCCGCGTTTCACCCGTTGTTCTACGAGGAACGTTCAAAACAAAGGTACATAACGAATCTGTGTGTGTAGCTACTGCCTTTATTCGAAGGTAATCACCACAAACTTGAACACAACTATCCCTCACGAGCTGAATGATTCTCTCTTCCCACAATTTCTGTGGCTGTGACAGGAGCCATTCTTTCACTGTAGTGCTCAGTTCGTAGTTCTAGTTAAAGCTCTTCCCTTTAATACTTTTTTTCGGACTAAACATATGGAAGTCACAGGGCGACATTTCCTCGCTATAGAGCCTTGAAAATGTGCGGACGCACGTTATCGTGCAGCTATTTGAGTAGTCCAGGCCGTTTGCTACCGATGGACTTGCATAGTCTGCGAAGTATCTCCTAGTACATGTCGCTGTTAATGTTTATTTTTTTCGTTTCTTGCTTGAGGAATTCTATGAGAATCGGATCTCAGGCGCCGAAAAGAACAGTGACCATCATCTTGCGTGCTATGGGCACAGCTTTGAATTTTTTAGGTCAAGTGACAGCATTACATTCGCGTTCCTAGATATTTTACTACATTACTCCAAAGGGCCATATGCAAATTTCAACAGGTTTGTTTGTTGCGACGTATCGTATCTTTTCATCCGAACATTCCCTATATTTAGTCCTAGTCACTTAACCACAGCTAGTCTGAACTATCGCATTCGGGAGGACGACGGTTCAATCCCGCGTCCGGCCATCCTGATTTAGGTTTTCCGTGATTTCCCTAAATCGCTCCAGGCAAATGCTGGGATGGTTCCTTTCAAAGGGCACGGCCGACTTCCTTCCCCATCCTTCCCTAATCCGATGAGACCGATGACCTCGCTGTTTGATCTCTTCCCCCAAAACAACCCCCCTAGTCTGAACTAAAACCTTCGTAAACTAGGCCGCCGTACGCTTGACACTTCACTCACATGACAAAAATCAAAATCACGTATCGCCGCACTACAGTAACAATTCGAGTCGAGTGCACTACTGCCCAGTTTCCATGTTGTTTCTTCTTCTGAAGGCGTGCAGCTTTGTGTGCAACTGTGGGAAACGCCCTTTTACAAGGTAGCCGACTCCAAATGTTCATTGGACGCGGTTCCCTTCGCATGCTTTTTTCTGATACATTTTTTAGTTTATCTTCCTTCACTGACAGCAACAATTTATGTCCGATTTGAGACCGATTGTCACTGAGAAGACGTTACACTCATTAACGATCACTACCGGTTAGGATTTTTTTACTACCATTGTTGTTATGCATTGTTACAGGCACGTAAGTGGTACAATATTCCTTCAAGGTACGTTAGACAGTCCGCGTTAATTCGCAAACAAATCAGGCTGCTTCAATCACGGTGAAGTCATAGGCTTGTTCAGACACGGTACACCCTATCCGCTATTCTGTAACGTCTCCGAACCGACACAACTTACTGTTCAGGTGCAACACTACCGGTTGGCACAAGTGAAACACTTGCACAACATAAAACAGCTGAGGAGATCCTTGTGACCGACCGGTACTAGTTCTACACAATTTACAGCAGTCCCAGGTGAGAACTGTGCAGTACTAAAAGGATAACTGAGATTTTGTTTGGTGAGCTTATTTGCACAGGTCTTTCCATAATAAGGGATACATTTACGGAACTTTCTCGTGGTATATTAGAGGTTCGTCAGATAATTTTTATTTTAATGACAAAATTAATCGAATATTGTTCTTGCGTTTTCGGTTTTTTAGAGGTACGTGATAATAGTAGGTAATTTGAAACTAGTAGAAAAAATTTCCTTACAAGTAGCCGCTTATCCTGGTCCTCACTAAATTTTATAAAATCCTTTCTCAGAAGCGGAGATCAATACGTTCGAGTCAAGGATTTACTTCAGACTTGTACACTTTTAGTGGTCAAATATGACTACAGAATGTGCAACTAGTAAGGCGTACTACTTAGACAATTTCAAGAAAATCAAAAAAGAAGTTTCACGCGTCAGAGATGTACCGATGCGACCGTGAGCACGAGATGTCGGCGGTCATGTGGTTAGCGTTCAATCGTCCTACTTGGTGGATTGCTGGATCGAGTCCTGCTGATCTCTTTAGTTTCAGTTTATATTTTTTGAGCACTATTCGTATTACTTCTTAGATATTACATTTGAAAGACAATATGATGAAAAGACACGTGTATTTGCATGAACGTTTATTGAATTTCCAATTTTATTTGCTGTTTTTCTAATTTTTACTATCACGACTACTATCATGTTCATAATTACCGAGAAGTAGGCGACTGAACACATAAATTTTTGCCAAAGATGTACGCCTGACGTGCTTTCCAAAAACACTTATATGTACAATCGTGTAAGGTACGGAGAACTGTTTTGTACCTGAACGCTTCGATCTGCAGATACATGCTTCAAACACAAGGAACGGATTTGGAAAGCCCAAGCTAAACTCTGATAAAACAAAGGTATAAATATCTTTATTCAATAAATATTCCAGAATATGAGGATATTGTACGATTAGTCGCCGGATGGGCTTTCGAAATTACAAGTTACAATCTCATATTTTTCATATAGACGAGCGAAACAAAGTTAAAGCTGCGTCTAATACATACTCAAAAGTTATTCCTCCACCATCGTAACTTTTCAACAGTTGGCAGAAGCGGTATGCGGCAAGTACTGGCTTGTCCCGTAGACTCTTCTCTTCAGCTCCAGTTGACGGGAAGCCTTAGCATTGAACGGTTGTCTTGTTACAGTGAAAAGTATGGAACCCTGGGCAGATGGTCAATGAATGCGAGTCAAGCAACGTGCAGTCATTGAATCCTTGACAGCAGAAGGTGTCACCCCAAAGGAGATTCATCAGAGAATGAAAGCAGTTTATGGTGATTGTGTTGATGTGAGTGCTGTGTGTCGTTGGGCGAATAAGTTTAAGGATGATGAGGCGGGTACATCCGACCTGCGCGACAAACAAATAGTTGGACGTCCTGTGATAGCAACCACCGAGTTCCACAAGCGAAATGTTGACAGACTGATTCAGGACGATCGTCGTATCACTCAGAGAGAAATTGCAAGCACAATCTGCATTTCACAAGAACGTGTGGATCACATTATTGCTTTGCTTGGCTATCTGGATATCTGTGCACGATGGGTATACGTACCACCACAGCAGAACTTCAGAGACTGAACCTCACCACCGTGCGGCATTCTCCATACACTCCAGATTTAGCACAGTCTGACTTCCATTTCACTCGATAGTGAAAGGCTATCTGCGGGGACATCATTATGCTTCTGATGAAGACTTTGAGAGAACTGTGAGACTGTTGTTGCGGAAACAGGGTGTGGACTTCTTCCGTGACGGCTTCAGAAATCTTGTTCATCGCTGCCAGAAATGTATCCAATTGACTGGTGATTACGCGGAAAAGTGAATATTGGTAAGTAAAGATCACAATCTGAAGATTATTTCTGCGTTTGATTTATTAAACTATTCCCATCCAAATCCAAGTAACGAAGTTGGAGGCATTACTTTTCATTCAACCCTCGTAATTTTCTCACATGCACCAGGAATCTTCGGATTTTCTAAGGAGGAAAAAACTTCGTTAGCACTTTGAAAAATTTCTCTTTCTTCTGACAACGTGGATGCGCAGCATGTGTAACGCAACATTTTCCTAAATATCGGTAACGAAAATTGGCGATGTATGAAGGCGCTTGATTATGTTTTTAACTTGCGTATAGAAGTTAAAGTCGCATAATATCTGATATATATTGTAATAATAAAAGTGAACAACAAAATTACACAGGAAATTCAGTAAATTTCAAGGAAAATATACACGTGTCTTTTCATCGTATTACCTTTCAAATACAATACGTACTAAAGAAGAAGACTAGTGTTGAAAAAAATATAAATTTAAAGAATAGAGGAACTCAATCCAGTGATCTATTGACTACGGAGACTGAACGCTAACCACATGACCGCCGCCTGCTCGTGCTCCTGGCCCCAACACAGCTGTACATTACTGACATTTTCTCGAAATCACCTTCGTTGTATTCCTAGGTACTTGTCCACTATGTACTCCTAATGCACTATTAAAACTGTACAGAGTTTTAGGTAAATCCGAGATCCGAACGTCGTGGCTTCCCATTGTCAGATAAAATGTCCAGTGATTCACGGATTGCAATCACTCATTTGTAGTCCTAAAGGCTTTTTGATGCCCTGGTTCGTTTTCATAAGGAGCTACGTTACCATATTTTAGACCCTTAAAGAAAACAGTTTAGGCCTGAGAAATGTCTGTAAATAGCGGACATGAGCTATCCATCTGCTAGAGCGGTTTGTCTACGCTAGCCAGACCTTGTAAGCCAGGGAGACACGGGGTACAAAGGGGCTGTACATCTCCGCAGTCGACTGAGCAACTTGTTTAGCATAATCGACGCGCAGGCTGCTGCACGACGATAGAGGGCGTGATCAGCTGTCAACGCCTCGGCAAACAGACGGCATGTCGTAAGCGGCTTAGCTTACGGCGCCACCACAGGTTAGCCCGGCGGTCCCGGGCAATTACTGTCGTAGCCTCGATGCTCTAAATCCGCGATGCCACGCTGCTTGGCGGCTGTCAGCCACCGGTGCGACCACTGCGATCGAGACACTTCGGTTACCAAATACGTCAGTTCAGCTCACAGCCTTTAGATTTGTGTGATTTATAGTGTAACCAAAATTTAGCGGATTTCTTTTAGTATTCATGTGCATTATTTCCCACTTTCCACTATTTGGAGTCAAGTACCACTTTTCACCCCATTCAGATATCTTGTAGAAATCATTTTGCTATTAATTTTCATCTTCTGATGGCTTTACAGGTCGGTAAATGATACCATCATCTGCAAAAATATCTGACAGGGCAGCTCTGATTGTCTCCCAAATCGTTTGTGTAGATGCGAAACAGCAGGTCGTATATCACTTGGTGAACGTCAGATATCACCTTTGTTTTATAGGATGACTTCCCATCAGTTACCACTAACTGTTGCTCTTCTTCTAGGAGTCTTGAACCAAGTTGCACAACTGAAATGATACACCGTAGGCACACAATTTTACTAGAAGTCTCTTGTGAGGAAGTTGGCAAAGGCCTTCTGTAAATCTAAAAATATTTCGCCCAAGATGACGTCCTTTACCGACAACACTCATTACTTTGTCAGAAAAAGGAGTTAGTTGTGTTTCGCAAGAATGAAATTTTCTTAGTCCTTGTTGGCTATTTGTCAATACAGTACTTCCTTATGCACTGATCAAACATACACCAAATAAATCAATAAGCGAGAGTATTGATCCGTTATGGTACATAAAAGTTGCGTCACATTGTTGCTGGAACAACGAAAAAAGCATGCCAAATTTCAAAGTGCGCAACCCTCACCGCTCCCCCCCCCCCCCCCCCCCCCCCAAGATTGGCGTGGTTTTACATAAGTTTGAAGTTTAGCACGGTCTACAAAGTCAGATGCTTTCAACAGTTTCCACAACGTAGCTCTGTCTTGATGTAGCGAAACACCGAGCTTACTTTCCACATGAGCAGCACTGCTAGTTTCTTGATTGTCAGGGTAGTTCGTCAATTACGGCATTAATACGTGATTCCGTAATCGTATCACACTTACACGCCATATATTACATAACATAAAAGAAGAAGCGGGATGGAATCATTGTTGATAATCACAATTTATAATTAAGACAGTTTATTAACATTACCCCTTTTAAAAAAATTGACAATTACAAATTGTGGTCGAGCCACTAGATATAACTTTGCAAATATAGTTAGAAACCCAACGGACTGAGTGCTCTAACAAATAATTCCAAATTAAGAGAACAGGGTTACTGACAAACATGAGAACTTCAATCTCCCATATAGGACTTCCCTCAAAATAGGTAAAGGGTGACTTAATAACACTTGAAGACTAGTGACAAGCTAAGATGCCATTACATAACATGATAGAACCACTTAAATAAAAAGCTACAACAGAAACAATGATCTTTAAAAAACCAATGTTCATGTGCTCAGACTTGTTAATAAAAACCTACTAGAAAAAGCTGCACAAGGAATTGCGCAGATGGCATGCAGTTTAATGTTCAGCCAGTTGCCAGTCCCTAATGTTTAAGAAACCAAGTTCATAAACAAACAGGTTACATACAATATATATACCTACCAGCTTTACCCGCCTTGACGGAAAGAAGATAAACACTAAACTTTGGAAGGCGATATGTGAACAACTCCGGTTGTGGCCAGGTTCTTAAACACTGCCAGGCCTAGACCACGGATAACATTTCACTCCCCGCCAAGGCGCTGGCAGAATCAAAGTTTCTGCCCGAATCACAAAGAGATTCCAATAACTCTGAAATATAGAAACACTCGGCAGAACCTTTGACTCACTTACTAATGGACATCTGTATTAACAGAGGGCAGGCTTCAAAAACTGCAACTCAAAATCGTTTGATTGCAAGAGACACAAAGCACTAGTAAAACTTCTGAGTAAATTGTCAAATAACGGCCACCATTTAACTAGGCCAACTGAACTCTTCCACACCGTCTTAAGGTACGACTATGAAAGTCTCACCATAATAATGTAGTTTAAAATCTCCGAGTGCGTCGGTGAACAAACACAATTACGACGACTTACTCCATATCAGGTACACAATACGAGGGAGCGGGTTCCGCAGCTTCACCGCTTCCCTTCAAATTTTGTTCCCAGCGAAGTCACATAACTTGTATCTCCAAGCTGCCCATGTCGGCAAAACGCCCAACCAATTTCACACCACAGCGTGTAACGGTCATCACGCTCGTTCGGCAGCCGTTGACACGTTGACACGTCGACACTCGTCTTCCCGCGAATGTCACGAGATCTCCAGGGTTACCCGTTGAAGGTAAGCAATCAACTCGCTTCGCCCGTCAACCCAGAAGATAAGACAAATGAAAATCAAAGATAACTTAGCTCAACCACAATCGATCTCAACGATACATGAACAAAATAATAGTGGTGCCGACTCACCACGGCTCAGACATTTAAGTAATTTACTAAGACAGAGCTTTTTGGCTTTAACTGATGAAATTCTATGGAATTATTCTTATCCTTTTAAGGTTAATGGCGTCCAGTACGGATCCCCTGTTCTCAAGATCTGGCAAATAAATTTTATTTCACTATGCCATCTCATGGCCTAACTGTGGTTACAGTCGTCAGTTACCTGAGAGAGGGAAGTCGCGTGATCCCACATGTCTACGAGCTGTGTAAACTTTACTCTGTGGATGATCATATATTAATTGTTTGTGTATCGCATTTTCTAAGGCAAATATTCGGGAACATTCCAGCATTTGCCTTCGAGGGAAACCACCTGAAAACCTCAGCCATACTGGCTGGTGCACCAGCCACGGACGCTACTCCGAGCGGTTTCGGTCCGGGTCTGGCTAATCTTCGTGTCTTGCAATTTAGCGCGCTGCGTATCGACGGGATTTCAGGTGCATTAGGTTGGTGCGTAAGTTCGTGACGTTTATTCCTTGCATGTTTATACTCCGGTTGCTATCGCTTTATTTACCGAGTTTTCACTTTTAATTTGTTGTTCACTTTAGCTGTCTGCGTTCACATATTGCCATTTTGCTATTCGTAGACAGTGAGTGGAGCCGTGGACGTTAGAAGAAGAAGTGCCAAGTGGAGAAACCGGAAAAGTTTCTGACATATTCTTCTGTTGGATTTAAAAGGGGCGGGCGGAGGGGGGGGGGGGGGGGCAGCAGCGGAGGCAATCAGAAACATCTGCCCTCTGTATGGAGATAATGTCACTGGACAGAGCACGGTAGGAAAATGGTTTCCCAGTGTTAACGAGGAGCGTTTTGGCATTCGTGATTCTCCACTTCAGATCGGTTAAACGCATTACTTCACAGTGATCCACGCCGGTGTACCGGAGAACTGGCACACGTGATGAACTATGATTATTCCGCCGGCGTGCGATGTCTGCATGTAGTGGGAGAGGTAGAAATATCGGCTGTATCGATACCGCATACCCTAGGCCAAAAATAACTAAAATCAGTGGGTGAACTATATATCATCAAATGGCTCGTATACAATACCAGCCACTGGTGAAGAAAGAGGGCGTGTTTATGCTACGGTAAGGAAAGGAAAGGCGTCGCTGAACTCAAAACAAAGCAGAGACTCCCCGTACAAAGACCTCCGCACATCCAAAAAATATGTGTTACGGATTTGATGGAACTGCGATGGTGCGATGTACAACGAATTAGTTCCCCGAGGTGTAGCCATCACTTCCCACATTTCTTGGTGGCAACTGTGACGTCTTGCAAGAACAACGACCACGAAGATTGATTGAAGTGGTGTTACTTCACGATAACGTCCGCCCGCATTCTGATAGACTAACAAAAGACACTACACAGTGGTTGTGTTGAGAAGTCGTACCGCACTAACCTTACTCAACTGATATCGCGCCCTCTGCTTTCAATCTTTCCCACTCTTTATCAATAAACCTTCAAAGGACGTCCTTTCCGGATGTAAATGCGCTCCAAACATGGTTCGACGAGTTCTTCGCTTGAAAACCCCGTGTTTTCTACAGTCGCAGAATCGAAAATTCACTTCAGCTTTGGCAGACTCCATCTAATTGGAAAACGCTACGAACTTATGCACCAACCCGACACATACCAAATAAATCAATAGGAATACTGATGCTCGTGGTACCCAAAACAAATGAGTACACTGTTGCTGAAGCAACGGAGAAAGTATGCCAAATTCTAAAGAACGAAAGCCCCCCCCCAGATTTTCGTTATTTTGCAGAAGCTAGAAATTCAACACGTTCTACAATGCAAGATGCATTTAATAGTTCCCAGAACGTAGCTCTGTCTAGAAATCTTACGGGAAACCAGAAGATATTCAGATCGTATGTTAAGTACACTGACGAAAGGTTGCTATTTATACCTTCACTGAATGATAGCTGTAGTAGTGGTACTGATGACAGTGCCTCTGAAGAAGAGTTACTAAACACGTTTCTCCGAAATTCCTTCACCAAAGCAGACAAAGTACATAAGCCAAAAATTCTGTTGAAGAACAACTGCCAACATCAGTTAACGTAGATATCCTCAGCATAGCAAAGCAGCTTAAGTCACTTAATAAAGGCAAGGCTCTCAGTCCATATTGTCTACCAGTTAGGTAACTTGCAGCGTCTGTTGATACAATAGCTCCAATACTTAGCAATCATACACAACTGTTCGCTAGCCGAAAGATTCGTACCTAAAGACAGCAAAGTTGCACATGTCATACCAGTACTCAAGAAAGCAAATAGGAGTAATCCGCTGATTTGTAGATCATTATCACTAACCTCTATTTGCAGTAGGATTTTAGACTTGATTCGTCATTTCCTTTTAGAACGGTCACAGTTCACAGTAATTGACACAAAGTCATACTGTAAATCGCAGGTGATGTCAGATGTTCTCCAATAAGTGATATACACATTCTGCTGTTTCTGATCTACATAAGCGACCCCGGAGACAATCTGAGCTGCCCTCTCAGAATTTTTACAGATGATGTTATCATTTACCTGAATGTAAAGACATCAGCTGATAAAAACTAATTGCTAAATGGTTTATACAAGATATCTGTATGGCGTGAAAAGTGAAAACTGACTCTAAACAATGAAGTGTGTGAAATAATGCAGACGAGTACTAAAAGGAATCAGCTAAATTTCGGTTATAGTATAATTCATGCAAATGTAAAGACTGTGAACCGAACTAAGTACTTAGGAATTACACTTACGAGTGACTTTAACTCGAACGATCACATATATAATGTTGCAAGGAAAGCGAACCACAGACTAACGAGTGACTGCGTATACTACGCTTCTCAGTCCTCCTCTGCAGTATTGCTGGGCGGTGTGGGATACACGTCAGATAGGATTGATAGAGGACTTCTAAAAACTTCAAAGTACGGCAGCTCGTTTTTTATTATCGCAAAATATGGGTGAGAGGGCAAAGAATACGACAAGTGAAATATGGTAGCAATCATTTTATAAAAGGCGTTCTCGTTACGGTAGGGTCTTGCCGTGAAATTGCAATCACCACTGTCTGCTTAGAGTATGAAAATGTTTTTTTCGCATCCACCTACGTAGGGTGAAACTATCATCACAATAAAATTAGAGAAATGAGAACTCGTGTGAAAAGATTGAAGCATTCGTTTTCCCGAACGATGTTCAAGACTGGAACGGTAGAGAAAGAGCGTGAAGTTGGTTCGACGAACCCTCTGCTGGAACTTAAATATGAACTGCACAGTAATCATTATATGTAGATACAGATGTCTGTTACGCAGTACTATCAGGTCGTTTTATTTTACACTGTTAAATCTGAATGATTTATTTAAAAGAGGTTATTTCGAAATCACCACTCCTTACCACATGGAGGGTTACTTTTGATCTCTTGTTCATGGTGGATAGTCTTATGCGTCTGCCAGTTCTAGTAGCTATATGGAATTTTGTGGTCTGGTCCATGTACCTCCTTCTTCTGCAGTTCATACAGGTTCTTTCCACGACCAGCTCCTGACGGAGTGATACTACTGGTCACACTGACTGTGTGGTCATGGGTTACAGCTCCATGAAAACATGTGACCAGGTCTTTGGGTACCTGCTACCTTGCACCAGAAAGTCGCATTCCTTAACAGGCATTCCGGCCACCTAACGATACCACAGAATCAATACATGCTCTGACCACAAGTTACACGCCGTTAATAAATTGTACATATTCTGCTCAGGTAAAGAAAATTGCTAAACTTCGTTAGTGAGTTAGTGGCCAAGAGTTACTTGCAATCCCGCTGAGCACGTCGTTTCGGTCGAGGAGAGCTGCTACAGGCGATGTCGTGCTGTTGGCAACGACGCTCGCGTCGCTCGTCTGCTGCCATCGCCCAACTAAAGCCAAGTTTCACGGAACTGTCCTAATGGGTACTTTCATCGTACGTCCCACGCGGATTTCTGCTGTTATTTCACGCAGTGTTGTTTGTCTGTTAGCACTGACAACTCTACGCAAACGTTACTGCTTTCGGTCGTTAAGTGAAGACCGTCGGCCACTGCGTTGTCCGTGGTGATAGGTAATGCCTGAAATTTAGTATTCTCGGCACACTCTTGACACAGTAGCTTTCAGAAACTGAATTCTCTTACGATTTACGAAATGGAATGTCCCATGCATTTAGCTCCAGCTACCATTCCGCATTCAGAGTCTGTTAATTCCCGTCATGCAGCCATAATCCCTTCGGAAACCTATTCACAAGCACCATCTGAATGCAAACGACAGCTCCGCCAGTGCACTACCCTTTTATACCTTGTGTACTCGATACCACAGCCATCTGTGTATGTGCATATCACTATACCATGACTTTCGTCATCTCAGCTTACGTCTTGAAACATGCTATACATGGCGCTCAAGACTTTCTTTAGAGTGCTTGTAAATAGGTGAGAAAGGAAGGTCAGCAGTCCATTAAAAGAAAGAAAGTAATTGATACATTGTAGCGAGACTGTTTTCCATCACTCATAGGTGCTACCGAAATGAACAAGAGCGGAAAGAAAAGAAGGAACGTAAACATCATCAACTAGCTATTTAAGGACTAGTTCAAAAATTGTAGAAAACTCATTGTTTGGTTGCCAATGATCGTATATAAACTGAAAGACATTTATGTTAATGACAGAGACCTTTTTTTCTGAGGTACGTTTCTTGTGGGTTTCTTGTTTTAATGCTTCCCTTCCATCGACAAAGGACTGAGGCCTGACACTGACGATGACATGGTGAATTGAATTCGTTACCTACCATGAAAGATGAGCGTGCTGTGATGTCCAGTACAACATACCATAACAATTAAACTGATATTTGGTAAACTGCAAGTATTTTCTGCAGTCACTTTTTAAATGTAGCAGCAAATATAGGATGAAATGGTTCACTTGTAGAAGCAGGAGAATAAATTAAAAATATCATTCCACGAAACTTAAAGCAGCTAGAAGTAACACTAACATCCTCCAAAGAAATTAATAGAATTATAAAAATTCTAAAAAGAAATGAAAACCTCGTGTGGAGTTGACGGAATATCAAGCAGAATTCTGAAAAACTGTTCCAGTTTGTGTAAGTAATGTCCTCAGTGATATGCGTAATGCATCACTTGAACAGGAAACTTTTCCAGATAGGATAAAATAGACAATTTTCTAACTTCTTCATAAAAATTGCGACAAAGCAATTCCCTTATTGCTAATTTCTACCACAATTTTCGATAAAGCAATAAAGAAAATGCAAAATGTTGAGCTGAATAACTGAAACAATTTTGAGAGGGTAGAAAATGTTAGAGACTAGTGTGAAATAACAAAGAGAGTCCCACAAGGTTCCATTTTTGGCCCTCTCCTATTCCTTACCTGTATTTGAATGACTTTCTGCTTGCCATTTGTCAGACAGCATTGGTACTTTTGCAGATGATTCTAGTGTTATAATAAATCCCATTAGAGGGAAAGCAACAGGAGAGACTGTAAATGATATTTTCCTATGAATTATAAAGTGGATTTCAGGAAATGGACTCTTCCTAAATTTTGAAAAAAAAAAAAACCAAACTCAAACACACAGTTTTCAGTTGTGTTAACAAATAGAGTCGTACCAACAATTCATATAGCACATGAGAAGGGTAGAATGCTTCAAATTTTTGGGTGTATATAGCAATGAAAATTTGAACAGGAGGGAACATATTCAGCTTCTCAAACAATTAAGTACAGTTACTTTAGCTCTTGGAATAATTCCTAATATCAGAAACAACAGAATTAACCTCCTGACGTCTTTTGCATAGTTGCACTCAATGATGTCTTATGGAATAATTTCTTGATGTAAATCGCCACTTAGTAATAAAGTAATGGTTGTACGGAAGCGAGCACCGATGGTCCGCATGTAGGTACCTCTTCAAGTAACAAGGCTTTCAACTGCATCGTCAGAATACATGTATTTACTAACGAATTTCGTGATAAATAACCCATTACAATTTGAGGACAGTCACGTCTATACCAACAGCACTAGAGGGAAAAATGTCTTTCGTTACCCATTATTAAAGACATTAGTTGCTCAGAAAAGAGTTCAAATGCAGCAAAAATATTTTTGATTATTTGCTCATTACCTTAAATTTCCTGACAGGTGGCAAAGCAATATCCTTTGAACTGAACCGTTCTACATCATTTCACTAACAGAACCGATCAAATATACGCAACGTGACACAACTAATTGAAGGCGTCAGAGGTACGGGGATGCTAGAGTGGAGGCCGTGGGGTGGGCTACAGGCCAGCTTATGGCTGCATAGAGACGCTGAGGCATCTGTAAGCATTTTCTTTTCTTTGGCCTCCGATGGTACAGGTTGTAAGCAGGCTGGATAGGTTTGTATGTTGGTAACGTCACGTAGAACTCTGTATGAAAATCACTGACTGTGCTGTGTGCAGTCTGTGACTGGTTTGCATTGTTGTAATTTCCTATTGTAGTGTTGGGCAGTTGGCTATTAACAGCGCGTAGCGTTGTGCAGTTGGAGGTGAGCCGCCAGCAATGGTGGATGTGGGAAGAGAGATGGCGGAGTTTTGAGAGCCGATGATTTGGACGTGTGTCCATCAGAGAGAGTGAATTTGTAAGACTAGATGTCATGCACTGGTATATATATATATATATATATATATATATATATATATATATATATATATATATATATATGACTAGAAATCTTTATGTTCGGCTACTTGGAGACCACTTGCAGCCATTCTTAGACTTCATATTCCAAAACAATGGATTGATATCACCGAGTCACAGTTGACCGCGATTGGACAACGTTCTCGACAACTCGAGTGCATAATTTGGTCGCCCAGATCACCCGACATGAAGCCCATCTAACATGTATGGGACATAATCGAGAGATGTGCAAAACTCCAGCATCGGCGCACTTTTGCAATTATCGACGGCTACAGAGGTAGCATGAGTCAATTTTTCTACAGGGGACTTTCGACGACTTGCCAAGTCGAGTTGCCGCACTACGCAGAGAAAAATAGGTCTTACATATTAGCAGATATCCCTTGACGTTCACCACTTCAGTGCAATGGATGTTTTTCCGTGTATTTTCAAAAATGGTTCAAATGGCTCTGAGCACTATGGGACTGAACTGCTGTGGTCTTCAGTCCTCTAGAACATAGAACTACTTAAATTTAACTAACCTAAGGACATCACACACATCCATGCCCGAGGCAGGATTCGAACCTGCGACCGTAGCGGTCGCGTGGTTCCAGATTGTAGCGCCTAGAACCACTCGGCCACTCCGGCCGGCTCCGTGTATTTTCATGTTTCCACAGTTAGCGTTTCTGATATGAGATGGAGATGGCTACATATGTTTGGAAAACCGCACACTAACATCATATCGCCAACCATATCAGATATTATTAATCAAGTGCGCATATTCAATTTGTAATTGCCGAATTCCAAAGTACCGCAATACATGACGCTAACAGAAAAACTACTTGCAAGCCATCGCTTTTGTCTACAACTACTACATTTGAAAACCACTTACAATCCGGTTGATCTTGACTTGAATTAATCACTGGTATGACATTAGTATTAGTGACCTGAAAATACTCCTCTGGTCATACAGAAATTTGATCCATGCATGGACACCAAAATTATCTGACTTTATACGTGTAATACTGGGTAACAGGCAAAACTTCCACAGCGCAGCCGAAAATGTGGAGGGGACTTCAAGCAATTCAGAATTACGACCAAGGTGATCAGACATTCTAACAGAGACAAAGTGGGGAACGCATGTGTGGATTGCACTTTGAGTGCCGCAACACCTTCTCGTAAAACGCGTGAATCACAAACGCCAGTCTTAACACATTCCAAATCGCAGCACGTGACTCTAAGTTCAGTCCTACCATATGCTGGCTATAATGTCCATGCACAAAATCAAAAATTTTGTCTGCCAATGGTAGTTTATTGCGATATTAATTCTGCTGAAGGCTGGCGATTTTCACTGAATCGTGCTCCCATCAACTACGAACGTAGAAAATGGATAAGAGGGCTTAAAAATTCAACATGAAAGCCTTAAAGTCTTATAAATAAATTACAGATAAAATATTTAAGGAAATATTTAACATGAATTCCAGTTATTATTCGGTACATAAACATGAAAAGGCTCTAGCAGAGCTACATATAAATACAGGATGTATGTATAGCCACGGCGGTTGCACAAAATTATTGTCAAAAATGACCATTGTTTCAAGTTCACTAAGGCAGTCTTCATCAAAATAAAAAATTGCATAGGATTACATGTAATAACACCATAATTCAAAAACGTCTGATGAAAAGTGCTCTCGTCAAATAGAAATTGTCTTTCACTCATGGTATGATTACATGTAATTGTATGTAATTTTTTATCCTGGTGAAGATTAGTGCAGTCGAAACCGTGGTCAATTTTGACGCTAATTTTGTGCAACCGAGGAGGCTATAAATACATTTTGTTCTTAAGTAACTTAAGGTTAGCGGATCTCAACCGATATAAATGTTTGAAATTTCAAAGTTACATATCTCCTCCGAGGGACCACCTGGGAATAAAATATCATGCATTATAAAAACCAAAACAGAATAACCCCACATATTCTGAAATCACTTCGATATTCTTACATGAGTGGGAAAAGTAACGAGAACCATGACATATACGGACAGTTGACTTAATGGAAGACCAACATCAGTTCCAACTCCACAGTTACCTGACTGGTCAGAAGGACTCTGCGCTTTAAGTACACCAAGCATCAACGATTTTACCTTGGAGCCAAATATATGACTTCCCGGGCAGATGAGAGCGGTGATTAGATAGACTTTGCACTATACTAGGTAGTTACATCGTGTCATGAACCCCTCCCCACTTATTAATATCGTCAGTTGTTCTCTCGTTGTTTTAGTTTTAGCAATGCTAACTTTATTTATTCATTTTAAGCGCGAAGGAAGTTCGAGATAATACTTAAAAAATGTACTCTTACGGTCATCTTAGATGTTGTCGAAACTATGACTCGTTCACCTATGACTCGTTCACCCTGTCTAGTAGGCATGATGGATTCGGTACTTGACAAATTGGGACTCTGCTGCTCAATGATTTTTTGTCCATCCTTTTTACCATCTTCGTATCATATTTCAGTAAAATTTCATAATTTGGTTTCCATTCCTTAACGCCATCATTTCATGACATGTACTTCACAGTACTTTACGCCATTTCAGTCTTCCAATCTACAGCACAGGTATCTCCCAATTACTTGCGCCATTAAACAGTACTATTGCTAAAGGCAGTATTCCAAAACTGACAGATACACAACTAATACTGCTCATTACACACAAGTCAACAAGTGCAACGACGCATAAAGTCCCATTGCAGAGATTATAATACATACTTATCTTTAACAACCATAGGTTCTCATGCAATTTATATACTTCTTTTACAGATGTTTTCCAAATAAATCATACCAATACGAACAACGACAACAGATCAATATTATAATTACAATTTTAAATTAATTAGGTAATAAACACTGTGTTGTTATTATATAGCAGTAATACTTATCAGAATAGGCCCGTCTTTTGGTTTTTAGATAGCAGAAATAATTTCTGTTGTATCGTGCCATAAATCTGAGTAACGTGTACTACGAAGAGAGAGAGAGAGGAGTACTGACCATTTCCATTACTAACTAGCGTAGTGAAATTTAATATGAAAGACACGGATAATAAACTGTCACTATATTTAGAAATCACAAAGGTTCGTTAAAAAACGTCTATTTAGCTGTCGTTTCTCATTCATTTGATACTCCACACACTCTACATCTAATCATCACAATATCATATTATTAGTAAGAACCTCGGTTTGGGTAAAACACAGGGCTATTAATAAGTACCTTGAGGATTTCAAACGACGGTTGCGAGAAAACCAGACGCTATGCAGAAAATAGTAGTGGGTAGTGCACTTTTTCAAGTTTTTCACTGACACTACAGGTGCTCAAGGTGGGCCCCATTTAGGGCGGAACACTAATCGCGAAGGAGCAATTAACAGCAGCTCGCTTTGGGTATCCGCTCAACGGGTTGCTCATGTGCAGGCGCGAACAAATTCGATGCGACAGTGCAGAGCGGTTGATTTATGTACACGTTCTGACACGCCTGTCTCTAGTGGAGCTACGAGACAACGCGTGTTATGAATCGAAACTGAGACAGATACTTCCTCAATTAATACTAGTCATTTTCATGTATATCTTATACTTTTCGCGCGGTCGTCTCCTGAAACCCCACAGGTATTTATGAATGAACCTTTCCATTAAGTCCGTTTTACACGAGTGACTTGCTGACGAAAATCGAGTACTTTGAAGTGCGTGCATCGTTCGTGCCCGCGTGTAAATCAGCAACCAATCACAACGCGAGTGTGCCTGTGAAGACAATGATCTATAGATTGTGTCGAGTATGGAGTTTCGTATTTCTGACTATGCTGAAGACTGTGCATACGCGGAAACAAGCGAACATAGCTGCGTCTGCCAACATCGGAAGTTCACTTATTCTACGATACTCCAGTGCCCGTGTTGTTCAAAACGATGCAGTGTACCTTCGGACACACCGAGCGAGGTGGCGCAGTGGTTAGCACACTGGACTCGCGTTCGGGAGGACGATGGTTCAATCCCGCGTTTGGAAACCCTGATTTAGGTTTTCCGTGATTTCCCTGAATGGCTCCAGGCCGATGCGTGGATGGTTCCTTTGAAAGGGCACGGCCGATTTCCTTCCCCGTCCTTCCCTAATCCGATGAGACCGATGACCTCGCTGTTTGGTCTCCTTCCCCAAAACAACCCAACCGCATCCTTCGCACATTCATGCATTTTCGAAGGAACAGGTACTGAACCGACAACAGCCTTATGAAACACATAAAATGTACTCACAGTTGCGAATATGGACTACCATCAGCTACATAATGGAATGGAGACAGTGAGAATTTGTGCCAAACCGCAACACGAACCCGTATTTCCAGCTTATCGCGAACGGTTGCCTTACCATGTGGCTACTCGCGCACGGCACACGGCCAGATCCACACTTCCGTATATCGTCAACCATATGTCTACAGCCTCTGCACATGCATGTCCAAAGGAACATTCCATCGTACTTCTGAACAACACAGGCACTGCAACATCGTACTTATCCGGTGATACCGGGAAGGCGACTTTCAAGTAAAGTGTCTCTTCAGTATGGTAATATACATAATGCATGTACGAGTGCAGATTGTAGACACTTGGGTGACGCCAAATAGAAGTTTGAACGTGGCTTTGAAGCGAGCTCTGATAGCGAGCTGCAACGTCGCCACTCGCTAAAAGCGGGAAATCCGGGTTCGAGTCCCGATCTGGCATAAATTTTCATTGCTGTCATTCGATTAGAGAACTGATGTTTGTCCATATTCGCTACTGCGAGTACATTTTATGTTTAAACTCATTCTGGCCGAGCTCTTATTAACCTTTATCGTGTTACTTATTTTGTTTTCAGGACACATTGAAAGGTTGCACGGGAGCCTGGTATTTTCTCTTACTACTGTTCTCCTACAAGAGAGTCGAAATGTCAAAAAGCCTAGACTGAACATAAAATTGAAAATAAACAGATGAACGAGTTTTACTGAGAATTATTTCAACAATGAAAAGGTCAGAAGTAATTTAGGAGAAAACTATTTCGTTGTCATTGCGCAAAATGCAGAAGATAATGTAAAAAGGTGCTTTTAATTCTGTTTGATGTATTTGCAAATATACATTTTGTCGAGAAAATAAATGTATCTCTTCTGAAATGTTTGGATGGCATCTTTCCCAGCCTTTCTGTTCTCAGAAGGGTAGAGAATTTACTACGCGACCTTTAGCAAGAACATATGAAATTGTTTTGGTCATTAGTAGACTACAATATCAATGCTTCTTCTTATGTTTTGTTCCTATACTTCAATTTTTTCGTAAAGAGCATAGTCCTTCTCACAACAAACACAGTTTCTGCGATGACTTGTAAACGAAAATTACCATTCGAAACAGACGAGCATCAATACAGGAATAAAACACCAGGTGCGCTGGAGAAAACTCAGTTCCCTCGAGCAGTCAAGTAAGAAAAGGAAGTCGATCGCTTAATAGGGAGTTTAGTCCATTAATAGTTTGCAATGGAATACAAGAGAAATGGTTCAAGTGGCTCTAAGTCCTACGGAACTTAACATCTGAGGTCATTAGTCCCCTACACTTATACCTACTTAAACCTAACTAACCTAAGCACATCTCACACATCCACGCCCCGGGCAGGATTCGAACCTGCGACCGTAGCAGCAGCGCGGTTCAAGACTGAAGCGCTTAGAACCGCTCGGCCACAGGAATACAAGAGAAACCTAATATGCAAAGATACATATTTTTCCAATGTACCTTATATGGTCATATGTAGTCTGTATTACCCCTGGAAACGAAAATAGCCTTTAGTTTCTGTACTGTTCTGAACTTTTACAATGAAGTGCAGAAAAGGTATATCGTGGTCCAACTTGTCTAACGCAAATCAAGTAGAACAAAATAACTCCCTCGTGTGATCATCTCAAGGGAAATGTCACAATATTTTTTCGCAGCTTAGAGCAATGCCATTTTACGTTGAGAAATGGACTGTCCGCTCTCATGAAGATGCAGCTCTTGAGCAAGATATTGCCTGTGACTCCACGACCTCATCTGTATGCGCGTTCAACTTTGTGTCGCGAGTTCTATTCGAATAAGACCTCCACTTCGCGAAGTTAGCTGCAACTGCACCACTGTCAACCCCTCACGTGCACTGGCGGAACTTCTTTCAGCACAAAAGAACAAAGTGAACAGCAAAAAACTGCAGCGCAGGGCCTCTTGCAGGTTCTGCAATATTTGAGAAAACTACGAAGTGACGTTCGTCCCCTGCGCTCCAGTAAATACTCTTGGATAGAACAGTTGCGTGACCGACGAAGTTGCGCACAGCTCTTCGGCCAGTATGCAGCTTTTTTGTTATTCTTATCCCTTCTTGGTACTTCGATTTATTTCGTTTTAGAACATTACTGCCTCATAGTTTCTGTGCATTTTACAGAACCATACGATATGCGCTGAAAAAAATATTTAGTCTCCATTAGTAAATCCTCATTAGAGAAAAATCTCCTCAGCGTCCTCTCACAATAACAAATTTTTAGATTACCGTCCATGACTGCCTCAAACATAGTGTTCAGCAGCTACTCTTTGACATACATCCCTGATTCTACACCAGAAAAATCGTAGAAGTGTCTTATCAAAGCACCAAACGGATCGGTGTCTTCACTGAGAAACTTAAACAGATGGCGACACTATAACAGCGGTAAGTCAATGATTTGGATGGAGCATAGTCGGTAGCGTTTGTTGTTGTCACGACAAAGCTCATTGGTTTGCACAGACGACATTTTATCAAGTGTGACTCGTAACTTATTTTTTTGGATACGAAAGCCATATTGAGTATTCCAGGTCCAAAGAAGAATTGTGTTTTTCCTCGTTTTTCCTCAGCATAGGATAGATTTAGATAATGATAAAAAGTAAGGTCTAGGATCTTATCCATGATCCATTACCATGAAGTCTGCTCTACTTTTTCTCTAGTTTAATCGTAACCTCTAACGAGTCTCTGCGCAATAAACCTGAACAACAAATTTTTTGATTGAATTCTCTAGAGAAAACCTTTTTACTTCTGTTACAGTTTCATCTTCACTAGCAGTCTGGTTGTTCGTGTCATTAGTTAATTGATAAACGATTTTCGCAGCGTAATTACTTAACTGTTTTGCAGCAACTGCCATCTTCCTGAGATAAGTACTTGACACCAAAAGCAATGCAATCAACCAATGCTCGCTTTACTCGAGTATCTCCGGTGCTTCCAGTAATTCTGCTCAGTATTTCATGAATTCCACTCTGAGAGAAACACCGAGATAATGTGAATAGCTGGCTGCTGTAGTGTAGCAGGTCCAGGTGATAATAAGCTAACGTTTAGTTGCGAACGCAATACAATTTGCTCTCCATATTTCATCAAGACTACCAGGGTAGGAGAATGCGCACTGCTTCGTTGCGAATGCGAGGTGCGAAATTTACGCACTACTGGATAATGTATCCAATCACGATTGCATTTAGAGGAATGGATGATAGCCTCTAGGTTTGCTACTGCATGTTTGAACGATTACTCTGCAACAAGGGACGTAATGCTGCCGAACATTTGATAACTAATAACGTTGCTGGCAATTTACTTTAGACGATACGTCGGTTTCAGGAATGTGGAAACAGCCTACTTTACAAGCTATAACGTTAAATGTTCTGCATGACATTGTATGAATTGTCAATGAGAACACCAGTGCACATCGACAACTGTATTAATACCATGTTTCTGGCATACTGTGCAGCTTTTTTAATTTCGGATACTATATTCTGAAAACCTTAGAATGACTCTGCAACAAAGTTCATATTGTTGATAGTTTGCTATGCTTAACTATTTTCACCTAATTCTGTAACTGGAGAGACTTTAAAAGATGTTCTTTTTATAGGTAGACAGATTTCTGAAGCAATCTTCCGAACACAAACTGAGCCGGATTTTACCTCGGAAAACAAACAATATGCACGGAGAAGGATGTGACTCACTGCCAGAACAATGCCGAAGAACATCTACAAAGAGTTACGAATTCCTTCACCGTTGAAGAGGAAATTCTGCATCCTTAACGTTGGCAGCCCTGCAGCCCTGCAGCCAGGCGACTAGCGCGTGTTTTGGTGTTCTCGTAAAGATAAGTCACTTTAGATTATAAAACATATAGTTTACTACTGATTACTTCGTGTATTAGTATACCTTTTCAGTGTACCATTAAAGGTATCATTTTTCTTTAGGAAATATAGCAGAAAACGCGAAAAGATCGTGCAGTCGTTTTTCTGTTTACGTTTTGCCGCAGCAAATCTATAGAATTTCGTTTAGTTGTTCTTTGCTCTCACCAGCAATTTAACTGTAGCGTACCCCTTCATTATTTAACTAGCATTTCCGGAAAGTTGCGTAAAGCTTAAGTTGTTATTTCAGAAACTTTTCACTGTTGTTTCTGTTTACACACAGTTGCGTATAGGCCAAATTTGTGGAACCATATTTTCGTTTTTATCTGTAATTTAACTGATTTATTCTTAATAATCTATTACGTTTATCATGAGTGAAAAGTGCTTTACTTGCAGTAGAATTGTTAGGTCGGGGCTTTGGTGTGATGGGTGCTGTAGTTTTTTTCCATGTGGGTGACTGTAGTGGCGTGGGAATAGGGGAAGTTAAATGAGACTCATCAGTGGTTTTGTAGGATTTGTAGTAGAGATAGGAAGATACTGGAACAGGAGGGGAAAATTGCCGTCCTTCAGGATGAGTTAGACAAGACCAGGGGAGATCTTGACAGGTTAAGTAGGGAGAAGGGTTAAGAGAGGTGGGAAGTGGCAACAGGTAACAGGAGGAACAGGCCTAGAACTTTGTCTGACAGATTCGTGGTGAATATGGAAAATAGATTTCACCTCTTGCTTCAATTAGAAGCTGGTGAGGCTCAAACATTTGGAGGCGTAGACAGGGCACAACAAACTTTCAGCACCAAATTGAAAAGTAAGAACGTAGGGAAAGAAAGTGTTGTTGTTAAGTAGTTCCCATGGAAGAGGTGTCGCCCAACTTTTGCAGGATTAACTGGGGTCAGAATACCAGGTCACCAATTTTTTTAAACCTAGTGCTGGTCTGGAGCAGGTGACAGAGGATTTAGGATCACTTTGCAAAGATTTCGCTAAGGAAGACACCGTGGTTATTGTGAGTGGGCAGGTAATAGTATTGACAGAGATCCTGGGTACAGTATAGAGTGTGACCTGGCAAAGACTGCATCAGCATCAAAGCATACTAATGTTGAGTTTGTATCTGTTCTTGGGCGCCATGACCGACCTCATTTGAACTCTTCTGTCAAGAGAGTTAATTTGGAGTTGGGTCGCACATTGGTGTGGTTCCTGTTGATTCTCTCAGTAGGTGGGATTATACTAGGCATGGCCTTCACCTCAACAGGAAGGGGAAGGGTAAACTGGCTGGGAAAATAGCAGGAAAGTTAAAGGGGGGGGGGCACTGTCATCAGTGATAAAATACCAGTGTTTATAGGGTTCAGAAAAGACCCTCTTTTAGGGTAGCGAGGACAGAAAGAAACCAGATTTTAAGAGAGGTTAGGACTGGAAGAAACCAAAAAAACATAAATCTAGCTTATTACATCAGCATAAACACCTATTGGTTAAGAATTTTCAACAGTCAGCAGATATTTTAACTCTACTTAATTTTAACTCAGTCAATGTGAAATGTCAGCTATCTTTATTGCATCTAAATATTCGAGGACTGAGAAATAAAATTAATGAATTAATTACCTGCATAGATGAATTAGAGTCTTCAAACCCAGCTGGCATAATCTGCCTCTCTGAACATCATGTTCACTGGTATAGACCTTTTAAGTGTTACAGGGCTTAGGTTAGCATCTAACTTTCGTAGATCAGAAACGGAGAAAGGAGGAGTTGCCACATTCATCAGGAACTATCATAAATTTAAGAACATAGACATTCATAAATTTAGTCTAGAGCAGCATATGGAAGCATGTGCAACAGAAGCAGAATTTCAGAAAAAATCCTTCATAATATTGAGTGTATATTGAGCACCTGCAGGTAACTTAATCTGTTCGTAAACCACCTTGAAGCTGTACTGGCCCATTTCACAACCAAAAACAAAGAAATAGTGGTTTGCTAGTGATTTCAATGTAGATTTCCTTAAAGACTCTCCTAATAAGTAACCATTTGAGTTAGTAACACTATCATTCAACTTAATTCCCACTGTAAAGTTCCCCACTAGGGTAGCCAATTGCTCACAAACAGTCATTGATAATATCTTTATAGAAAAGTCCAATGAACATAGTTACACTACAAAACCAATAGTCAATGGCCTCTCAGACCATGACATGCTGTTCCTTCTGTTAAATGTTAATACTGAACAGGATATAAAATATGTTAAATCTGAGCTCAAGAGGGTAATCAATAAGCCAAGAACTGATTATTTTAGGACACTCCTCAGAGACAGTCATTGGACTGATGTTTACAGTGCTCATGGCATGAATGAGAAATATAACACTTTTGCTAATAAAGTGCTTCCCTTATTCGAACACTGTTTTCCCCTAAAACTTACCAAAGTTAGAGCAAAGTCTACAAAGAAACCATGGATTACTCAGGGAATAGGGGTATCTTGTAAAACAAAAAGAAAACTCTATCTGTTAATCCGAAACAGTTCCGAGGTTGATGCTATAGCACATTACAAGAAATACTGCAAAATATTAAAGCCTGTAATACGGACATCAAAGCAGATATATTACAAGGAAAAGATAGTCAAATCAGATAACAAAATAAAGACGATATGGGACACAGTGATGGAGGAGACCAGTAGAAGCAGACATGAAGTGGGGCAAATAGCATTAAGAGTAAATGACACATTAGTGACAGACGTGTATAGTGTTGCAGAACTTTTTAACAAACATTTTATAACTGTTACTGACAAGATTTGGTAGCCAGGTTCTGTAGATGCTGCTATCGAATACCTCAGACCAGACATTTCAAGTAACTTCCACAATATTAATTTGACCCTCACTACCCCAGCAGAAATAATATCCACCATAAAATCTTTAAAATCAAAAGCATCTAGTGGATATGATGAAATATCAACAAAGTTAATTAAAGAATGTGACTGAGTTAAGTCATTTATCAGTGATATATTTCCTGAATGGTTGAAATATGCGAAAGTTAAGCCACTGTTTAAGAAGGGAGATAAAGAAATAGCATCAAATTTCTGTCGAATTTCACTTTTGCCAGCATTTTCAAAACTTTTAGAAAAAGTAATGTACAACCTTATCTCAAATAACATACTGTCAAAGTCATAGTTTGGATTTCTAAAGGGTTCTGATACTGAGAAGGCTATCTACACTTACAGTGAAAATGTGCTTAATTCATTAGACCAAAAATCGGAGGCAACTGGTATATTTTGTGATCTGTCAAAGGCATTAGACTGTGTAAACTACAATATACTTTTAAGTAATTTAGAATATTATAGTGTAACATGAAATGCTGCAAAATGGTTCAAATCTTATATCTCTGGCAGGAAACGAAGGGTGTTATTAGGAAAGAGACATGTATCAAGCTATCAGGCATCATCCAACTGGGAACTAATTACATGTGGGGTCCCACAAGGTTCCATTTTAGGGCCCTTACTTTTTCTTGTGTATATCAATGACCTTTCATCAATAACATTACCAGAAGCCAAGTTCGTTTTGTTTGCCGATGATACAAACATTCCAATAAATAGCAAATCAAGTGTAGTCTTAGAAAAGTGAGCTAATAAAATATTTGTGAACATTACTCACTGGTTCCTAGCCAATTCTTTGTCACTTAACTTTGAAGAAACACGCTACACACACTTCAGAACCTGTAAGGTGTGTCCCACGAAAATGTGCCTAACATACGATGACAAGCAGATAGACGAAGTGGACAGTGTTAACTTCTTGGGATTACAGCTTGATAATAAATTCAACTGGGAGGAGCACACCACAGAACTGCTGACGCATCTTAATAAATGTCTATTTGCAATGCGAATTGTATCAGACATAGGGGATTTAAAAATGAAAAAGCTGACAAACTATGGTTACTTTCATTCGATATTGTCATATGGGATTATTTTTTGGGGCAATTCATCAAGCCAAGCTAAAGTTTTCCAGGCACAAATACGTGCAGTAAGAGTTACGTGTGGTGTGAACTCAATAACATCCTGAAGAACCCTATTTAGAGAACTAGGGATACTGACTACTGTTTCCCAATATATTTCTTCCCTAATGAATTTTGTTATTAAAAATATATCACTTTTTCAAAACAACAGCTCAATTCATGGAATCAATACTAGAAATAAGAATAATCTTCACAAGGATTTAAAGTCACTTAGCCTTGTACAAAAAGGTGTGCATTATTAAGGAACACTCCTTTTCAATAACTTGCCAGCAACCATAAAAAGCTTAACAACCAGTGAAATTCAGTTTAAGAGAAGCCTAAAGGATTTACTGATGGCCAACTCCTTCTACTCCATTGACGAATTTTTCAGTAGAACCAACTGATATATATATATATATATATATCTTCTACACAAATTCAGTGCAGTAATGTGTTCATTGTAAATAAGTATTTAGTAGTTGTATTACACGTTTATTACCTTATGAATAAATAAAAAACTTTTTTATTTTAAATTCAGTGCATTAGTATTTGTAAAATGATTCTTTCATATAGCGTTCATTAAAAAATGACTGGGGACCTGTGGAATGGTACACTAGCTTATTTGTTTGAGTTGTAAATATTTGTCATGTATTATTGTTTTTCTGACATGTTCTACATCCTGGAGGACCTCCTCACTATGGATCAATTGGAATAAAAGTAAATCGAATCTAATCTAATCATCACCCTCCGTCTGTGGAAGGTGAATGTACTTTTTTCTTTTATTTAATTATTGGCTTTCGGACCGTGGTCAAACAACAATCTCAACACAGAAAATGTTATATTACAGTTCGTTTTTAAGATTCATGTTAGACACTAGTTTAAATCGTACACTTGTACGAAGATAAGTAGGCTTAACAAAGGGCTGATTCGACATGAGACAAGTTTTACATCACGGTCATAACAAAACGAAAAACAAGACGAAAGTTTAATATAGTAATATGCTGCAAAAATCCTGCTGGTAACGGAATGAGAAATGACAAAGCCGCCCTCGGAACGCGTTTGGTGTATTCCCAATTCGGTTCATATTAATGATTATACAACTAAATTAACAATAAGATGACCTTTGTATGTCGTGTAAGAACTGTTTCAAAAGTTGCGGTTAGTGAATTCAATAACTGTGCTGGTCTGTAAGGACTACATAGATAGAACACGAGAACAGTTTACATGAAAAATATTTTTGTATTACGGCCTCACGTGTAGATATACCAGTATTCGAACACATACATATAGGACGTGCATAGTGACTCAGGTTGAGCGTTCCATATTCGACTCAGTAGTACGTTGGAATATAGTCAGTTACCTGAGCTTCTAATCTTCCCCTGGCATTCTAAGTGCCAAGAGTATTAGATTAACAGCGCAGGGAGCTACATCTTGATGCTGGCAGTGTTGAGGGACTCGTACAGTAGTTCATACGTTGCTATACCGTTGGATGCTAACAAGGGTTGGCTGCTTGGGAAATGATGACCAAGTGCCCGAAGACTACTCGCAAATACGTTTATGCGATACATGTTCGGTTTGGATCATCTTCCTTTCCGCAGTCAGAAAGTTGGGCGGTCCTCAGATTGAGCTGTAGATACGTTTGTTGAACTTCCAATGGTGAAATTTCAGCCGTGACATAACTGTCATGAAGCTCCTTGATATATGTGTCGTATTACACTATAGTACTCTTGGAAGCGTGCGATGGATTAGTGCGGAATGGCTGCCTTTGATTTTAGACGCTCATGACCATTTCAGATGACAACCGCTTTCTAAGCATGGTATCATATTTATGAGAGGAAGTTTTATTTAAAATCTCCACGCAGAGATGCTTTTGTTGCTAGGACATCTGCTTGTTCATTTACAGATAACCCACAGTGGTATTTCAGCCGTACCGACACGATGTTGCGGACACCTCCTCTGCACCCGAATCACAACGTCGACAATTGATGCAACTATGGGGTCGGTACAACTATTTCGAAGATTTCTGATCAGTTGTAGAGATGATAAATTATCAGGGATTATGGCTTTTGTGTCTAGTGTGGTCGTGTGTGCGATTATCAGGTCTTTCAAAATGACAGTCACCTTGGCTGTCATAATAGTGAAGCATGGAACCTTTTTGTCCAAAGAAACTCGTACACCTGCCCAATATCATGTAGGGTCCCCGCGAGCACACTGAAGTGCGCAACACGACGTGGCATGGACCCGCCTAATGTCTCAAGTAGTGCTGGAGACAACTGATACCACGAATCCTGCAGGGCTGTCCATAAATCGATAAGAGTACGAGGGGGTGGTGATCTCTTCTAAAGAACACGTTGCAAGGCATTCCAGATATGCTAAGTAATGTTGGTGTCTGGGGAGTTTGGTGGTCAGCGGAAATGTTTAAATTCAGAAGAGGGGTTCCTAGAGCCACTCTCTAGCAATTCTGGACGTGTGGGGTGTCGCACTGTGCTGCTGGAATTGGGCAAGTCGGTCGGAATGCACAATGAACATGAATGGATGCAGGTGGTCAGGCAGGATGCATAAGTACGTGTCACCTCTTAGAGTCGTATCTAGACGTATCAGGTGTCCCATATCACTCCAACTGCACACGCTCCACACCATTACAGAGCCTCCACCAGCTTCAAAAGTCCCCTGCTGACTTGCAGGGTCATGAGGTTGTCTCCATGTCCGTACAGGACCATCCGCTCTATACAATTTGAAACGAGACTCGTCCAACCAGGCAACATGTTTCCAGTCGTCAACAGTAGAATGTCGGTGGGCCCAGGCGAGGGGTAAGCTCTATGTCGTGCAGTCATCAAGGGTACAGTTGTGGGCCTTTGGCTCAGAAAGGCCACATCGATGATGTTTCGTTGAATGGTTCGCACGCTGACATTGTTGATGGCCCAAAGTTGCAATCTGCAGCAATGTGCGGAAGGGTTGGACTTCCATCACATTGAAGGATTCTCTTCAGTCGTCGTTGGCCCCGTTCTTACTCGATATTTTTCCGCGCAGCGATGTCGGAGATTTGATGTTTTACTGGATTTCTAACATATACCGTATAATCGTGAAATGGTCGTACAGGAATATCCCCGCTTCATCGCTACCTTGGAGATGCTGTGTCCCATCGCTCTGGCGCCGACTTTAGCTCCACGTTCAAACTCATTTGAATCTTGATAACCTGCCATTGTAGCAGAAGTAACCAATCTAGCAACTGCGCCAGACACTTATTGTCTTATATAGGCGCTGCCGACCTCAGCGTCATATTCTGCCTGCTTAAACGTCTCTGTATTTAAATACGCATGCCAATACCAATTTCTGTTGCGCTTCAGTGTATATACCTTGCCGTTTGCTCCGGGGCTTCCAATAAGTACTACCGCAACTTCACTACATTTGGATCAGTCCTTACACCGTGACGTGACAAAAGCTATGCGATAGTAGCATCCATATATACAGATGGTGGTAGTGGGCTTACTCAAGGGATAAAAGAGTTGTCCACTGGCGGAGCTGTTATTTGTACTCGGATAATTCGCGTGAAAAGATTCCCGACGTGACTATGGTCAAACGATGAAATTAACAGACTTCGAACGTGACACATTCCATTTCGGAAATCGTAAGAAAATCCGGTATTCCAAGATCCGCAATGTCAAGAGAATAACAAATTTCAGGTATTACCTCTCGCCACAGTCAACGCAATGGCCGACAGTTTTCGCCTACCGACCGACAACAGGGGCGTTTTGGTAGAGGTCTCAGTGCCAACAGACAAACAACACTGCTTGAAATAACTGAAGAAATCACTCTTGGACTTACATATCCATTACAGCTGTGTGTCGAACTTTGGCGTTTAGGGGCTATGGCAGGAGACGATGGACGCGAGTGCCTTTGGTAACAGCACGACATCGCCTGTAACACCTTTCTTGGGCTCATGACTATATCGGTTGGACAGTAGACAACTGGAAAACAGTCGCCTGGTCAAATGAATCCCAATTTCAGTTCGTAGGAGTTGATGATATGGTTCGAGTGTGACACAGACCCCACGAATCCGTGAATGCAAGTAGTCAACAAGGCATTGTGGGAGCTGGTGGTGGCTCCATAATGGTGTGTGTTGTCTTTATGCGGAATGGACTGAGTCCTTTGGTCCAACTGAACCGATCATTACCGAAGTGGCTATGTTCGGCTACTTGGAGACCGTTTGCAGCCATTCATGGACTTCATGCTTCCATACAACCATGGAATTTATATGCATGACAGTGCGCCATATCAACGGGCCACGATTGTTCGCGATTGAGAACGTTATTGGTAATTCTAGCGAATGATTTGACCACTCAAATCGCCCAACATGGAACATAATCGAGAGGTCAATTCAGGCATAAAATCCTCCATCGGCAACACTTTCGCTGTTATGGGCTGCTGTAGAGGCAGTATGGCTCAATATTAGTGCAGTGGCTTCCAACTACTTGTTGAGTCCATGCAACGTAGAGTTGGCTACACTAGTCCAGTCAAAAGGAGATGCGACACGATATAAGAAATTGTGCCATGACTTGTGTACCTCAGTGTATACTACACACGCATCGTGATGATGAGACAGGAATTGCATTGCCGTTGCACTAGTTTGGTCCTGGGTTTTGAAATGTTAACGTGTTCCTGGCACCAACTTGCAGGCTCACCATTTCCTGTGGACCGTTGCACCGCTCCGTAAGACGACTTTTCCACTCCTTATGCCTGCAGCTCGATATATTCAGCAGCGACGATTGGAAGTTGTTTATTTGTTCAATATCTTCTCCACACACAGTAGGATGTTAATTCCTGGATCTATTCGTTAAGGGGCACATTACTTCGAAATGTAGATGCAGGAGGAATTTCAAGGAGAGGAATATTAGCCGGAGCTTTAACCGTGGTTTGTTCACTTCAACACTTAGGGCATTCGAGAGTTTTCACATGAACATGCCGGTAACAATACGCAAGGCTTTGTTGTCTGATGCTGATTCTTATCATAGGTGTCCGCAATCAAAGTGTGATCTTAGTAGGGACCGGAATAAAGTCATCGCCGTCCGCCCCATTACTGCAGTTGCAGCCCTGATGAAGTTGCATAGTTTGTCCCGGTTTCACTATTTGGAAAAGTGGAATCTTGTGATGGATCATTAGAAGAGACATGCTATGAGAGATTTCGAGGCCACTTTCTGTGCACCGTTCTTGCAGACGGTGAGAGCGGTTCGCGTGTTGAGATGAGTGAACTAAACAGTGCTGTCTTCGAAATATATGCGTATGCTGTCTGCGTATTGTAATAGATATCACGGGCAAAGAGCTCATTAAGGTCTACAGTATAGAGACTGAAGATAAGGGAGCCAAGACATCACTAAAGGAGTCCGACTGTCTTTCTATTGACCATAAAGCTGACAAAGTTAGGCACGAGTGATTTTAGGATCACTATAGCATAATTCTTCCGAGAGAAGTTTAGTCGAATATCAGTAACTAACTGTACAAGGATTTCACTTCTCCTTTTTCCTTTTCGGAAACCAAGTTGTTTGTCTTGTTATATTTACTTATTTTCATACTACCATTCTAAGCGCCTCTTAATAATTCTTGTTCTCAGCGAGTTGATTTTGATGTTTTGTGTCCGTAGGCCGTTGTAAATTTTGAGCAGCAACAAAAATGTTCAAATATATGTGAAATCTTGTGGGACTTGACTGCTAAAGTCATCAGTCCCTAAGCTTACACACTACTTAACCTTAATTATCCTAAGGGCAAGCACACACACCCATGCCCAAGGGAGGACTCGAACCTCCGCCGGGACCAGCCGCGCAGTTTATGACTGCAGCGCCCTAGTCCGCTCGGCTAATCCAGAGCGGCGAGCAGCAACAGCTTCCCTTTGTATGGGATATGTCGTAGCATTGGGCAGTCAATATAATGCGGGCAAGGCGCAACTCCCTTCGCCTGAGAGAGTGTAATCGGGATTTTTTCCAGTGAAAAAGGTTGTGTGATAACATTGTTTTCCTCCCCGTCATCCGCCTCGTCTTCCCCGTGTGTTACGTGAAATGGGTCTACCACACATAATAACGACTGTAATAGTTTGTTGGATGGTCTAGGTGCTCGCACATCCCTTCTAAAACCGGTTTTCATGTTCCGTATTACATTCATGAGCCTGGCTAAAGGTGTTTCTTTGCAGACTGCAAAGCAAAAATTTTATCACAACTTTTTTTTATATACATAAAAATTTTCTTAGTTGTACTTCTGCCTTCCTAAGAGTAATAAAGTTCGTGCATTTAGAAATAATTCTGTATTTTCTTAATACATGTGTTCTTGACTGCATCGTAGTTTGAAGCCCACTTTCGCAATCGTGAACTGCTATAGATGCAGCATGCCTCAGTATTTGTGCGGGGGCCTCAACGACTTATTGAGTCCATGCAACGTCGAGTTGCTGCACTAATCCAGTCAAAATGAGGTATGACACGATATTGGAAAGTAGCCCCGAATTCCGCATCCGTTGCGTTAGTTGGATTCTGGTTTTGAATCATTAAAGTGGTCCCGGCATCAACTTGCAGACTCAACATTTTGTGTGGCCCATTGTACCCACGCTATAAGAGGACTCTTCCACATCTTGTGGGCCGGTGATGTCTTACGATGAGTCTGCTTACGTCATTTTTGAGGCACTGAGACTTCCTCGCATCACCCTGTGAGCCATGCGCCGAGTTCTATAGCTCACGCCCGGCGAGCTGAGCAACATCCCTGCAGGTTAGAAGGCCTTTGGTTTAACTCTGGGGGAAGAGAGGAGGTGCGTTGTAGGAAAGGGAAGATTATGGTGGATAGTGATAGTGTGTCCGGTGGAAGGTATACATTCTCAGAGCGCTGAAGGAGAACTGCCGAGCGCTGGAGGCGAAAGTGCCGTTCGAAACTGTAGTCTACGCTCACTTCTTTTGTAAATATTAAGTATGGCCGTCCACGCCCACACTTGCATGATGACCATCCAAAATGATCTACAATCACCTCTGCTTTCGTTAGTATCTATAACGAATTCCGCCGAAAATCCAGCAATTTATTTTCGCCTGTCTTGTTAACCATTTGTAACTTTCAGAGAAGCATCATGAGTTTGGAATTTTTTGTAAAAACTACACATTTGTCTGGTTTCCAAGGCAAAATTTGCTTTTCTTTTTGCCAAAACAAAGCAGAATTTACACTGTGTCACCTCACTAACATGTCATGCAGACACAATTGCTACAGAATTCTCAAACAGTGGTTTATTGAGTTTATTAAGTGAAGAACTGAGGAAAAGTAGGGCCAGTAGTTTATCAAAAAGGACATCTTAGTTACAAAATAAATGTGTAATGTCTTCACTCAAGTTGCTCCAAAAGCTTCTGCATTTGTCATTTCGCCAGCTATCGATGGCCCTCAAAAATTACATTCCTTCACCGAAAAAGTCTGTAGTTTTTAGAACAACACGGTACATCAGATCAATTTTTTCAAGATTGGTCACACATAGATACTTCTACCCAAGCCCAAAGAAAAATTCAATATGTTAGCTACAATTCCTACTGAGCAAAACAGTTTTTTACTTTCATGTAAATATCGCAATAACTATGACCGGTAACGTAATGATGGGCACATCACCATGAACCTGACATATAAGGCTGTGAGTAAAGCAAAATAATTTTCTTGCCTAATAGTTCCTGTAATATCGTTTCAGAAAGACTGCAGTGTGCGCCCCTCGATTCTGTCATCGGTGACCGGCGGAAAGGTGAAAAACACTTTTCGGCCTCCCCTTCCGAACTAACGAATGAAGTCGCCTACCACTTTCGACGAAAACTGGTCACTGCGCATTGGCCACCGTATCCTGCGTCAGCTATTTTTTTTACAAGGGCTTCATAGAGAGCAGCTGGTCAGTATTACCCTCGACTGTTTCTCTGGTGTTGGCGTTGGCGGTCGGTGTTCTCCATGCAGGGCGGTGCGGCTGCTGACGCGCCGAGCTGAGCCAGCCTAGTACTGTCCTGGCTGTACTTGTTGGCGCGGTACCCGGGTTCCTCCCGGAGAATTTGGCGCGCTTCGGCAAAGCCCATTGCTTGTACCTCTTTCTGCACCAGATGTATGGAACGCTCTCACACAGTATTTTGCCAGGCACCGTGTTAACGGGTTAACGGGTTCCTTGGTCGAGGAAAGAACCGGGTTCCGCTTCCTTACGCTTATGGTAGCGTCATTTGCATGTTCTCCAGTGACGTGTCTCCACTGCCTGCTGCCAGTCATGTCTCAGTTTTTCAGCTTTTTGTTTCTCTGTCCTATTTTTATTTATTGTGATTTTGAAAGGGTTTGCGGCGAGTGCTCAACTCTCTCCCGTGGGGAAATTGGCTTACGTTTAAATATTATTAAAAGTTTTCGAGCGCCCAGTTTTAAGTAAAGTGACGATTGTTGTTTTGTTGATTTGATTTCTATTCCTCGAGGCCTGTGCTAATTCTGTCGCATCTTGTCACTATATTGGTGTTTAGAAAAGAGATCCACTTTATTTAGTGGCACTGAATTGTTTCTAGCAGTCAGTAAGATTTTTCCTTTCCGTTTAGAGACCACAACAAGCTTTAAAGTAAATAAATGTGATTTTTTGTATAATGCTTAAATGACGCTTGTCTCTATTAAACTTTACGTAAATTGTGCTGAAAATAATGTCGTGCGGGCAACTGATGTTTGTTGATTAAGCTAATAATGAGCCATTAGCATTACTTCAGTTGTGGTCGCTAGTTTGAAAGCTTTTTCTGCGTTTATTAATTTCTGGTAATATTGGTTCTACACTTATAAGATGCTACTAATTTTGATCCTTGTCCGGTAGCACTTCCGTCTTTAAGTGCGTATCTCACTTGAACCCGTTAACTTTAACTAGGACCACGAGGCGAGTTTATATTTAGTGCTGCTATAGTTTTCATATTGGCTATTAGATTTCTTTTAGACGAACCAAGGCTTTGGTTTCATCCAGCGTGTTCACTGCTTAAGTGGGCTTTCGTTTATGGTGACATAATCCTTTGCAAATGATCACAGTCTGCCAGAAATTAGAAAGTGCAGCAATAAAGTAACTTATAAAAAGTATCTATTTTCTTTACAATCTGTAGTAAATAGACTCCCAAGAGAGACTGAGTTGTAGAGAAGTAGAAAATCTGTTTCGCTCCTGCGTACGACACTCTGTGCTAAAATTTTCGTATTCAATTTATCGGAATATTTATTACCGAAACCAAAAATATAGTCAGAAGCAAAAAAGACACAGAAGCGCACGAAAGCTCTTATATGGTATGGCAGGTTATCAGCATCGTTTAGTTCACTCTTCAAGGCGTCATGTTGTAGCACACATGTACTTAAATTTCTTTACTTCTTCGTTCCTTCTACATACTTGTTATTGACATCGCTTGTATAGTTTTATAGCTCGCATTTAGGCTATTTTAATTAAAGCTCATTGCCCGTTATTCAATGGACACTTTGCGTCTGAGAATAAAGTCCATTGCACTAGAGGAAACTGTATAGGGTAAAACCTGTATTGGGGAAACAGAGACTGGAATACATCCAACAAATAATTGAGGACGTACGGTGCAAGTACTTATCTAAAATGAACGGTTAGCGCAGGGGGAAAATTTGGCGGGCGGCATCAAATGAATCAGCACATTGATGATAAAGAGAAGGAAGTTATTCATTGGACCACTCGCCAATTGAGGTTCAAAATGGTTCAAATGGCTCTGAGCACTATGGGACTTAACTGCTGGTGTTATCAGTCCCCTAGAACTTAGAACTACTTAAACGTGTCTAACCTAAGGACATCACACACATCCATGCCCGAGGCAGGATTCGAACCTGCGACCGTAGCGGTTGCGTGGTTCCCGACTGTAGCGCCTAGAACCGCTCGGCCACTCCGGCCGGCGTCAATTGAGGTGCCCTTCAATATCACTCGTTTCTCGCCCTCTATACATACGACAATTCTCCTTTCTTTTTTTCAACATCGTCATTATGTTCTGGATGATGCTTGTGCGCGCAGGACAACACAGAAACGCATTTGAGGTGGAATGCTGTGGGTCATTTACGACTTTCAGAACCTCTCTTTCCAAAATACATTTAAGAAAAGAATAAGATCTCCGTGTTAACCGAAGAAATACCAATGGAGTGTTTCGATATCCTATCCGTAAAAGGACCTCCTGTAACTAAAAATGGCAAAGATGTGGACCTCGTGGATGCTCGTCAGCACTAATAACCCGACCCAAGGAACTGCTGCTATCCAATATACAGGGTGACACAGAAAAACGGGAACGTTTCCACAATCAAAACAACTAGAAGAGATGAAGGAAAGAATTTGCATTCATACTAATTGAAACCTTACTGAGCCGTGGTAAAAATTGCTGTTTTGAAGAACGCTCCGCAGCCCATAGTGTGGAGCAGTCGCCCTCCGTTTCTGGCGGTGGCGCCGCTGTGGCAATCGCAGTTTTGGTGACTCCCTCTGGTGGGAAAGGGGAAAGGTTGCATGCTCATGTGCATTTAAGGGGCACTATGAGCTCGCCAGAGTCAGTCTGGGTCAGTCTCTCGTCCCCAGCTCGCTAGTCTGTCTCTCGTCCGATTAGTTAGGCAGTTAGTGTCTGTCTGTCGTTCGGAGCGCTAGTATGTCTGTCGTTCGGATCAACTTTAAAAGCCGGCAAAATGAGAGTCTTTCCACTCCGCCAGTAAGAGAACTCAGCGAGTGGTCGCCCGGTTGGGGCTGAGTTCCTGAATCTGAGTCTGCGCGTTAGGCCACCAGTCTGCTCGCCGCGCTGGATTAGCCCGGAGGCCTAAGGCGCTGCAGTCATGGACTGTGCGGCTGGTCCCAGCGGAGGTTCGAGTCCTCCCTCAGGCTTGGGTGTGTGTGTTTGTCCTTAGGATAATTTAGGTAAAGTAGTATGTAAGCTTAGGGATTGATGATCTTAGCAGTTAAGTCCCATAAGATTTCACACACATTTGAACATTTGAACACCAGTCTGCTCGAGTTTGCTCAGGCAACGGTCATTGGCGGTTGGATCGATCGGTTGGTCGGTCGCGCACTGAGACACAAGATGACGTGTCCGTCTTGAGCGTCGGCCACGTGAGGTTGCCACGTGAGTCCAGTGGGCCGCGGCGTATAGCGAGGGGTAGTGACTTCGTGGTCGACACGAGAGCAACAGGAGTCAACCCACGACATCCGTCTGGCCGGTGCGAGCTGCGACGCCGTGAGACGGGAGATCGGCGCGCCTCCCTGCGTCCGTTGAAGCGACTGGCAGCGGACGTTTCGGGAGAGCGATTTGGGGGTGCTGGGGCCAGGTCTTCTCGAGAAATCGCAGTTTACTAGAAGTTAAGTGATTAGTGACATGTTGTTTGATTTACTCTTGTTAAATTCTACCAGTCATTTTGCTTTGGGGTCGTCCCACTATTCTTCTCCATTTGTCCACCCGCGGGAAAGTGGTTGCTTATAAATTGAGTGGTCCGTTTTTCCCTTGTGTAGTAGGGACGGGTTAGAACAACCTACGGTTCGGGTTATTCGGTAATCTCCCTATCAATCTACCGTACGTTAGTAGCTACCTCTGTCATGTTTGTCGGATTTGGTGTGTTAACGAATTTATTGCTTGGAGTGTAACGGCCTAATACCTGAAATATGTTATGATCTTTGGAAACTTTGGTATTATTACCTATCATCTTGAGAGGCGGTATCTGTGTACTGTAGAGCATCTTAACTATTGTTTGGCCAACCTAGTGGAATTTTAAATGAGATTGCATTTTATGGGCTTTTGTTCAAATGATCATTTTAGTATGTAAAGTTGCCACCTTTTCACCATAAGACTTTTCTTAGAAGTTAAAATCAAGTTGCTCCTTCGGTGTTCAAGTTAATATTTTAATTGTTAGTGTTTTGTACCATTTCCATCCCTCCTATGGGGGGCGCTTAGTTTGTGTGCTTGTGTAAATTGCTAAAACACTTAGTTTAAAGTTATGTGGTGTGTTGCAGATTTGCACCAGTGTAGTCTTTCAGAGGCTGTTGTGAGCGGTCGTAACTACGGCCGTGTCAAAGGGTAGCGACAAGGTTCTCTGCCTGAATGCTCATTCAGCCAAAACTTGTTTCTTTCTGCCTCTGAATAAATTGTAACATTGATATTTAGAGGGTATTTTCTGATTATAATTTTAAACCTGTTTCTTTAAAAAAATGATTTTAGGCACTATTAAAGTGAATAAAATTCCAATTTGTTAAAAGGAATTTGGTTATGATTTCATCAGTTACTCCCTGGCAACTACATCCATGCCTACATAGTGTGATTAAATGTGTTAATATTCTTGATGGATCGCTAGTAAATAAAATAAATTCTTAAGAATATTCTTTGAAAATAAATCACGGTTCACTTACGACTTTCCCATTTACGAAACATTGATGGCATTTAAAATTTTTTTTTTAAATTACGTCCTTTTGGATAGCGTCCTCCTGTACGAATACATTCGTGAAATCTGCTGTTGATATTCCTCATTCACCGCTGCAACTTCTCAGCTTGGATACTGTGAATTCCATCACCAGTTCTCTGTTTAATCTCATCCAGGGTTCTTCTTCGACTCGTGTGGACTTGGCTCTTGCGGTAGCCCCACGTGAAAAAATCACAAACTGATAAATCTGGCGATTTTGTGGGCCAGGCAATTTTACCGAATCGTGAGATCACATTGTTGCCAAACAAGTCTCGCACATATGCCATTGACTGCCGTGCAATAAGTGATGTCGCTCCATCCTGTTAAAACCAGGCTTCTTGAACGTTTGGAAAGTTGTTCAATGCAGGTGTAGCATCTCCATGTAACGATCAGCATTGACATCTATTGTGTTTCCCTGCTCATTAGCGAAAAAATATGGTCCGATAATCCCATGTGATCAGACATCACACCACACTGTCACTTCACTAGCGTGTAAAGGGCTCTCGTGAACGTCATTAGGATTTGTGTTTGCCCAGTAACGGTAGTTATGTTTATTCACGTAACCTGCGAGATGAAAATGTTCCTCCTCTGACATCCACAACTTGTATGGAAATTTATCGTCATTGTTTATTTTTGTTATCATTTGTTAACAGAATCCAAATCGTAACCGGTAATCGTAGTTCTTCAATTGTTGCACCATCTGTAGTTTGAACGGATGAAATTTTAAATCAAGGCGGAGCATTCTGCGAACAATCTCCCGGGACATTCCAACAACTGCTGCTTGCTTACGAATTGAACGCATTAGGCTCCAAAAGACAGACTCGCGTACATAAGTGTTAGCTGCAGAACGCACATTTCTTGGTCGTCCTGTTCGTTTCTTCTTGAGGGCAGATCCAGTCTCTTCAGAGTTATTAATCCAACATTTTATCGCGTGTTTCGACGAAACGTCATCATGATGTCCTAAATTATGAAAATGTCGAAACTCCCTCTGAGCCGCTACCTAACTATCATTGCTTTTATAAAACACTTTTATGGCTAATGCACGCTGTAGTTCGCTCCACTGATCCATGATAAGTGAAATGGCGGACCGTTTACTCGCTAACTGTCACGAACCCGCAGTGCTGCCACCTGCTCATAGCTGCCACTACTCATTTCAAATATGTTTTTATATCGAACTGAAGCTTCATACAAATTTTCGGCTTTTTAGCGTTATTACTTAGCGCCACTTGTATTTATTTGAAACCGTGTATTTAGAGAAACATATTCATCTGATCATTCTGAGATTCGACAGTTTAAACATTAATACACTGAAGCATATACGGACAAAGTTTGGGAAAGCTACTTCAATTTTTAATTTCATCCCTAGATTTTGGTGCAATACTTGTCTGCTAGGCACAGGCGCATTACGATGACGCGGCGCTAGTAGCTAGTGAACTGGGGTATGTGCCGGCACGCTCGCCTCCAATGACACAGCGCTTGTTTCGCCACAATTAGAAGGGCTGATTCAGCACTAAGAAAATTAAGGTCATCCTTCCGAGAATTTAAAAGCAAGGGCGTCAACATTAAGAGTGCAATGGGACTTCCACTGTCAAGCACAGAGGTGAGAATGTATAGGAGGAACGTTTTTCTTTAGAATTTTGAAAAGACATTGTCGCAGCTTTTAACATACCTAACAAAATCTGTTCCTTTTCGTAGTCGTTAATAAATTCGCAGCGCCGATGTTCAATTTATTGAACTGTTGCGGCCTGGCTTGAGTCATTTACTACTATGATGCAGAGTTGAGTACAGTGGAGCAAACCAGCCGGTGCGCTGGACGCTAATGGCACAACAGTAGCGGAGCAAGAATTTATTTCATTAGTGTTCACAACTGTGAATTCTCAGGACTGTCGGCGCTCAGCCCGGCGGCGGTGCAGCACTCGATCTCGGAGCTTGCTGACACTGCCTCATCCAAATGAGGTGGACGGCGTCCTCGGTGTCCGGCACACAGCGAGCGGAGGTAAGGCGTAGTTTCACATAATGGACACAGCGAATCACCAGAGCACTCTTGTTGAAAGAGTGAGCTTGCGTAATTTTTCAGTAGCTCTTCATTGTGTCATGTGGTCCACATCACACCCCTTGTGTTGTGTCTACACAAGACAGCCTAGACACAATGAGAGAAAGCCGAAAGGCACGCGCTAAGCTAAGCAGGGTGCGTGAGGTCTGAAACAGGATACGTAATGAATGCTATAAAGAAAAGTACGTAGCTTCTGGAATACTTAACTTTAATCCATCCTTTTGGTACATCTGGAGATTGTGGCGATACAAGTGAGACTCTTTAGATACATGCAATGTTACTAATGGCGCCTTGCTAGGTCGTAGCCATTGACTTAGCTGAAGGCTATTCTAACTATCGCCTCGGCAAAGTAGCGAGGCTTCGTCAGTATAGTCGCTAGCTACGTCGTCCGTACAACTGGGGCGAGTGCTAATCAGTCTCTCGAGACCTGCCTTGTGGTGGCGCTCGGTCTGCGATCACACAGTGGCGACACGCGGGTCCGACATGTACTAATGGACCGCGGCCGATTTAAAGCTACCACCTAGCAAGTGTGGTGTCTGGCGGTGACACCACACCTTGCACCAAGGAAGGATGGAGATGTCGTTGACCGCTTGTGGCAACTAGTAGAAGGCAGCAGAGGTTAACGAACCTCCAGAATAATGCGACAAGTGAACAGTGTGTCAAGCACAATCAGTTCAGTTCAGCAAGCCACTGGTCTTCTCATGAGGGGTTGTGAGGTTGGCAGCTCACAGTGACCGAGCCTGGTAGACCAGACAGGTAACAGTCTCTGACGTGGAAGCCATCTTGGTGAACGGTACCAAATCATCGCAGGTTCACACTCATACCAAGCCTATTGTAACTTAAAACTGAGAAAAGCTTGGAAGCCTGAGAATTACTACTGTTATGTCGGGCCAGTGATGACCTAATGTGGCCTGCTCTCCTAGCTCATCAGCGGACTTCGTAGCTCTCTCTATCGTAACGACAGCTTTCAGGGCTTTAGATTGTTGTTTCTCCACCACAACAGAAGGTGATGCGTGTTCTTGTGAAGTATTCTCTGTTATAAAATCAAGCTGTTCTTTACAATGGCATGATGCCTCCTGCTCGCTTAGAAGATGTTGCTAAAGCCGGCCGCGGTGGCCGCGCGATTGCTACGGTCGCAGGTTCGAACCCTGCCTCGGGCATGGATGGGTGTGACGTCCTTAGGTTAGTTAGGTTTAAGTAGTTCTCAGTTTTAGGGGACTGATGACCTCAGAAGTTAAGTCCCATAGTGCTCCGAGCCACTTGAACCATTTGTTGCTACTTTTATGATAAAAGCGTCTTACTCACGCGAGGTGAATCAATCTCTTCTGGGTTTGTTCTGCTTTCTGCCTGTTTGTCGTTTTGATTGCAACACGGAATGGTGGGTCTGGCTTGCCCTAGCTAAGTGGCTGGAGAGGACTGGGAAAAACTTTACATTTGTGCATAACTCATTTCTCCTATAAATTACAGACAATTTGAACATGGGTCGATCTGCAGATTGTAACATTGGCAAAATACGGGAGTATGACGTAATGTTGAAACGTATCTGATGCGGAGACGGCAGCGAAGTACTACTAATACCGGTCATCAGTTCAAAATAAATATTTCAAGTATACATTTATGCCGTGTAACAGAACATTCAGCAGTGCGAACAGGGTATCATATTTTATACGACGATATAGAATAACCTTTGTATCCCCATTCCTCTGCAGATTCATAGCAGTTAAGTGTTAGCATTCAACTAGTCAAGGGATTCTGTAAAATACATGACACTAAAAAAGAAGTAGCAATTTATGAGAAAAATTGTTCGTCACCCTGTAAAATGAGTTACACGCATACTGCAGTTTTTGTGAAGTGAAATTTTATGGGTGATTGTGGAGTAAAGCGAGAAAATAATCTAAATATATCACACGGTGGCTGTCTGACTTTCGGGCGGCGAACACTACATGGAATTAATATGTCTGTCTATCTGCACTTTCTCGTCATCATCGACGCAAAAAGAATATTAATTCCGGTATTCGTCAAATCACCCGCAATAGGGTAGTAAAATATATCCTCAGTCAATCTACATCTACATCTACATTTATACTCCACAAGCCACCAAACGTTGTGTGGCGGAAGGCACTTTACGTGCCACTGCATTACCTCCCTTTCCTGTTCCAGTCGCGTATGGTTCGCGGGAAAAACGACTGCCGGAAAGCCTCCGTGCGCGCTTGAATCTCTCTCATTTTACATTCGTGATCTCCTCGGGAGGTATAAGTAGGAGGAAGCAATATATTCCATACCTCATCCAGAAACGCACCCTCTCGAAACCTGGACAGCAAGCTAAACCACGATGCAGTGCGCCTCTCTTGCAGAGTCTGCCACTTGAGTTTGCTAAACACCTCCGTAACGCTATCACTCCTACCAAATAACCCTGTGACGAAACGCGCAACTCTTCTTTGGATCTTCTCTATCTCTTCTGTCAACCCGACCTGGTACGGATCCCACACTGATGAGCAATACACAAGTATAGGTCGAACGAGTGTTTTGTAAGCCACCTCCTTTGTTGATGGACTACATTTACTAAGGGCTCTCTCATTGAATCTCAACCTGGCACCCGCCTTACCAACAATTAATTTTATATGACCATTCCACTTCAAATCGTTCCGTACGCATACTTCCAGACATTTTACAGAAGTAACTGCTACCAGTATTTATTCCGCTATCATATAATTATATAATAAAGGATCCTTCTCTCTATGTATTCGCAACACATTACATTTGTCTATGTTAAGGGCCGGTTGCCACTACCTGCACCAAGTGCCTATCCGCTGCAAATCTTCCTGCATTTCGCTACAATTTTCTAATGCTGCAACTTCTCTGTGTACTACAGCATCATCCGCGAAAAGCCGCATAGAACTTCCGTTACTATCTACTAGTTCATTTATATATATTGTGAAAAGCAATGGCCTCATAACACTCCCCTGTGGCACGCCAGAGGTTACTTTAATGTCTGTAGACGTCTCTCCATTGCGAACAACATGCTGTATCCTGTTTGCTAAAAACTCTTCAATCCAGCCACACAGCTGGTCTGATATTCCATAGGCTCTTTCTTTGTTTATCAGGCGACAGTGCGGAACTGTGTCGAACGCCTTCCGGAAGTCAAGAAAAATAGCATCTACCTGCGAGCCTGTATCTAATATTTTCTGGGTCTCATGAAAAAATAAAGCGAATTGGGTCTCACGCGATCGCTGTTTCCGGAATCCATGTTGATTCCTACAGAGTAGATTCTGGATTTCCAGAAGTGACATGATACGCGCGCAAACAACATGTTCTAAAATTCTACAACAGATCGATGTCAGAGATATAGGCCTATAGTTTTGCGCATCTGCTGGACGACCTTTCTTGAAGACTGGGGCTGCCTGTGCTCTTTTCCAATCACTTGGAACCTTCCGTTCCTCTAGAGACTTGCGGTACACGGCTGTTAGAAGGGGGGCAAGTTCTTTCGCTTACTCTGTGTAGAATCGAATTGGTATCCCGTCAGGTCCAGTGGACTTTCCTCTGTTGAGTGATTTCAGTTGCTTTTCTATTACTTGGACATTATTTCGATGTCAGCCCTTTTTTTTCGTTCGTGCGAGGATTTAGAGAAGGAACTGCAGTGCGGTCTCCCTCTGTGAAACAGCTTTGGAAAAAGGTGTTTAATATTTCAGCTTCACACGTGTCATCCTCTGTTTCAATGCCATCATCATCCCAGACTGTCTGGATATGCTGTTTCGATTCACTTACTGATTTAACGTAAGACCAGAACTTCCTAGGATTTTCTGTCTAGTCGGTACTAGAATTTTACTTTCGAATTCACTGAACGCTTCACGCATAGCCCTCCTTACGCTAACGTTGACATCGTTTAGCTTCTGTTTGTCTGAGAAGTTTTGGCTGCGTTTAAAGTTGCAGTGAAGCTCTCTTTGCTTTCGTAAAAATTTCCTAACTTTGTTGTTTAACCACGGTGGGTTTTTCCCGTCCCTCACAGTTTTACTCGGGACATACCTATCAAAAACGCATTTTACGATTACCTTGAAATTTTTCCATATACACTCAACATTGTCAGTGTCGGAACAGAAATTTTTGTTTTGATCTCTTAGGTAGTCTGAAATCTGCCTCCTATTAATCTTGCTAAACAGGTAAACCTTCATCCCTTTTTTTATATTCCTATTTACTTCCATACTCAGGGATGCTGCAACGGCCTTATGATCACTGATTCCTTGTTCTGCGCTTACAGAGTCGAAAAGTTCGGGTCTGTCTGTTATCAGTAGGTCCAAGATGTTATCTCCACGAGCCAGTTCTCTCTTTAATTGCTCGAGGTAATTTTCGGATAGTGCACTAGGTATAATGTCACTCGATGCTCTGTCCCTACCACCCGTCCTAAACATCTGAGTGTCCCAGTCTATATCTGGTAAATTGAAATCACCACCTAAGTCTATAACATGCTGAGGAAATTTATGTGAAATGTAGTCCACATTTTCTCTCAGTTGTTCTGCCACTAATGCTGCTGAGTTGGGAGGTCCATAAAACGAGCCAATTATTAACCTAGCTCGGTCGTTGAGTATAACCTCCACCCATAATAATTCACAGGAACTATCCACTTCTATTTCACTACAGGATAAACTACTACTAACAGCGACAAACACGCCACCACCGGTTGCATGCAATCTATCCTTTCAAAACACTGTCTGTGCCTTTGTAAAAATTTCGGCAGAATTTATCTCTGGCTTCAGCCAGCTTTCCGTACCTATTACGACTTCAACTTCGGTGCTTTCTATCAGGGCTTGAAGTTCCGGTACTTTAGCAACGCAGCTTCTACAGTTTACAACTACAATACCGATTGCTGCTTGGTCCCTGCATGTCCCGACTTTGCCCCGCACCCTTTGAGGCTGTTGCCCTTTCTGTACTTGCCCGAGGCCATCTAACCTAAAAAACCGCCCCACACGACCCCTGCTACCCGTGTAGCCGCCTGCTGTGAATGTGCATTGATTTATTAAATGATTACCTGACTAACAGTCTTTTCATGTGACTGCGTAAAATTACAGTTCTTTGCATCACGGGATTTCTATGGCCCCAAGGAGTAAACGTAATATCTTGTTCCTAATTAATTCTCCTCAATGAATTAAATAAAACTAAACTTCAAATCAATAATCATTGAAACTCATTATCACTTAAGTGAACTTCTGATTACAAATGGATTCAAGTTAAGATGAAATTCATAAAATACAATTGGAGCCTTGGCCTGGTGCAATGTTAAAAAGTCGCGCCAGTCGATTAAGAATACACGTGATGAATAAAATCTTCCGCAATGGCTGTTAAAATATTTTTATGAAAAGTCACGACCGTTTCACATCAGTGGAGACTGATCTTCAGCTGCTAATTTTCTTTATTTTGTAAAAAGTCATGGCCGCGGCAATGTAGATGCTGTGAGCCAGTCCCCACCGTTCATCGTCAAGATTAAACCAATTGGGCGCTAAAAGCCGTCGTGTATTATCAAACTGCCTGGGAACAAGCCGCACTATGCCGTCGACATTATAGAAGTGCGCAGGGCATCAGCATAAACAGAATATAAGCAAACTTGATGGTAAATTATTTTAAAATATATTTCTTGTTCTGCGGCAGTGGCATCCTGACATTCTCTGGCTGTCGGTGTATTGTCACCCTGTGGTCGTTGCTCACGCAGCTGTGTGCCAGCTAATTTCATCTTCCCCAACACCTCGGGATACTGCGTGGCACGTTGCAATAAACATCTTCTGCAACACATTTTTGAAAACATTAGTATGGATAAGTGATCCAAATTGTAGTTTGGCTTGACCTCCAAGCAATACCGTTTTATCAGTACTCCTGTGTTTATGATGTGCACAAGGATTTAAATTATGTACTGACGGTCGTCATGGGGTACTGTGCACAAGCTTTTGTGACACTGCCATAAGAAATAGTACGCCATCACAAATGCCCTTAAGCGTTTAATGTCTGGCGGAGAGTACTATTTCTCCACTATCTTGCCACTTCAACTCAGCAAAGAAGGCACGACGGGACGCAATAAACTTTACGGCGATTTGACTGTAAATGAATTCCTTTGATACATGAAAAGTATTCCCAACTGCGGATACGAACAATTATGAACTGTGTAAGAAAATGACGACAGTGAAAAGCTGTGCCGGACCGAGAGCCGAACCCAGATTTCACGCTTTACGGGAGCCGTCGCCTTAAATACGTTGGCTGTCGGTACATGACTGACAGCTACACCCAAACTTCCATATGTCGCCATGTCTGCTTCATAACCTGTACCTCTACGCACATTATTAATTCTCGTACAAGGCAAGAGATGCATGCACATCCGAAGAAAAATTGCATCGTTCTTCTTAACATCACGCGTACGGCAATATCGTATAGCACTGCTTTTCCATTTACACATAATTCAATACAATGAAATAACGCTTAGGAAATTATTACAATCAATAGTTTCATGTGCCAAGAACCTGTCAGGGGAAGAAAAGTGTGAGAAAATATACACAATAATTCCCCTTCATTTTTGTACATGTTAAGTACAATAGATATTCGCAACTTTATCCATCAGAAGGTCGGCATTATGTGCCCCGTATGTACGATGAGCGTGATAATTGTTGCTGAATCTTGTTATATGAAGCATGTTTCTGTATTCAAATTAAGAAGTAACAGAGGCTTTAGGTAGACAACAACTTTCACGTAGCTTCAGTTTCGTAAGCAGCGATCATGATTTGAAATAAGCAGCTCTAGCCACTCAAGAACTGAACTACATCTCTTTTTCGTCTAACTAGAACTAAACTGCAATATTACGGTCATCAAATCAAATTCAACTCTTAACGAGGTAGAAGTCTGCCTGCAGGAAGTAGAACAATGAAATCATAATAGCACCGAAAATTCGATGGGATCCGATATAAATTAAAAACTAATTACCTCATGGAAAATTAAATAACTAATTGAAATTTTTCAGAACAAAAATGTCACAAATAAGCCTTGAGCAACCTCTTCTAATATTTATACTCGATCTAAAATGTCATTAAGAAATTGTTTATGTATTTTTTAATCTTAACATTTAACTGTGTTCCCTATTGAGTAATAATTAATAATGTTGATACAGTGCTTTGCGTGTGTGAAAAATAACGAATTACACAATATTAGAGTTATATATTCAGCTTTAAAATCATCTATAAGTGGCAAATTACAACAGGTGTAAGGTTAGATCCTAGAAATAGTTTTAATTTTGTCATCCATAATTATGTAATTGTATAGCCCTTGTTATTATGATAAAAAGACACACATCAACAGAGAATGCTATATTTCGGAATTACGGATCTATTTCTGTGTGGTAGTGTACGAGGTCGGGTGAATGTTGATCTCAGGATTCAGAACATACCGACAAGTATAACATTCGTGATACGAACATCACTACAAGAACATAATATTTGTGTCTTTACAACTGAACGAAATCTAATATACGAAAAATGTACATCGATTCATTGTAATAGATGACAGGTGACATCTATTCCACAACCAACACATATTTCAAAATGGTTCAAATGGCTCTGAGCACTATGAGACTCAACTGCTGAGGTCATTAGTCCCGTAGAACTTAGAACTAGTTATACCTAACTAACCTAATGACATCACAAACATCCATGCCCGAGGCAGGATTCGAACCTGCGACCGTAGCGGTCTTGCGGTTCCAGACTGCAGCGCCTTTAACCGCACGGCCACTTCGGCCGGCCAACACATATTTCTTTAGGATACAATTCACTACATTGAAACCTATCACATACAGAAAATATGACTAAAGATTTTTAGCATGAAATTCGGATTTCATACTGTAAACAAACACAACTGGATTATAGTTTTCCCTAAAGAAATCATTTTTAGTGCTGTTTGTGTCATTATTACTGAAATACCTTACTACAACCGTGACTCTTGATTTAATTTCATAATTTTCTGTCGCTATTGGTGACTTCTCATCTCATATTTTGCGGAATTGCTGTCCATTTCACGATAGAGAGTCATGCATGTGTTTCTGTGAATCTGAATATATACATTAAACATTTTGAACTCACTTCTTCAATGAAACTGCGTTCATGCGACATGCAGTGCGCTCTATGATGTAATATTTTCACTAACTATACTATAACAGTTGCGTTAGGTTTCCAATGAGGGTGTGGTTCAAGTCGTTCAAATTCTCATTCACTTACTCGAGTTAAAATTTATTGACTTGACTGTAGCTGGAAATTGTGATCACAACAGATGTCCCAGAAATCTGCAGCAATACCACCTTCTATCAGCACTTCACGTATGATTTTATAGCATCAATGTCGAAGATGTACCGGCCAGGACAAAGTTGAACTAAGATTGTTTAGAATTATAAGAGTAAATAAGGAAATTTTACTCTGAAATATATAATACAGTTGCTGAAAAAAATATCAGCTGTCAGGTTCCTTTCACAGCACGCTGACGCGATAGCTCCACACTTAACAGCCATATAAAACCGCTACCTCGACGAAAGATCCGTATCCAGAGATTAGGAAGTTCCACTGGTCACACAAGTATCCCAGAAAGGCAATAGCAGTAATCCACTACATTACAGGTCCATATAATTAAAGACGACTTTTTGCAGGATTTTGCAACGTACATTATGTTCTAACATTATGAATTACCTCGAAGAGGACGGTCTATTTACATACTCAATACGGATTTAGAAAACATCGTTCTCGTGAAACTCAACTAGCTCTTTACTCATACGAAGTACTGAGTGATATCAAGAAGGGATTTCAAATTGATTCCGCGTTTTTGGATTTCCAGAAGGTTTTCGACACTGTACCTCACAAGCGGCCTGTAATCAGTTTGTGTGCTTATGGAATATCGTCGCAGTTATGCGACTGGATTCCTGATTTCCTCTCAGGGAGGTCACAGTTCGTAGTAATTGACTGGTCTGATGCAGCTCCACATGCTAGTCTATCCTGTGCAACCCTCTTCATCTCCGAATAACTACTGCAAACTCTATCACTCTGAGGATGATTACTGTATTCATCTTGGTCCTTTCGTGTCCCTCAACTCTTAAACTACTGTCAGGTATCTACATAGGTTGTAAATAGCCTGGTAACTTCAGAAATAAGGAATGTATTCCAGCTAACACTGTAAAAAACATTCTCCAGATCTACAAAAGCTATAAACGTTGGTTTGCTTTCTCTTAACCTATTCTCAAAGATAAGTCATGGGATCAGTATTGCCTCAAGTGTTCCTAAATTACTCCAAACACATACTGGTTTTTTCTGAGGTCGTCGTCTACAGTTTCTTTCATTATTCTGTAAATAATTTGCGTCAGCATTTTGCATCCATGACATGTAACTGATAGTTCGATAATATTCACAACTGTTGACATTTGTCGTCTTCGGAATTGGTACTATTACTTTTTTTTTAAGTCTGTAGGTAGTTCACCTGCCACATATATCTTGCACATCATGTGGTGTAATTTTGTTTTGGCTGTCTCTCCCAAAGATGTCAGTAATTCTGACGGAATGTCGTCTATTCCAGGGGTGTTGTTTCGATTTAGGACCTTCTGCGCTCTGTCAAATTCCCTGTCGCAGTGTCATACCTTCCATCTCATATTTATCTACATCCTCTTCTCTTTCTGTAATATTGCCTTAAAGTTCATTGTACAGCCCCTGTATGTACTCCTTCCACCTTCGAGCTCTCCCGTCTTTGCGTAGTACTAAATTTCAACCTGAGTTCTTGATATTCATAGTTTTTTTAGATGTCTATATTCCTGTTTCATTCGCTGTATTTCTGTATTTTCGCCTTTCGGTAGTTAAATTCTGCATCGTTTGTGAAATTTAAGAATTTCTACTTGTCATTGCCTTTTTACTTGTTTGATCCTTCTTAGGCTTCACTAGTTCATATCTGAAGGCTACCCGTTCGTCTTTTGCTGTATACCCTTTCCTCGTTTCCGACAATCATTGCCTAATTATCTCACTGAAACTCTAACAACCTCTGGTTCTTTCAACTTATCAGGCCGCTCTCCTTAATTTCCTACTTGTATGCGATTCCGTCAGCCGTACTCTAAAATTCATAAGATAATGCTCATAGCGTGCTACAATTGTGTGTGTGTGTGTTTTTTTTGCGTTAGGAAATAGTGTGTGTACAGTGTGTGTAGCATTTACCGTGACTGGTAGTGAGAAATGGATTAAGTGGTAAATAAATTCTTTACAAAACAGTATTTGTACACTGGGAATAAATCGAATGAGGTAGATTTGTATTCGAAAGGCCTTGTGTTCGGTACGATGGAGGATCCCGTGTTCATCCACACATCTAGATTTAGGTCCACCTAGGTTTACGTAGATTACTTCAGGGAAATGCATCGTTGGTTCCTACTACAAGACTACAGACGATTAAGTGTCCTGTCCTTGTCAAATTGAACTTGTAAGTATGTAATTGCCGTTGTATATGGACGATGTTACTATGTCGTTCTTAAAAGGTAATATCTCGGTACGTCCTATATTCTTGTTCAAGTGATACGTGGATGATTAAGACTACTACCAATATTTCGTCATGTTCTAATGCACTCGCCATGATGTCACAACTTTGAAAAAAGGATTATCCAAAAGCAAATGCGAGACAGCCTATGAGTCAACCAAGAATTTGCTTTTGCCATTCTGTACTAGACCGAAATTTGTTATTCTTCTGATACTGAATGTGGATTGGAGAGTCACCGACAAATGTAGCTTCAAGTATGTCCCAGGAAGAGTGCTGTGCTTTTGCTGTGCGTTTTGTATACTGATGATCGGCCAGACAGTATTAGGAGCACTCTCTACCATTTTGAGGCTGATAAATCTGTCTATAATGAAATATAACCTGAAGAAGAGCAGCGCAAATATCTATTCGGATCTTGATGGTAATTTTTCAAAGTGGTACAAAGACTCGTGCCTTGTTGTAAATATTCATAAGTGTAAAATTGTACTCTTCACAATACATAGAAACCTAATATCTTGTGAGTTGAATATCAGTGAGTCGCAGTTGAAATCAGTCATTTCAACAATTTGTGTGTGCGTATTTTTTTACGTTATGAGATAGTGTGTGTATAGTGTGTGTAGCATTTGCAGTCACTGGTAGTGAGAAATGAATTAAGTGTTAAATAAATTCTTTACATAACACTATTTGTACACTAGGCTCCAGTCACCACTTGACAATGGCCGAGGAGTACTCGGCCGACAGCTCGTGGATTTTAAAATATTTAACGCTACTGGAAGCCCGTACATATCGACATGAAACTATGCACTCCTATGAAAACTTCTTCATTTTTAATAGATTAAGTATCATTTATACTATTGCTAGACCTGTCTGATTAGAGCTCGTGATTAGATACATTGAATAATGAAGATATAACAAGTTTCAAGACTTTGATGTAAATATCAATACAAGGTCTCTTAAATCTATGATTCACAGGTCATGTTCTACTGTCGGTTCCGTTATAAAAATTCTATACGGCAAAGTTTATATGTAGGCGAGTTAAATATTCTTCTGTGATTAAAGCCTACTTAACTCTATTCACACAAAAATTACGAAGATTCTAATTTATTACCCAACAGGGCTATAAAATATTGTGTGTCCGAGAAAGCTGCCATTTAGAGGCTACTACTAGGGCGTAGAGCTGATGACGGCAGGTTTTCCCTTCGGCGGTCCACTGTGCCCATATATAAATACGGTCTGAGAGATATTGAACATTTCAATTCGCACCCAGCTACCACACGGTCCGCGTCAGTCAAACGCCGGCTTTTTACGCGCTGTCTCGTGTGACGTCACAGCCTGACTGCCACTAAACGTGTTATCAGCAACAATAGAAAGTGAACTCGCGAAGACTTTACTGCGTTCAAGATCGTTTAGATTTCTGAAAAACAATTCACTTTGCACCTAGCTACCATACGGTCCGCATCAGTGAAACGTCAGCTTAAGTGCTGCCTCGGATGACGTCACACCCAAGATGCAACTAAACTCCAGTTTTTGGCACAAGTAGGAAGTGAACTCGCGAGGATGGTGCACCGTCCTAGATCGCTTAGGTTTCGCGGGAGTAACTGTTTGTATGCCGCCCGTAATGTCAACAAAACCGTGTGGCCAGTGGTGATTTTATTTTCGACTTTTATGGTGAGCAATTAACTTTGATTATCAGAAAGCAGAGAGAAAGACCATTTAACGGGAAGTTACCCGTAGAGGTCACCTCTGAACTGCTCATAATGCTGTTTATGATAGAAAAATCATCATTATTATTTTTAGCAGCAATATTACTATGTTTTGCGTGTGAAAATTTATCCAACATGTCGATCAACTGGAACTCAAAACTTTCACTTGTAATCATAGTTCCTGATCCCGCTGAGTACATAGACATTAGAAACATTTCTTTCAGTGGGAAAGACAAGAACGTGGACTTGCAGACTGGAAACTATGGTCAGTATGTTCTCCATCGCTTTCTGGCTGACCACAAAAATAGTTTTCAGGCTCTCGTAAAAAGACGGAGCCGCCGCCCCACATAGCGACCATTTATTTTTCGACATCCTCACATTTTTGCAGTTAATCTGCCTTGGCTTCTCTGCACTTCTCCCTTTTTTTATTCTTAAGTGACTAATGTTGGTGTATTCATGAGTTTGCCTGAACATTTTTCTTTTTCCTTCATCCGTCTGCCAATGATTTCTTATTACCAAAGGTTGCTTTCCGTTACCTGCCATGCCATGTTTACCGTCCAACTTCTATGAGTTTCCTTTTTAGGGATGTCCTTGCCTCTTCTACTGAACTGCCTACTGAAGAGTTCATTATTACAATATCTGTTACCTCAGAGATCTTCAGACGCATCCCGTACTTCCTCAGTACTCCAGCATCCTACTTCGTTGCACTTCCTTACACACTGCTTCTTCCGGATGAGTGTCTTGAAGCGCGTCCTGTTCTTCATCACTACTAATGTATGATACAATTCTTCATCTGCTCATGGGAGCATATTACGATAAAGTATCCAACTTTGGAATCTCTGTTATTCAATAAACTGGAGTCTTTCCGTCTCTCTTGGTCTTTTCCGAGTATACCTTCTCCTCTTGTGCTCCTCAAAGAGCTTATTCGATATCACTACATAAAAATGGCAGATCTTATTTATTCTACTTTGTCCTTCATACTAACGGGCCCATTTTCACTGTTAATTCTTTCTTCTATAGGTTCTCCTGCTACCGGATTCCAAGTCTCCATCGTTATTAATATATCACCTCTTTTTACATACTACCGATCAGTATACTCATACAGCCTCCTACATCCCAATTTTATCTTTCGCTTGTGACATCGGCATACATCCTTCAACTACTACTGTTCTGATGGTAAAATGCCTATCACTGAATTGTTCACAGTAACTTACTCTCTGCCGTACTTCCCTGTTCATAACGAATCCAACTAGCGCTATATCATTTTCTGGTGCAGTTGATATTTCCCTGCATTCGTCTGACTAGAAATTATTATTTTCGGTGCCTCTCACTGACCTCCACTATATCTTTACCAAGCCTTTGCATTTCCCTTTCTCTATCTAATTTCCACACCGCGTTCGAGCTTCAGATATACTACGTCCCATCTTATAGTATACCACCCTTTCATTCTTTTTTCCACATTTTTCTCGTAGTTTCCTCCACCTTTGCAGTAGCCTCAAGGATATCCATATGGGGGCTAATAAGGAATCTTTTCCGACAATGAAGAGATCATCATGACAGTTGATCAGTTACTTATCACATTTCCGGTGGTCTCTGATAAAACGGATACCGTTGCCTTCTGTATCCTCATGCCGTTTACCACTGCTGATTCTTCCGCCTTTAGGGGACGGTTTTCTACACTAAGGGCTCCGAGCGGCTTACCCCGTCCGAGTTTCGAGTCGTCCCTCGGGCATGGGTGTGTGAGATGTCCTTATTGTAAGTTAAATTAAGTAGTCTGTAAGCTTAGGAGCCGATGACCTCAGCAGTTTGGTCCCATAAGACCATACCACAAATTTTTATACAAAGGGCAAGAGATTGACCAGAACCTCTTGTAGGCCGAATGACGGTAACGCCTTATATCAGAAACCTTCAGCTGCTATTGCTGATGACTTTTATTCAAAGTATTAACAGAGCTGGGTGTGAAACCGAGGTCCAAGACGTTTTGTTTACCAATCAGTAGCGCAACTTTTGGATCACGTCTTCATATACTTAATTATTATTCAAAAATGTTAATACTTTTTCCATTATTATCTTCGTCTTACTTCAGTTCAGCGTGACTGAACATAACACCTACGTATAGAAGATATTCACTGTTACCAAATAATTTACTTTGATATTCAAAATACTATTCTACATATACTTACAGCAGAATTACTGATATTCGATGTGATTACGTTTTGGACTAAAATACTTAAATGTTTCTACTGAGATCAACTGCCACAAACATGTCTGAATATGAAATTTTATAATATTCAAATCGTTCGAGTGAAATGCCATCAGTAGAACAGCTGAATGGATGAAACATGCCGAGAGGAGTGGCCGCGGCGTTAGGGGCGCCATGTCACTGACTGCGCGACCTCTCCCGCCGGAGGTTCGAGTCCTCCCACGGGCATGGGTGTGTGTGTGTGTGTGTGTGTGTTGTTCTTAGCACGAGTTAGTTTAAGTTAGTTTACGTAGTGTGTAAGTCTAGGACCAATGACCTCAGCAATTTGGTCCCTTAGGAATTCATATGCATTTAACATGTGATAACCCATGAACGGTGTATTAATGAAGCACAGCTGAACACCCCTAAGGATCTGTCCATGAAGATGAATCGCACTATGATTAACTGTAACAGCTTTTCGCTAGGGTGAGAGTAAAAAGATTTTTTATCTCTTTTAATTGTAACACAGAAAATCTAGTTTAAGCACGTCCCTTATACTACAGTATTTCATAATCTACCTTCAAGCATTGGTTTTTTGCGAGAATAAATTTGTTGTGAATCGGTTACTCCAAATATGATTGCCGAAGGATTGTTTTGACACGAGACACTGCTCTGTGTCCAAGATCACACTCTCTCCCTCTACCTTCAAAGGGCCACAATCACGATTCGAGACTGCTCCAAATTCATCTGATTTAAAGTGAATTTCCTTGGTCATTCTGTAGTTCTTTGTTTGCTAGGAACATAGCGTTTCAGACGCGAAAGTAATCATTTCATGCAAAAATTTTTCTATTTTGACAACAATTAGTTGAGGGATGGAATGAAAATCTTGCCTATTCCCTGGACAATATATATGACCACCAAGTGATAGACTGATGAAGCAAGTGGTAAAAAATAATATTGGTTTTAGACTTTTAATACTGCCTATATATCGTACACCAGGAACGAGAGAAGAAGAGAGCCAGCTGCAACAGTGGGAAATTAAGAACAGAAACACAAGATGTGACATTGTCAGGAATACAACAGTGAACCAGGAAGCGTAAAATCAGTTTCTTTTTTTCCGTCTGGGATTACAAACTTGTTAGGGCGTCAGGCAATTTCTTCTGCTGTTTTCGGTCAGCAATGACCATCCTCAGATCTGAAACACAAATACAAAAAGTGGATTATTTACACCTCAAAACAATAAAATAGACCATAGTAAAAAAATGTTGCTGGCACCTGTGAAAATTATGCGCTTTAAATATGACGAGACGTACCTGTTTTAAAAATCTAACCTAATGTAATGGAGCCATACGGCATCGTCAGAATACAAACATAAATCAGCTTAGCATCGTCGGGCATACATGAACTGTGGCATATAATTGTCATTTGTTAACTGCGCTATTATTCGCAACAAACTGCTGTACAGCAGCCACAAAATATTTGTGTCGTATGCCCGTTTGGCGTCACTACTCTAAGGGCACACACATTCTTCAATCATGTAATTGTACGATGTGGAATAAAAAGAAGAATACAAATCGGTGAAATCTGCAGCGGTCTTACCAGGTGTATAAGTCATTGCAGTAATAAAATCCAACTAAATAAAAACACGACGACAGCTGGATTGTTACAAAGGAAATAGTTATGTGACAGTAATACTGATAAGGGCTAATAGGAAATTTTAAATAAAAATATAATGACACGTATAAGAACAAACTTACGGATTTCACAGAACAATATAAATGATGAAATTAAGAGGGAAAGAGGCCAAATGAACGAAAACAGACTGTAGTGGACAATCAGCGTTCTCTGTTTTTGTGACCGTCAGAATACCGCACGGGCGGGAAGTGGTCAGAGGTATATAACTGCCAGAGGGTCCCTCGTACGCTGCGACACGCTGTTCCAAGAAAAACTGATAAAACACTCTACTAGTCAATTAAACAGATTATCTAATTGGATAAATATATTATATAAACAGAGAAGGGACAGGAACATAAGAGGATAATACTCACGAAGAAAACGGAGTAAATACAGGGTGTTTCAAAAATGACCGGTATATTTGAAACGGCAATAAAAACTAAACGAGCAGCGATAGAAATACACCGTTTGTTGCAATATGCTTGGGACAACAGTACATTTTCAGGCAGACAAACTTTCGAAATTACAGTAGTTACAATTTTCAACAACAGATGGCGCTGCGGTCTGGGAAACTCTATAGTACGATATTCTCCACATATCCACCATGCGTAGCAATAATATGGCGTAGTCTCTGAATGAAATTACCCGAAACCTTTGACAACGTCATGATGGCTGGGTGTTGTGTGATGTCCTTAGGTTAGTTAGGTTTAAGTAGTTCTAAGTTCTAGGGGACTTATGACCACAGCAGTTGAGTCCCATAGTGCTCAGAGCCAGAGCCTTTGACAACGTGTCTGGCGGAATGGCTTCACATGCAGATGAGATGTACTGCTTCAGCTGTTCAATTGTTTCTGGATTCTGGCGGTACACCTGGTCTTTCAATTGTCCCCACAGAAAGAAGTCACAGGGGTTCATGTCTGGCGAATAGGGAGGCCAATCTACGCCGCCTCCTGTGTGTTTCGGATAGCCCAAAGCAATCACACGATCATCGAAATATTCATTCAGGAAATTAAAGACGTCGGCCGTGCGATGTGGCCGGGTACCATCTTGCATAAACCACGAGGTGTTCGCAGTGTCGTCTAAGGCAGTTTGTACCGCCACAAATTCACGAAGAATGTCCAGACAGTGTGATGCAGTAATCGTTTCGGATCTGAAAAATGGGCCAATGATTCCTTTGGAAGAAATGGCGGCCCAGACCAGTACTTTTTTTGGATGCAGGGACGATGGGACTGCAACATGGGGCTTTTCTGTTCCCCATATGCGCCAGTTCTGTTTATTGACGAAGCTGTCCAGGTAAAAATAAGCTTCGTCAGTAAACCAAATGCTGCCCACATGCATATCGCCGTCATCAATCCTTTGCACTATATCGTTAGCGAATGTCTCTCGTGCAGCAATGGTAGCGGCGCTGAGGGGTTGCCGCGTTTGAATTTTGTATGGATAGAGGTGTAAACTCTGGCGCATGAGACGATACGTGGACGTTGGCGTCATTTGGACAGCAGCTGCAACATGGCGAACGGAAACCCGAGGCCGCTGTTGGATCACCTGCTGCACTAGCTGCGCGTTGCCCTCTGTGGTTGCCGTACGCGGTCGCCCTACCTTTCCAGCACGTTCATCCGTCACGTTCCCAGTCCGTTGAAATTTTTCAAACAGATCCTTTATTGTATCGCTTTTCGGTCCTTTGGTTACATTAAACCTCCGTTGAAAACTTCGTCTTGTTGCAACAACACTGTGTTCTAGGCGGTGGAATTCCAACACCAGAAAAATCCTCTGTTCTAAGGAATAAACCATGTTGTCTACAGCACACTTGCACGTTGTGAACAGCACACGCTTACAGCAGAAAGACGACGTACAGAATGGCGCACCCACAGACTGCGTTGTCTTCTATATCTTTCACATCACTTGCAACGCCATCTGTTGTTGAAAATTGTAACTACTGTAATTTCGAAAGTTTGTCCGCCTGAAAATGTACTGTTGTCCCAAGCATATTGCAACAAACGGTGTATTTCTATCGCTGCTCGTTTAGTTTTTATTGCCGTTTCAAATATACCGGTCATTTTTGAAACACCCTGTATATAGTGCACTCTGTATTAGATAAAGACAAAGGCAAGATATACAATGATCCAGATGACAGCAGCGTCACGTGGCGAGGAATGACTTGCTGGTCAGACACATGCGCGATGCGTGTAGCAGAGTAGTGTTGAGTGACCCGCCACGCCCCACTCCGTGCCCGCGGACTTCTGCTGCCCGGCCGGCTAGTGGCTGACAGCTGCCTCAGCTTACCGAACTGGGCGTGCTGCGTGGCAGTGCCAGCAACGCTAGACGGATTGGTTTCTTTGGAGAGTAAAGGGACTAAGCTGCATAGTCATCAGTCCCATGGACACACCGTAGGAACACTTTGCGCATGTCACTGGGTAGAGGAAGTTTCAAAGATTTATGTTCGCACAGACCATTCACTCAACAAGAGCACCATGCATTGTTTGAGAAACGTCGAAACGGTGGTCCATTTCATACCAAAAACGAATCAACACGTCCCTGTTTATTGAATTGATTGCTTTCAACAATATAATTTCAGTTTATAGAATTAACTGCCTTGAACAATTTAATTTCTCACCTGGTGAAGAGTACCTGCCAGAGGTGGTACAGATGACAGTGCCTTTTATGCGTTCCACAGGAACAAAATCGCAAAGAGGGAGGTCTGGTGACCTGCGAGGCCAGAAGCAATGAAGAACATCTGGATGTTCACCGCTTACAATCCAATGCCGTTGGAAGCTGTTGCTAAGATAATGACACACCTCAAGATGAATGTAAGGCTGGGCGCAGTCACGCATAAGATTGAAATCATTGGAATCTTCGTTGAGTTGAGGATATAACCAATTTTGCAGCAGGTCCAGGTATGACAGTTTTGTCACAGTTCTCCCCGCAAAGAATAATGGTCCATAAACTTTGTGAACAGGAAAGGCACGAAACACATTCAATTTCGGTGAGTCTCTTTCATGTTCGGCGACGCCAGAATTTTGTGACCCTTAATTCTTACATTAAGGTGGGTAACTCTACAAGATAGATGAAACTAATTTCTGTGAAAAGATGAGCCATTCAGAAAATGTGTCCTCTGTCACATGCTGGAGAAGTGAAATGCTAAATTCGTACCTTCTATCACTGTCGCCAGAACGCAGTTGCTGCAGTAACTGCAACTTGTAAGGCTTCATATGCAGGCGCCGTTCCGGAATGCGCTACAGTGTTGTTTGAGGGAGTTAAAGTTCCTGGCTGCACGCCTTGTGAACTTCTGTGGCTCCGTGTGAATGCATTTCGGATGCGGTCGACATTTTAATCAGATGTGGGTGTCCGACTACTGCTCTTGCCTTTGCATGTCCAACCAACTTCAAGAATTTTGTATGCTTCATAAATATGCTCGTGCAGACTCGGCTCTTTGCTGAATCCACGGCAGAATGCCCGTTGCACTTGATCAATGAACTGACTTCGAGCAAATTCCGACACATAAAATGATCTCTCTTGTGGTGCAGTTGCCATGTTTCTACGAACATAAGCACATCTGTGCTAAACTTTGAACCTACCTCTGTCCAGTGGCATCCGCAATGTCTTTCGCCTTTTATAGTTCACTATATATATAGAATGGCTTTTGTAAATGTCATCTGGTGTAAACAGTAAACGTAAAACTTACATAATAACCGTCCTCGCTGTAACCAAGCAAAAGGTGCTTTTATTTTGTCTTTCTTTCCTTTTGACTCTTCCTTCTTCGTTTACAAAATTTGTTTAATAGATAGAAGCAGGTCATTTACCGGTAACGACTCAATTCGAAATCCTGTACTCACTTACGACGCAAAGCGCTAAGTTTTTGTTGTACTGTACTTTGCAGTACCCCACCGAGGACGGCGAGACCGGTAAATGAAATTATAAATATTACCCCAAAGTAAACATATAACTGTTTAACCAAATAAAAAAAGTACTTCCGGCCACACGCAAAATTCGAACCCGAAGCCTCAAGCGCTTTAGTCGTGTACGCAGGCCCGTGCATGCGCGGTGAGGTACGTCATCTGCTGACGTCACGTGTTCCACATTTGTCGTCAACTTTTCGTGTGTTTCCCGACATTTCCGACATTTGCGGCCGCATGTGTCTTACTATAAATTACTTGTCTTAGCGTCATCTAGATCACGCTAAGACAATATATATATGAGAATCAAATTATATATTTTGTATGTACTAAATTTAAAACGTAATAAGTTGAGGCTCAAATAAGACTTCCAATATTGCCCGTGCTCCTCACTACTAATTTTGAAATAATCTGAGTTCCATTTCATTTCGAAAAATCAAAACTAATTCCAAGAACAATGTTCGTAAATCAGACACATGAAACAAAATGTGCAATTACCGAAAACTTTTCAACAACAACAAACAACGGAAAACGGAGCTTAATGTCGGAAAAGAGTTCAGCATGCTTTTTTACTCACTTGTCTCAGACAGCTTTTATGAAGAACATCAACAATGTCCAAATGCGAATGTGGCCGTGTTGCTTTGAGAATAACACCGGCAAAACTAAAATTTTCAGAAGCAGCACTAGATGCTTGCATGCACAATATTTTTCTGGCAACCTTCTGAAGAGTAGGGAAGTCTTGACCGCTCGTTTTCCAGTAAGAAGCCACATTTCCTACCGCAGTTTTGATTTAAACATGTTTCCAACTCACCTATTGTAGCAAGACTATCATCGACATCTGCACAGAAAGCAAAAGTCTTTATTTTTGTCTGGTAGTGTAGTTTTTGTGGTACTGCATGAAAGAATTCCCTCTTCGTAGCTCCTACGTTTCTCTTTCATCATAGCGTTTTATACTTGATTGCAAAAGTAAAAAAGTTCTTTAACACATCACTTTGTAAATTCACGCCAATATGGGTCCTACCCTGAATATGGAAGGACCAAATGTTCTATTTTTGAAGGTATTTGAACAATTTCATTCAATTTTAGGGATCCACCAAGATCACTCACGAATTCGATCATGCAATTTAATTAAGTATTCTCATAGATTCGGCTATTCTTTAAGGGAACGAACATCGATCTAGGAATCCTATACTCAATTCTGTAGCCGAGCATAGTTTCGATTGAAAGTCATCAGTTCCTTTAGGAATTCGATACTGGGGAGCTATTAACATTGCAATAAACGAATTCTACGTCTTATCCCTACCTCTCAACTTCAGATATCATCTTCAAATGACGAAATGGTGACCAAAGAAAAGTTACTACCTCATGGCACCTCCGGACAATTAACGTTTCCTCGAACTATAATTTGAAGCGTTTATTTGAAATTCCTATTTCGGAGGCCTCTATGTTCAGGGGCGCCTGAGTCAAACGCTGTAATTCTGACATGTTGCGTGGCAACATAAGGTGCAGTGTAGGTGATTTCTCCAGTTCTGATTCCTCGGATGCGTCTTTGGAGGGCTTTAAAAACCATCATGGCTTAAAAGCTATAGCGTATAAGAATTGCAGTAACAGAATAGCATACATACTGTGGGAAGAAAAATTAGTTCCTTCATCTGCGTGATATCAGTTCCATCAACTCGAGATATTTCTTCTTTTTCAGAGAGTTTATCGCACGATGACGAATATTCGCTTTCTACCGATTCTAGAATTGTCAGCCGTGTATTCCAGCGAGTATCTTCGAAGTAGTAGTGAGAAGGCCGCTTTTCTTTGCGTGAGTGACGAGTTCTTACGCCCCAGTCAAAACTCCTTGAAACTATGGATAACTGACGCATATATATTCCGCATTAAAAGCATTTCGTAGTACTGCATTTCGCATATGGCTGAAACAATTCAATCGTGAACAATCGCGTAGTGCAGCAACAGTGTTGGCACCTTGATTAACCGTAAAGTGCATGTCTTTCAAAATGAGGCGTGGATACCAATGGACACAAATCGTCACGACAATTCCCATCTAATTTTATCACCTGTCTTTGGTTCATCTGGAAACTGGGAGTAGCAGGGCAACAAGGATGTCGGTGCATTTTTTTAATGTGGGTTGCCTACATCAGGGGCTGGTATGCACTAAGGGGCAAACCTATTGTTCTCCTTTGATTGAAAAGTACTTAACCTACTGTTCTCCTTTGACTGACAGGCAGTTAACCTATTGCTCCACCGACCCTTCCCTCCCTCCCCCCCTAACGAAACCTCCTCTCACTGCTACAGGTACACTTCCAGATCTGAGTTATTCGATAGCCCCCCTCACTCTCCTCAATTTGATTCACTACTTAATTAAGTTGATCAATTAATCAACCTCCCCCTCTGGTAAACACCCCCACCTCCCACTCTCCCTCCCGAATATTGGCTGGAAAAAGACTCAGTAGATCGATCATTTACACGGAATTCGAGTGTAGTGTATGGAATATTGGTTAAAAAATTTAGACATTGTGTGGAATATTGTTTATTTAAACAATTTAAGGGATTCAAGGCACTGTATGGAATATATGGAAATTGGTGGAGAGGAAGGATCTCATACCACGAAATGCAAGAGTGTATTGTTTATTTATAAGAAATTCAGTTTTTGGGGTTGGATTTTTGTTGTTGTTTGGAAACATGTAGGTCCTGTAAGAAGCAATTACATGGGGCAAACATATTGCATAACCTAATGTTTGGCACTGTACTCTGGGTGTCTTAACCTAATGTTTGGGCCTTTGTTGGCACTTAACCTATTGTTCTGTTACGTTCAAATGGTTGTAATGGCTCTGAGCACTATGGGACTTAACATCTGAGGTCATCAGTCCCCTGGACTTATAACTACGTAAACCTAACTAATGTAAGGCCATTACACACATCCATGCCTGAGGCAACATGCGAACCTGCGACCATGGCGGTTCTGGACTGAACTGCCTAGGACCCCTCAGCCACACTGTACCGCTTCTGTTAAGTGGTTTTCCACGTCACCCTCATTTCCTTAAACAATTTACCGCTTTTCATAACACATGAAGGAATTAGTTATGTCCTCCCAACATTTACTGGTGCTCTTTTAGAATTTCACATGTTTTTGAACGCCATTTCTGGCGCATTCTTATTTGTCACCCACCCTCACAAAATTTTACATAAAATGTATGTAAATTAACCTATTGTTCTGCACTTAACCTGCTGTTCTGCCCCATGTAGGCCACTCATGCACACCATCCCCTTAACTACTGTACCCCTAACACCACGTTGATATTTAAAAATAAAACAAATTAATTAAATTGGTATTCTTCACATGTACAGGGTAGACTTTCTTAATTTTCGGCATCCTATTGGTTGGTGAAATCGATGGAACATAGTTTAAACAAAAGATAGCTAATAAAAAACACATACAGCCACCACACGCCCGACATAGATGCCGGAGTTTGGGTGCATCCGTGGGACCCACGAAGTGCGACACAGCCGTCAGATGACAAGCGACATACAGATGTCTGTTTGGGTCTGGAAAACATAAGGTAGTGGCGTCCCTTTCATACTTGACACCTGAGCAATTTCTTTCGAAATACGTGTTCACCTACACACTGTTGCTGGTGCGATGACACATAGGTGTAGTGCGGGTCCAGCATGGAGAGATGTTTCAATCCTTCCCATAAAAGCAGAGGGTTCCTAGCGATCCTAATGGGACAGACAGTTTGTCACTGATTTTAGCTGTAAAACTGCTGCTGCTGCAGGTGTGGGAGCACCATATGCCACGGATTTCTGCAGACGAGACTTCCAACGGCAAAATTATTTTGTACAGATCGCAACATTGCACTGATAGTTAACCCAGGCAAAGGTTGTCTACAGAACATAAAAAACATACAAGACTCACAAGAGTATTGGGAGCCAGGAACACATTTACCTGTGTAACTGCAATTAAATATTACAATTGCTGGTGCAGTCTGACACCAATCGATGTACAGTGTACGTTCTCTTGACGGCAGTGGTTCTGGAACGTATCTCAATATCTATAGCACACATAATTTTCCACGTACAAATCTCTCTCATAACCTCATTGTTATCGATGGGCTGAATCTATATGTCCCTCACAATAGGACACACAGTAAATATGTCTGGTCATGCCATAACATAAGCCATAGTAACATTACACTACAATACATACACATTTTACACAAAGAGTTCAGTTATCTTTTACATCTGTACAGCATCCGAAAAATTTATGGTACGCCTACATTCACACTGGCTATATGTCTCGATGCTTCTCAGTTCTAGGAAGTTATCTGACAAGTCTTCGAATCAGCACTTCTGGAAGGTGATGCATCCTGCCAAAATTCTCTCAAAGTAGAGTTATGAAGGACAGGTGTCCGGCACTATCTGATAATGAATACTGCACCCGCGGACGTAATGCTTGGAAAGACATCACGGGCACATGTTGGTGTACTGTAATCAACACCACTATCGATAGAACAATAAATAGTGAGTTTACGCTTAGGGGTGCCGATGAGGGGTGTATTGTCACAGTCGTGTTATCCATCCTGTTTGCACACTATAGCAGCCATCACGGGCACGTGTTGGTGTACTGTAATCAACACCACTATCGATAGAACAATAAATAGTGAGTTTACGCTTAGGGGTGCCGATGAGGGGTGTATTGTTACAGTCGTGTTATCCATCCTGTTTGCACACTATAGCAGGTCCAAGTGAACAATTGCATTGCTACATTGGGTAGCTATTTACGAAATGAATCTATCACCACTTACATTCAGATATACTGCTCAATGCATTTAAATCGCAGTTCACCAGGTCCAATCTATAGTTCGATTATAACTAGACATACATAATTTTCTTTTTTGTTTTTACGTGAGTAGTAGGTTGACTACTTCCCACAAACATATGTCGGAAGCTGTGGTACCTCCATGTTCAAGCAGCAGCATGTGTACCAACAATTAAACCTTGCAAAGTCGCCTACAGATCGTCGAACACGGAAAGACTCTTACTCAATTACACTTCTCTGCCACTGAGGAAAGGAGTTTGAATATTTGAGCGTGAAATCCATCTCCAACCCACGAAGATATCACCACATACCATGTCGATCTAGTAAATACGCAATTTGTATCGTGCGTCATACAAAAATCGTCCTTTTTACATCATTTGTGTAGCTATCAACTACAAGACATTTGTATATATACCGCGAAGGGAAGTGTTCGGCGGTGTAGTGAAGAGTTCACAAACTGCTGTCCGAAAGTGATTGACGACCTCTACATTTAAACTCATTTGCCACAGTAACGGTATAGATTATGTCTCTGCATTCCATTTCGACTGATTCCGCATATAGCAGTCATGTACGCGGTCATTGTTTCGATAAGAATCACAGTTGATAGTGCAAACAATTTTAGCAATTTCACATCAGTGTCAACACCAAACAATGATGCGACCTCGTGTTTCCCAATTGCAGTGTTGTAGCAAAACGCCCCCTCTCTACTTTGCGAGTATAATTGCGAATGTAGACACATATCTGTGCAGTACTGCCATTCATTGGTAATTCTCGAACACATACCTCATCAAAGTATGTCAGACAGCACTCAACATGTTTCTAACACCTCGAACATAGTGCTTGATTTACGATCTATCTGTATGCTGATGGGAGTCACAGATCATTCTAGGAGTATCAGGAAAAAATTAGTGACTGGAAGACCACCCCCCCCCCCCCCCCACACACACACACAGAGTAATTGACCAACCCACCCTGCAGCACTGTTACCAAATTAATCTGCATCCGACCAGAAGTAGACCACTACATTCCATGTATCGTGAATGAATGGCGCTTGCCGAGACCTCATCCATCTAAGTGCACAAGATTTCTCGAGATGTGTCCATGTCGAGGAGGTTAGCACTCCTTATCGATGTATAGTAACAGATTTGAAAGTGTTGTAATTTAATAGCAGACAGTTAAAAAGAACATGAAACGGCTGATTTTAAGTGCGATGGAGCTTCAAATGGATGGAGTTCGAAGCATTTTTATGTAAATCTACCAAGCTATCAATTTTAAAGTATTATTCCATAGTCTAGTATCAGTATCTGGAAGGTATTGGTAAGAGAGAACATAATCACAGCCACTACTAAGGCTACAAATTTCCACACATAAAACAAGCTCTAACGTTAGATCGTTTGCGTTTCTGACCTATCAGTCGTATGGAATGTAGCACTGTTAATATTAAAATGTATGAAATATATTTCAAGCGCATGACATACATCCTTCTTCCCGGTTTCTCTACAATAAACTATGTTATCGAAACGTAAAACGATAAAACTACTTCTCTGAAACATTGGTTCTGTGTGATACGACCACAATAATACTTTCTAGAGATGTATAGCGTCCACTGTTCACATCTGATCACGGTTCAGAAATTATACTATGCCTGCATCAGCCCTATATGAAATGATCGATAGTAACGGGGAATACCTCTCACTAGGAAACAGATAAACGCATAGCTGCCTCGTCCAACTTGTGAAAATTACAAGTCGTTCCGTCACTAACTCTGTAAATAGCACATCTGTCTGGAAGATGTATACATGGGGACTGCAGTGCCAAAATGCTGCCAAACTCATCCAATTTCCTTATGTTGTAACTGTCTTTTATTTAAAATCATCCAGGGTGTGCGGCGTGTGATGGTAGCTGCAGTAACAACGTCATTTCCACTGTGCAACGTCTAGTTTTCTGCCAGAGGCAATGGATCAGAACGTGTTAATGTCAGTTTAGAACCTGACACAGACCTTGAAGTCGTGGCAGAAAAACAGAATGTATGGCACTGTACAACGTGTGTTACAGCAGAAAAAAAACAATGTTTCAAACAATGACACAGGGTCACAGGGAGCATCTCTTGCGACTTACAGTATATTCTGTGGGATATGGTAATCCTCCTACTGTACAGGTGATGAAACTTTTCTGCAGTGGATCAATACCTGTCTATTTAATAGGATTGTCACATGTGTTCAATTCTAGCACACATGCAGTATTTGCTTTTGATGAATGGGAGGAGAGAGATGCGGTAAAAATCTTTTCGAGTTCTCTATCGGATGAAGCTAATTGAGCTTTTATAGTTCGTAATATTTCTCTGGTGGATGGTGCAGAATAACGATGATAGAATATTGGGACGATAGATACGAATAGGCCCTGAGGGACAGGGATCTGTAGTACCTGCTTAAAGTTTGAAGTTTGCAGAAGCACGACAATGCAGTAGCAAAATCCACATCCTTCTCCCAGTTCCCGTTCTGTCTTTTACAGTACCTCATGTTGCGGGAGCAGGCTTCGTTTCCGTCTAATGGTCAAAACATAGCGCTGTTGCAGTAACTCAGCTTCGCCTGTTTCTACACGGGTTGCAGAAGGTGATAGGTATAGCTTTCTCTGGCTTCTACTCAGTTCTGACTTACACTGGAACGATCACATGTGTAAAGCTGCAGGCACGGTAGTGCGGAGTCTGAGGGGTAGTTGCAAGTTGCATAGGGGCTACCTAAAACCATAGTGAAATTTTACTGTAGCAGATAGGTTCGAGAAAGGTGGCTCGTTTCGAGATATGAGAGTGCCAGATATATGATTCACCATTGGCTGTAATCATAAAAGGACTTCTCCGTAGGATCCAACGCAGGTGTGTGGTTGAATGGAAAGACTTGATTGCAAATCACAGACATCATTTCTACCGAAAGCGTAGCACTAGAGAACTGAAAAGCTAGTGTACTTTTCTTACGACCTCAATCATCACACTATCTACTACTGTTTGTGATCCTTCTCAACCAATCACCGCCTACAACTCAGTGGATACATCGCAGAATCTCTGACACGGCATAGAGACAGAATACATTAAAAATACTGGAGAAATATCTAGTGGTGGAGCTGCAAATAAATACCAGTGTCATACTACACTCAGCCGAATCACTTACAAAATTCATTAATTATATTTTGTGGGTGCACAATCGGCGACGTGTAACCGCATTGCTGGTTTATAATATACACTATGGTGGTCACCATCTATACTCAGTGTCACGGTATTTGTCTGTAAAAAGCATGTCATTTGTATGTAATGCCATATGTGGATTTACAAAGCCGGTACAGCTTTTAACACGGATACTTGTGTGCACCTGTAGAACCAAGACCGCTTGTGATGGTAATATGGCGTTTTTTTAACATATAGCAGTTTGTAAGACCATTACAACTCTCTTTCTAAGACACGGTGGTAGCAATCGCAAGAAAAACTTGAGAGACATGTCCGCGCATCGTTGATTTATAGTCAGTATTATTTTGTATTGCCAGCAATCAGTTTTTGATAAAGTAGTAGTGGGTGCGTGATAGGCTCGCCTTGAGCATCAGGTTTATAAAATATGTTTTTGTGTTCCGACATGTGCAAATAAATGACTATGTCCACTCGTAAGTAGGGTTTGGAATTGATGTTTGGTACTGTGATAGCAAAGGGAAGAGTTAGCCAAGGCGTAAGAATGCTACCGATATTTCTGTGTCCAGAGCCACAGCCGTCAGCATGGTATATTTCTGATACTTCACACATTGTCAAATGTCGTTCAACTGAGACTGCAGTCGTAATGTTTAGTTGTAAGTACAGGGGTAAAATGTAAATGAGGCCAGGTTTTTTCCTGGTACAATTCTGGCTATGCGTGCTTGGTGTGCAGCGCCGGTGACCTGTGGTGGGAATGATTTACATTTCTCATTAACGATAGGAACTGTCAGAATGGAGAGGCCTGTTGGTGTGTAGGAATGTAGCTGACCTAACTGTGTTGTCCTCTAGACTGACGAATAGTGAACTAGTACGTAGTACGTGTTGGACAGCTTCCATGATCATGTGGAAATTTCAGAAGATTCAACATGGACGTGTGTTGGCACTGGAATGTAATTCCCTTCCATGTAAATTGCTCGGCTGACTGCTTCTGCGCATTTCGCGCCTTTATTTAGTTAAGGGAACATCGATTGTGGTGTGTGCATATAGCAAGTGAAAGACACGTTTGCCGGTTCTCTAGACTTCAGAAACACCTTAGTTGACTTTGTAAATCATAGGGATGACTTGGAATCTGTTACATCACCGACATCGGTATTCGCTAACGGAAATATCAGTTTCCTCCATTTTTTTTTAGTGATGGAATAAGTTTCTAGTTTCTCAGTGGTTTACAGCACGTTCCACCTCGCTAAAGTCTCGGGTTTGTAGAAAAATAATTTCCATTGTATATCTTAGGAATTACGTTGTGCGAGCGATAGGATACTGCGAAGTGCTTGATATCGAGAAGTACCGCAAAAATGGTATAATATTATGGCAAACCATGCGGAAATACACGTGTTCTTGTAATCACAGAGTCTGGAAATGGGTGTAGAAAAGTAAGCAAACAAGCAAGCAGGTCCAGACTAGAAACAGTAACGCGTTTCTTCCGAGGCGAAACAACCCCTAATTTGTAGAACAGTTCCTGAAAGTGACTTCGATCTGCTGTCGGCACTCTGGTCACATGTCGGGAGTGGATGACTTGTGACCATCAGATGCGGGAAAATATCTTGTGCTGCGAGGAGTATAAAAGGGGGGACCCAAAAAAAACCGGAATTTCCTTCTAGAAAGCATATAATTTATTGTTTTCAAGTACAACCTTAATCTCCTTCGAAGTACTCTCCATTAGCATTTATACACTTGTCCAAACGTTCATTCCAGTGTTCGAAGAACCTTTTAAATTCGTCCTCTTTGATACCTGGTGGCACTTTCATGAAACTGCGTTTTACGTCTTCCACATCCTCAAAAGGCTTCCCTCTCAAGTCTCTTTTCATCCTCTGGAATAGGAAGACGTCCGAGGGTACTAAATCCGGCGAATAGAGCGCGTGGGTCAAGTTAGTCGTCCTTGTTGAGGCCAAAAACTGGCGAACGCTGAGAGCCGTGTGCGCGGGAGCATTGTCCTGATGACGGAACCACACGCCATAATCCCACAAAGCTGGACGTTTTCGCGACAAACTTCTGCGAAGCTGTTTCATAACCTCCAAATAGAATTGTTGGTTTACTGTCTGGTTTTCAGGGACAAATTCAGAATGAACGATCCCTTTGATGTCAAAAAAAAGGAGATCAACATCGTTTTCACATTCGATTTCACTTGTGGAGCTTTTTTTTGGTCGAGCTGAGAAGGTGACTTCCATTGTGATGACTGTTGTTTACATTCTGGGTCGTATCCATAGCACCATGACTCATAACCTGTAATGATTTTGTTGAAAAAATGTGGATCATCTTTGAACAAGTCCTTCATTTTGAGACAGGCTTGATCGCGACGATACCTTTGATCTCCGGTAAGAAGCTTTGGCACTAATTTTGCTGCCACTCTTTGCATCCCATCGATGCTCAAGATGCGCTGAACTGCGCTGCAGGACGACCCAGACAAGTTCTCGAGTTGGTCGATTGTCCTGCGTCGATCTTCACTGATGAGATCATGGATTTTGTCCATGTTGTTTCGCTCGAGCAGTTGAAGTTCGACCGGAACGGGGCTGATCTTCAACCACCATTTCTCCCTTTTTAAGCCGAGAAAACCATTGGTACACTTGCGTTTTACTAAGAGCATGGTCTTTGTAGGCTGTCTGAATCATCGCAAGTTTCTGCTGCGTTCTTGCCAAGCAAGAAACAAAACTTCACTGCCGCACATTGTTCATAAGAACCCATTTCCTCATGTCATGTGTGCACTGTAGGCACACTCAAAGAACTGCCAAAGAAACCACACTTCTCACTATTGGGTGACGCGACATGGCAGAATGACTCAGCAGTGCTCCTACTGCAGCCCTCTGACGGCGCAACCTGCTACTACAAGTACACGATGTGCAGCATTACGATTCCAGTTACTTTTAGCATTATGATTCCAGTTACTTTTGGGTCCCCCCTCGTATACACTGCTGTCTGTCTTCGCGGTATATGTATGAGCGTCTGGTGGTCGATAGCTATACGAATGATGTAAAAGGGACGATTTTTGTATGACAAAGCATACTAATTGTATGTTTACTACATCGACATTGTATGCAGTGATATCTTGCTGGGTTGGAGATGGGTTTCACGCTGTAATATTCAAGCTCCTGTCCTCAGTGGCAGAGCAGTGTAACTGAGTAAGAGTCTCTCTCTATTTGACGATCTGTAGGCTGCTTCACAAGGTTTGATTGTTGGTGCACATGCTGCTGCTTGAAGATAAAGGTACCGTGGCTTATGTTCTGACACACGTTTGTGGGAAGTAATCAAACTACTATTCTCGTAAAAACAAAAATAAATTATGTATGCGTAGACTTAATGGAAGGATAGATTGGAAATGAATTTTGATTTGAGTGCACAAAGAATATATCCAAACGTAAGTGTTGATTGATTCATTACGTAAAGAGCTGCACAATATAACAATGCAAGTGTTCAATTTGACTTGGTGTAGTGTACAAACAGGACGGGCAATATGGCTGTAACAATACATCCATTCATCGGCATCCCTAAGTGTACCCTTGCATTTTATTTGTTGTTCTATCGATAGTGATGTTGATTACAGTAAACCAAAATGCATCCATGATGTATTTCCAAGCATTACGTCCACAGGTGCTGTATTCATTATCACATAGTGTCGGACGCCTGTCCTTCATAGCACTTGTTCGAGAGAATTTTGGCAGGATGCATCACCTTCCAGAAGCGCTGATTCAACGATATTGTCAGATAATTTTCTTGGACTGAGGAGAATCAATACATATAGCCAATGTAAGTGTAGGCATACCATAATTTTGTCAGCTGCTGTACGGATATAAAAGATAACTGAACTGTTTGTGTAAAATGTGTATGTATTGTAGTGTAATGTTACTGTGGCTTATGTTGTGGCATGACCAGAGAAATTTACTGTGTGTTCTATCGTGAGGGACATATAGACTCAGTGCATAGATAACCGTGAGGTTATGAGAGGGATTTTTACGTAGAAAATTATGTGTGCTATAGATACTGGCATATGTTCCAGAACTACTGCCGTCCAGAGGACATACACTGTACATCGATGAGTGTCAGATTGCAGCAACGATCATAGTATTTCATTGTAGTTACACAGGTCAATGTGTTCCGGGCTCCCAATATTCTTGCGAGTCTTGTACGTTTTTACACTCTGTAGAGAACTTTTGCGGGGTTTTAGTGTCAGTATAAAGTAGCGATCTGTACAAAATAATTTTGCCGCTGGAAGTCTCGTCTGCAGAAATCCATGAAATATGGTGCTCCGCACCTGCAGCAGCAGCAGTTTGACAGCAAAATTCAGTGAGAAACTGTCTGTCCCATTAGGATCGCTAGGAACCCTGTGCTTTCTGGGAAGGATTGGAACATCTCTCCATGCTGGACCTGCACTACACCTATGTGTCATCGCACCAGAAACAGTGTGTAGGTGAACATGTATTTCGAAAGAAATTGCTCAGGTGTCAAGTATGAATGGGACGCCACTGCCTCATGCTTGCAGGCCCAAAACAGACAACTGGGGGTCACTTCATATCTCACGACTGCATCGCCACTTCGCGGGGTTCGCCAATTCACCAGGACTCTGGTGTGTGTTGGGTGGCCAGATGTTTTTCTTATTAACGATCCTTTGTTTAAACTATATTCCATCGTTTTAACCAACCAGTAGGATGCTGTGAAAAACTACCCTATACATGTGAAGAACAATGACTTAATTAGTTTGCATGATTTTTTTATGTCAACACGGCATTACAGCTAAAATAGTAAAGGGACGGGTGTGTGTGAGTAGGCTACATGGAGCAGAACAGCTGGTTAAGTACAGAACAATATGTTAATTTGCATAATTTTTATGTAAAACACAGTACAATGGTTCAAGGGAGTGGGTGACAATGAAGAATGCGACAGAAAGTGCATTCAAATGCATGTGAAATTCGAAAAGTGTACTAGAAAATGGTGGGAGGACATAACTAATTACTGAATTTGGTATGAAAGTCGGTAAAATAGTTTAAGGAAATGGGGGTGATATGGAAAACCAATTAACAGAACAATAGGTCAAGTGCCGACAAAGGCCCAAGCGTTAGGTTAAGACACATAGAGTACAGCGCCAAACATTAGGTTATGTGTGTAATTGCTTCTTACAAGACCTGCATGTTTCTAAACAGCAGAGAATGATGAGCAAGAGGAATCCAACCCCCAAACTGAATTTTTTTTATAAATAAACAATATATTTCCTGTTTGAGATTCTTCCTCTGCACCAATTTCCATATATTCAATACGTTGCCTTTGAAGCCCCTAAATTGTTCAAATAAATAGTATTCCACACAACGTCTAAATCGTTTAAACAATATTCCATACACTACACTCGAATTCCCTGCAAATGGTAGATCAACTGAGTCTTTCTCCCGCCAATTTCCGGGTGGGAGGTTGGGAAGGGATGGGGTTAACCAGAGTGGAGGGAGGTTAATTAATTGATAAACTTAATTAAGTAGTGAATCAAACTGATAAGAGTGAGGGGCGTTATCCAATAACACCTGAAATTGTACCTGCAGCAGTGATAGGTGAGGTTTCCTCAGGGGGTGGGGGGAGGTTGGGGGAGCAATAGGTTAAGTGCCTGTCAATCAAAAGGAAGGATTCTTTTAGCAGAACAATAGGTCAAATACCTGTCAATCAAAGGAGAACAGTAGGTTAAGTACCTGTCAATCTAAGGAGAACAATAGGTTTGCCCTTGAGGGAAAACCTGCCCTGATGTAGGCAACCTGCGCTAAGAAAATGCACTGACATCCTTGTAGCCCCCGTACAAGTGGATTGTTAACGGAACATGAGGTCTGAGACTCCAGTCGACAAAACAGGAGACAGTTTATGCCTGACAGTGGATGGTTCTTGCACTGCATGTCCACTTGTTTGTGTGTGTGTGTGTGTGTGTGTGTATGTGTGTTTCTTTGTGTGTATGGATTTCTAAGGGACCAATCTGCTGAGGTGATCGGTCCCTACACTTACACACGACTTAAACAAACTTATGCTAAGAACAACACACACACCCATGGTCAAGGGAGGACTCGAACCTCCGGCGGGAGGGGTCGCGCAATCAGTGTCATGGCGCCTCTGACTGCGCGGCCATTGCAAGTGGCCATGTCCACATGTCTGTAGTTGCTGAGCATTCAACTTTTGTTATGTGCGCAATTACCTCAGGTATAATTCTGTCTCTTCGGCTTTTATCACTTTTTGCCATGTACTGCAACACAGTTGTAGGATGAGGTAGAATACCCTCTGCAGGTACTTTTCTGTAAGTCGCTCCAGCGTCGATTAACATCTGAACAAGGCATAGAAAAAATTTGGAAATTTGGAAATTTGTGGAAAGGTCTTATGAGACCAAACTGCTGAGGTCATCGGTCCCCAAGCTTACACACTACTTGCCCTAACTTAAACTTACTTACGCTAAGGACGACAAACGCACCTATGCCCAATGGAGGATTCAAATCTCCGACCGGGGGAAATAGAAAAACTTTACGTCTTATAGTTCCGTGTACCTTACGTCTTGTGCATACATAGCGCTTACCTTTATCTACAGTCATCTCTTGAGCACGTTTCGGAAGCCGTTTCTCGTCCTCACGAGACCCTTGTTTATTAGACACGCATGGATGGAGAGATATGTGCGATGTGCCACTTGATACTTTAGCATGAGCGTAAATTTCACTGCACTGCGAACAGTAAATAAATTTAACGTTTTCCCCATCGCCATCCACTATAGGCTTAAACAATGTCCAGGTAGAACTACTAAGATTCGTTTCAGGTCGTGTGGTTCTATGTTAACCATCAGTTAGTTTTCTTTTACGTTATCTTGACACGGGCTCATTCCTCTGCAGAACTACGTTTACTTTCCGCGTTCATTTTGAGTATAAAAAAAAAATTTGAGAAATCCCACCACTTCACTAAGCACCACTCCACTCGCCATTCGTGGACTGTTGCTCGCAACTGCTGCCAGTGCTACCACCAGCCCTTAGGCCGCAGCAGAGCAATGCTTGCGCACGGCACTGGCCGGCCCGTGCAGTGTGTCGTTACATGCTCGCACAGTGCGGCCGCGGCCCGAGGGCTGCGCCTCTATACGAGACTCGGCGGAGCCTGTAGCACAGCGGTGCTTTCGTACAGTGCACGACGCGAGCACTGACGTCATGGACTCGAGACCGAGGCCCACGAGAACAACAGGCCGCGGCACGTACGTCACGAAGGTAGTCCTGAACTCGTGCACTCACTCAGATCAGCAGACAAAATGCGTTTCTAAACCTGTTAACTCGCAGCTGGGCGTGTAAGTACTAACGAGAATTTCATCTTCCACTGAAATGTGCTATTAAGAATTATAACTGATTAACAGTACTACAGCAAAATTTAATTTAAGCTCATTACTCGATACAAATGGTATAACAGCTTGTTTATAGCATTTAGTCTCTTCTGCTTAACAGTACTCATTACATGCTGGAAGTGGTGCCTTCTGCAAATGATGATCGTTTTAGCATGATTTTATTTTATTGTACGCCAGTACAGCCGTAACAAGACCCATGGACTTCCCATCATTATAGGACGGATAACAGTAAGATTAAATAATAGCGGATTTCAGAAGAAGATTCAGTTTGAACGGACACGCCTAGTTGCGAGTTAACAGGTGTAGAAACGTAGCTTGTTTGCTGATTTGAGCGAGCGACCGAGCGCAGGACTACCTTCGTGACGTACGCGCCGCGGCCTGTCTTTCTCGTAGGCCTCGCCCGAGACTATTGTTGTCCAGTGCGGCCGCAGCCCACGGACCGGACCTCCATGCATGATTCTGGCATGTATATTCCCTGTAGCGGCTAGTGGGTATACATTCTGGGTGCTCACAAGTTTTTAGATTCAGATAAATTTGAGAGTGTGAAATTAATAGCGTCTGCTGTATAACAATTATGCGTATAAACGAGTGTATACAACAACAGCCACTGCCAATAATAACAAAAAATGGCTCTAAGCATCTTAACATCTGAGGTCATCAGTCCCCTACACTTAGAACTACTTAAACCTAACCAACCTAAGGATAACACACACATCCACGCCCGAGGCAGGAATCGAACCTGCGTCCGTAGCAACAGTGCGGTTCCGGACAGAAGCGCCTAGGATCTCTTGGCCACAACGGGCGGCACCAATAATAACAAAACCAATAATAATAATAGTAATAATAGCAATAGCAAGGTCCTTACAATGTTCTGACATAAGAGAGAATTGCTTTGTAGAATTTTATTGTTTTGTAATTAAGTACTTTTGTGTAAGTGGGAGTTCGTGCTTTTCCATTTTGTCGGTCAAATGTACAAGATCGCTAACAAATGTATTAGTTCACGAATTTCCTGATGGGACGAGAATCAGGTTTCTTACGCTACACCCACAAAACAAGTGCGCTAACTGTGCACTTCCTTGTTAAATTTTCGCTTGTGGTCACGCTTATTTGATTTCGTCAGTCTCTCAATCAAAGAATCTGTTCTCGGAGGCCCTAGTTCCTTTGCGGCTAACTTTTCCTGGTAAATTGCTTTTCTGTTCCCAGAATGATATTTTCACTCTGCAGCCGCCTGCGTGCAGATATGAAACTTCTTGGCAGGATCATGCTGTGTGCCAGGCAGAGACTCGAACTCGGGACCATCGCCTTTCGAGGCAAGTCCTCTCCCGACTGAAATACCCAAGGGTGACTCACGAAGTGTCCTCACAGCTTTACTTTTCTTCAGCGTTTAAAACAGATTCAACATAGTTCATGTTTAAACAGCACACAAAGCCAAATCCCGCACAGTAATCAACCAACTCCAAATACAAAGTGCTGTTTGAGGAAATGATTAAACCAAGCAGTAATGTCTGCCAACATGGCCACTTGACTAGAATACAAATGAGGCACAGAGATCCACAAGTGCTTAAAGCCCGCTGCAATCGATCCTACATTTAAGTGAATATCAGAGAAACCAGTGATAGAGCTTTTCGTGAAATTTCGTATTTACAGTGTGGGCCTACAGCACAGGTAAACCTGACTCACCATAAGATCAACAGATTCCAGAAGCATGAATAAATGCTACAATCTCACAATCGACGGTGATGTGCTTTAGCCTCTTATGACTCTCAGAGCGTCAAATGGATTATTGTGTGACAAAATTTGTAACTTAATATACTATAAATGGTTCAAATGGCTCTGAGCACTATGGAACTTAACTTCTGAGGTCGTCAGTCCCCTAGAACTTACGACTACTTAAACCTAACTAACCTAAGGACATCTCACACATCCATGCCCGAGGCAGAATTCGAACCTGCAACCGTAGCGGTCTCGCGGTTCCACACTGTAGCGCCTAGAAACGCTCGTCCACCCCGTCCGGCTAATATACTATAACTCATTCAGAAATCCACAAAATAGGTTTACCTTCAGCACAACTTTAACACATACCGACCTAATTTTGCTACAGTATGTAATGAGCGAATCAGCATACTGACGAATGTGCTACCATCTAGCAGAATTTACGCCGAGCGAACGGGGATAAAAGTCTGCCGCAGTTGCTACCACTCGGTGCCCTTATGTTAAGTTCCAGTTGAGTGGCAAGTACTATCTCTGCGAATCGCGAACCGCGCACGTTGTTTATCAAATTCGCATGTATATGGGCCCTCAGGCAATAGCGTCACACGATTTGCGCATGCACAAAAGCTCCTTAAAACCAGCAAAACTGAAGGTGTGCTCGCGACCCTGATGCCAAATTTCAAAAAGTGTAGAGGAGCAGTAGCGCGGTAGATTTAAGTGCAATATCTTTCACATAGCAGCATCTATGTTACGTTTAACAGCCCTCAAAGAAAAATAGCCAATAAATCGCCAAGGTATCGAAAGGGCTCTTACACAGCCGTCGTCACTGTGTATTCCGTTTAAAATTAGTTGATACTTGACGTCTGTCTCTTGTAGCGACAGTACTGCCACATAAACTACCAGCTGGAGCTCTGTTACAGACGACATACGGCGTGTCACTTCCCAAGTGCTTTTAACGTGCCTGCACACGTTCAGTAGCTATTGACAATACTAGTTTTTCATACCCTTAAAATATTAAAGCGATCCTCACACCGTCAATAGTATTGTCAGTATCGTCTTGGGCAATGCGATTTTACAGTGTTATATATGCTTGATATTATTCCATTCTGGGGGCGATCTATATTGGTATGAAGATAGAAGTGCAAACTTCAAACTACCACGATCTCTTTAGAAGAGCGTTTATTCGGATTACCGCTTTCGGCAAAATATGTTGCCATAATCTGAATAAATGTTCTGCTAAAACGGTGGTGGAATTTTGAAAAATGGTTCAAATGGCTCTGAGCACTATGGGACTTAACTACTGTGGTCATCAGTCCCCCAGAACTTAGAACTACTTAAACCTAACTAACCTAAGGACATCACACACATCCATGCCCGAGGCAGGATTCGAACCTGTGACCGTAGCAGTCGCGCGGTTCCGGACTGCGCGCCTAGAACCGCTAGACCACCGCGGCCGGCGGGATTTTGAAGTTTGTTATTTCTATTTTCATCATTTTACAGGGTTAAGATGTCAAACATCCAAAAGAAAGCGTGTGCGGAAATTATTTTAGCTGTACCTGATAAACAACAGAACAACGAAAATGGGTCAATATTCCGAGAACGGTTGAAAAAGAAGCTACTTGTCGTATGTTAATTTACCGAATAAAATCTTAACCATGGAAACAAAAGATGTTAAACCAATTTCGTATGAGTCCTTCACCTTACGACACATTATTAACGTTGATAAGAATTAAAGTAGAAAAACAAAATTCGTCAGTGGGAGAGGCAATCGCAGTCGACGAGATTACGGGTAACTGTGATTTCAGACAACAGGCAGCTCATTCGAATGCTTGATATTTAGTGCTAATATCATCAACGACGGCGGGAAGATTTGTCTGATGTGATATAAGAAGAAACAGGAGTCGATAGGGAAGAGAATTGGGGTTCCAGTATTAGAATCAGAATTTAAAATAGCTGTGAAATATTTAAGATCAGATAGGGCAGAAGGGATAGATAACATTCCATCGCAATTCCTAAAATGATTAGTGTGTAGAATGTAAGAGACTGGCGACATACCATCTGATTTTCGGAAAAATATCATCCACAGGATTCCGAAGACTGCAAGAGCAGACAGGTGCGAGAATCATCGCACAATCAGCTTAACAACTCATGCATCAAACTTACTTACAAGAATAATACACAGAAGAATGAAAAGAAAAGTAAGGATGTGTTAGATGGCGATGAGTTTGGCTTTACGAAAGGTAATGGCACCAGAGAGGCAATTCTGACGCTGCGGTTATTAATGCAAGCAAGATTAAAGAAAAATCAAGACACGTTCATAGGCTTTGTCGGCCTGGAAAAAGCGTTCGACAATGTAAAGTGGTGCAAAATACTCGAGATTCTGAGAAAAATATGGGTATGCTAGAGGGAAAGATAGGTAATTGCAATATGTACAAAAGCCAAGAGGGAATAACAAGAGTGGACGACCAAGAACGAAGTGCTCGGATTGAAAAGGATGTAAGACTAGGACGTAGTCTTTCACCCCCCATGCTCAATCTGTACACTGAAGAAGCAATGATGGAAATAAAAGGAAGGTTCAGCAGTGGGATTAAAAGTCAAGGTGAAAGGATGTAAATGATACGATTCCCTGATGACATTGCTTTCCTGAGCGGAAGTAAAGAAGAGTTACATTAACTGCTGAATGAAATGAACAGTCTGATGAGTACTGAATATGGATAGAAAGTAACGACTGGTGGAAGACGGAACAATTCAAAAGCAGACTATCACTGGCAATAAGGGCATTCCTGTCAAAGAGAAATTTTGTAGTATCAAACATAGGCCTTAATTTGAGGAAGATATTTTTGATAATATACGTTTTGAGCAAAGCATTGTATGGTAGTGAAACATGGACTGTAGGAAAACCGGAACAAAGGAGAATCGAATCATTTCAGATTTGGTGCTACAGACGAGTGCTCAAAATTATGTGGACTGATAAGGTAAGGTATGAGAAGGTTTCTTGCAGAATCGGAGAGGAAAGGAATGTGTGGAAAACACTGACAAGGAGAAGGGACAGGATGACAGGGCTTCTGTTAAGACATCAGGGACTGACTTTCATGGTACTAGAGGGAACTGTAGAGGGCAGAAACTATAGTTACTGAAACCTGTGAAATAATTATATTTATACTGCAATGATATATTTGGTAATTAACGTAAATAATGTGACGAGGCTGATACGTATTTCGTAGGCGAAGCTCTCCAACACCTGAATGGAGAATACTGTCAAATCGTCAGTGCTCCACCCCTCAAGCTCCAGTACGCATTGAGAATATTTTTGGGGTCATTGATGCTGCTCGTCAGTATTTCTGATATTGACTATACGTCAACACGCACCCTCAGGCGGCCAATATAATGACGGATTGCTATTATTATTGAACGTGTAAGGTCCCCTTGCGTTACATGTAACGCGAAGGGATTTTGGCAGTGGCCGTTTTGAGGTATGATGGGAAACTGAGATGATCTGTTAACAGCTGATTTTAAGTGACTGAAATACTAAAATAACCACAGTATCGTGATATGCAATGTATCCGAGGAGACGGCGATCAAGAAATTGTGACGGGACTATTCATCACGCTCGCTTTGTTTACAGCGATTAAAACTAACCTCTGTGAACAAACTCAAGAGAGAAATCAGTGCCAAAAGCAAACAGTAATTTCTCGCTTTCATTGGTGACGTGGAAATATCCTCACACTGGATTCATGAGCTGACGTGTTACACGTCACAGGCCACACAGGCACAGCACATAGAAATAATGCACGCTGTTTAAAAATAAGGAAACTTTTCTGTGCAGTTGCTTCCACCGATTGCTAGCTGCAGGCAGCTGCGTTGTCCAAAAGAGGGTGGATACCACTTATGTTAGAGGCACTGGAACTTTCTCTAGGTGGATGAGCACCTGGAAGTAATAAGTTCCGTAAAACTATCCCACACCTCGTCAGTTACTCGCTTCGTATGCCTCACAATACACCTCCAGTCCATTTCGGAGAAATTTTCCATGTCCTTTGTAGTCAGTTTCTCAACTTCGCTCACAGTAATATTTTTATTTTTTCATTTTGGCGAACAAAGCATATCCTTTCACTTGCACCCAAATAAGTTCAGTAGCATTAAAATGGCAGTGATAAGGTGCTAGTCTTATGATTCTATGTCCACATTTATAAGCTACCTCGTCCATGACAAAGGTTGGATACTGTGGCTAGTGAAGTGGCAGTAGTTTTAATAATTCGAATTTTTCAAATGAATCATCCGCAGTAACTGTGTTGACGTAACCACTGAATAATGTCTTTATTTCGAGAGGACGGGGGTGGGTCCTTGTCGTTTAAAGCCGAATGGTATGGGGCATTGTCGATGATAATTACTGACGGGTTTTCTAAACTAGGTAGCAACGTATTTTCGAATCAATTTAAAAATGTTTCATGATTCGTTTTTTCATGGTACTCAGATGTTTTCTTTGATCTGAAAAGCATTTGAAAGCCGGGAATAAAGCCGTGGTAGGTACCAGCATGCAAAAGAAAATTTCTACTTCCTTTTCCAGCGGGGAGTACCATACCTTCACCTTTGTCGTCACTCCAAATTTTCATAACAGTATGACCTGCATTCACCCATGTTTCATCTGTAAGATTGAGCCAGACAGTAGGGGATTTTACTTTATTATATGAGCTTTCTAACGGTAACTTCATTTTTCTTGTTACGGCCAAGCCTCGGCCAGCAGCGTCGGCTGCCTGTAAATTTTCTCGTCTAGCAAAAGGAAGTCAGCACCAATACAGGCAATCTCGGCCACGCGCCTCCCTCGTGAGCTGACGAAGTAACGCCGTCCCAGGCGTCGCTGACCAAGCCACGCTCAGAAAAGTTCCATTGCCGCCCCTGCGGTTTTCTCGGTCCTGACCAATCAGGGTGGAGGACGCCGCGTGGCCGTTCTGGAAGTACTCGGCCGTCCGCCGCCGGGTCCTCTCTCTTGGACGTGCGCCCTGTAGCAGTGAACATCTTCCACTTCTCCCAGTGCTGCGGCGCTGTGGACTTAGTTTTCGCAGCCGGCATGCCACTCGAACTTACCCGATGGACAGACACAACTTTCTTTATCTTCGCCAACTATGTTTTGCCAAACTCTACGCTCTGGCTCACCCTCCGACTGGCTATGTGACCCCTTTTTAACATGCTTCGCCAATAAATAGCCTTTGTCGAAATACTATCCTGATGACTTACTTACGCCCGCCGCATTCCCATCTGTCCATCCTATACACATCGATCAAAACAATGTCCTCGGAATTAGTATATTTAATTTCATGCAAAAATCTGCATCGCCAGGCGCCTATGTCTTCTCTTTCTATTAACATTTTATAGCCTGAAATACTTTTGTATTTGACTCCGGGGCTCTGCAGAACCTGTCGCAACGACGATTTCCTGCCTTCAAAATGTCAGCCTTCACGCAGTGTTGTAAGAAGCTTATCTAATGTGGGCCAATCTCTTTTATGCTAATAACTATACCAGTGCGCCGGATCACTTCTTGTGCGAAAGAATGCAGATTTGTTGCGCGTTCCTGCATACTTCTTTGCTTGCCTGGAGTAGGAAGACAAGAGGGTCCTGCTTCGCTTCTCTCATTCTCGTATTTCTCTTTATGAATACGAAGTACGGTCGGTTCACTAATCCTAACCGCTGCTGCTTTTCGCGCGACTACTTTGGAAACTCATTTTCCTCCTCTCTCTGAAAGTATTCCCGCGCACTGCACACGAGTTGTTGCGATTATCCTTTAAACGCAATTACTAGACCGGCTTTCTTTTCTGATATGTTAGCATCCCGTAGCGTTGGTCTACCCTTTTTCTTTCGGATTTCATCAGACACGATAAACTGCACGAAAAACACAAGCACAATGACGGTAACGGGATACGCATGTCTGATACATAAATCTGTACAAACAATGGAAGTCAGTTAAGCATATGTTGTGGCAGTTTGCAAATGGCGGATGGTGTGGGCGTAACTTCGAGCACTCTCATTGGACGAAACCAGCTCCAGCTCGTGAAGTGTCAAGTAATTTAAAACAGACAATAGATCAGTGAGCGTGTTGTCCGTGTGTAGAATGGGGAAGGCGCGCGATGTGTCTGAGTTTGACCGAGGGCAGATTGTGATGGCCCGAAGGCCCTGCACGACCATTTACGAAACTGCAACAATTTTTGGGTGTTCGACGAGTGCTGAGACGAGTGTCTTCAACACGTGGCAAAACCAAGGTAATACCACGTCCAGACATCGTGAGGTTGGGCAGCGACCCTTCATTACGGAGGTCGAACATCATAGGCTGGACAGACTGGTAAAACAAGACTGGCGGCGAACTGTGGTAGAAATACGAGGGGCGTTCAGAAAGTAAGCTCCGATCGGTCGCGAAATGGAAACGACTATGAAAATCCGATAAAGCTTTGCACAGATGTGTTGGGTAGTGTCTCTAGTATAACCCCAGTTAGCATCACGTCGCTCTTCTCATTTCTGAGCTCGCAGTGAGTGCGTAAAGATGTCTAGAAAATAGTGTCTGCCGCCAAGTACGAGGGCCTGGTGAGAAATTTCGCCTGAAGCTATGCAGCTAACTTTACATAACTGTCGTGCTGTTTCGTCTTCACGACAATTCTCAGCCGCATTCTGCAGGGGCAATGAAGATGCTCCTGCATCGTTTTCAAATGGAAATGTTAGATTACCTACAATACAGTCCGAAATTGTCTCCCCCTGAGTTTCATCTCTGGTCACATGAACCGCTGTCTTTGAAGACAACATTTTGACACAGACAACGAGGTGTAGGCCAGCGTGGAGAATTGGCGGAAAGCACTGGCGGCTGCCTTCTATGATGAGGCTATTGAAAAGTTGGTACAACGCTATGACAAAAGTCTAAGTCAGAACGGCGACTACGTAGAGAAGTAGCTGAAAGGTGTAGCTAATTGTTACAAGTAAAACATTTCTGATGTTCACTGTGGTTTCAATTTGGCAATCAATCGGAGCTTACTTTCTGAACAGGCCTCGTAAAATCATATTTTAGTGCCAGGCAGAGTCCAAGTGTGTCTGAACAAACAGTGCATCGAACTCTCCTAGCGATGGCCCTCCGAGTCCGTCCCAGTGTTAACACCACGAGGTCGGCAGTTACGACTGAAATGGGCGCGTGATCATGGGCAGTGGATGTTGGCGCAGTGGAAGAGCGTTGCATGGTCGGATGAAACCCGATACGTTCTTCACCATGCCGATGGGAGAGCGTGAAGCCGTCGTCGTCTTCCGGGGAACAGCTTCTTGACACCTGTACTGCGGGAAGGAGATAAGTTGGCGGCGACTCCATCATATTCTGGGAAACATTGAAGTGGGTATCCATGGGTCCAGCGCAGTTCGTGCAAGGCATCATGACGGGCTGGGAGTACCGTACATTGGTTACAGGCTACGTACACTCCTTCATGATGACCCTGTTTCCAGCCAGCCGCTGCGGCCGAGCGGTTCTAGGCGCTTCAGTCTGGAACCGCGCGACCTCTACAGTCGCAGGTTCGAATCCAGCCGCGGGCATGGATGTGTGTGGTGTCCTTAGGTTAGTTAGGTATAAGTAGTTCTAAGTTATAGGGGACTGATGACCTCAGATGTTAAGTCCCATAGTGCTCAGACCCATTTGAACCGTTTGAACCATGTTTCCCAACGCCTTGACATTTTTCAAGATAATGCGGCATGTCACAGGGGAAGGAGTGTGATGGGGGAACACAGTGGCGAGATTGAGTTCTTGTGCTGGCCCCTAAACTCTCCGGATCTGAATCAGATCGAACACTTCTGGGATGTGACTGAACGTGGCGCCCCCCTCCCAAAAATTTACAGGTTAGGTGACTTGTGAGTGTAGATGTGGTGCCGACTACCTCCAGCGACCTACCAAGGCCTCATTGCTTCCATAACATGACGCGTCGCCGCTCCTATCTGTACCAAAAGAGGACATACTGGCTATTAGGCAGGTGGCCATAATGTTCTGGCTTGTCAGTGTATTTAGGAGAGGCGTTCAGTAATTCCAGCAGAACATTGTCAAACAAAACGAAGTAGGTACTGGGTACGAAATCGCTCTATCCATTGATCACTTTTGCTGGATCTTGTTTTTTCGCTTTATCAGTTTCAACCTCTGCTGATCTCACAAGTTTATGATCATAGACGGAAAAAAAGATTCCTTCTAGAAACGCTTTATAAATTTCATCCTCTGATGGCCTAACAAGTTTATGATCATAGACGGAAATAAAGATACCTTCTAGAAACAGAACGTTTCGAGATTTTACCTTCGTGTAATGGAATTTTGCATATGGCGCAGTCGCCGTTCCATGTCTGCAGCACGGCTGGATCCGGTTGCGTGTGTACCACTTCAGACAAGCAAAAAAATGCGTCTTTCCTGCCGTATACGTGTCGACATAAAACGTCAGCCTCAGAAGACTGGGTAGCACTCCCTGTAGTTTGAGTCATGCAATACATTTCCTGCAATACTCTTAGGACTTGTTTTTACAAGAATATGAAGCTGTGGGATTGCATGTGGTGGTGTGATAAACATTACTTTTCTGCCTTGCCTATGAATATCAGAATTTTATCCAAGAACTTCGTATTCATTCACTCCTAGATTAGATTTTCGTCGGTGAAGATCATCAGCTATCTACAATGTTTCTACAGTGCCGTAAAACTTAACGCTATACTTTGTGAATTAGAATTAATCCACATGTTAAGCAGTATGAAACATGAGTGTCACTAAAACAGTGTCACTAATTGTACAAATTTCCTTTTGCACAACAAAAATTCTGAGCACTGTCAATATTTTATGAAGTAAAAAATAAACAACGCAGTTTTGTAGTCCATTTGGAGGTAATTTTTTTATTTTCTACGTAATGTAAAAATAATGAACCTTTATTTGTCTTCGAGGATAAATGAAGTTATCTACTCAATTACGATGTCTAAATGGGGCACGCAGTGATTACTACTATTGAGTCGAACTGCTGCTGAATAAAATCCAAACTCCCGGAAGGCTGATTTAGTTTTTCCTTTGTTGCTCTAAATCATGTTAATGCTGTCCGCTGTAATTTTAGCGCTCGAATTCGTGGACCGTGAATGGAAAGAGAGACTTTGTCTATATTTAGATAAGTGAATAATGAAATTTCCACGTGTTCTGTTTTACTGTAGGTTGTTATTGAAGTAATTACACTCCAAAGAAAGAAAAGACGCACTACGAAAGAGTTATGCAAATTGGTCACGAACTAATATTCATACAGGTATCGACGGAAATGCAAAACTGTAGCCAGCCGGTGTGGCCGAGCGGATCTAGGCACTTCAGTGGAAACCGCGCGGCCGCTGCGGTAGCTGGTTCGAATCCTGCCTCGGGCATGCATGTGTGTGATGTCAAGTTAGTTAGGTTTAAGTAGTTCTAAGTTCTAGAGGACTGATGACCTCAGATGTTAAGTCCCACAGTGCTCAGAGCCATGTGAACCATTTTCCAAATTGTAAACTCTGGCTACTGATGTATGAATGTAGCCCAGTTTCACCGCGCAACTGGCAAAGGATACATGTCGATACTAAGGCATAAAGTCTTCGCGGATTTCATTCCGTGAATTTAGCTGGACAGTAATTGGGCCTGGCAGACAGGCGACTGAGCAACATATGCCTGCATTTGAGAGAGGACTTGTAGTTGGAATCAAAGAAGCTGGTAGAAGTAACCGGCGAATCACTCGACATTTGGATAGGAGCGTTGTCTTCATTCGATGATGTTGGCAGGGATTGGAAAACAATGGTCGAACACAGGATCGAGAGGGGAGCAGTCAACCTAGAGAGACGACAGAGCGCTAGGATCGAGAATTCGTCAGAGAGGCAATCGGGGCACCAGATTGATCATTATCAATCGATCTGACGTGCAGCTCGTGCTTCAGTGACCACAATTCATAGGCGGGTCACAGAAGGGAGCTGGGGTCACTGCGCCACTTGCGCCGACTGCTATTGAACTCTTTAATCCAACAAGTCTATTTTCAGTGGTGTCCGGCATATGCGGCATGGAATCTCATTGACTGAAGCAGAATGGTCGTCAGTGATGAGCTCCGCTTTGAACTGAGCCCCGGTAACCAGCAGAGGCGTCTGGAGACGCGCCGGACAGCTATGGGATACCAACCCGACTGGCGCACGCCATACAGCCTGACAACCAATAGTAATGGTTTGGGGGTGCTATTTCATTTCTTAGTAGGGCTCATTCGGTTATCATCCCCGGCACGCACACAGCACCGCGGTACGTCGACGATATTCCACGCCCCTTTTCCTTGCCCTTCTTGGCAAGCCATCATGGGCTTCCATTTCTGCAAGATATTGCCCACGCAAGGGCGGCGAGAGTTTCTACTGCTTGTCTTCGTGCTTCCCAAAACCGGCCTTGGCCAGCCAGGTCGCAGGATCTTACCCTGATTGGAGCATTATGTATAGGGCCATCCAACCAGCTCTGGATTTCCACGATCTAACGTGCCAATTGGCCAAAATCCAGCACGATATCCCTCAGAAGTCGGAGAGGCCAAGCTGAATAGCGCTTGCATGGGGCCAGAGGTTGACAAACGTGTTACTGAGCAGCTCAATTTGCGAAGCTCCTTCTCTTGAATAAACAATCCAATTTTTTTTCTGAAATAGTAATTCATTTGTCTCTACATGCTACATCACATTCGGATAGTACCTTCGCGATGCATCGCTTTCTTTTTCTTATAGTATAGCAGCTGATATCTTTAAGATTTACTTGAATAATAGCAAAATGTTATCGGATTCTTATTCAGAAGATACAGTATAGTGGAGTTCATTGTTCTGTGTGATTACTGACATAAAACGAAAACTGTATGTTTGCTAATGTTGATTTCCCATTCTATCTCCTTCCCTTGAAGACGTGTAATCTGAAGTCAGTAACAGCAGCATCAAAGTAAAATGAATGGTCGTCTAGTTTAAATTATATCAACGTATGCATAACACGAACTCCTTTCGCTCATGATCTGGTAACGTCTCTTTGGAAACAAATGGATCAAAGGTACGTTATTGTTTAATTACTCTGAAATGAAATGAAATTGAGTTCGTTTAAACACAATACAGTTAAATAAATTTAATAAACTCCGCAGTGAGTCATTAGATAACATTAATTACAGATAATTGATTATAATATGTGATGCTGCCTGCTGCCAGTTAGTTACGCCTGACTGAAGGACCGCGTTTCAAAGCATTACCCGTTTCTGTAATGTCAAAGTGCGTTAAGTTCTGTGAATCCTCATCTTTCAGCAACAATGATACATAACAGAAGATTTGCTTTAACTGGATGATGCTGCCTATTTAAAGAAATCTTCTGTTCTTTTGTTTTTTTTCATTCGCACCACATTTACTGAATCACACACTTTCGACGTCACTGTATAGCTGCTATAACGTACAACTCCTAGATACCTTTCAGTAATAGAGTAAATCCCGTTTTTGTTATTTGCTGTTGTATATCTCATGTCCAGAGCAAATACATGTGTTACTGGATTAATCTAAACAGCCTTGTCGCAAAAAAATCCCACACACTACGGTGGTAGATAATTTCATATTACTCCCTTTCATTTGCCAACAAGAGATGATGTCTCGGATACAGTACCGAAATTATGATAGTTCTACGTGTAGAAATCGTTACATTCATGTTGGGAAGGAAATCATCATTTATCAAGTCTCAAATGTCATTATTCTCTCGATACCACTGCAAAGCAAAACTGAAAGAAAAATTTAACACCAATAAATCATCGTAAAATATTTTTTCACATTTGTAAATAAAGGAAGACGTAAGTTATTTCTTGTAAAACTTCGTCTGTCCTTTATATTCTTGCGTAGTCTTTAATCCGGCTTCTTGTCTGTGTTCGTGTGGTACACAATCCAAAGATAAATACCTGGCAAACTAGGACGAGTCTCAAAAAGACATGAGATTAGCATAACCTCTCAGCTGCCTACAAAAATAAAATATATGTAATGTAGTCATGGCTTTGGAGTCACTGGTGTTAACAGTATTACGTGTCTATGTGGTAGTATCTTCTGGGACAGTTTATTCAAACGGTTTCACAGCACAGTCCGCTCATGAGTTGCATATAAAGTGCAGTCATATAGAAATACCGCCGTTGGCCAGTAGACTTACGAATAAACTCAAGATCTTTTTTTAGCAAGCACGAGTTACAGCCTACATTACACTATTTGGAGTTTGAATGACTGTGAAATTTAATATAGCTATGCATTCAAGCGGTAAGATGATACCAACATACTACATTTTTTCTCTCTAGCTGAAGACTAACTGAGATCCAGCCCATTACCGAGCATCTGACACTTACAAAAAAAGTCGAGTAGCCCAAATGGGATACAAAGTTACGCAACTGGGAATATTTTGGATGGGATTATTAATTCCGTTATTTGCCTTACAATTGTGAGAAATCTCCAGAAATATTTATTTTTTGGACGAAGTTGAACACTGTTTTGTGCAAGCAGATCTTGTTTTTGAGGTTTCATTCTCCACTCTAAGAGCAAAACCAGCTATTTCAGGTCTTGCCCTTTATAGAACCCCAGTTGTTTTCAGCCAATTAATAGGCGAGCCGCTGGTGAGACAGAGTGGTTCCCGACTGGGAATAAATGGGACTTGGTCATAAGTTTCGTCATTTAACTCATAAACAAGGAAAACCTTCTCAAAACTTTGATCGGAACCAGGTGACTGGAATTATCTTCACCCACTTTTGTGACAAATTTCTCCAGTATCTCGCACAAAAATTAAAATTATATTTACATGTGTGTGCTATTACGGGTATTGTGTGGGTGTACGCTGAAGTACGCCCCGCCATCATCTTCACTTACAGGAATTAGGCTAACTACCAGTCTCTCCTTCAAAGGTTATCGTTGAGCTCAACTTATTTGGGGCCCACTAGGGTTTCTTCTTCCCCTCGGTCTGTATCTCAACAGTTGTATCGCCAGTCATTCTTCTGATATTCTGCTCACACGTCCTTTTCATCTGTTTGTATGCTTCCCTATTGTATGGTTTACCTCTTCAACATTAATTTTATCTCTAATTTGTTCACTGAAATTGTCGTATGCCACCTTTCGCTGTTCTTAGAAATCTCATTTCAGGTGCCAGTATTTTGCGCTCGTAGCTCTTTGTGAGAAATCAAGTTGCACTCCAATACCTGATCTGACTAGTGCCACCAGGCTCTCTCCTACATCGGACCAGGGTTTCACACCTACAGTGTCTTTTTTAACTCATAGATTCCTACGAAATAACAATAATAATATGGCAAATTGTATTAATATGGTTTGAATGTCTAAAGTGGCAATGTGACTAAATGATACTGACTATGAAATAATAAAGATAATGCTGGCAGTACTTGTACTACTGCAGCTGCTACCACTAACAGTGTTAACAGTAATAGTGATGGTGATGATGATAGTGATGGCGATGGTGATGGTGATGACAATAACAACAATAGCGATATCGGTAGCTATAAAAAGATTTTATAGATTTACAATATATACTGAAATGAAAAGTTTGCATCATCAAAAAATAATGATATAGAGTGATGAAATTTGAGGAATACATTGGTCTACGTAGCATAGTTAAGTGATTAGCACTGCAAGATCAAAGGTAACGTAAGCGGGAGATAAACCATTACAAATATGAAATGCTGCTACATCAGTACCTGTGTAACCACCAGAACGTTGAACGAAACCACTCAAATGTGCATGCCTTGTGTTGTACCGGCGTCGGGCGTCACTTTGCGGGATGGAGTTCTATGCCTGTTGTACTTGGTCAGTCAATACAGGGACGGTTAATGCTGGTTGTGGATGACGCTGGAGTTGTCGTCCGATTATGTCCCATATGTGCTCTACTGGAGACACACCTGATGATCGAGCAGGCCGAGGCAACAACACAACACTCTGTAGAGCCTGTTGAGTTGCACCAAGGGTATGTGGGCGACCGTTATCCTGTTGAAAACACCCCCTTGGAATGCCGTTTATGAATGACAGCACGACAAGTCGAATCATCAGATTGATGTACAAATTTGCGTTCAAGGTGAATGAGATAACCAGGAAAGTGCTCTTGCTGTCATACGAAATCACATCTCAGAGGCAGGTCCAGTGGTCTAGAACTCAGCCAGGTTGGTTGCAGGCCATCAATTGACATCCTTCTAACCAACACACGACCATCGCTGGCAACCAGGCACAAGCAGCTTCCATCAGGAAACACAACAGACCTCCACTCTTCCCTTCAATGAGCTCTCGCTTGACACCACTGAAGTCACAAATGACGGTGGTTTGGGTTCAGTGGAATGCACTCTAGAAGACGTCTGGCTCGGAGGGCTCGGAGCTGTCCTTGAAGTAACCGATTTGTAACAGTTCTTTATGCCACTGTGGTGCCAACCGTTGCTGAAATTGCTGCTGTAGATGCAGTACGTTGCCCCAGAGTCATATACCGAACAAGATGGTCTTCCCTTTCCATAAGGCCAAGTGGCCGTTCGGAGATCGATCTCTTTGCCACCTACAATCCCGTGGTCATCGCTGCCACCAGTCATGTACAGTGGCCACATTCCTGCCATGTATTTCTGCAGTAGACCCTGTCGCAGAAGGAACATCCAGCTTTCTGTTACTGTGTGTATTTAAAGCAGATCTGACTTGCATCCTCAGAATGGTGCTAGTAGGGTCACTCTTATGCGACTGACCCGAAATTTCAATCGACATCATCTTTCAGATGTAAAAACACAACTACCAACTTTCGTTCATGTCTCACAGCTCCTTCTTGATGCTGTGATTTTCTTTCTGTCAGTGTAGATTTTATCTGATCCAGCGAGTTCTCAGGAAAGAAAATTTAAAGAGGCTGTATCAGCCAAGATTGCAGTGAAAAGAGGAAGATATGGTTGGGAAGAAAGATGTACAAGGGTAATGACTGCGTACAGAGACAATGGTAATCATTGTCGTTCCTTTAGTTTACATGTAATTAACTGTCTTCTGAAGCTGGAAATTTTATTCATTTCTCTAATATAATGCGGGAGGTTACGACAGAGTCGGGTTCGTGCTGCGGAGAATGACTTCGAGAAAGTGGTTGAACGATGAAGTGGGACAGAAACGATTTTCCTCTGATGAGAAGGGGTGTTTCTGCCATGTTGTTCAGATAGGAGAAGAGATATGAGGGACTGTCTTTCTTATTGGGGGTATGCAAATTTCAAAACTTTCCTTGAGACATCTTACGATTAAGTGGAGTAATGGCGTCGAAATATCGTGTTTGGAGGGACACGAACCACCGGCAGAGCATCCAATCTCAACGAAAATATCGAATCACTGGGAAAATCTAAGAGATTACACCTCAACGCTTGGCGACACGTAACCATCATAACTAAGCATATGATGGTGAAATATGGCCAAAGAGTCGAATATCACAGTTATAATAAACACAGGCATTCGTAACCGGTACCAGGTACCACAAACTTTCCCGAGAAACGCCTTGCTGAATAACGTCGCTGTAAGGAATAATTGAGAGTATATGTGTACAAGTACCTTATTCAGTTCAAGAGAGGATAGCGTTTTATAGTTTTGTAGGGCGTGGAGAGATGCTGATGCCTTCTTGCTCATCGCAGTTACGTGCTCAGTCCCATCTAAGATTAAAGATGGCAGGGATTCCCAATATTTCGTGCTAATGTTTCTAGAATGACCAACCAGTTCCGTTTGGTTTTGGATAGGTTGAGCTTTAATGTAATATCCTGCGTCCATCTTATAACGCACGCAGGTCGGTAATGACACTCTCTAGAGTAGTCCTCAGGTTTGTTAATTTTGCACGCAGGCACAACTATTCCTAATCAATTAAATCTGTTATTGATAAAAATTTATATCTAATTGGCCCATCTCATCTACGACCTTTCACTTTCGTTTTATGAATTACATTTCCCGTATTGTATTTATTGCCTAGAAGGTACAACTTATGTATGACATACTGCAATTTATTTTAATCGCCAAACACAAGAAACTGGTCGTCTGCAAAAAGGCAGGTGTTTGGTTCCTTTCCGCGACATTTGTAACCCAGGATGTACTTCTTGTTGCCATTACTTTCGTAAGATATCATCGATGTATGTATTAAATAATGTCGTTGATAAAAAGTACCCTTCTGTGACATCCTGATTCTCATTTATCATAGCTGAAGTTCTACATCGTGATGGAAACAAATTAGCTGCGAATAATGCTTCATTGTTGTCGCCAATATAATACAGTGGTCGCAGTGCGTACTATACAGTTATCTATTTGAGACATTGACTGTTACAGTGGTGTTGTTCAGCGTCTTATTTAAGTTTTCGCACAGTCGAGCTTAATTACTCTGAACGCCTTGGCATTGTAAGAATATTTTTAAATTACCATATTTTACGTGAGGAAGTATTTGTAAATCAGGGTTTTATTGTGCCACTGTGAATTCCTTTTTTGTCTGTTACACGAGGAAGGCATATTGGAGTGTAATTTAACTTTGGTGTCTTGAGGCAATACCTTACTCCTTATGTGTTCACGCACGGGGTCATTAAGCTACTATTTCGATGTATTGTTTACTGTGTTGCGCTTGGGCAGTATTTGCTTGATTTGGGTTTTGTAGCCTCAGCACTGTCGGGTCTCTTTGGGGCTGATATCTTTCTTAAACTGTTTTAATATAGTGTTACCTGTGTTTAAAATTATTTACTGCGTATTACAAAATGCGGAGATCTGAATACCCGTCAGGTTGCCCACTTTGTAAGGCGTTCCGATGTTTTCTTTTGGGCTGACGTCATGGTGTTGCTGTTTCGGCTGATTCTTTCAAGCGCAACTGCGGGGCAGCGGGGAGTTAGTTTCTGTTATCTGATATTATCTCCCATGGGAGAAACTTGAAAATTTATTTTTAAATTTTCTAAATCGTTAATCCGCATTTAATTGGTGGATTTTATTAATTTGATTCCATTTGAAATTATTTTGAGCCTCAAAATTAAGCATTTAAATCTTGATTTTTACATTAACGTAACTGCTTTAATTGTAATAGTTATGAGTTCACCAGATGTTGACACATGTAAACCTTACCACTGACGTTGTTTCCCTTATGGCCAAGCCATTCCTTCCAGAACAACCAAACCGCAAAAAGCGCGTCACACCGATCACGGAAAATGGTTTATATTGTTAATCGCTGTTGGCCAACTTTGGCCTTCAATAGAACGATAGACCGAGTCTGACGAGGCATTGCTACGAATGTAGAAAGTTTCCTCTCGTGGGTAATACTCGATGATGTTTCGGGACTATAGCCAGTTACTACCACCGAAGATTTTTCGTCTCAGAACATTTCAAGCATCGTTAGGCGATAGGTCGATATTTCACATGAAGATGTCTGTCTTGTGGTGACGAAGTATTATGCGCGGTTTTAAATGACCTCCGGCAGCACTCCCGGAACATCATCGAGCATAGCAATAGTTTTTAACCATCTGAAGCTACTTTCAGTCTTCTGCCGATGACCAATGGCGACCGATAAGTGCTTTCTGTTATTGCATCAAAGAAAGTATTATGTGCACAATAAAAAAGGCAGTTACTATATGTAGGACAAAATGGAATTTTTTCCGAGTCTCTTTTTAAATTGGATGCTGTCTAAGAAGGCAGGTCGAAAGCCATCATAATTCATATTTTGTCTGCTTACATGGCGCTCTCCATCTGATGCTACAATGGAAACAAATACTTTCCCATTCTGCAACCACATGAGCCCACTGCATCGCATATTCCAGATTTCTTGAGAAGAGCTAAACGAACTGTCTTTCAAGACTGGAACATAAAAAAATGTAATATACTCACAAATGTCTTGTGAGCCTAACATTGGCAGACAAAATAGAAAACCCATCATCCTTCACTTCGTTGTTTTCGATAAGAGTGATTTCCTTTTGTTTTGGTAATGCCTGCTCCTGCTTTCCTTGGACTGATTTGTGATTGGTGTGGTCAGTGTAATGTGTTCAATTAAACTTTTCAGTGCGAGGGTCGTGCTTTTAATTCCGATGAACTACGAGGTGCCCATAAACCGCACATGGTAATAACGCTAAGAATTTATGCGGATGCCAATGCGCGTGTAACTGCATTTCTGCTTTAATACATTCAACATGAACCATGGACCTTGCCGTTGGTGGGGAGGTTTGCGTGCCTCAGGGATACAGATAGACGTACCGTAGGTGCAACCACAACGGAGGGGTATCTGTTGAGAGGCCAGACAAACGTGTGGTTCCTGAAAAGGGGCATCAGCCTTTTCAGTAGTTGCAGGGGCAACAGTCTGGGTTATTGACTGATCTGGCATTGTAACACTAACCAAAACGGCCTTCCCGTGCTGGTACTGCGAACGGCTGAAAGCAAGGGGAAACTACGGCCGTAATTTTTCCCGAGGGCATGCAGCTTCACTGTATGGTTAGTTGATGATGGCGTCCTCTTGGGTAAAATATTCCGGAGGTAAAATAGTCCCCCATTCGGATCTCCGGGCGGGGACTACTCAGGAGGACGTCGGTATCAGGAGAAAGAAAACTCGTGTTCTACGGATCGGAGCGTGGAATGTCAGATCCCTTAATCGGGCAGATAGGTTAGAAAATTTAAAAAGGGAAATGGATAAGTTAAAGTTGGATATAGTAGGAATTAGTAAAGTTCGGTGGCAGGAGGAACAAGACTTTTTGCCAGGCAAATACAGGGTTATAAATACAAAATCAAATAGGGGTAATGCAGGAGTAGGCTTAATAATGAATAAAAAAAATAGGAGTGCTGGTAAGCTACTACAAACAGCATAGTGAACGCATTATTGTGGCCAAGATAGACACGAAGCCCATGCCTACCGCAGTAGTACAAGTTTATATGCCAACTAGCTCTGCAGATGACGAAGAAATTGAAGAAATGTATGATGAAATAAAAGAAATTATTCAGATAGTGAAGGGAGACGAAAATTTAATAGTCATGGGTGACTGGAATTCGGTAGTAGGAAAAGGGAGAGAAGGGAACGTAGTAGGTGAATATGGATTGGGGGTAAGAAATGAAAGAGGAAGCCGCCTGGTAGAATTTTGAACAGAGCCCAACTTAATCATAGCTAAGAATCATAAAGAAGGTTGTATACATGGAAGAAGCCTGGAGATACTGACAGGTTTCAGATAGATTATATAATGGTAAGACGGAGATTTAGGAACCAGGTTTTAAATTGTAAGACATTTCCAGGGGCAGATGTGGACTCTGATCACCATCTATTGGTTATGAACTGTAGATTAAAACTTAAGAAACTGCAAAAAGGTGGGAATTTAAGGAGATGGTACCTGGATAAACTGAAAGAACCAGAGGTTGTAGTGAGTTTCAAGGAGAGCATAACGGAATAATTGATAGAAACGGGGGAAATAAATATAGTAGAAGAAGAATGCGTAGCTTTGAGGGATGAAGTAGTGAAGGCAGCAGAGGATTAATCAGGTAAAAAGACGAGGGCTGCTAGAAATCCTTGGGTGACAGAAGAAATATTGAACTTAATTGATGAAAGGAGAAAATATAAAAATGCAGTAAATGAAGCAGGAAAAAGGAATACAAACGTCTCAAAAATGAGATCGACAGGAAGTGCAAAATGGCTAAGCAGGGATGGCTAGAGGACAAATGTAAGGCTTGTCTCACCAGGGGTAAGATAGATACTGCCTAAAGGAATATTAAAGAGACCTTTGGAGAAAAGAGAACCACTTGTATGAATATCAAGAGCTCAGATGGAAACCCAGTTCTAAGCAAAGACGGGAAAGCAGAAAGATGGAAGGAGTATATAGAGGGTCTATACAAGGGCGATGTACTTGAGAACAATATTATGGAAATGGAAGAGGATGTAGATGAAGATGAAATGGGAGATATGATACTGCGTGAAGAGTTTGGCAGAGCACTGAAGGACCTGAGTCGAAACAAGGCCCCGGGAGTAGACAACATTCCATCAGAACTACTGACAGCGTTTGGAGAGCCAGTCCTGACAAAACTGTACCATCTGGTGAGCAAGATATATGAGACAGGCGAAATACCCTCAGACTTCAAGAAGAATATAATAACTCCAATCCCAAAGAAAGCAGGTGTTGACAGATGTGAAAATTACCGAACTATCAGTTTAATAAATCACGGCTGCAAAATACTAACGCGAATTCTTTACAGACGAATGAAAAAACTAGTAGAAGGCGACCTCGGGGAAGATCAGTTTGGATTCCGTAGAAATATTGGAACACATGAGGCAATACTGACCCTACGACTTATCTTAAAAGAAGGATTAAGGAAAGGCAAACCCACGTTTCTAGCATTTGTAGACTTAGAGAAAGCTTTTGACAATGTTGATTGGAATTCTCTCTTTCAAATTCTGAAGGTGGCAGGGGTAAAATCCAGAGAGCTAAAGGCTATTTACAATTTGTACAGAAACCAGATGGCAGTTATAAGAGTCGAGGGACACGAAAGGGAAGCAGTAGTTGGGAAGGGAGTGAGACAGGGTTGCCTCTCCCCGATGTTATTCATTTTGTATATTGAGCAAGCAGTGAAGAAAACAAAAGAAAAGTTCGGAGTAGGCATTAAAAGCCATCGAGAAGAAATAAAAACTTTAAGGTTTGCCGATGACATTGCAATTCTGTCAGAGACATCAAAGGACTTGGAAGAGCAGTTGAACGGAATGGACAGTGTCTTGAAAGGAGGATATAAGATGAACATCAACAAAAGCAAAACGAGGATAATGGAATGTAGTCGCATTAAGTCGGGTGATGCTGAGGGAATTACATTAGGAAATGAGACACTTAAAGTAGCAAAGGAGTTTTGCTATTTGGGGAGCAAAATAACTTATGATGGTCGAAGTAGAGAGCATATAAAATGTAGACTGGCAATGGCAAGGAAAGCGTTTCTGAAGAAGAGAAATTTGTTAACATCGAGTATAGATTTAAGTGTCAGGAAGTTGTTTCTGAAAGTATTTGTATGGAATGTAGCCATGTATGGAAGTGAAACATGGACGATAAATAGTTTGGACAAGAAGAGAATAGAAGCTTTTGAAATGTGGTGCTACAGAAGAATGCTGAAGATTAGATGGGTAGATCACATAACTAATGAGGAGGTATTGAATAGGATTGGGGAGAAGAGAAATTTGTGGCACAACTTGACTAGAAGAAGGGATCGGTTGGTAGGACATGTTCTGAGGCATCAAGGGATCACCAATTTAGTATTGGAGGGCAGCGTGGAGGGTAAAAATCGTAGAGGGAGACCAAGAGATGAAAACACTAAGCAGATTCAGAAGGACGTAGGTTGCAGTAGTTACTGGGAGATGAAGAAGCTTACACAGGATAGAGTAGCATGGAGAGCTGCATCAAACCAGTCTCAGGACTGAAGACCACAACAACAACAACAACAACAACAACATTCAAAGACAAAAAAGTGGAGACACCTTGAAGGATTTATCCGAATGGGGGCAGAAATTGGTAGATGCGATGTAAATTACCCAGAAAAGTCTACATTTTCAGAAAAAATGTATGGTTTATTCAAAACAAAGAACTTCACGAACTGAGCAAATCAATACTGCATTTGTCGATCTTTGGCCCTTTTGCACGTAGTTATTAGACTAGGCGTTAATTTACAAATTTGTTGGATGTCCTCTTGAGGGATAACTTGTCATATTCTGTCCAAATGGCTCATTGGATCGTCAAAATCCTGAGCTGATTGGAGGGACCTGCCCATAATGTTCCAAACGTTCTCAACTGGGGAGAGGTCCGGTGACCTTGCTGGCCAAGATAGGATTTGGCAAGCAGGAAGAAGACAAGCAGTAAAAACTTCCGCCGTGTGCGAGGGGGCATTGTCTTTCTGAAAAGTAAGCTCACGATGGCTTGCTATGAAGAGCAGAAAACGGGGCGTAGAATATCTCCGACGTATCGCTGAACCTTACGTTTGACGCAGATAACAATGAAAGGTGTTCTGCTTTGAAAAGAAAGTGCATCCCCACAGTCAGGTGGGTATCTCATCGCTGTATAAGGCGACTGTGCACAAGGGTACCTGCAGCTCAACCTAAAACGACATACGTTTTTCATATTATGCGTCTCATACAGGTGACTCACGAGAAGGAAGAGTAGCTACGACGTCAAGAGACCAGTGAAGGCCCAGAGAGAAGTGGTTACCAAAATCAATGCTTTATTTTCACCACGTACATCAGGACTGTTCAGTAAAACTCTGGGAGACAGAAATACAAGTCACTTAGGAACGAAATAAAAAGTAAGTGCAGGGATGTTAAGGTCAAATATGAAGAAATCATGAAAGAAATGATTTTCGGAAGGACTGAATCAGCATACAAAAGAGTGAGAGACAATCTTAAGTGAAAATAAGAGCAAGGGCGGTAACATTAAGAAAGCAATGGGAATTCCAACGTTAGACGCAGAGCAGAGCGCAAATAGGCGGAAACAGCACATTTAAGTTCTCACGTTCTCTAGAGTTGGGGGGGGGGGGGGGGGGGGGGACATATCTGATTACTTAAAGCAAGAAAAAACACGAGTCGACACGGAAGAGATAGGGGTGCACTATTAGAACTGCAATTTAGAAGAGCTGTGGAAGACGTAAAATCAGAGAAGGCAGAAGAGATAGATTACATGCGATCAGAGTTTCTAAAACCCTTGGAGGAAGTGGCAACATAACGGTTATTCACGTTGGTGTGTATGATGTATCAGACTTGTGATATGCCATCAGACTTCCGTCAAAAAATCGTCCACATAATTCCCGAGGCTGCAAGAGCCGACAAGTGTGAGATTTATCACACAATCGTCTTATAAGCATATGCGTCCAAGTTGCTGACAAGAATAATATGCAAAGGAAGGGGAAGGAAATTGCTGAAATGTTATATGACGATCGGTTTGGCTTAGAAAGGCATTTCTGACCGTGCGGTTGATAATGGGAGCAAAACAGAAGAAAAATCAAGAGACGTTCGTAGGATTTGTAGACCCGGAAAAAAGAGTTGTAAAATGATACAAGATGTTCGAAATCCTGAGAAAAATAGGGGTAAGCTATAGGGAAAGAAGTGTAATACACAATATGTACAGGGAAGAAGAGGGAACAATTAGAATGGAAGATAATGAAGGAACGGCACAAATTAAAATGAATTTAAGACAGGAATGTAGTTTTCTAATAGTGGAATGGGACTCGAATTCATAAGTGCTTCTGGTCACTGCCTTATTCAACGTTTCCCCCCACGTCCTAGTCCACGTGTGCTGCAGATGAAACTGCTGAAAAAATTGTAGCTGTTCATACAAGGCAGCAGAGCGTCTGCTTTTAGTCACATACTTGGAAACACCACCGAAACCCACTGCTGGAAAAATCACCCTGCCTGTACTGACAGGTTATACCCAATGCGTCTGGCCCGTCTCGTTGTAATTCAACTGCTCGGTTTCTATAATGGAAATGACAACACCCTGCACCTGCCAAGTACCAGTGGCTGCTGCGATGCTCCCCCACATATTGTCACTGATTTGCTCCTGAAACGATAGCGCCCCTACACTCTTGTGAAGCACTGACTACCAGCATTTATGTCGCCACTCAGTGTCATACGACCCAGTACTACAAATGTGGTCACATATTTCCTTCAGCAAAGCATCAAATATCGAGTCTGCGGAAAAAAATAATCTGCTCGTATGGATGCCACAAGTAGTCTGTTTTGGCAACAAAAATGTACAAGTGACAGACAGCAGATTTTGGGACTAGTGTTCCATATGCTTGTCAGTTTCATGCAGGATATACGCAGAAAACAGACAATGCACAAGATATTCCTGTTGAACCAAACCTCGAGAGCTATTCTAAAATTCGTATGTTATCTGAAGGAAGTAATTATCTGATTCTGTATTTCTCTTGCTCGGTCGTACTTACTTGTTCTGCTTGAAACCAATGAACTGCGGATGCCTTGGTAGGGAAGACGACGCTTGTTGTCTTCGTTTGAGAGCGACAAAGATAGAACTAGCTTCATGACTGCCTCAGGGAAGTGTGTAGGGACACTTGGTGTTCATGCTGTATGCTAACTACACCGCAGGCAGTGTTAACAGTATGACCTCTTACTTCTCGCAGACGCATTTATCTGTAATGGAGTGCAATTGAAGAAAAGTTGCACAGATATTCGGTCAGATCTTGATAAGATTTCAGAGTGATACACATATTGGCAACTTGCTTTAAATATTCACAAATGTAAAGTTTTGCACTTTACAAAACATATTATCATATTACTACAACATCAACGAGTCACAAATGGAATCGTTCAACTCATACACATACACATACTTGAGTGTACAGATGGGAGTGTTTGTAAAATAGCTCTCACCACCCATCCTAGAACATAGCTCAAGTCTGTGGGACACGTAGCCAGTAGGACTGAGAGGAGATGCTGAACGTACACAGAAAAGAGCATTGCGACTGGCCACATGTTGTTTGATCGGTGGAAGAGTTTCATGGAGGTGTTGAAGTAACTGAACTGGCAGACACACGAAAAAAGACGCAAACCATCCCGAAAAAGCCTCCTCATAACGTTTCAGGAAAATGATAATTCTAGGAATATATTACAACTCCCCTACTTGTCTCGAGGATAGTGTCACATTAATTACAACACTCACATTGGTCCAGAATGAGATTTTCACTCTGCAGCGGAGTGTGCGCTGATATGAAACTTCCTGGCAGAATGAAACGGTGTGCCGGACCGAGACTCGAACTCGGGACCTTTGCCTTTCGCGGGCAAATGCTCTACCAACTGAGCCACCCAAGCATGACTCACGGCCCGTCCTCACAACTTTACTTCTGCCAGTATCTCGTCTTCTATCTTCCAAACTTTACAGAAGCTCTCCTGCGAATCTTGCAGAACTAGCACTCCTGAAAGAAAGGATATTGCGGAGACATGGCTTAGCCACAGCCTGGGGGATGTTTCCAGAATGAGATTTTCACTCTGCAGTGGAGGGTGCGCTGATATGAAACTTCTTGGCAGATGAAAACTGTGTGCCGAACCGAGGCTCGAACTCGGGACCTTTGCCTCTGGCGGGCACGTGCTCTACCAACTCAGCTACCCAAGCACGACTCCCGCCCAGTCTTCACAGCTTTCCTTCTGCCAGTATCTCGTGCCCTACCTTCCGAACTTTACAGAAGCTCTCCTGCGAACCTTGCAGAACTAGCACTCTTGAAAGAAAGGATATTGCTGAGACATGGCTTAGCCACAGCCTGGGGGATGTTTCCAGAATGAGATTTTCACTCTGCAGTGGAGGGTGCGCTGATATGAAACTTCTTGGCAGATGAAAACTGTGTGCCGGACCGAGACTCGAACTCGGGACCTTTGCCTTTCGCGGGCAAGTGCTCTACCAACTGAGCTACCCAAGCACGACTCATGTCCCGTCCTCACAACCTGGTGTTTATAGTCGCTCCTCCCGGTCTTCATAGTGAATGGAACGAAAAGAAACCCTAATAACTGATACAATGGTAAGATCAGTCTACTATTAACTCAATAGTGATTTTTATGGTATAAATGTAGATGTTGATGTAGGTACAGATGTAGAACGTCGAATTTCAACTGCCAATATTTACAAGCATCTTTATCTTGCTTCATCTTGAGTTAAAGATATTTGCAATACCCTTAATGCCTGAAAATTTTCTGAAAGTCGAAACCCGTTGTAAGGAAAGAATTATTGATCAGAAGCTCTTGGCGATTATCGTTTGACGTTTTTGGGCTGTGGGCCACGGCCTGCATAAAACATGTTGAAGCCGGTAAGGGAGGCCACAAGAGCGATCCTGCCGAAGGTCAGCCTGCGGCATCGCGCGGGGTTTTAGGTCTCAGCCGCAGGCTCTGCCGACGCACTTTATGGGTTTTAAAGGTTAATTGGTGACTCTCAGGAGCCCGCCAGCAGACCAGCCGATACGCTGCAGCCGCCTCTCGAGCTGGCTGTAAAATTGCCTTAGTGCAAGCCCCTTAAGAGACACTTACAACAAATCTGCAGAGGACATTAAATTCGAACTCATGTTGGCAGCTTTCGGCGTGTTTGTACAGCACGGGAACATTTCTCAAATAATGACCTTCTTATGAGAGACGTAATGGCTGTCAACGAGTTTATTAGTAACTCGGGTGTACCTGTTTATCATTTCATTGCAAGGATGACATAAACTTTTTGGCACTGAGGTCCATTAATGTTAGCATCCATTTTATTACGCTTTCTATACACCTGAAAACAGTAAAACGTGTATGTCGTATGCACCGTCAAAATATCTTCTCAGTATTTCTTGAAATTTTTCCGGAGGATCGAAAGTTCCATCACTTTTCGGCTTGCTTTGTCACCATCAGTCTTACCTCTGACGAATTAAACGTTTACTTCGCAGCCTGTAAAGCAATTTAAAAGCTTGCGACTCACACTGAGAACGGCCGAAAGGTTGTGAGCCGTAATAACGGAACATGTACTAAAAATATCCCAGATGCGCCCCCGAAATGTAATGGAATGTCTTCCCCGTGATTTAATCATAAAACAGCAACAGGCGATTTATGTTGTATTACTTATTACAGAGGTGCAGGTGAATTATACATATAGAAAGGTACAAAATGAAAAATAAATTTACAATGTAAGCAATTATGTTTGCAGAAAATAAGCGCTGTAATCGGAACACAAAGCGCAGCTCAAGTACCACCTGTCAGTTGCATAAACCTTATAAGTGAAGTATCTGACAGGTGTTTGTACCCATTGTGCGCAGAAAATGTATTGAAGAATACGTCCACTTCAAACGTATGTGAAAGTAATTACTTTTTTCCTGTCTCTGATTTAACGTAATTCATCTGCACTGGTTATCAAGCGTGTTGGTAACGTGGAAAAAATGTAGCTGTTCTGTTTTCCAACATCGTAGCAGTCTAGCTGTTGACTAGCATATAGTAATGCGTAACGTAGCTTTTGGATGTCTGTTACATGTTTCTGTTTGTAATTGCATCATTATAGATTAATAACAAATTAATGGAAAGGGAATAAAGGCTGTTACCAACACGTAATCTCTTACTCTTGATCACCACAGTGAAATACATCGAAGTTAACAATGTAACTCAACAAATAAAAAAGATGGTATGGCTTCTGGCCAGGGGATAGTTCGTCACAACGACGACATTTCGCCGATTTGCGTGCCAGTGTTACAGCATTTTTTTTTTCAGATAGTTTCTCCATCGGCGTATCAAAGTTCTGAGGGTTTCGTTTCACAGACAAGAAAGATACTGCTTGGTCACCTGGAACTGAATCCGCATTTCCCCGTTGGTCAGTGCTGTTAAACTTTGACCACGTTACAACGATTTGAAGCAGAGGGACCACCATCAACTAACTGCCTCTTATGGCCATGGTTGAGGAGCCACTGTAGAAGAACTGACAACTACGCTATGTGATCGAAAGTGTCCGGACACCCCGAAAACAAATTTTTTTCATATTAGGTGCATTCTGCTGCAACCTACTGCCAGGTACTCCATATCAGTGACCTCAGTAGTCACTAGACATCGTGGGAGAGCAGAATGGGATGCTCCGCAGAACTCACGGACTTCGAACGTGGTCAGGTGATTTGGTGTCACTTTTGTCATACATCTGTACGCGATATTTCCACACTCCTAAACATACCTAGGTCCACTGTTTCTAACGTGATAGTGAAATGGAAACGTGAAGGGACACGTACAGGCCGACTTCGTCTGTTGACTGACACAGACGGCCGGCAGTTGAGGAGGGTCGTAATGTGCAATAGGCAGACATCTATCCAGACCGTCAACCAGGAATCTGAAACTGAATCAGGATCTACTGCAAGTATTATGACAGTTAGGCAGGAAGTGAGAAAACTTGGATTTCATGGTCGAGCGGCCACACATCACGCCGGTAACTGCCAAACATCATCTCTCTTAGAGTAAGGAACGTAAACACTGGACGATTGAACAGTGGAAAAACGTTATGTGGAGTGACGAATCACGGTACACAATATGGCGACCCGATGGCAGGGTGTGGATATTTCTAATGACCGGTAAACGTCATCTGCCAGCATGTGTAGCCAACAGAAAAATTCGGAGGCAGTGGTGTTATGGTGCGGTAGTGTTTTTCATGGAAGGGCTTGCACCCACTGTTGTTTTGCGTGGTACAATCACAGCACAGGTCTACATTGATGTTTTAATCACCTTCTTGCTTTCTACTGTTGAAGAGCAATTCGGGGATGGCGACTGCATCTTTCAACACAATCGAGCATCTTTTCATAACGCACGGCCTGTGGCGGTGTGGTTACACGACAATAAGATCCCTGTAATGGGCAACCCCTGCGCAGAGTGCTGACCATAATCCTATAGAACACCTTTGGGATGTTCTGGAACGCCGAATTCGTGCCAGACCTCACCGACCGACATGGATACCTCTCCTTAGTGCAGCACTCTGTGAAGAATGGGGTGCCATTCCCCAAGAAACCTTCCACCGCCTGACTGAACGTATGCCTACGAGAGTGGAAGCTGCCAGCTCCATATCGAATTCCAACATTACCGATCGAGGGATTCCCGAACTTGTAAGTCATTTCCAGCCAGGTGTTCGGATATTTTTCATAACGTAGTGTAATATGTGACTGGAAAATACTATGTAGTGATTACTAACAATAGGCAGGTATACCCTCTACAGTGTTGTCAAATTTCATTAACAGTCTTACATTCTTCTCTTACTAAAATAATTCAAACGTGATGTGGATGTGCATTGCCTTCTTGATGCAACATCGCTTGCAGTTTGACACTTGCTAATGGCCGTCTTTAGTCATTGGATTTTCTGGGTTTGTTAGGAGTGAGAGGCAGTAGCAGACGTATCTGGATACGTACACACACACACACACACACACACACACACACACACACACACACATACACATACACACATACACACACACACACCTCCTACTACCAACGTTCATCTCTTCCTCCCTCTGCCTGTCCACCTAATCCTCCTACTGACAGCTCCTCCTCTCCATTCTCCCTGTCTCGTCATCTCCTGCTCCACCTCTCTTGGTCCATTTCTTCTACTCCCTCTCTTTGGCCCCCTTCATCTGATCATATTCCCCTCGCCTTCTTTCTTTCTGCCACCATATGCCCTCTTCCTATTCCACCCACCCACTACCCGAACTTCTACCTGCCTCATACATCTCTCTCTCCTCTTCACTTTCTGTCATTTCCTCCTTAGAGTCGCTCTGTCACAACCTTACGCAGCAATGCTCACTAGATCATTTAGTCGCTGCAACATAGTTCAATGAAGCAGTTGGTGCTATTCCCACAACATACCCGTCATGCAGGGCAGGCCATATGTCAGAGACATGCAATTCATTTATTTGCTCCTGACGTACAAGCTGTGAAGCAGAGCAGGTCGATACTATTCCAGTATAATACCCCTGTCATGCTGGGTAACCTACATGTTAGGGCTTGGAAAGTTGTTTGTTGTACCAGATGCATAGGCTGTCCAGCAAGTCAGCTGGATTTGGCAGGCTGATACTGTCCCCACACAACATGTGGGACAGTCTGTACACCAGTGGCTGGGAAAAACACCTTTCTGGTCATATCTCGGCTCCTGCTTGAGCCAGATTTGTTTGAAATCGATACATGTACTTGTGAGGAGGACGTACACACTTACATGTACCCTGCTTCTTGTAAATATATACTTGAAACGTTTTATAATTAACATCTGGAGAAACAGTTATTTAGGGTGGTCAAGATATATATATATATATATATTAGAAGGAATAACTTATGATAACAATATACAAGCCACGCGCACTACACAGTAGACTCAAGCAGGCATTCCACCAAGTAGCACTGTGAACGTGCGTTTCAACAAAACGAACAAGCCTAGATGAAGTTGTCAAAGTTGCGAAACAACGTGATCATACACAATTACAGAAAGTTAAAAGCAATTAGGTACAGCAGATCTGACTCAGATTTATAAACACATCTGTTAAAACACGAAAATAAAGAAGCTATAGGACGATAGACTCAGAGACATCATCATCCGATACGTAACATGATTAGAGCATGAGAAGAGGAAATCCACCACCTTCCCCACAACGGAAGGAGCAGACAGAACAGTACAGAAGGCAAATAAACTGCTCACGGATTTTTGAAAAGTAGGTGACCTGCTATGTGAAGTGTACACAGAAAGATCGGTACCTCTGGAAATATACCACACGTTTACAGGCATCTTGCGAGCCCATGGACGAATTGTATTCGAGCCCCAATTCCCATCACCGCATGGTTACATTCATACACACATTCGTACACACTTCCCATAATTAAAAATTCTACAGATTAATGCAATAAGAAATTCCTTAGTAATCGCTGAAATAAGAAAAAGAGCAGAAGAAACGGGAGCTGTCCTGTTGTTCATTCATGGACGATATCTGAAAAACAGGAAACTTTTCCCCCAGTTACCAGCGAAGTCCTTGGATCAGCAAATACGAAGTCAATTATTGTACTTATATATACAAAGTCATAACGATCAAAGAAATCTTAGAAATGTGAAGCGAACATTCGGTTTTAATTGCTTTCCGACACCAAAACAGTTAATGGATTCTACCAAATGTATATGGTGACTGTTTTAATTTGAGACAACCAAATATCTCGAAGACTACGCATTGTACGAAAAAAATGTTGTAGGTGGAAAGTTAACAAAAATTGAGCGGAAATGTGTCTGTGCCACTATTGGCCACCTACTAGCCATTCCTCCTGTGTGGTCAGCGTCAGCTTTGTACTTTCAAACGGAAACCGTCATTTTTATTACACATTCGGATTCTACGCCAAAACATACGTACGGTTTACTCAAGCTATTGCTTTCCATTCATGGTAGTTGGTGTTATAATCGTCAGATATCAAGGTGATAGTTTTGTCAATTACAAAGCGACCGCATTTAATTCTACATTTCATTCATTATGTAAATGTAGACCCTCCTGTTGTAACGGCTGATATTTATGTTAGAAATTTATTTTCGTATTGCAGACTTTATTGTACATTACATTTCAGTGTCTAGTTAGAAACAATGTCTAATGTGGTCCACTAACAACGGTATGGATGTAGTAGTTTTCTGTTCCCATCGGGATGGTTGATATTGGTGGGTAGCCTTGCCTCTCGCCTAAACTGTATTCCCTTCTTTTTTTCAGTGTTTAACACATATTCCTTTCCTCTCCCAGCCTGCGTAGAACCTCCTCATTCCTTACTTTAGCAGTCAACGTAATTTTCAACATTCGAATTTAGCACCACATTTTATATGCTTCGATTCCACTCTGTTTTCCACTACCCATGTTTGACTACCAAACAATACTGTGCTCCAAACATTCATTCTCAAAAGTTTCTTCCCCAAATTAAGGGCTCTGTTTTATACCAGTAGTCTTCTTATGAGCAGGAATACTCTTTCTGGCAGTGCTAGTCTGCTTTTGATGTCCTCCATGCTCCGTCCATAATTGGTCATTTTGCTGCCTAGAAAGTAGAATCCCTTAACTTCATCCACTTCGTGACCCTCAATCCTGATGTTAAGTGTCTCCCTGTTCTCATGTCTGCTACTTCTCATTGCCTTCGTCTTTCTTCAGTTTACTCCCAATACATATTCTGTACTCATTAGACTGTTCATTCCATTCAGCAGATTTTGTAACTTTTCTTCACATTTATTGAGGATAGCAACGTCATCAGCGATTCATATCATTGGTATCCTTCCACCTTGAATACTAATTCACTACTGGCCTTTCCTTTTATTTCCATCAATGCTTCTCCATGTATAGACTGAACAGTATTGTTAATCGCTCTTTACTCTTGTACATGTTGTACATAACCCGTCTCTCCCTACAGCTGACCGCTAATTTCCTCAGAATTTGCAACATCTCGCACCAGTTGATATTGTCGAACGCTTTTTCCAGGTCGACAAATCCTATGACTGTGTCTGCATTGTTCTGTAGTCTTCCTTCCATTATCAACCGCAACGTCGGAATTGCCTCTCTGGTGGCTTTACCTTTCCTAAGGCCAAGTATGTCGTCATATAACACATCGTCAATTTTCTTTTCCATTCTCCCGTCTATTTTTCCTGTGAGCAACTTGGATGCACGAACTGCGAAACTGATAGACCGATAATTCTCGTACTTGTCAGCTCTTGCAGTCTTCGGAATCGTGTAAATGATATTTTTCCGAAAGTCAGATGGTATGTCGCCGGACTCATACATTCTACACACCAATGTGAGTAGTCGTTTTGTTGCCACTTCCCCCAATGATTGTAGAAATTCTGATGGCTTGTCTCTATCCCTTCAGCCTTTTTTGATCTTAAGTCCTCGAAAGCTTTCCTAAATAATGATTCCAATACCGGACCCCCTACCTCTTCTAAATAAACTCTTGTTTCTTCCTCTGTCATATCAGACAAATCTTCCCCCTCATAGAGGCCTTCAGTGTTCTCTTTCCACCTATTCACTCTATCCTCGGCATTTAACAGCGGTATTCCCGTTGCAGTCTTAACGTTAACAACCCAGCTTTCAATTGCACCGAAGATTGTTGTGACTTTCCTATATCTTGAGTCAGTCCTTCCGAACATCATTTCTTTTTTGATTTCTTTGCATTTTTCGTTCAGCCATTTCCCTTTAGCTTCCGTGCACTTCCTATTTATATCATTCTTCAGTGGTCTGTATTTCTGTATTCTTGAATTTCTGTGAACATTTTTTTACTTACTTCCTTCATCGATCAACAGAAGTATGTCTTCTGTTTACTCATGGTTTCTTTGAAGTTACATTCTTTGTACCTATGGCTCTCTTTTCAACTTCTGCGAGCCCCTTTATTATATATGTCCATTCCCTTTCAATTTTACTGCCTACTGAGCCATTCCTTGTTGCAATATCTGTATCCTTAGAGAACTTCAAGTGCATCTCTCCGTTCCTTAGTACTTCCGAATCCCACTTTTTTGCGTATTGACTGTTCCTGACTTAGCTCTTAAACTTCAGCACTCTCTTCACCGGTACTATATTGTAATCTGAGTCTATATCTGCTCCTAGGTATGCCTTACAATCCAGTACCTGATTTCGGAATCTCCGACAGTAATATTAACAGGAAAAATAAGTATATACCTTAGTATTAACAGGAAAAATAAGTATACATCTTAGTATTACATATTGGTGCACACGTGGCTGCCTGATATTTGAAGTACAGCTTTAATAATTGCAATGAAGTGCGTCGTCTGCTATTAATAAGCGTTTATCAATATTTCGTCGCGTTATTAGCAAAATTTTAAGCCATGAAGTTAGCGATCTCTTTTTGCTTAATGCCTTTTTTCTTTCTCTTTTCTATTTATTTACCTATTTTTTGAATTTTAGCACTACTTTCAGTAAGTGATGTTGTGTCGCAAAAAAAAAAAAAAAAAGTTTCTCAGCTATTCTCTTTGATCGGCGCTTTTTAGATGCAGCACATGTCTTCGATGAATGTGTTGAAGTATATGCTGACTGTGAAATGAACAGGGAGGGGGGCGGACTACGTATGTAAATGTGTGTAGGTGCCGCGTTTTCAAGCTTCTAGAGGATGCTGAGTGGAGTTACCTAACACATGCTGTTTCACTGTTTTTGTGGTGTTCACTTGTTCTGCCATCTTTTTCTGTGTGTTCCGCGCGGGAGTTTTGCATTTCGCAGCGCTACTGAGCTTTTATTTTGTTGGCTTGTGTGTACGCAATTTATATTGGACAAACAAGTACAAATTTTAACATCAGATACACTAAACTTAAGGCTAACAGCATCATTTAATATTTGCTTGTCACTTGGTCAACAAGAACCGTAAAACAATAGTTAGAAATAAGGACTTAAGAATTCTTAAATGCTGTAGTAGCTCTCCACAGGAACTTATAATAGAAGAGAATTACCATGCACAAAAAATAAACCATAATGAGAGGGAAAGAAGTAATGGATAAACACACAGCACTACGCAACTGAAACCTACTCTCGGCCCTAAGACAACTATCAGAAGATCAGGACGAACAATACGAACACACACACACACAAACACACACACCGAAACTCCAAAGCCGAATGTCACTGCAAACTTTCTCGCCCGGAACGTACAGAACAAGTTGGCGGAACAAGTGAACATCACACAAATAGTGAAACAGCGTGTGTTAAGAACTCCACACACCCACTCTGTAGAAGCATTAAAATGAAACATCTGCACAAAGTAAGTATACACTTTTACATACATAGTGCGCCAACCGCTCCCTCATACATAGGGTGATCATATTTTCCACGGACAAAAGTGGAACTTTCATACATTTTCTTGGCCAAAAAGTGGGACAATTTTTATTTCTCGTTAAATATCACTTTTAACGCTAACATTTCTTCTTCCTCACCAAATATAGCCTTCACTGATATTTGTGTGTATGTATGTGTGTGTGTGTGTGTGTGTGTGTGTACACAAAACCAAACAAAGAATGGAAAGAAGTACATTTCAAGTTTTCAGAAATTTACTTATTAAGAAATGTATCATTTATAACACAGAATGTAGAAAGACATACAGTAACAATCACTACAAAAAAGTTCTTAGTGAACACAGGGATTTTATGGTTTTGTGGATTCCACTCTGCAATCTTATTTCTTCGAAGATGAAATTTCATTCAGCAACTCAGGTTTGCCTAATAGGTATGAATAGAAGTCAGTGCAACTGTATTTGCTGAAGTTTAAACAGGTTAGTAATATACACTTAACGTTCCTCACCGTAAATCTATTCCTCTCATCTGTCCACTGTGACGATACTAAGCAGAAAACTCTTTCAACATTTTCAATGTGGGCAGGGAGTGAAGCGAAGTACAGCGCTATATTAAGCGATTCTCTAAACTGTTCATTACACTGGCAAGATCTGAAAAACGTACACCATTTTTGATGTGCCGTTAACTGATTCCGTTGTTCACTGTCTGTTTCCACTTGTTGTTTTACAAATGACTGTATATGAACTATTTCATCAAATAACAGGCTGCCATTTACTATAATTCCCTTTCCATTTAGCTACATTAAAGTATTTTCAATTACTGACCATTCTGGTGTTCCTGTGAGCATCATCCATGAGAATACAGAAAACTCAGCTTTTCCCTGTAACCATGAGGATAAATAGTTTGCTGAAGCATCATAAAACGTTGATACTGCTATGTCAAATTTCTTAAGAGACTGGCCATCACAATCATTCAGCAGTTTTTTTACACTTAGTGGTACAAAATGTTCATGTTTCCTTGAATTTAGACTTGTCAAAGCTTTATTAAAGACTGCTAATACTTCACATGTGGAATTACTCTGTTTCTCAATGCTCAGAATGGATTGTTGGGAAACACTCATTTGTGAATGTACAAAAAGTAAATAACATTAATTTATAGGATCACTGAAAAAACTCTTTAAGACGGCAGGGCACTTTGAGTTAGACTGTGACAAAAAGTAAGATTTCAAAGGTTCATACATTTTCGAGATCCTTTCTATGAAAGCCACCATGTTTTGGAAAAGGAAAGTAAATTTTTGTAAGTGACACCAACAAATTCACAGAATTCAGTGAGTTGTTCAACACGAATAGAAAAAATATAAAAATGGTTGTACAACTTCATGACAATGCATTCAATGTCAACAGGTAGAACATCACAAGCACTTTGAAGTGTGTTATGAACAATACGTGCTGGACAACCTATGCCAACAATGTTAGAGTTTTTTAATTTTTCTTTCAGATGTGTGAAAACATTATTACCGTCTTTCTTCATTAACCCCCCAAAATTAAAGTTAGTATTGTCTGCACCAAATGTAACACATTTTGAGATGATACTGAATGACTTTATAACATGAGAAAGATAATTGGAAATTGTTTCGGACTTTTCGTTCTGCAATTCATCAAGATCAAACAATTTCGTCTGCAGTCCACTCTCACTTACAGAAAAATACTGAATTATCACAAGAAAAATTTTCTGATGCCCATGGTTGCTAGCATCAGTAGATATTGAAAAGTATTTTGTACTGTTTACAGCAGCTATTACCTGTTGCTGGGAATGTGGAGCTATAACATTGTTGATAATTGCTTCACACTTTGTTCTTCCACACAAAACATTTTCTGCAATCTCAGAATCAGGAAAAAAATTTTTGTTACTTGAACACTGCAGTCATTAGAACGATAGTTTTGGTGGTGTTTAACAACATGGAATGACGGGGTTCCTTCAGCTGCAGCTACGTTTTTCTGTTCCTGTGTATTTGAAGTTACAAAATATCTCGTCATTTTTTGCGAGGAACTTGCCGATCGAAGATTCTTCCTATGTTTCTCTGATTCCATATGATGCTTGAGATTTGCAGCACCACCATGAGACACGGATACAGCACAGTTACACACGTTACATTTTGCTGAACAGTCATTGTCTGTAGCAGTGAAGCTAGAAAATTTCCTCTGAAGCTCTTCCGAAAACTTTGATTTTCGTTTCAGCATCGCCACGACGTGCTAGCACTTCACGAAACTGATACTGAGTGCTGACAACAATGGCAAGCAAAAGCAAAGAAAATAAGAGTACGCAACAATTATAGTGCTTAAGCTGTAAATTATCAGGGGGTACCAACGTACGGAATGTCAGTTTCAATTGATAGTTTATAAAATCTACACTCAGAAAATATTTTAACCACTTTGTAAATGTCTGAAAATAATCCTTGAAATTTTTGAGCCTCAAAAAACGGGACAATCCCGATTATTCGAGACGTATGGTCACCCTACTCATAGAGCCTATTTACAATCGACATATACTTCAACACTTTTTCCAAAACAAGTACTGTAACCTGAAACCTACAAAAGAGAAAAACCATCAAACGTTGTTTCCAACACAACATAATGTATTGTCCAATCGTAATTAATGTGACCACCTGTCAAAAGTTTGAATAGGCACTTTTTGCAACGTGGATCCCATCGAAACGTACAGAATGAGAGGCAATGAGGTTCTGGGAAGTATCGACAAGGATTTGAAGCCATACCGGCTCCAGTGCCAAGGCCAGCAGCACTAGATTTCTCGATTGAGGCCCCATGGTACATACAGCGTGGTCGAGATGGTCCCATAGAGTCTCGATCGATCTTACACCTGAGGAGTTCAGAGGAATTCGGTAGACTCACCCTGGTACTCTTCGAACCAAGCACGTACACTGTGAACTGTACAACATGTTGCATTATCCTGTTTGTAGATGCAATTGTTCCTAGAAAATTGAAGCGCATGTAGGGATGGGCATGATTTCCAAGGAAAGATGCGTACTTGTGCTGATCGACTATGCTTTCCAGAATGACGAGATCACCCAGGAACGTCACGAAAACACTACCCCGACCATAACGCTTCCTCCGACCTGCCCCTTCCGACGACTGTTGCAGGGTGTTTTCTTTCAGACGTTTCACGCTGTACATTCCAACAATTGGAGCGTAATACGTGAACGTCTAGTTGCAGCACTGGCATGCAAATTCCAGGCTTCGTCGCCTGTATACAGCGGTCAGCAAGGTTGCATGATGTGGAGGCCAGCACTCAGCAAAGTTAACTGAATGGTTGTTGAGAAGACACTTTTGGTAGCCCCGCGCATCATTTGGGTGGTAAGCTGCTCAATAGATGCACGTCTTTTCGCCCACAGACATCTCTGCATCCGTTTTGCACCCCAGTGCAACACACTTGCCTTGGAACAAGTTATGGATTGCGCCATTTTGCCAGGTATATTGTAGTTTAACCACGGTGACACATAAAAGGTTTACAAACTTAACCGTTTCGGAAATGCTTCCACTTCTGGCTCGGAAACCAGTGATCGTACCCTTTTGAATGACAGACAAAAGACTGCACTACTTTTCGCATTCCTCTGACACGTTTTATATACCGTCCACGCAAGTACTGCTTCCTGTTGTCACAGCAGCCCATAGACGTCCCTCTATGCGGATATGGAGGGTCGTATGGTCAGTGCACTGCACTCCTGGCCGTTGTCAGTTTACGAGCTGATGCCGCTACTTCTCAGTCAAGTACCTCCTCAATTGGCCTCGTAGGGACTGAGCGCTATCCGCTTGCCAACAGCACTCGGCAGACCGGGACGGTCAGCCATCTAAGCCCGACAACACTTCAGCAATCTGGCTGAAACTGGTATTACCACTATGGCAAGGCCGTTTCCATTAATGTAGCTCCTATAAGTAATCCTATAACCTCAAAACTGTTATGTGTTACAATGCATACATTCTTCATATGTTATTTAACAGAGGGTAAATGAACAAACTGAAGATGGAAAAACTTCTCCAAACCCTGTTTTGGTAGCGAAACTTGTAAAACTGTGGTTGCTCAAGGTAAAACCAGATTGCCTTATTCTGCAAGTAAATTTAAATTGAAGACCACTCCTCGCTTCTGTTCGTATGTACAGGCTAATCACAGCAACTAATGCTGGGAGTTTGAACCGGTTTAGAGTAATAGATAGACTCACTCACAAATAAGGTCTTGTATGTCATTATATAAATATTTCGTATAAATTGGTTGAACTCTGATGAATTACGGTCAGACTCCGCTGTGAAAAGGATGGCATTGCCACCTAGCGGTACAGCATCAGCAGCTCCTGACAACACCGAAGATGGTTCAAATGGCTCTGAGTACTATGGGACTTACCTTCTGAGCTCATCAGTCCCCTAGAACTTAGAACTACTTAAACCTAACTAACCTAAGGACATCACATACATCCATGCCCGAGGCAGGATTCGAACCTGCGACCGTAGCGGTCCAACACCGAAGATTTCGCCGCAAAACCGAAAGATCGCGGCATGGAACCCGTATTGCCCCACGGAGTTTTCACTGTCTTTTAACCTATCATTCACCTCTCAGTGATGTGAATATGTGCCAGAAGCAGGAAGTTTTCCTTGTTAAACTGTTGGTAATCGTTTTCAAGAATACAATCACTGTCGGCCTTGGTGGTCTGGTGGTAATGCCTCTGGCTACGGCTGTCGGGTTGTGAGGACCTTCTGTGTTTTCTTCCCAATGGTGGTTGGACGAGACAAACACATCGCAGAGAGTACTGAGGCTAAGTGATTCGACGGCAGCATCTATGCCAGAGGAGCACCTACTGAACACGGAAGAACTTCAGAGGGATACAATCAGATTTGGCTTCCCATGTGGTTGCAGCAAACTGCGGATAGCCTAGTCGGATTATTGGCTTATTGTCTAACAGGGTTTACCTGCAGAAGATAGATATGGAGTCATGGGCCGAGCCGAGGTCGATACATCGGTTCCCGTCGAATCACCAAAGTTACGCACCAATTGGGTGTGGACGGTACTTGGGTGGTGTTGACATTTCCCTCTTTGCCTTTAAGGTAGAGGGAACACGAGTGGTAACGGCGTGAAGCCCCATATCACTAACCTTTGCGCCAAACGTCCTGGATTCAATTCCAAAACCCTCCACAGTGTTTCATTAAGTGAGGGTATGGAACACTGTTGACGGCGATCCGTCTGTCGGATGATGACGTTAAGTTCAGACGTCCCCTAGGTGCTCTTCGGCAGGAGAAAACTATGTGCTGGCACTGGGTCTACCTTCTCTCATCATCTCCAACACAAATACCACACTACACAAACATCCATCACAGTCATCAACAGATACACTTACGCACGCAGCTCTCATAGTTATCGAAGAAAAGGTGCCTGTGGGCGCGAACGATAGCGAAATCTTTCCAATTAGACAACTCACTCTACCCCTAGGGTTCTCCCAGCCATCTATGCCACACGACTTAATTTTATAGATACGTATTCCAACTTTTTTACTTCAAACCCAGTTTTTGTTAAAGTCGACTCAGAACTAACACGTCAGTGATTCATGGACAATACCAATGGAGAGGCCAATTTTGTGATTCTTTCGATCTAAATTATCAAGGTGTCAAAATCAGTGGCGGGTCAGGATACATGGTTGGTGTGCACGGTCAGGGTACGTAACGTTCACTTTCAAACGCCGGACGAAAGCAATCAGTCGATATTGACGGCTTGCGGTAGGTTTCTCCATATCAAACAACAGACGTTATTGATGGATAATTTTACGTCCAGTCTTGCGAGGTAGCAAGAACAGCTCGTAAATAAGTCGGTCCGCGGATTATAATGAAATAACACTTTTGTTTTAACACACCAATTAGTTGTGGGCGAATACTTGGTGTCAAAAAGGCGTACTAATATTTTCAAACATTTATTGAAGCTAAACATTAATTTCACTTTTCTAAAATTTTACGTCCCTACAGATGAATTACAAAAGAGAATATAATTAAAAGTAAACGCACCTTTGTACTTTTTGCACCATAGGGTTATCATTTAAACAAACTCCATAAGTAATCGAACCGTATTAGATAATAAAGCGTATCCGTATCAGATTAACACATGTAGGCAATAGTGTGAAATTCAAAAATAATACGGCGATGTGAGAACATATTAGGTGGTACAGAATCACATCACTCAATGTCAATTACTCGAAATCACCGCGGCCATCATACAGTGAATAATATCTTCACTTCTAATAGTTCGAATGGCTCTGAGCACTATGGGACTCAACTGCTGAGGTCATTAGTCCCCTAAAACTTAGAACTAGTTAAACCTAACTAACCTAAGGACATCACAAACATCCATGCCCGAGGCAGGATTCGAACCTGCGACCGTAGCGGCCTTGCGGTTCCAGACTGCAGCGCCTGTAACCGCACGGCCACTTCGGCCGGCTCACTTCTAATACACCAGTATCTCAAGCCACTTAATGCTAGACGTTTATCAACAGAGCAGAATTATTTAATGTGGGGGTGTACAAGTTAACGTACCCCAGTTCAATCTTTCGCTGGCTACGAATACAGTATCTCCTTTGATGAATCTAAATAATCTTCTCCGTCTAAATTCACTACTGTATGACATCTCCACAAGCAGAGGAAGCCACCAATCCGGGCAAGCACTGCCATAGTCCAGAATCCGAACCATCGCTATGACTCCCGATGGCACCATCAATGCGTGTGGATAATTTGCAAATGTGCCACACATCGGTTGGTCGAAATCCCTTGGACGTGCTTGGTCGACATCCAGACGATGATCGCTGCCGCTGGATGAGCTTCATGGTGCAGCCAGCAATGGGATCGGAGCGAAGGCAAGTGCTTAGCTGGTGGCTGTGCGGCGCCTTAAGTATTCCGGCGCACGGATTTCCACTCGGGTCACTTGAGATGCGTGCGCGTATTACGTGGCAAGCGGACAAAATTTACTGCCGCGATTTGCAACACCGCTGTCAGCTGCGCGCGCTGCTGACGGGAGGTGATGGTGCCCATCGCGGAGCCCACTGAGTCTCGTATGTACACAGAACGTTTGTATTACTGTTCTCCTCTCACGTGTGTTAGCCAGCAACAGTATTTTTGCACCTGGGACTGAGGAAGCTTCCGTCAGTTTGTAGTGAGCTTTCAGTAGTATAGCACAACTGACTTGAAATTATTCAGAGAGCGATGCACTTTCCTTAGTCACCACTGTGTTTATATTTTGACTAAAGTTCAGTCTTGATCACACCATTTATGTTTCAATGATATAGGTAACCGGTTTCGGTTATTTTTACATAACCATAATCAGACCTGTGGATTAATTTTAGGAAATACTAGAAACCAATCTTTAAATAAAATGAAAGTGTCTAATAACGTCAAAATTTAACAAGATAAAACAAAATTAATTACACCCGTGGCTCCCTTAGGATGGTAGGCGGAGCTGTCCTCAGCTGCTAAGAAGTCAACTGATGGTTATGAGTGCTGAGCACGAGCTTAAATATGCAGAGGCTCCGCCTACTTCCTGTCACATTACTTCATAACTGCCAATCAGCGTTCATAATATGACGCTATCGTCAAAGTATAAAAGTAGGAAATACACTAATAACATAAAATTGATTCATTTAAAATGTCTGATTAACAGATAGTTAGTATGTGTACAGCTTATTTATATTTTACATAAAGACAGTAAACTACGATGTGTGATAGTTGTGCCCTCTATGGGCAACCTTAATACTATTACAGTGTCAGTTACATCAAAGATGTGAAAGTCGTTGGAGTTGTGGTATATATCGATTATACCGAGTCGACTACATCACAACTGCATCTTTGTTGGATGCTGCAGAATGCTCAATGAACAATTAGATTTTCGCGAAAAATATTTTTACGACCTTTTTGATGAAATTTTATAATAAAAGCACCTACTCTTTTGTTTTAAAATATAAGACTACTTATACCCATGGCAAACGCTATGTATGTAAAATATGCTGTACAACATATAAAAATTTTATTGAATTGACATTGATTATTATAAAAACTATTAGATCGATGAGTTCTAAAAATTTAATCAGCGGTCTCATCAGTTATTCAGACATACATAATGCGGAACGTACTCTTGGCTGGTACCCTACTGCTATGAAGAATATTGCTATGAAAACTACAGTTAAAATAATACGATTCTGCAGCATCTAGTATTTCCTAAAATTAATCCACAGATCTGATGACGGTTATGTAAAAATAACCGAAACCGGTTACCTATATCATTGAAACATAAGTGGTGTGATCAAGACTGAACTTTAGTCAAAATATAACAATCTATTGATCACTGTATTCCAGAAATGTTTACCAAAATTGTATCACTGTGTTTGTTTACTGTAATATCACCACGTATTTCCAACAACTGCTACGGGAGGCCTAGAGCAATAATATCGTGTCCGGGAAGTCCACAGTGGAAACTGCTGCTATGGTAGTGTGGCATGTACACATCGCGATGTGTACGACCAGAGTTAGGATTGCCGCGTGTCTGTGGCTTCGGTAGAGGACGCCTAGGGGTGCGGCAGCCCGCCAGCTACAGATGTGTTCCGTGATGATATGTGGCCAGGCGAGTCGCCGGGTACTACAATGTTTGTGTTTCTTCATTATCTATATCTTACAACGCCCTTTAGACAGGCATCCAGAACAGATATTTTCTGACGATTACAGCTGTGCCAAACATCATGAAATGAATGAGTATTTTGCGAATCTGGATTGATGCCATCAGTTGGTGACACATCAAAATTTGTGCCGGATCGGTACTATAACACCGATTTCCCGCTTGTCGTGAGCTGTCGCCTTAACACGTCTCCAGTACCGATGAAAACTTCCGTATGTCGCGGAGTGCACAATCCACACGCTTGCACATTTTGTGATTCCTGAATAAAGAAGGACAAATGTTTTCTCGTCATTGTAACCCGTATGGAATGGCAGGAGCTATTAAGGAGTGGTAAGGTGACGGACTAACATGAATTCAGACATCCTTAAAACAAATTTATTAACATACAATTCTTAGGCAACAGTTATTAGAGAACATGTTGTCCGATTTCCTTATTTTTTTGAAATGGATACCCATTACAAGGCTTACTCTTAATTAATAATATTTAAACCCATTCAACGTCAAGGGTAAATTACCGGTAATAAGTAGTGCCAAATTTGAACTCAAAGCAAATATAACATCGATTGAAAGGTTCAACTCGAGTTCGATAACTATTTTTAATGAAAGGTTTAAAATGCCCATAGCTATTTCAAACAGCCATCTAATAAATTTTAAACGATATTGTAATAAAAAAGTGATAGAAATTCGAACCTAAAAACAGTATTCGGATAAATCAAATTTAACAAACAGTTGAAATACACAACAAATTACAGCGTGATCACTTTATCACAAGTTCCGTACACGCCAGTTTTTCCCGCGCCAAAATTCAGAATTTGCTCATTTACTGTACAGGGGTACCGAACAATTTCAAACAACTTTTGGTGTAAACTTCTTGAGACGAACTCCAAATCAAGAAGCGTCAATAGTTTAGTTACAAAAGCTAATTACTTCACTCACGAACAAATCTACACATTTTGATTCATCCGCTTCTACCTGAGTGGGTTTACAGAGACGTAATCTTGCCACCTTATTTTATTTTACACGTCAGTCTTGCTCATACTTCCCGGCAGTGCATGACACATATTATTAAATTGTTGTGATAAGATGCGAAAAATAAATCAGTGCTCAGTCCGCAGCCGCGCGACTGCTACGGTCGCAGGTTCGAATCCTGCCTCGGGCATGGATGTGTGTGATGTCCTTAGGTTAGTTAGGTTTAAGTAGTTCTAAGTTCTAGGGGATTGATGACCACAGATGTTAAGTCCCACAGTGCTCAGAGCCATTTGAACCATAAATCAGTTTCCACTACTCCCTCATATGCATACAAATAATGGACTCCCCAGGAAAAGCTCAAAGACAACCTTGTAACATGTACAGTTGTAACAGACAAATAACCAGTCTTGAAATGGTGGAACTAAGGGCGCCCCACAAGAGCAGACTCAATTGCAATTTGGAAGATGAACAACTAAAGCACACAGACGGGCAAGCACTCAATAAGAAGGTTCACTCGGAGTTATCAGTACTCGTGAGTCAACGCAACCAGGGTGCAGTGGCAGTATGGTGACGGCCGTAGACAAATCAAGCCGTTGCTTTAACTGCCGATCTCCTTCGTGTGACACCAGTATTTTGCAACTGAAATGCTCTTGCATGCAAAAGGGGACCTCCTTTCTAAATTAAAGCTTCCCAAAAACCGGTTCCCAACTATAACTAGGCCGCATTATCACTCCAGGTGCGGCCAAGTCGTTTTGGGCACATCATGGACTGCTCCCAGTACAGGGGCCCCGCTCGCCATCTTTCTCGTGCCGCTGCTAACTCAAGACTCCTATCACTGCCCGTCACACCGTGCCTAGCTGACCACATTCGCACCACAAGCGTCTCATGCACAGAGATTCTACACAACCAGCGATTCCACCAGGGAGACACAAAGTCTAAAAATACCAAACGTTGACGAATGTTTCGACGCATGGTACACCGTCAATGCATGTTACATTGTTATGCTTATACAATTCCTGTATCTTCAAATTTCAACGCATACATACCTCGATGGGTTAAAATGACCCATGCGGGAATTACGAATTGGAAATTGCGAAATGTGTGAACGTAGGTGTTGTATGTGACATACGGAAGATTTGATCGGTCATGTAGATGTGCTCGGACAGCCAAAGTCCTTAAGGCGAACGCTCGCGATTACCGGGAAATATCGGTTCCATTCCCGGTGTGACACAAATTTCCATGTTTCACGAACAGCTGACGTCAATCCACATTCAAAAAATGCGAATTGATTTTGTAATATCAAACAAGAGGAATCACAACGAATAACAACTTGAATGTTCTGAACCGTGTTCGACCAGTCCGTACTGATTTAGAAAAACATGTCGATTATTATATTAATGTGAAATATCCTCGGGTCGTGGCCGCATGTGAAGGTCAGTCCAAAAAATGTGCTGCATGTGGACAAGTTGGTCACTTCTGGGATCAATGTACTCGCTTTTTCAGAGCACTTCAATCACCAGGAGACAGAAACATGTAAGACACCCGCAGCATGATAACGCAACAACGTATGCTGCCGTCTTATCAGTTCGGTCCACCTGGTGAATCCGGCTAGCGATACATTAGAACAGCATATCACACACTAATCACAAAGACACCCAAGTGAAAAACATTTAGAACAACCCGACAGTATGACTGTCGAGCCATTTGGTGTACAGGCGAACGAATCGCTTATACAACCACCTTCGTTCCCTACGCAAACGCAGTCATAACCGGGAGACTGTCAACGCAGAACGGAAGGCACATCCTTTTGTGATGCCGACATGGTTCTCACTGAGCCACCAACTACAGATAAGTTCGCAATAACTACTGAAACTCAGTATCACTAGCAGTCGAGATAACAGGCATCTTATCTTCATGGCTGTAACGGATTTGCAGCCACACTTCGATCCCTGAGTCAACAGATGGGGACGTTTGCAAGACAATAACCATCTACACGAACAGTTCGACGGCGTTTGCGAGAGCATGGACTATCAGCTCGGAGACCATGGCTGCGGTTCTGCGGTTACCCTTGACGCTGCATCACAGACAGGATCGCCTGCGATGGTGTACTCAACGATGAACCTGGGTGCACGAACGGCAAAACGTCATTTTTTCGGTTGAATCCAGGTTCTGTTTACAGCATCATGATGGTCGCATCCGTGTTTGGCGACATCGTGGTGAACACACTTTGGAAGCGTGCACTCGTCATCGTCATACTGTCGTATCACCCGGCGTGATGGTACGGGGTGCAGTTGGTTACACATCTCGGTCACCTCTTGTTCGCATTGACGGCACTTTAAACAGTAGACGTTACGTTTCAGATGTGTTACGACCCGTGGCTCTACACTTCATTCGATCCCTGCGAAACCCTACATTTCAGCAGGATAATGCACAACCGCATGTTGCAGGTCCTGTACGGACCTTTCTGGATACAGAAAATGTTCCACTGCTGCCCTGGCAAGCACATTCTCCAGAACTCTCACCAACTGAAAACGCCTGGTCAAAGGTGGCCGAGCAACTGGCTCGTCACAATACGCCAGTCACTACTCTTGATGAGCTGTGATATCGTGTTGAAGCTGCATGAGCAGCTGTGCCTGTACACGCCATCCAAGCTCTGTTTGACTCAATGCCAAGGCGCATCAGGGCCGTTAATACGGCCAGAGGTGGTTGTTCTGGGTACTGATTTCTCGGATCTATGCATCCAAATTGCGTGAAAATGTAATCACATCTCATTTCTAGTATAATATACCTGTCCAATGAATGCCCGTTTATCATCTGCATTTCTTCTTGGTGTAGCAATTTTAATGGCCAGTAGTGTAGTTTAGCTACTGTAACTGTAAGCAAGAAATCTTCTGCCACCAAATTGCTTGAGTTATGGTAAACAGATGTCGATGTCGATGTCACCTTGTTTCAGGTTGTGTGCTCTCTCGATGCTGCAAACGCCACCCGACTGGACTCAATTATTAGTGTCGAATCAGAAGCCGGTACAGCGTTCCTGTTCAAGCACTAAATACCATGCACACTTACAGGTTTGCTCCAGTTTGGTAGAAGCATCATTTGGCAGCTCTGTGACACAAACTGCAAATATTTTATGCCCCGTCAGGGGCAGAAGTTTGGAAAGAGAGAAAAGAATTATTTAAAGGGCAACTACCCCAACTTCTCATAAATTTCGTAGGATTACGATTATACTGAGCGATTTTAATTGTGTGATCGAATTCTAATTTTAATCTCAGCACCCAACTGCTACAAATCGCTGACAGACTACAATTGGTGGATGTATCGCGCCAATAGCACCCATTACATTCGGCCATCATCTTTGTCACAGCTACTGCGATTAGCGTCTAGATAGAATATACTTTTACACGCAGATGCTGCCGGATGCAATACAGCCGAGAAATACTGCCACTTGGCTTCACGGATCACTCCACCGGTCACTTTCCGTTTGCGTCATAAGCGAAAACTTATGTACAAAGCCATGATTTTATGGCGGCTAAACCCAAGCTGCCTGACAGACGGAGAACGGCACGATGAGAGAGTAACACTTTGGGCCAAATGCTTTTTCTGCCAGCTCGAAATTGGAGAGCAGAATTGCTTATCGACTCAACTGTGCCAAGCAATAATCATTCAATTTTTAAATCTTTATGCTTGAGCAAAGGCTCAATGGTGTCCATCTACTCGGGAGTATCATTCTACTGCGTTCAGAGAACTATATGATGACTGACCACCTACTAGATAACCTATAACGCATCAAACAATACAAGGCTAACAATCCCCAGTTTAGTAACGTAGCCGTATAAGGATATGTAGTTAGGTCGAGGACTATAGCGTCTAAGTTCAATCAGACTAAGGCCATACACCGTGTAATCAGATAATACAGTCGAACCAAACAACTCATCGCAATTTTTGTGTACCCGCAGGACGAAGATCATAATACACGTAAAGCGGTTAAAGGCTAAATAACACAGCATTATCAGGAACTCCACATAACACAGCATTATCAAGAAAGCCACCAACACTATTTTCCCTGCGATATAAGTTCCGACATGGCTTGCTCGATCTCTTGCAGCGCTGATAACCTCAGCATTGAGTGTCCACACACACACACACACACATATATATATATATATATATATATATATATATATATATATATATATATATATATATCGAACTCTTGACGTTATGCCGTAGATGGCGGATTCAGATTTAACACTAAGCACCTAAGCAAACACTATCCCTACATAAAAGATTTTAGTACCTACTGGGACAAGACCTCCAGCAGATCTTTAATGAAGTTTTAAAAAGTATACAGTTTTTGAGAATTTTACTGAGTAAATAACCGTCGTCATAGCTAAGCAAGCCAAATCAACAATGCTACAGCATTATCGACCTATCACTTGCCTTAATGCTGACTTCAAGCTGCACATCCGGGCACTCGCACGAAAACGGCCCGTCATCCCGCTAATACTGAGAGAGTATCAGCCTAGCGCGGTTCCGGGTCGATAGATAGGGGAGGTTCTCGCGGTATACAGAGACGTATCAATGGCGTGGCATGTCAACACTTCCGTGCTCTTTACATTTTAGAATTTAAAAATGCACACTGGCGGCAGCAGCCCGTCGACAAAAAAGCGGACACGCAGTCTCTGATGCAAGGCTCGCTTTATTATCGGGTTTCCGTCGGGTAGTCGGTTCACGGCATTAGCTAGTGGCGTGTGCTGCTTAAATCGTTGAAATCATTTGTAAGTTATGATATTCAGCTACCTACCGTTGTTCTCCGTTTTTTAATTACAACTTTACGCAACATCCCTTAAACAAATTTACCGGTACGTCGTAGATACTGTGCGAAGCCGTGGCTGGTGGCTTGATCGTACATAAACGCACTACTAGTGGTACTGATGCAAAGTACATTCATGAGTATATATATCTCGTTTTAATTATTTTATTATTATTATCGTTATTGTCAACAACATTATCATCACCATTTTTACAGTCATTATTATTATTACTATCAATTTTCCTACTCCTATAATTACGCTGAGGTATGCCTCTGCGATCAATCAAAACATGTAATAACTTCAAAAAATTTTAAAACACGAACTATTATGTGCAGAGGGAGAGTAGGTCTAAAGGAAGCAATAAAATAAGCAAATGTTTAGTCTTGTAAGTGTGTGAGAGACACCTTTCAATCGACATCAAAGTTTTATGAGATTACATCAGAAAGAAGTGGTTAATTTCGGGTTTATTTCAGTTTTTATTCGCCAGTATACTACTTTCTCCTACGTATATCTCACAAAAAGACAGTGAAGCTAAAAATTAGAAAGATCAGAGCTCATCCGGAGGCTTACTAGAAATCTTTCTTATTCGAAACGTTCATAAGTGGGATAGAAAAAATAGGAAATGTCAGTGGTACACAAAGAAACCAACGCAACATTCCACACAAGAAAGCGCGCAGTATGGTATTGTCATCAAGTTCTGAGCCATTTTAGAAATTATAGGTCTCTAGCTCGTGGGGAAGACAGAAAAACAAGAGTACCCTAAACCCCATGTAATAGAAGATAATGAGTTAATACTGAATTATCATCCACTTCTGAGCTATGTTGAAAGTTTCAAGTCTCTAGCTCATCGAGATGTTAGTTTAGAATAAGTAAAATTTGTTGTGATCTTACAAACAGACACCAATTCGTCGAGAGATTAATTTAAAATCAGTTACAAAATTTGACCTGAACAGACAGAAAATTAAAGTACCCTTCGCCACAGACCCGACATGAAAGAGAGTAAATATTAACTATGTTGACAGTTTATTTGGCTCTTCGGGAAGAATCAATTGTAAAATTTCCAGCGAACAGACAAACAGAAAGCGACGTTATTGAAACTTTTTAAAATCGATGTTAGGTAAGTTTTCCGTGAGCACACAGCCGTCGCCCACAATCTCCGGGATCTGATCCTGGAGAAAAGATGTACAATATCGATTAAATGTTCACATATAAGGTGCATCTGAGGAAGGGCCTGGTAGCCCCGAAATCGATAATGCCGTAATAAAGAAACTGAAGACCATTTTAGCTGCCAGAGACTATTTTATTTATTTATCATGCGATCGCGTTCCGGGCTTCTATCCGGATGTAAATAAATCTTAGCATACCTACTTGACCTACACCCGTCGAAGACTCTACATGCACAACCGTACGTTTCTTCCACCTGAAAGAAATCATTAGTAAAGTAAGAAATTTCGTTTGATGAGCCATACGATTGTACTTTGGTTTGCTGCCTAGTCAAATCATTGGTTTGCTACTTAGCCAAATAGTTCTCTAAAATCAACCAATGTTGATTGCCTTGACTAATAGATTTCAGGATGTCATGTTGGAAAAGCTCGTGTTAGCTTTCGGTGACTTATTTTGGCATCCCTTCATTCCGGTGTGGAGATGCTTATTCTGTAGAAGTGTGGTTGCTTCCCTGCAGTTTCAATGTATTTAAACAATGTTGTAGTTATCTACTCTGATGCGCCAAAGAAACTGGTATAGGCATGCATATTCAAATACAGAGATATGCAAACGGGCAAAATACGGAGCTGCGGTTGGCAAAGCCTGTAGGAAAACAAGGGTCTGGCGCAGTTGTTAGATCATATTCTGCTGCTACAATGGCAGATTATCAAGATTTAAGTGAGTTTGATCGTGGTGTTACAGGCGGTGCACAAGCGATGGGATACAGCATCTTCGAGGTAGTGATTAAGTGGGGATTTTCCCGTGCGACCAGTTCACGGTTGTACTGTGAACATCAGGAATCCAGTAAAACATCAAATCTCCGCCATCACTGCTGCCAGAAAAAGATCGTACAAGAACGGGACCAGCGACGACTGAAGAGAATCGTTCAATGTGACAGAAGTGCAACCCTTCCGCACATTGCTGCAGATTTCAATGCTGGGCCATCAACAAGTGTCAGCGTGCGAACCATTCAACGAAACATCACCGATATAGGCTTTCGGAGCCAAAGGTCTTCTCGTGTACCCTTGACGACTGTACGACGCAAAGCTTTATCCCTTGCCAGGGCCTATCAACTCCGACATTGGAGTGTTGATGACTGGAAACATGTTCCCTGGTCGGACGCGTCTCGTTTCAAATTGTATCAAGGGGATGAACGTGCGCGGGTATGGTTTCAACTTCATGAATCCATGGACGCCGCATGTCAGTAGAGGACTGTAATGGTGTGGGGCGTGTGCAGTTGGAGTGATATGGAACTCCTGATACGTCTAGATACGACTCCGCCAGGTAACACGTAAGTAAGCATCCTGTCTGATGACCTGCATCCATTCCTGTTCATTGTGCATGCAGACGGACTTGGACAATTCCAACAGGCTCCAGGAACACTAACGAGCTTGACCATTTCCACTGGCCACCAAACTTCCCAGACATGAACATTATTGAACTTATCTGTGATGCCTTGCAACGTGTTGTTGAGAAAAGATCTCCACCCCCTCGTACTCTTAGTGATTTATGGATAACCCTGTAAGAGTCACGGTGTCATTTCCCTCCAGCACCACTTCAGACATTAGTCGAGTCCTTGCCACGTCGTGCTGCTGCACTTCTGCGTGATCGCGACGGCCCTACACGATATAAGGCAGTGGTACCAGTTTCTTTGACTCTTCAGCGTATTTACGCACCGCCAGGAGCCACTGACAAAAGAAACCTTTACTCGCTAGTGGTTTCGATATAAATAAATATCATAAGGCAATATCCGTCATTAGGTTTTGCTGCTCTTGTATTGGCTGTGTTTGCAGATAAAAGTTGCTGTATATATAGTCCTCCTGTTACTAAGAATACTGTTTTTCAGACAGACCCGAACTTGTTTCAGCACCTTTGTGACACTCACCATGGGTTTTCTTATTTAAGTCTGTAAAATGTGAACAGGTTTTATAGAATAATTGTTTATGTGTGAAGAATACATATAAACGAATTTTTTTATTGCTGCCATTACCTTAGTTTTATAAGTTACACAGGACCCTCGTACATTATCAGATACTGCTAGCTACTAAACGATGTTAATGTGAATTTCTTTGGCGAGTTAACACATCACTTTATATCGAAACAGGAAAGAAATGTATTTTGACACAACAAAGCTACCTTTAGTTATAAAGTGATTAGTTAACTCGCTAACCAAATTCCCATTAACATAATTTATCTGGAGATGACTAGCTACCAACACACGGTAATGTACAGAGGAGTCCTACATAAGCCTAAGACGAAGAGTTGAAGTAATTACAGCAGCTAACACACTGTTTTATGCTTCATTATTGTAGATTAATTATCACTTAAAACCTTTTAAAATTTTACGTATTTAAATACGCAAATTCACTGAGGATAGCAGCAAGGTGTTGAAACATGCTAGGTTCTATTTGGAAAATAGTGTTTTGCGTAACATGATAACTTATTTGCAGTAATAACTATCATCAGGCAAGTACGTTATACTTACTTTAGTATAAGTAAAAATAATATTATTTATATTTATGACACTAAATATTAAGTACTTCGAATACCACATTACGCTTAAGCTTGGAATCGATCAGATTATTGTTTCCTGAGTCTGAGATGAATTACGGTCAGGAAGGCAAGGATAACTCGACAATAAATTCTGTAATGAATCTGTCAGGGTTTCCATCGAGTGTTGTTCCGATTTCTCGTTTTCAGAAGGTTCTCACTGCTACTGACTCCAACAGTTACTCCCTCTGGCAGAAACGTGAAGCATCCAGAAGAGAAGGGGTAAACGAAATGAAACTTCAGCGATTGACTATGTGATGCTACTTCAGTGGTTGTAAATTAGAGTCAAATTCATGAAAAAGCTGGCAATGTTAGTCATTTATGGGTATGATGTTGCATCCTCTCTGGACTGGATGCATGCAATGATACGGTTGCGAAGGGTGCTAGAAAGCCGTTGTCTCGACAGGCAAGCTGGCCCACAGCTGTTATAAGTGAAATGATATTTAAATCAAGACCCTATGCTGCCGACAGGCGTTGATTTACATCAACGGAGACAGTTGAAAATGCGTGCCCCGACCGGGATTCTAACCTGGGATCACCTGCTTACATGATAGACGCTGTATCAATCTGAGCCACCGAGGGCACAGAGGATATTGCGACTGCAGGGACTTATCCCTTGGATGCTCCCCGAGAGACCCGCATTCCCAACTTAATGTCCACACACTGATATCCTGGATACTGGCACTGGGACGGAGTTGGCGTCCCAGCTGGTCCCTCAAATGTTCCATCGGGAACAGATCTGGGTATCTTGTAGACCAGAGCAATACCTCAGCACAGAGCAGACAGTTGATAGAGGTATGTGCCATGTGTGGACGGGCATGGTCCTATTGAAAAACGGAGCTACGATACTGTTGCATGTCAGGTAACACATGAGGAAGCAGGATGTCATCGACGTGCTATGGTGCCATCAGAGTGACATGTACCGATACCACGCGACTCCCTACATCATGACCCGCGAGTAAGACCGCTGTGCCTCTCCAAAGCAATGCAAGAATCGTACATCTCCCTAGGTTGCCGCCATACTAGCCGAATACAGTCATCCACGATGGTGTAGAGCAGCTATTCATCGCTGGACACAATGTGAAGACACTCGTCAGCACTCCATGCTTCCCGGGCGTAGCACCACTCCGAACGCAGCTGCTTGTGTCGTTGCGTTGATTGTAGCATACGCATGGGATGGTAATTCCCTTTTCCGGCTGCTGCTGGTCGCCGACCGGTGGTGCGCAATGACACAGAACATTGCAGAGAGTTCATTACTTGTTCCAGGATGGCAGTCGCAAATGTGAAGAGCTTACGATGTGCTTGGGGTACAGTACGGAGAGTTCTCTTGTGGTGTCCAGACATGGTGACCACGAGTATGACTGCCCTTACGTTCATAAGCCATCCAACATCGGGCCACTGTCATATCTGAGCACTTCAAAAATCTGGATATTCACCTGCTTGGCTGGGTGGTAACGTGCTTGCTTCACATGCAAGTGGGCCCGGGTTCTATTCCCAGCCGCGTTGGAGATTTTCTCCTCTCGTGGGTAGGGTGTTGTGTTGTCCTCATCATTTCATCCTCATCACCGGCGCACAAGACGCCCATTGTGGCGTCGAATGAAATAAGACTTGCACTTGGCGGATGAACTTCCCAAAATGGGGCCCCTCGCCGAACGATGCCACACGCTAATTTCATTTTCTATCTGTATATTGTACTATTTCAGCAGGTGGTCAAATATAAACCCAAAATCAGGCCATTTTCTACCACTGTCATATTCTAGTAATGCTGTCTCACCAGAGTACGCGCTATCTTTGTATCGCTCGCAATTATTTATCGCTGGGTACAGTGTGAAGTCATGTGGCGCTGTTCGCGGCTCATACATAACCTACCAGAGCTGGCAACGACACTAAACACAAACAACACTAAGGCATTCTAATGGCCGTTCGGCCAGTCGCAAGGAAATGCTATGTACCCGCCGATGGTGTGTATGTGTATGAAACTAGATTGGCATCTGATAGTACTATACTTTTCTTTTCAGTGGATAACACGCAGCGTTATGGTGTGGCAGATTTCAATTGGACAGTATTCCTGGACTTTTCTTTGTAAAATAACACCTGAAAACTGATTTCAGCATTTCTGCTTTTGTTTTTGTACCCTCTGTTTTGGGTTGTTGTGACAGCCATGAGTCACGAGTCCCCGGACACCACTGCCACTGATATACGCAGCAGGCACAGCCTTTCTGGCCTCAGACGGGCTAGTCGGACGTGAACGAACGTGGTGTCATCTTCTGTCAATCGCTTAATGGGATGCGATATGAATGGATGCACGTCGGCACACTTTTCTCCGGTCGTTGTGAGTTTCCCAGACCTGGTGCTGATACCACTCGATCAAGTAGCTACTCAACTCCCACCACGTGACTGAATGCACCCTTTTCTTTTTCTCCCACCAAGGAAAAATCCAAGGCAGTATCGAGAATGGAGGCCGAGTCCCCCGCAAGGCAGTTACCTATGGTCACCACTCAAATATAGAGGGAGAAATGCTACAGAAAAGTCCAACATATTTCAATAAAAAATGGTTCAAATGGCTCTGAGCACTATGGGACTTAACATCTGAGGTCATCAGTCCCCTAGAACTTAGAACTATTTAAACCTAACTAACCTAAGTACATCACACACATCCATGCCCGTGGCAGGATTAGAACCTGCGACCGCAGCGGTCGCGCGGTTCCAGACTGAAGCGCCTAGAACCACTCGGCCACAGCGGCCGGCTATATTTAAATATTATCACAGCGTTTTTTGAGAGATCTTTCAATGAAATTTTTCTGCCGTAGTCAGTGAAGGCTTCACGCGTTACCTTTTTGACAGCCGAAAGCATTTAATTTACCCTCTCTTTATACACACACCTACTCTTTGTTTTCCGCCTATGGTGACGCTGTCGCAGTTTACTTCGAAGTTTCTTGGTAGAGCTGCATACGATGGACAGTCCCTCTCTCATGAAATTTTCTATTAGACGCAAATTTACCCAATGCTCAGTAAACAATTCTTCAAAAACTGAGCCAAAGGTCCTCCACATTTTTCGACCTAAGGATGAGTTCCTCCTCCGCGTATGACGATAGTGCCTCTTAGCTAGATATTGAAATTGTAAGGTTTCTTTCAGCGAACCTTTCAGCATTTGTCACCATTGGCAGACGTGTGTGGTTAGCCGACAACGACTCTTTCCGTCCACCTGTGTCGTTGGCTGCATCAGTTGACTCTAGACAGCTCTTTCCCCAACTTGAGGTACTCGTACACAACATGAGCTCCGTAGCATTTCCGTGCAAGGAGACATTCACACACCTTCCATAAAGACTTCCAAACGCTTTTTCCCATGTCCATCAGCACGGTATTTGTCGCCGTCTCCAGATCGTCATTTTGGGTGTAGTGTCGCGCTGGAGTCGCGAGAGGGTGCACGGCAAGGACGCATGATTGCTGTGAGCGCCGCAGCGGCAGAGCTGATGCGGTGTGGTCCATCACTTGCAGCACATGAAACCAGCAATATCTTCCAGAGGACAGTGCCGTTGCCCTGCCGGTAGCGGTGGACAAGCCTTCGAAGAGTGGCCAGGGGCTGAATTGGCGCGACGTCCGAGTTGTCCGTGGGGCCGTCGGCATACGGACCGTGCTTTCGAACGTCAGCCGGCCACTGTGGCCGAGCAGTTCAAGGCGCTTCAACTGCAAACACGTGGCTGCTACAGTCGCAGGTCGGAATCCTGGATGTGTGTGATGTCCTTAGGTTAGTTAGGTTTAAGTAGTTCCAGGTCTAGGGGACTGATGACCTCGCACAGTGCTTAGAGCCATTTGAACCATTTGAATCGAGCGTCAGTGGTGACCGTGCCGAGTTGTACGTACTGCCCAACGTTCGAGCGACGATATTCGGCTGTAATCTGCCTCTAAAATCGCACTGTTTAAGAAATGGACGGACGTAAAATTAATACGTTGGCCCTACTAAAACGTACATTTCCTCCCATGTCCATATGCTAGTCCTGTTGTTCTGTCTTCAGTACCGGTATACATAAATAAAAACTTTCATGTTAATAAAGATGTAATACGGCAGTAGGGAAAGTAACACGTCCGGTCAGTAAGGGCATCGACTTATAAAAGTTTCATTACAAATAGTGTGATACAAATTTACAATAGTTCTCCACATTAGATGAAAATAACTTCATGGCTCGCACTTTTTAAAAAAATATTTTAGTAAAATATCTTACTGTAAGTGCTGCAAGTTGTTTTTTAGGTGAAGCCAATCGGACAAACTCACTCTTCAGAAAGAGCGCGCTTATATTTACATAACATCAAATATTATAGAATATTTCTTTTAACTTACAAACTATCAGAACCTATCATAAAACGTGCAGGTTAGTAAAAAAAAAAAAAGAAGGTTGTGATACAGTGGTACGCCAACCAGCATCACACCACCATTTACACGTACTTTAGAAACCTGTGATTGTACTCACTACGCTATACCGATTGTGATGGTTTGTGATTATGCTTTTCATCTTACCTCTTTCTGAAAGCTTTAATAGTAGATACGTAATTAAATGGCATTTAATTATACCAAAGTGAACGAAGAGCAATGCGTTTTTGATGGCTCCTCAATGTGCCGTCGCCTTAAAATGGCATATTTTCGTAACACGCGAGTTAAATTTTCCTTTACACACTAGTATGACGTTTCCCGTCATTTTATTGCAACTGATCACGCAATTGACAATGGTTTTTCGAGAGATCCTTAATGTGCTGGTGCTCAGAAACGCCACACATTGGCCTCAAGTGAAAGCCATTTTGATAACTCGCGACTGTGAACTTAAGTGAGATGGCGGGCATATGACGTAGGTGGCGGTCTTAGATCTCGCTGGTCTGTGCTCAACCGCACGTTCAAAAAATCAAAAGACTTCCCAAAGTGCTTTTCTCAAGCTTCCGAACTATGACGTCTGCAACTCAGTACTCTCAACGCTCAACGTTCGAATGCACGGTCTGTGTCCCGACGGCTTAACGGCGGACAGAGCCTGAAGATGTTGGAGTGTAGGCAGTCGTTGCACTCAGACAAACAGGCGAGTCCTGTGCAGAGCCAAGAGCAAGAGCCTCGGCAAACTGGTCCGCTGCAGTATAGCGCGAGCAAAATGCTCTGGCCGCCAGATGCAAAGTCGGCTGGGAATGCGTGGGGAGAGCGGCAGTGGTGGTGGGTAGCTCACAAAGCTGTACGGGAAATGGCGGCTGCTGGAAGGGAAAGCCGTCCGAAGCTGAAGGCTACGTTCACATTATTTGTAAATATTAAGTGGGGCCCCTCTACACCCACACTTGCAAGGTGACCATTCAAATAGATTTGTCACCTCTGCTTTCGTTAGCGTCAAAAAAGAAATCTGCCGAAAATGCAGCGATTTATTTTCTCCTAACTTGTTAACCATTTCCAACATACAGAGAAGGAACATGGGTGGCGAATTTGAGGAAAACCTACGCATTTCTCTGGCTGCCATGAGAAAATTTGCTTCTTTTTCCACAACAGAGTTTACAGTGTTATCTCACTAACATGTTGTGCAGATACAATTACGAGAGAATTTTCAAAAAGTAATTTATTAAGTGAAGAACTGAGAAAAATTAAAGTCAGTAGCTCACAAAAAAGCACATTCTCAGCAGAAAAAAAGGGTAATGTCTAAACATATGTTATTAAAAAATCCATAGTGTTTCTTGTTCTCCAGCTATCGATGCCCCTTGAAAATTACATTCTTTCACCGAAAAGATCTGTTCTTATTGGAATAACAGGTAGAAATGAAGTTTTAATAATAACGATATGGTAAAATGCTCTCCTCTTTGGATGCTATCATTTGCCAAAATCTCATTTCAGTATCTGGAGCAGTTTAGGAAATATTAGGAATCTTGTGAATCACTCTGGCTTTATCAATGGCTCGGCGCGATCGCAAATCAGTGTGCTACAAATGATTCAAATTGCTCTGAGCACCATGGGACTTAACTTCTGAGGTCATTAGTCCCCTACAACTTAGAACTACTTCAACCTAACTAACCTAAGGACATCACACACATCCATGGCCGAGGCAGGATTCGAAGCCGCGACCGTAGCGGTCGCGCGATTCCAGACTGTAGCGCCTAGAACCGCTCGGCTACACCGGCCGGCTCAGTGTGCTACATCAGATGAATTTTCACACTATTGGTGACAGATCGATACCTCTACCCAGGTCAAAAGAAAAATTCGGTATGTTATCTAAATTTCATATGGAACACTATATTATGTAATATACACCAAACGCAAAATGATAGCGACCTCTGTTTCTCATTGCACACGTTTCCGAATTTCGCGTAGTGTCTTAATTTCACGTAAATTTCACAATAACTTTGGCCATTAACGAAATGATAGGCGCATCATCATGAACCTGACATATAAAGGGCTATGAGTAAAGCAAAAATGAAATTGCCTTACTGAATAGTTTCTGTAAAATTGTTTGCTAAAGATTGAAGGGTGCGCGCCTCGAACCTGTCATCACTGACCCGCCGAAAGATGGAAAACACTTCCGGACTGCCTTCCGAACAAACGAAATAATTCGTCCGGCGCTTTGGACGAAAACTGGTCACTGCGCATTGACCATGGCATCCTGCGCGAGCTGTACCATCCGGGACCAACGGGATATAGAGGCGCTGCAACGAGGCCTCCGTGAAAGAGAGGTTGCGGCCCGTATTTCACGAAGGAGGGCCTGAACTCCCTCGCTCGCTCAGCTTAGAAGACAAAATGCTTTTCTAAATCTCTTACCTCGCAGCTGGGCGTCTACGTACTAACGAGAATTGCATCTTCTACTGTCATCTGCTATTATGAAGTCTTACTGGTTAACAGTACAGTACAATTTAAGATCAATACTCCGTATAAATGGTATAACAGCAGCAGTAACAAATTGTAAGTAGGCCTATGGACTTCCGATCGTTGTAGGACTAACAGCAGTAAGACTTCGTAATAGCAGATTCCAGTAGAAGATACAATTTTCGTTTCTACCACACACACAGTTGCGAGTTAACAGATGTAGAAAAGTACAGTAGTTTGTGTGATGAGTTGTGCAAGCGAGCGAGCTCAGATTGGCTCAAACCTACTTTCGTGACGTACATGCTCTGGCTTGTCTTTATCGTAGGCCTATCGCTGCAGCTTGTGACGTCACACTAGTCGCCTTTCCCGCCACACTTCGCACGCTCAGCACTGTGCAGGGCCCTTGGGAAATCAATATGTATTTGAACAGTTACCAACTAAGCGTCTTATCTCTGTCGTGAACTATTTAGAAATTGGCTTCATTTCAACGTGCAGTTGAGAATTATTAAACTCGTCTTAAACAGTTAGCCGCTCCCCGCCGGAGGCGCCTGCTAGCACTCGAAAGACCTGAAGTGTCACGTGCTGTGAAGTACGCGCGGTGGCCTGACTTTCACAAGGGCTTCGAGTACTATCAGGTTGATGTCACTGCAGCCAGCACTTTGTGACTACAGCAGCGTTTTGGAGCGGTTGGTACCTTTTTCCCAGCTGGACGAGGAGCTATACCATTGCAGGTGAAGAATGGAGTTTCTGCTTGTGAAGGAGAGCACTACCTGAGTGCTTTAACAGTTGATGGTTGCACCCTCGTGGTTTTGTGATAGATACAGTGCACTGTATCGTGTATGTGAGGAGCTATGGTTGTTGGCTCTAGTAACAACATTCTCCATGTAATGCTGTGGTGATCTTACGTTGGGTTGTAAGGGGCGTTCATTAAGTAATGCAACACAAATTTCGCTTGAAAAAAATGTAGCCTCTCCTGTGGCATATTCTCGCCTGAGGCCTTATAATTTCATGATGTTCCGACAGTTGGCACGGTGGAGCCTTCAAAATAGTGTTTGCAACTGAGATGAGTTGCAAGCTGAGAACTGCCACTGAGTTTCTTTTATTTGAGAACCAGGGCATCGTAGATATTCATAGGTGCTTACAGAATGTCTATTGAGACGTGACAGTGAAAAAGTAGACGGAAAGTCATTGCGCGAGGCGTCCACCATCATCACAACAAGGTCGCGCAAGCCTGCCTGTTCCCACGCATGCCAGCCGGCCGCACTCAGCTGTGAAGCCATCAGTGTGTTCGTCCACACAAAAATTCAAACGAACTTCTCCTTCTCCATGAGCACGCAACGCCTCACACAAGTCAGCGGATATGAGAGGAGCTCACAAAACTTTGTGGACAGCTATGCACTTACAGATTGTTGTGTGTTGCCCTGTTCTCTACCTTACACTAAAGCTGGACTTCAATTCTGTTTGTTATACACCACATATTTTATGGTATTGATTGCTTGAGCGCTGCTTAAGGTTGCTGCAGAGGGATGTATAAATATGACGAAGTTGTATTACTTTTTTGTTACCCAGAAGTATTTTATCTTTAATAAATTAACAGTTGAGTTAAATTGCTTAGTAACTTTATTGTCTGCTCATCTTCATAACCACTGATAGTACTGCATTATAGAAACACTCTGTAGAAGACCCAGAAGAGAGGTGGAACAAAAATTTCTTAGACAGTGCAGGAGAAAACTACATCTGACGATGATAACACCACCGAAAGTTGTGAATAGATAAAACGGCAGCGAATATATTCTTATAAAAGCCGAAAGAAAGCATCAAGGAAAGAAAGCTATTTGCGAAAGTTTCTACTTTGGGAAATCTTGCAGCGCTGGAGACCATCTGTTAATGAGCAGCACGCGAGGTTAAGAGCTAATACTTTTGGATTCACTGTGAGACGTAGTTGAATTTTCTAGTAGCTCATAGACAGATGGCAAGATTGTGCTGTTGTATGGCGTGTGCAAGAGACGAGGGTATCACAGATAGTTATGTGAAACGTAATCCTAAACACTATGATGCATGGGAGGTTCGAAATACGTGAGTGGAAGGAAACTTGTTGGGAGGACTAACAACTACACAAAACAGATAGCTGTGTTTCGAGATGGTGGTTTAATATATCCCGCAGCACTGTCGATTCTCGGTAACTAAGTGCAGAAGCTGAGTTTCCGATGATATCCAAATGACCACCCGTCATCAATAACTAATTTCACTGCGTATTCCAATGGAAGTCTGTTGCTGGCCAATTCATGCGTTAAATTTGCTTCATCACACCTTCAGTAAATTTGGCCCTTGAGACTGTAAATAAAATGTGCAATAAGTTTGTTCAGTACGAATTTCTTATAAGAATGTAACTGTAAGAGTAGCGTGTCAGTGGCATTGTGTTTTGCACTAGTAGTAGTTAACTGTAATAAAATTCAACCATGGAAACAATAATTTAATAACAAAGAAAGACAGCTGTAATTCATGTACATCACATCGCTGCAGGTAGAAAACTTCATCCTACCAAGTTTAAAGTGCTGCAGTCATACTAAATACACGTACTAAATAAATTCTGAATTAATAAACATCTAATTTGGTCATCCCAAGTTAACCTAAAGAGCCATAGATGCCAACCACCACAAAGTGGAATTAAATATTCAATACAAGTGTCACATGTAGAAAAGCTTTAAGATGACAGTGAAATTCTGAAATCAGTCTTGATACATTATATATATATATATATATATATATATAAAACTTACACGCATTCGTTAAGACATATCACTGAAATAGAAAACCTTTATAGTCCATTGTCCCAACAGCATTTCTTACATAATTTGCTCATTCGCTTATGTTGATGAAATGAATGTCTTCGTCATGCGTGAACAAGAAAATAGTACACAATACTTTAGGGATGCTCCAGTGTGTTTTTATTTCCAAACAAAAATCACAGTGAGAGTTCTGACAATCAGTTTTCAATGTTAAACAATTTAGATGATTTTCCAACAAATTGGTTCATGGTCATAAAATATGAATTTCTTAACAATTTTAATAAGATCAAAAGAATGATAAACACATGGCATTTTCGAGTAATAAAATATTTCTTTTCAGGACTTACTAATAATAAATACACACACACACATATTTACATACTTACATCTATTTGGTAGTAAAATAATGTCTTCACTGTTGCACACTACATTAGTTTAAAATATATTTCATTACTGTGACTGTATATAGAATTCATCTGTAACTTATATCTTCTTTAGGAAATATCATGCTTTTCTTGGGGTTGCAAAATATGTGGGCATATTTCTTTCATGAGTGCCAAGAGGGTTAAGGACTCTATGTTATGTAGAGTGCTCATAGTTCTGATATTAATTTGGTATAAAATTACTGATTTCTAATTAAAAATAAGCACGTAACTCTTGATAACTATTTGAGAGTTAATCACAACAAGAATGCCGAAAATTCACCCTGGTGGCTCCAAGTGCCTCAATAAACTACACAAAAATTCCCAATAACGTTTTAAAATGTTTCATGATTTAATAGTTATGTATATTTGCAAAATATTTAATAATGATATTACAGTTTTGTTTACAGTCGTTTCTTCATTTGGGTTACAAAACAGTTTTTACAAAAATATATATAAATTGTAGTATACCAACTTACACACAGTCTGCAACTACTTACTCCCTCAAATCATGCAAGCCCAAAAATGTAATCACCGAAAGAGTTCACTTCCTTTGCGAATGGATAGTCTTGTACTGGTTATATGACAGTGATATCATTCATACAAAGATAAATTTATGCTCAACGAACAACAAGTAATAAAACTTCACCTCCTGCTCTACGCTTTCAGTACACATTTCATGAAGAAAATACTTGAAAATTCATCATTTTCTGATTTGTTATAAACATGTCTGTTCAAGGTAAACTACGTACTCTCTCCGCGCTCGTTCATGTTTCTTCACAATCAAATCCATAAACGTTGTTATTGTTCTTGACTTCCAACACCTCAGCACTGTTCCATTACTCTGGTAACTACAATTCTTCCTGTATGTCTTTTATATTGCTAGTTAGGTTAGTGTTTCATACTGCCACAAAATTTCTCCTAAACCAGTACCAGTAAGGAACACTGCCAACGGCTGATTCGAGTTTAACTGCCAAAGAATGAACAGTTTTCAGGACAGTAGCTTAAGTGTGAAACTGATGATGGAAATCATTATATCAAATGTAACCATCATTTTTCTCATTCCAAACATCGGTATGATCTGAAACTCCATCAGAGAAAAAGAGCCTAAAATCTATCCACAATTACTATTACGAAAAGAATTGCAACATTGAACAATAAAGTTTCATTATCCAGGCAATGCACGTTGTTGTTTGGTAGACTGGCTTTAAACTGCTACTTATGAAAGACCAATTGCCGTTTGAGGCCAACTGATGCCAGGTGCTACCATGAACAGTTTGACAGCCGGGAACTATTAAAAATGCTATTGTAAAATCCAAGAGGTTCTGCTTACCACAGAAACTGTATGCTTGTCGATAAAATTAGCGATTGTGGTTACAGATACCACAAAAACTGTATGCTTGTCTAGAAAATTAGCATGTTGGTTACGGATATCGAATAACAGTACTGAAAAACTGAAATCCAATCAATGTTTTATATTGATATAGAACAGAAACCTTTTTTGTCCCATCAAAAGGGTTCAGTCCAAAGCCTACCTAGGTCATAAAATTTAAAAACTCAATATTAATTAAGAGCAATTGCACTTATGTTAAAATAGAAAAAATACACTGATATTAAGCAAATAGGTGAAATATGAAAACCCATTAATACTGTATCCTGTAGCAAATATATGTTATTAATAATTAATTACACGATATGTGTGTTAGCTGATTGAATGTGGCAAGCTGACACTATATGAAAGTTAGGCGATCCAGTCGAACAGCTGTTTCTCAGCAGCAGTGTTATAATAAACGATTCACACTTTTTCATGGCACAGGCTGACTTGAATTACATCTCTTCGAAGATCTGTTCAGGTTCACCCATGATACTGTGGAGCTTGCTTCCTTTGGTAAATGGATATAGATAAGAGCTTCAGATAGTCGTTATTTCAGCATTGTAACTGACATTTTACTTTGATGCGATACCAAACAAAAGTGTACAATCGACTAAATGTGTCTCCTATCAGTTCATATCCAGCTGCTGTTGTTAACGCAAATGCTCTCCGCTACGCATTTGAGCTGCTGGTCCCGCAGAGGTGTGAAAGTATTTTCCAAGTTAGATAGTGATTTAATGGACCCAAAGAGGAGTTGAACCATTAAAATGCCTGTGAGAGGCCAGTGTAATTAGAACTCTCTTTAGATATAGTTACTATAGTTACTATATTTCCTGTAGTGATGTCATGAGCTTTGGAGAGCCCATAGATGTTTCTCTAACATACTACAATTAGTCAGTTCGTGCAGCAGAGACTCATCTCCAAATAAAAAACACCCAGAATGGAACAGCCATCACCGATATTTGTTGGTGCACTCGTCAAAAAGTTTGATTAATTTGTAGTAGAATTGTATCAATACTGATAGAAGTACATCTAAGTGCTATTCAAATGAATCAGCTAGTATACAGAGTAGATTTTAACTAAAAAAGTGGCTATGTTGCAAACATTTCAGTTTGTTTGGTCCAACACTGCATTGCTGCACAGAAACGAAACATCTACCTTACCTTGGAAAAATTTTCTGAGATTCAGAATTAACATCAACAAAGTAGCTTATGGTACAGACGCGTTTCAGGCATCAGACACACATCACCTCCATCGCAGAATAGCTTCTGCTGTCGTATTTCTTCTCTGATACGTCATTATCCGTTGCTTCTGTGGTTGGTGAGTTTTAATATGTCATTTTGAAACGGACTAAGTATTGTATATACCTATTCAAACAGTCTGCATATACCGCTTTTCAGTGGTTTTGTTGTAAGCATCATCAGTCTGGTACTTGATCGAATATTCACGCGATATACGACGCAGAACCGCTATGGTGTTAGCACTTCACTGGGGAAAGCAGCTGCATTCCACGGGTATGAGTGGTGACGACCACTTCATTCACTCGTTTCACTTCACCGGACGTAGCGCCAGTTACCAGATACGCAGTGTGTGTGTGGCATGGCACCTAGTCCACGATCTTCGTGAGAGGCACATTGTTTATGGGCACAGAACACTGACCACTGTGCGTGGCGACCGCGCCAGGATGCACTGTTGGCGCGGCCGCCTAGCAGCGCGTCTCCAGGACGTCGCTGAAGCGCACCGCTCAGGCGGTGCCGTTGCGCATGCCGGCCGCTGCGGCTGCGGCGGCGGCTTCCTTACTGATGGTCGCGACCGAGGCGAGCGGCTTCTCTGCGGCGACCAGGGCGCACTTGACGTCGCCGTTGGTGTGCAGCGCCGCCGGGTTCTCGAAGACGTCGTCGACGTCGGTGATGCCGGCGGCCGCCGCTGCCGCCGCGCGCCGCTCCTCGCGCGTGTAGTAGTGGGCCGCGTGGTGACGTGTGTACGCCAGGCCCGCCAGCAGCACCGCTCCTGCGACAGCCCAGAAAGAGGGGAAAATAAGTGTTTAACGTCCAGACGACGACGTGGAGCGGTCGAGCTCTGTAGGAGGAATGCCAGGGACTTACATGTAATTCAAATAATCCGTACATATTATAATAAAGTATGTAAGATTGCACCTATGTAAATATCTACGTATATCTGAATCAATCACATCACCACCTAAATCACTGGACCGATTCAAACACACTTGGTGCAGTTATTACTTATTGTCTGGAAAGAATCGCTGCGGAAGTAGGAACCCCTATACCTATCAAAGCGACAGCGATCGAAAAGCGGTGTAGCTGACGATGCGCGATGACCTATATTTTATTCAATCAGTATGTGAGACGTGAGCACTTAGTTACATGCAGAAACCCTTACACATAATTTCAAACGTTTAAAAAACTTTTTATCGTTGACACCTTCCCCAAACTAATAAAAGAAAAAAATCTTATGACTAACTACTTTTTCGCTGTTTATGTAGCAAAACTGCCGCATTAAGCAGGAGGTTTTAATTTACTACTTGTTTACTAGTAATTGTATCCACAATATATTTCACAGACAGCATCGACATATATCGCTGGGTCTACATCCAAAATGTGTCACTGTATAATTCATGGTTCAGGTGATATGAGGTCATAAACATTCACCGCACGAATGGTGACATTGGTAGAGATACAGGTGAAGTACGTGTATATAGTACGTTAGGTATATGTAAAATGTATGGGACACGTACGCATGTGGGCAAAGTCATTGCTAAAATGGTCCTGCTAGAAGCCTGGATCGATTTAAGCAAATTTGGTACACATATTACTTACTATCTCACCGTCGCCGTAAGAACCAGAACTTTCTGTTGAGGAGGCAATGACAATTTGGAGAAATAAAGGCGGAGGTGGAAGTGGACAGACAGAGAAGGGGGAGGAGGAGATCAGCACAGATAGGAAGGAGGACGATATGGAGAGAAAGAGGGGGAGGGGGATATGAACAGGGAAAGACAGAGAGGGGGGAGATGGGGAGATTGGTAGGGAAAGAGGAGCAGGTGGATGGAGACAAGAATAGGAAGAGGCGGAAAGTGAGGAATGTGAGGAAGAGTTGTAAGAGAGAGGAGCAAAACTTAAAGGCCAGAAAGAGAAGGAGATGGGCAGACAGAGGGGAGAGGAGGACATGGACAGAGAAAGGAAAGAAGAGGAGATGGACAGAGAGAGGTGGGAAGGGGAGATGGACAGAGAGATAAGGAAGAGGAGGAGATGGACAGAGAAAGGAAAGAGGAGGAGATGGACAGAGAGAGGAGGGAAGGGGAGATGGACAGAGAGATGGAGAGGAGGGAATGGACAGAGAAAGGAAAGAAGAGGAGATCGACAGAGAAAGGAGGGAGGAGGAGATGAACATCCGATAGGGAAGGAGGAGATGGACAGCAATACAGGACGCAGGAGATAGCATTATGGTGAGATGGAGAGAAAGAGGGGGAGGGGATATGAACAGGGGAGGAGATGGACAGAGAGGGGGAGAGATGAGGAGATTGGTAGGGAAAGAGGAGCAGATGGATGGAGACAAGAATAGGAAGAGGTGGGAAGAGAGGGACGTGAGGAAGAGTTGAAAGTGAGAGGAGCAAGAGTTAAAGGACAGAGAAAGAGAAGGAGATGGGCAGACACAGGGGAGAGGAGGGAATGGACAGAGAAAGGAAAGAAGAGGAGATCGACAGAGAAAGGAGGAGGGAGGAGGATATGAACATCCGAAGGGGGAAGGAGGAGATGGACACCAATACAGGGAGCAGGAGATGACTTTGTGGTGAGGAGCAGATACACAAAGGTAGTGAAGAGGAGGAAATAGAGGGTGAAGGAGACGATGGAAAGAGGGAGAAGGAGCTGATGGACAGAGAAGGGAAGAGTAGATGAGTAAAGGGGCGGAGGAGGAGATGGACAGAGAGGGAAATAGGAGCAGACGGTCATGGAGTGGAGGGTGGCGGTGATGGACCGAGAGAGGAAGTGGAGAAGATGAACAGAGAGGTGTGGAAAGAGGAGATGCTCAGAGAGACAGTATGGACTAATACATACCCAGAGACTCAGCTTTTTACAGCGAAATTGGACATTATCAAATTGGAGCAGTCTACACATTTTTGAAAATACTTTTTTACTCCACTTTTAATAGTCACCATCTTAAGTAAAATGTACAGAATGAATAACACAGAACTTTGCTGTTAAACATTACAACTCAAGAATGTGAAAGATAAAGAGAAAAATAAAAATATACACAGTACATTCTTACAAATGAAACCTATCGAACAGTCACCTAGTAGCCATCCTTGTCACATGACATCAGCTGCCGTGGCTACTCATCCATCGTTCCTTTAAAATGCAACAGCTGGTCTTCACCAGCTTGAGCATATTAAATAAACACTTGCAGAAAGTAGAATTGAGTAACAAACCTGTGTTTAGTAAACTACGATGTAATGATTACTTGTCATGTTTCTAAACATACTCAGCCGTAGTAAAAAAAGTAAAATCTATTAGCTTCACAGCGCGGTCCATTAGTCGCATAAAACGAAATCTACATATCTGTTCACTTTCGTAATAAGGTTTCAAGCAAAATTACAAAAATCAGAGGAACGAAACATAAGTAAAAAACCCACGACTATTACAGACACGCTTATTCTACGTTTTACGGTCCTTTCATGGCAAAATAAATGTATCTTTTATTTTAACATTCACACTTTTACATATACTAAGTTTCCCTGGTTTCTGTAACTCTATACCTACCCTAATTACAGTAGTTAACAAAATCATTAAGTTATTTTACCCAACCAATGGACCCCGTAGTGCCAGTAACCATTTGCCTTAGTTTCTTAAAATACCCTAAACTTCCGTTTAATATACTTCTAGATACAAAAAATAGCGTCCTATTTAAGCCAAAAATGCTCACACGACTGCTACACAAACATGGATTCTTTGTTTCTCTTGAGCACGAAAGGCAGTTGACATCAAATGACCGAGATAGGCACTAAGCGACCGTCTCACGTGTTACTTTTATAATAAGGAGATGCAGGATATATTTTTAATATTTCTCTTTAAGTTTAACCCTTCAGTTTCCGGCATTTAATAGTAATTCTGACTTTCGTCTCTTCTGCGTTTTTTAAATTCTGACGATGACTCATAAGAGACAGAAATGGGAAAGTGTAGTAAGTAAATCCAGTCTGATAGAAGCAATAACAATGTCAGTTTATTATGTTAAGATCACGTAATTACTAAAAACCTTCAATTTACCAGTATCAACATATTAATGCCATCTACAGATGTGTGATAATAATCCAACAACAGTTTCCATATGACGTATATGCGCAAGCCACATCATGAAAAGGTATAAGACATGTCAAAGAAATGTGCATCGTGCCGTCACATCGAAAAAGGGACTTTTTCCGCGATCATCAGTATATTTGATGACTAGCTTCTGTACGCTATGTCATCAGAAGTATCCGGTCATCTCTATGTAATACCGATTTGGCTACTAGATGTCAAGTGAGGCGGACCTGCGTCTATAAGAGGAGGAAGGGGGTATTATGCTGTCGGTGGAAGAGCAGTACCACCAGATAGGGTCGGCCAAGAGAGCTCGGTGATTTCCAGTGTGGACTAGTCACTGGAGGTCATCTGAGTGACAGATCCATCAGGGGCGTCTCAAGGCTTCTAACGCGGCGCCGTCGACTGTTGGTGACGTGAATCTGGACTCGGACTTTGAAGGAACATCCACGTCGTGCATTTCAAACGGGTGGTTGCAAGAAGTCCCATGAAATCAGAGGAAGGCATCAGTCGGGGGTTCCAAAGAGCTATCAGCTGTCGTTCTAATACGATGACTGCATTTAAGGACTTAGAAACAATCATCGGTCGACCAGCTCCTCTTGCGCCACACTTGTCTGTAGTCAATGGTGAGCAACATTTGAGATAGTTTTTGAAACGTATAACCGCCATTTGAGTATACAAGTTTTCATTCCACATTGCCAATTGTTAACAGCATTTAAAGCCTTTAGACTAGCACAGAACATAAATGGAAACATATATCTTCGGTTATACACAAAAATTTTGTCAAAAGTAAGAGTGAGAATATTAGTGTAATAGGCTAATTTCCAGTAAATTAGCCTATTACACAAATGTTCTCACATTCCTTCTTACAAAATTTGTTTATGTAAGCGAAGATACATGTTTTCACGATGACGTATGTTCTACGTACAATGACTTTTAATACCTGCAGCAGTTGATAATGGCCTAAGGTCGAAATGTACACTACTGGCCATTAAAATTGCTACACCACGAAGATGACGTGCTACAGAAGCGAAATATAATCGACAGGAAGAAGATGCTGTGATATGCAAATGATTAGCTTTTCAGAGCATCCACACAGGGTTGGCACTGGTGGCGACATCTACAACGTGCTGACTTGAGGAAAGTTTCCAACCGATTTCTCATACACAAACAGCAGTTGACAGGCGTTGGCTGGTGAAACGTTATTGTGATGCCTCATGTAAGGTGTAGAAATGCGTACCATCACGTTTCCGACTTTGATAAAGGTCGGATTGTAGACTACTGCGATTGATGTTTATCGTATCGCGACATTGCTGCTGGCGTTGGTCGAGTTCCAATGACTGGTATCAGCATATGGAATCGGTGGGTTCAGGAGGGTAATACGAAACGCCGTGCTGGATCCCAACGGCCTCGTATCACCAGCAGTCGAGATGACAGGCATCTTATCCGCATGGCTGTAAAGGATCGTGCAGCCACGTCTCGATTCCTGAGTCAACCAGTGGGGACGTTTACAAGACAACCATCTGCACGAACAGTTCGACGACGTTTGCAGCAGCATGGACTATCAGCTCGGAGACCATCGCTGCGGTTACCCTTGACGCTGCATCACAGACGGGATCGCCTGCGATGGTGTACTCAGTGACGAATGTGGGTGCACGAATGGCAAAACGTCATTTTTTCGGATGAATCCAAGGTCTGTTTACAGCATCATGATGGTCGCATCCGTGTTTGGCGACATTGCGGTGATCTCACATTGGAAGCGTGTATTCGTCATCGCCATACTGGCGTATCGACCGGGGTAAGGGTATGGGGTGGCATTGGTTATACGTCTCGGTCACCTCTTGTTCACATTGACGGCACTTTCAACAGTGGACGTTACATTTCAGATGTGTTACGACCCGTGGCTCTAGCCTCAATTCGTTCCCTGCGAAATCCTACATTTCAGCAGGATAATGCATGACCGGATGTTGCATGGCCTGTACGGGCTTTTCTGGATACAGAAAATGTTCGACTGCTGCCCTGGCCAGCACATTCCCCACATCTCTCTCCAATTGAAAACGTCTGGTCAATGGTGGGCGAGTAACTGGCTCGTCACAATACGCCAGCCACTACTCTTGATGAACTGTGGTACCGTGTGAAAGCTGCATAGGCAGCTGTACATGTACACGCCATTCAAGCTCTGTTTTTCTCAATGTCCAGGCGTATCAAGGCCGTTATTTCGGGCAGAGGTGGTTGTCTGAGTATTGATTTTTCAGGATCTATGCACGCAAATTGCGTGAAAATGTAATCATATGTCAGTTCTAGTATAATACATTTGTCCAATGAATACCCGTTTATCATCTGCATTTCTTCTCGGTATAGCAATTTTAATGGCCAGTTGTGTAGATTGTGGAACAAAACTTGTTTTACAGTCAAGTGGCGGTTATACGTTTCAAAATGTTTTACATGACTGCGGCTCCACACAAAAGTAAAATCATTACTTCAGATGGTGTAAAGAGTGGCGCCTCTGGGCAGCGGATGACTGGAAACTAGTCATTCGGAGTGGAATGCGAGCAACGAAGTTGTACAGAGTGGCAGTGTGTTGGAAGGGGTAGCGTTTAGCTAATGCCTGGAGAATGTTACCTGCCATCGTGTACTGTCAGTGATGTAAAGAGAAAGTGGTGTTCCGATACAGGGGTTTCTAACAGTTAGGGTGTGGTCCCCTACTGCGCTTAATAAACCTCTGAATGCGGAAGGAAATTAACACATTTATGACATTATGTAATGTGTAATATAGAGGAACGTTTCAGAGACGATAATTATTTATATCAGCGTGACAATGTATCCTGTGATAAAAGAGCATTTGTTAAGCGCTGTTTTCACGACGCTAAAGGTCTAAGGCGCTGCAGTTATGGACTGTGCGGCTGGTCCCGCCGGCGGAGGTTCGAGTCCTCCCTCGAGCATGGGTGTGTGTGTGTTTGTCCTTAGGATAATTTAGGTTAAGTAGTGTGTAAGCTTAGGGACTGATGACCTTAGCAGTTAAGTCCCATAAGATTTCACACACATTTGAACATTTTCTGAACAGGACGCTAAAATCTTCTCGGATTACAAGCCACGTCATTCGAAATAAAACAGTCAATCCTTCGATGGCAGTCTTCGCCACCACTGTCAGAAGTAAAAGACCCCTAACTGCTACGCCTGGCACTCTTTACCGCTTATCTGGGCACGACTGCCGCACCTGACACCAGTCATACAAGGCCGAAGGGGCGCATACCTGGAAGAGGATTTCTGCAGCTAGCAGCAGCTCTTGTCCGCCGCGGGACCAGTTACGGAATTACGCTCGGAACTCCCGGTCTCACCTCGCTACAAGTGTCTAGCATTCGTCTTTGTTTTCTATCCATATCCAAAGCCCTGTAAAAACTGGCAGTAGTCGACCTCGGGGAAGATCAGTTTGGATTCCGTAGAAATATTGGAACACGTGAGGCAATACTGACCCTACGACTTATCTCAGAAGAAGGATTAAGGAAAGGCAAACCTACTTTTCTAGCATTTGTAGATTTACAGAAAGCTTTTGACAATGTTGACTGGAATATTCTCTTTCAAATTCTGAAGGTGGCTGGGGTAAATTACAGGGAGCGTAAGGCTATTTACAACCAGATCGCAGTTATAAGAGTCGAGGGTCATGAAGGGGAAGCAGTTGTTGGGAAGGGAGTGAGACAGGGTTGTAGCCTCTGCCCGATGTTATTCAATCTGTATATTGAGCAAGCAGTGAAGGAAACAAAAGAAAAATTCGGAGTAGGTATTAAAATCCATGGAGAAGAAATAAAAACCTTGAGGTTCGCCGATGACATTGTAATTCTGTCAGAGACAGCAATGGACTTGGAAGGGCAGTTGAACGGAATGGATAGCGTCTTGAAAGGAGGATTTAAGATGAACATGAACAGAAGCAAATCGAGGATAATGGACGAATTAACTCGGGTGATGCTGAGAGAGTTAGATTAGGAAATGAGACACTTAAAGTAGTAAAGGAGATCTGCTATTTGGGGAGCAAAATAACTGATGATGGTCGAAGTAGAGAGGGTATAAAATGTAGACTGGCAATGGCAAGGAAAGCGTTTCTGAAGAAGAGAAATTTGTTAACTTCGAGTATTGATTTAAGTGTCAGGAAGTCGTTTCTGAAAGTATTTGTATGGAGTGTAGCCATGTATGGAACTCAAACGTGGACGATAAAAAGTTTAGACAAGAAGAGAATAGAAGCTTTCGAAATGTGGTGCTACAGAAGAATGTTGAAGATTAGGTGGGTAGATCACATAACTAATGATGAGGTATTGAGTAGAATTGGGGAGAAGAGGAGTTTGCGGCACAACTTGACTAGAAAAAGAGATCGGTTGGTAGGACATGTTCTGAGGCATCAAGGGATCACCAATTCAGTACTGGAGGGCAGCGTGGAGGGTAAAAATCGTAGAGGGAGACCAAGAGATGAATACACTGAACAGATACAGAAGGACGTAGGTTGCAGTAGGTACTGGGAGATGAAGAAGCTTGCACAGGATAGAGTAGCATGGAGAGCTGCATCAAACCAGTCTCAGGACTGAAGACCACAACATGCAAAGCCGTCTCCCACTTAGTGTGTACCCCTGATAAAGAAAGATATTTATATATATCTTTGGTTTCAGTGGGGACCAGTAAGTGAGGGTGGTGACTTACCCGTGAGTAGCAGCAGCAGCACGGCGCCGCCGACGGCGATGAAGCCGAGCCGCGACTCGTCGCCGAGCAGCACGCCGGCGGAGCCCGCGCCGGTCACGTCGGGGACGCCGCCGCCGTCGTAGTCGGCGTCGGCGGCGCAGGGCGGCAGCGCGTGGAGGCGCGCCACCTCGGGCAGGCGGCGGCCGCGCAGGGCGGCGGGGGCGGCGCACTGTCCCGCTCCCTCCGCCGCCAGCGGGCCGTCGGCCGGCGCCTGCAGGCGCAGCAGCGCGGGCGCGTGGCACGCGTCGCACACCCAGGGGTTGCCGTGGGCGCGCAGCCGGCGCAGCTGCAGCAGCCGCGCCACCGCGCCCTCGTGCACGCCCCGCAGCAGGTTGTGCGACACGTCCAGCTCCAGCAGCGCCGCGGGCAGCGGCGCCGGCGCCGGCAGCTGCGTCAGCCGGTTGCCCGAGGCGTTCAGGCGCCGCAGCTGCGCCAGCGCGCCCACCACCGCGGGCACCGACTGCAGCTGCAGGTGCGCGATCGACAGGTTCTGCAGGTTCGGCAGCTCCTGCAACCACCGGTACGCGCGGTGCTTTTAACCAATATTAACACACTAACAGTTTACATACATGTACAAAATCTGTACCTATAATAAAAGGTGAAACATCCCCTTGAAAAAATTAATGAATTACTGTGCTGATAAATCTCTTACGTTATTTGATTTTCGCCGGACGGAGTAGCCGAGCGGTTCTAGGCGCTACAGTCTGGAGCCGCGCCACCGCTACTGTCGCAGGTTCGAATTCTGCCTCTGGCATGGATGAGTGTGATGCCCTTAGGTTAGTTAGGTTTAAGTAGTTCTAAGTTCTAGGGGACTGATGACCTCAGCAGTTAAGTCCCATAGTGCTCAGACCCATTTGAACCATATTTGATTTTCAAACAGCTGAGCAGAACTGAACGTACTCAGACATTTCTCTCTTTATTTATTCTGATCATCCCTAAACTGACACACAATATTTTTCAGCGCAACGCAATCTGATTTTCAATAATCCTTAAGTCGCCGTGACTAACAATAACCTACACCTTTTATCAATCACTTTCCTCACAGAAATCTTCGTTACTCGAACTACTGGAATACAGCGAGCGCCAATACCGCGAGCTAAATAAAAGATACTAACTACTGAAGGCACTAACTACTGATAGGCATACTTAGCAAATGAAAGATTTTGATAGAGAACAAACAATGTATTTACCTTAATAATATTCAAAACTCATCATGTATACACAGGGTGTTACAAAAAGGTACGGCCAAACTTTCAGGAAACATTCCCCACACACAAAGAAAGTAAATATGTTTTGGCCATCTGTCCGGAAACGCTTCTTTCCATGTTACAGCTCATTTTATTACTTCTCTTCAAATCACATTAATCATGGAATGGAAACACACAGCAACAGAACGTACCAGTGTGACTTCAAACACTTTGTTACAGGAAATCTTCAAAATGTCCTCCGTTATCGTGGATACATGCATCGACCCTCCGTCGCATGGAATTCCTGATGCGTTGATGCAGCCCTGGAGAATGGCGTATTGTATCTCAGCCGTCCACAATACGAGTACGAGGAATCTCTACATTTGGTACCGGGGTTGCGTAGACAAGAGCTTTCAAATGCCCCCATAAATGAAAGTCAAGAGGGTTGAGGTCAGGAGAGCGTGGAGGCCATGGAATTGGTCCGCCTCTACCAATCCATCGGTCACCGAATCTGTTGTTGAGAAGCGTACGATCACTTCGACTGAAATGTGCAGGAGCTCTATCGTGCATGAACCACATGTTGTGTCGTACTTGTAAAGGCACATGTTCTAGCAGTACAGGTAGAGTATCTCGTATGAAATCATGATAACGTGCTCCATTGAGAGTAGGTGGAAGAACATACTGACGAAACTAAAATGAGCTCTAACATGGAAATTAAGCATTTCCGGACACATGTCCACATAACATCTTTTCTTTATTTGTGTGTGAGGAATGTTTCCTGAAAGTTTCGCCGTACCTTTTTGTAACACCCTATATATATATATATATATATATATATATATATATATATATATATATATATATATATATATCATGATATACAGTATTACAAATTTACTCTTTCTGATGGACGCACGTCCAGATCGTCCGCTCTCAAAATTCTGCCATCTCTCTCCCCACACCTACCACTGCTGGCGGCTCACCTCCAACTGCGCAATGCCACGCGCTGTTCATATCCAACTGCCCATCTCTATATTAGCGAATATTCCAACAATGCCAAACAGCCACAGACTGCACATAGCACAGCCACTGATTTTCATACAGAGCGCTACGTGACGTTACCAACATAAAAACCTAAACAGCCAACTTACAGAGGGTCATTCAATAGTTAAAGAGAGAAATTGGTCTCGGGAAAAACTGTTAGTAGGGCAAATAAGTACTTTTACGGCTTTAAGTTGGCGTCACAGGGATGAGCCCTGATCAGCTGATGCATCAGCATTGGTGTGTTTATAACCTCAAACATACGTTTCAAGATGGCCAGTCCGCTTGAAACGTCCACATTACTTGAGTAACGTTCTGTTATTCGTTTTTTACTTGCTGAAGGCGAGAAACCAGGGAATATATACTGTAGAATGTCTAAAGTTTATGGTGAAGGTTGTATGAATCGTGCAAATTCTTCCAAGTGGGTACAGCGATTCAAAAATCGTCGCAGCTCGGTGACTGACGAACACTGTTCTGGCTGACCAGTTGCATTTTTAACTCCCTCACTTGAGAGTCGATGACATTATTAGTGCCTTCCACCATGTGACTGTGGAATCGGTAGTTGATATGGTTGAAGTTAATACTGGTACAGTTCATAACATTATCTATAACGAGCCGAAGTCCTGCAAAGCATGTGCAAGATGGGTCCCAAAAGAGTTGATGCGGCTACACAGGGAAACAAGGTTAAGAGTCTGCACAGAGCTAAAGGAACATTATGAAACAGAAGGTGAGCTTTTCCTCAACAAAATTTTATCTTGTGATGAAACTAAGGTTCACTATTATGAGCCAGAATCAAAAAGACAAAGCAGGGAATGGAAGCGCACCAACTCACCTACCAAGAAAAAATTCAAAACCAATGCATCAGCAGGAAAAGTCATGTTGACGGTGTTTTGGGATGCTGAAAGTCCAGCTTTTTATTATTATCTCGAAGAGCAACATACAATGAACAGCCAATGCTATTCAGACCTGCTTTTAAACAAGGTGAAGCCAGCCATGAGAGAGAGACGTCGTGGATCTCCGAAAAGAGGTGTGATTCTCCAGCAAGACAACGCACATACTCATATTGCTCATCTAACCCGTGAAACTATCAACAAAATGGGCTGGGAAGTACTGCCTCATCCCCCTTACAGTCCTGGTTTAGCACCTAGTGATTTCCATTTGTTTGGTGCACTGAAAGAGGTATTACGTGGGAAGAGGTTCCAGGACAACGAGGGCGTCAAAAAGTTTGTGGGAAATTGATTCAAACATCAAGATACAGAGTTCTTTGCAGCCGGAATAAAAACGCTTGTAGTCCGTTGGAACAAGTGCATAAATTTTCAAGGGGATTATGTTGACGAGTAGAAGAAGTATTGTTTTGTAAAAATACTTACTCTTTTTCCAGACCAGTTTGTCACTTTAATTACTGAATGACTCTCGTAAAAGTGGATGTACTCCTCCTAAAGCATAAAGCATTGGACCAATTTCAACCACACTTCGTACACGTATCACTTCCTGTCTGGACAGTACCCCTGTGCAGGTAAGAACAGCCTTCCTACGGAAGAGGTGGTGGAGAGGGTGAAAAATCAGTGTCACACACGACACTTGAATACCCACACCTCATTCATCCTCTATTTGAGAATCACAGCACTTAGTGACTTGCAACCAAAGGTTCACGTAATTTCAAACCATTATGCAACTTTTTTTAGCTGACAATCACAAAAAATGATGAAATCTGAATTACAGTAAAACTGCCGCATGAAGCATATCGTTTTAATGTATTATCAAAATTATATCACTGTGCGAGACATAGTTCGGCAGATATGACGTTAAAAACCCTCAGGTGCCTGCCACATCAACCATCAGATTAAAATTTATTACTTATTCGCTACTAACTATATTCATGGCACACTTCGATAACAGTGGCCACTGGATGTGCCTGTAAAATTCTGTAATAGTACGACACATAATTTAGAAGGTACGACGTGATAAACTTTGAGCTGCTTGAAATGAAACTGCATGGCGAAATTCGCTAGACACACAGGTGAAATACCGGGTGATAAATTTGAAAACTTAATAAACCACGGAATAATGAAGACAGAGAGGTATAAATTGACACACGTGCTTGGAATGACATGGGGTTTTATTAGAAAAGAAAAAGTTCACAAAATGTCCGACAGATGGTGCTGCACAGCAAAACGTCAGTGACTGCGCATGACAATCACGTATAAAAGGAGCTGTAATGAGAGAGAGAACGGGTAAAGGTCCGTTGACAAATGCAGCCGTGGCGAGAATGATATCGAAGTTTGAAGCCACGGGTTGTTTAGACGATAGACCCCTTACTGGCCGACCGAGCACAAGGCGCAATGCTGCTGAGACAGTTCACGCCCACAACTGCAGAATTTGGGCTACCGAAAATCCTAGAACTGTCGTGAAACTCCATTGCACGACAAAAAAGTCACGGTATGGGTTGGATTTACCACATCTACCGTTATTGGGCCTTTTTTCTTCGTAATTCTGGTTTTGTAACTGCTACCGTGACGGGTGCGAGGTACGCCGATATGTTACAGAATCGCATTATCCTCAGCCTGGCTGATAAACACCTGCTGGAACGTACGATGTTTATGCAGGATGGCGCTCCACCCCATATTGTTAGACGCGTGAAAGATCTCTTGCGCGCGTCTTTTGGTGATGATCGCGTGCTCAGCCGCCACTTTCGTCATGCTTGGCCTCCCAGGTCCCCACACCTCAGTCCGTGCGATTATTGGCTTTGGGGTTACCTGAAGTCGCAAGTGTATCGTGATCGACCGACATCTCTAGGGAAGCTGAAAGACAACATCCGACGCCAATGCCTCACCATAACTCCGGTCATGCTTTACAGTGCTGTTTACAACATTATTTCTCGACTACAGCTATTGTTGAGGAATAACGGTGGACATATTGACCATTTCCTGTAAAGATCATCATCTTTGCTTTGTATTACTTTGTTATGCTAATTATTTCTATTCTGATCAGATGAAGCGCCTTCTGTTGGACATTTTTTTAACTTTTGTATTTTTTTTTTTTTGTTCTACTAAAACCCCATGTCATTCCAAGCATGTGTGTCAATTTGTACCTCTCTATCTACATTATTCCGTGATTTATTCAGTTTTCCAATTTATACTGACTTTTTGATCACCCAGTATGTGAGCAAATAGTGTGAAGTATGTTAAACACACTGCTGGAAAATGAAAATTAGTGCACCTGGAAAGATGATGTCGATTTTGACCCGATGACGGCATATGGCACCTGGGGGATAGCAGATGTACTGATAAAGGTTTCAATGTCGATCGCCAACAGATAGCGTAGCGCCACAGCTACCAAAGGACCAGATGTGTCTACTCTTTAACAAGGAATGTTCACAGACAGAAGGCTCAATGTGGTGTAAACGTGTGAAGCAACCAAGCCGCCATGCCACGAAAACGTCATCGTGCTGCCTGTAGCCAAATAATGTTTACAGCAAACACTATAGACAATAAGGGAATCGAGGACTTTGAAACGTGGTGCTACAAGATCAGAAGAATGGAGAAGTTTTTGTATTTACTGTCGGCCGGTACTTTATATCCTGTTAGCTTCCGCCGTCGTCAGTAGTTTTATTGTCTAAATGACAAAACTCGCCTATTACCTTCATCGTCTCATTGTCTGCTGCAATAGCTTTAGCATCAGTTGACTTCATTCGATTGCGTTGCATTCCCCAGTGTACTTAACGAGTAAAAACATCTTGCGAAGTTTTCACACAAAAAGCAAGCAGGTTTTCTGAAAATGCGTGTACCTCACAATAGGAACATGTTTTGAAACTTGTCTGCCGGGATGGGGAAGTAATCGCGTTCATATCAGTGACAATTACAATTATTCGGCTAAGAATAATGGGAATTCTTCGTTTTAGTGCCCAAAATATTACAAGACAAAATGGTTCGTCGGTATTTCATATGTCTCTAGTGTGGTCAGTGGATAATAATGCTACACTGTGTCAGGTACTTCTAAGAATTTTCAGCAGTGAATGAATTCTGAAGAGAAGTAGCGGAATAGTTTCCGAATTCATATAGTGACCGTAACAGAAGAGAATTGAAACGTTTGGAATGTAATGATACAGAAAATGTTGAAAATTAGATGCGCTGATAAGAAACGTGGAGGTTCTTCGAAAACTTAGCGAAGAAAGGAACACGGAAAACATTACCAAGAAGAAGGAACAGGATGACAGGACAAGTGTTAACGCGTCAGAAAATAAAATATTGTAGGGGCAAACATTGGAATATATCTAGAAGTTAACTGAACTGAGGACGTACGCTGCTACTTTCCGAGATGAAGACGTTGACGCAAAAGAATAATTCATGGCGGACTGCATCAAACCAGTCAGAAAACTGTCGATCAAGATAAAAGAAGGTGACAGCCCTAAAGTTTGTATTCTTGTTACACATCTGTCCACTATGTGGGTTACTGACACCACAGGCTATGAAGATCAGATAGTCAATTCGTCTGGGAAAGGCTGGTAACTACGTTATACGCTGGTTAAGAGTTTACAGCAATTAGTGACCGAATGGTTGCTAGAAATTTCCGCATAAGGTACAATGCGTCGTTGTTCATAGAGGTATGATGCATGAGATACGCGGACATTCCTCGCAAACCTCGTGTGATCAGCAAAATCCCTAGTTTAGAAGGCTTTAATTCGGTGCATCGGAACGTCATTTAGCATATCCACCTATATTGCTGCCTCATGCTGTACAAATTATTGTTTCGGTTTTTTAATTTTTTAATTTTTATTCTTTTAGTTATGTGCCTCCACACGATGACAGTTGCCATCACCCTCAAGAATCTTCTGATCTTTGCAAAGATGGGAGTTTTAAGTGTTGAGCTGAGATAGTTCTTAGTACAGGCTCTTACAGTCTGTGGTTTTGGACGACTGTAAGCCAGAAGTAGCTCTCAAATAGACCAAAATAGACGGCCTCGTATGTCGAAATACGTGCACCCTGAACGTAGAGATAATGTCACATTTTACACAAGTTGAGTGCACAACATCATGTAATTGTTATTATCAACATATAAATTCATTCATTTAAATTGTTGCACAGAGAAATGCCTTAAAGACCTGAAAGTACTACAAGAATCAAACCATAATAATCATTTGTGACAGTGGGCTTCTCGTGTTATACTTTGTTTGGTACTAATGGGCAAGAAGGTATGTTAGAACTGTAGGACCATTGTAAAGCTCGGATGTCTTTGCAGTATCTTAGTGAAAAAAGTTCGCCTATTAAGAATATCTGCGAGCTCTTCAGGGGATTTCCAGTTGCAAAATTTGCCTTATAACTGAAGAAAAGTCTCCATATACCTTGTTTTCAAATGGGTAACTGGAACGAATTTAAGTTGTTGCCATGACATCTCCGTCCCAGTTACAAATACCTTAGTGCCTGTATTCTCTAGTTGTTTAAAGACGGGATGATTAAAATTAAACTTTCGCTACTTGAGAGGGCTTCCATGAAAATCTGTGATTGCAGGAGAATGAAACTTTGTGGAGGAGGTGCGGACAAGAATTAACGAATAAACCACTTAAAGCACCCCAATTTAATTTCCACATGAGAGAGAAACATTTGTTAATTGCATACTATGTTTAAGACCCAGATTACGAACGTTGCTCAATGTGACGACCATCTGCATCCACGACAGCTGTGAAGCCCACTGCAGATACCATTTCACAATTGTTCGTGGCATTTTTCGAACAGTGGATCATGGAGTGTTCAGCTGTTGTGACACGGCTCGTTCACCGTCTGAAGATCGCAAATTACACCCAGCATTCTAAACTATGCCAACATTAACTTCTTCAACAATTTGCAGCACAACTGCCCGTCGGCCATTGCCAGGAGCAGTTGTCACCCGCTTATTCGACTTTAGATTCAAGTCCTTCAGCCCCAGCGGTAACAGGACCTCTCCGTATTCCTTTAACATTTCGATATCCGCGAAGAATAGCAGAACTATTTCTTTTGTTTTGATAAGACATGTTTACGAGTAAAGCCCTGACCACTTTATCCGGACCCTTTTTGTCTGTCTGCATCTGTAATGCACACTGATGTTTAACCCTAGGTCGTCGTTCCAGTACCGGCGCCTAATGGCAGGCCATGACACTAACACTGCTAACCTGAACGTCATTCCTTTAAAGATGGGTACCCAGACGGTAAATAGTTCTCTGTCTACACTGGGTCACGTAGTGACAGTTTAATTAGAACCACCCAGTATGTCAAAATACAGCTTGTTCAACATGTACTGATGTGCGCCTACCTTGTCACATAATGTGCAGCTAATGCATGATTGTTCTCAGTCAGCGTAAGAAAAGTTCCTGAGCCGTGGCAGGACTGGCGCCAGTCGTATCTCTGACATGAGGACGATCGATTTCCTAGTTCAGGAGTTTGTCTTTGGGCTTGGGCCGACTCGAGATGTAAGGGAGTGCCGATCGCGAGTAGAGTGAGAGGGCACAACGCTTTGAGAGCGGAACGCGGCGGTGCGCTAGTCGGCGATTGGCTGGCGGACAGGGGCGAAAACGGCGTGCCTGTGGCGGGGTGGTGGTTGTCACGTGGTTGTACTGGAGTCGACGGTAGTGCATTCTCCGGCAACCTCGTGAGCAGTGCAACTGTCCGCTTCCTTGGAGAGACACGCTGTTATGGTCTCGTGAAGTGATGGTCTGACCTTTTCGCAAAATCGCCCAACCATCAAGACACCCAGTTACGTACCCCAATTACCAAGAGCGCTTAGTTAACTGTGGTTGTTATCGCTCTTGGTACAGTAATACGTTGCAAGACGTATGATGTTATGTTTGTTCGAACTGATTTGAGGCCTCTTACTAAGAGTGTGCTTTGCTACAGCATAATACTGATGTATTTGCAGATGTGTGTCATAAAGTTCTAGTGAGTGTGGGTTCTCGGGAGACAATTCATTTCCCTTTCTTAGTGTTTGTTTATCAAGAACAGTTTCACTTAAAAGAAGCAGTTGCGAATGAAATTAGTTGTTGTTTAGCCTTGATTTTATAGAGTTAATTTACTGGTCAATCTTGAATGTCAAAGTTAAGGAAACTTATTGTGCCTCCTGATATCCGGTGTGGTCTGTGTTTCAGTGAGATGAGACAGTGGGCAACCGAAGCACTGTGCTTCCGTTTAGATTACAAGTTTGGCTTACGGGCGGTGGACTTCGCCTGAGCTCCTGTGTTTCTCTTCGGTAGCATTTGCTTGGTTCACATTTTGGTGGCCTAGTCGACGTGGGGTTGCAAACGGACCAGGTCTTGGTTCGAAGTATTATTTCATCATTCGGTTCCACTGTTCGTGGTTAAACTTCGGCTTTACAAGCATGGACCTTGCTTTAGTTGTTACACATTTATCATTGTACAGAGTTCTAACTTTCTATGCCCGAAACGTCCATCTTACAAGTCAATGGGTATTTGAATAATTTCTGGTTCACCCTGCAAGATTGCCCAGCTTACGTTTAATAAATATGTTTTAATTATTCGTGTTAAAGTTGAAATTGAAAGGGTCTTCAATAATGTCTTAGCTAGAGTTGTTTGTTGAAGTTATAATAAAATTCAGCCTTAGTGGGTTCTGTCAATTTTGGTGGGAGATCGTGGGAGATGATTTATGAACTTGTTTATGATTTTATGTAATGAGAGATTCTTAAATATTTTGCCTAACCGGTGGTCCTCAATGTTTATAGGAGATGATTTATTAATATGCTTATGATTTTATGTAATATAAGTCTCTTAAATAATCTTGCCCGAGTGGCGCCTGTCAAATTTTATGTGATTGTTGAGGGTAGCTAATAAACCCATTGGAACTGAAATGTTCACTTTATTATGTCACCCCTTCCACCCCTTTTAGATTTAAAGGATAAATAAACAGGTATTAAGTAACTACGTACCAGTTCCTTTTCTGTCGTTAGCGTTACACGGTTCGGAAGCGTGTCATTGTCAATGCCAGTTCTTACACTGAAATTAGATTCCAGCGATGCGTTTCAAATATTTCTTTTTTGGCCAGATTGTCATATGAAAATTTAAATGGCGTATCAGACATCATGAAATACAACATGAATGCGTAGATATGTAGCGATGGTTACGTATATTCGAAATGCTGTTAAAATTCAGGCCATACACCAGCCATTTTTTTGTTGAGGAGTAGTGAAACTAATTATGTAAGTGACATTTAACAAGAAACAAGAAATTCATTCTATATGAGTTATACTAAAACAAAAAACAATGGGCAACTCACATAGAGATAACATACCAAATAGTGAAAAATTCCAGCGATTGTACTTCCATATTACCTTGATATAATTAATTCGAAATTTGTTGAAGCAGTACACTGAAAAACATGACAGGTAGTATCCCCGTTTCTTCCAGAGCCATTTTGTCTTATCAGAAATTGTGACCAATGTAGTTTTTGCGAGTGACAGTTACGTTTGCTCGTAGATATGTAATAAAGGACCGTTTTCCTATTGGATTCCTCTTTATACAGAAATTGACGAGGAATAGTGGTAGCAGACTTTTATTTTCTCCCTTCAACGGTTCGTGTTCCGTGATAGAAAACCATAACTATTATGCTTGGCACTGTGCCATTAACCCCGTTTTCCCACAGAACATTGTTTGCGTTTGCACTAAGCGGAAATCGTGGATGTAAATCGTTGTAGTTAGCCTTCTGACTGAAATTGCCTTCGATTACAGCTGGCTCTTTAAGAGTCAGAGCTGGAACCAGCAGGAGAAACTTGTCGAAAGAGTTCTACACGGCTTGTAATTCCGGCATTTAATTCACTTTAATCAGTTTTTGTTTCAGGAGCTGTAATCCGTTTTTAATAAAGGGGACGGAAGTTTTCGCGCGAACTTCAACTACTTTGCTCTCTTTCCATTTCGTTCTTTCAACATTGGATATCTCTTTTCTTTTCGCCTTAGCAGACGAATCACGACGGGGCCACGAAATAACAGTTCACTGTGCAACTTTTCGTGCTGCCCTAGGACACCTTTAGAGTCTTTCTGAAGCAGCGCTGTTAGGCTCTGAATATTCGAGAAAACTGCATCTTTCAAATTATTCCTTTTAATTGTTTAAATGGCAGCAGTACGGAAGTATCTTGTACCATTGCTCTGAAAAATAAGAACTTCTAACATTATCGTTAGTACCGAGTGAAGTGGCGCAATGGTTAAGACAATGAACGTACTTGTATATGCAAGAACAATGGATTGAAACCATGCTCCCGTACTAAAAAATATTTTGCATCTGACGTAAATTGTTACAGTTTTTATGATCCGAATGGTCTGAGGCAGCTTTCCACACTAGTCTATTTTGTGCAAATCTCTTAATCTCTGTACAATTACTACCATCCACATCCATTCGAATCTGCATTCTGTAGTCAAAACCTGTCTAATAAAAGTCAGTGCCCGATTTCACACCACACTCTAAACTTTCTCTCTTTTCTGATTATTGTTATGAAAGGAAAATTCATTTCTGAGAAAATATGTAGAGTTTTAACATGTCACAATAAACAAATTTTCTTTGTATCGAAAGCTACCGTTTGCACACTACCATGAGGATGTATAAGTAATTAGCTCTCGGCAACATGTGCACCAATGGGAATTCAGTTTTTCAGTTATATTCTAGATAATGAAATACAAAATTACAAATATTTTAAAAACTTTCTAGGAAACTTTTAAAAATTTTGGGAATTCTTTTATGTGTTGTCTCAGTCACTTTCAACATTAAAAAAAATTTTAGACAGTGATTACCAGTTTCGGTAGCTTAACTATCGTTGCCACTGATACCCTTAACAAGTTACTATTAACATTACGGTAAAATAAATGCAACTAGCAGTGTACGGCACCTCTGTATCGCCCAGAACACAAAAATTTTAAAATCTCCATGCAAAATCTGAATTTAAAAAAATTACAATACTGAAAGTCTCTATGTTTCAATTGCTACCAAAAATAGCGTGGTACCCCCAATTAATTATCCTTCCTTCTAAATAAATAGTATCTTACTCGTTGGTCCGTACTTAATTTATTTTTTTGCCCTTTTGTTCGTTTCAGGCTGAATATAACACATTTTACCTGAAGGTTTAAAATGAGAATGTTATGGACGGTGTAATGGCGTTTTACCCTGCTACTTACATTTATAATACTGCTTGTGATATGATAATTCCATGCAGATTTCTTAAATGTAAGCCAATAGCAACTCCTACATAACTTGTTCTTCTGGTTTGTCTGTTCTCAGGACTAAGGGAAATGGACAGAGAAAGGGGAGAAGAGGAGATAGAAAAAGAAAGGAAAGAGGAGGAGATTGACAGGGGGATGAAGAGATGGACAGAGAAAAGAAAGGACGTAGAGAGAAGAGGGTGGAGGTGATGAACCGTGAGAGGGGGACGGAGGGGGCAGCCAGGTAGGGGGGAGAGGAGGAGATCGATAGAGAGAGGAGGGGAGAGAATAAATGTGAGTGGGAGGAGGAGATGGAAATCGGAAGTGGGGAGGAGAACATGTATCGAGGTGAAGAAGCAGACTGACAGACTGTCAGAGTGTGTACTACGTGTGTGTGTGGGGGGGGGGGGGGCAGCTGATGGACAGAGAAAAGGTAGGGGGAGACGGGCAGAGTTAGGGACAAGAGGAGATGGAGAGTGGGAGGTGGACAGATAGATATAGGAGGAGGAGGTGAATTAATAGGAGACTGGAATAAATGCATACCCTTGCAACGCCAGGTACTCAGCTAGTACTGTGAAACAGAACTGTGTGCATCTCTGTTTTGGTAATAAGGTGTGACTTCCGTACATCAATTTGGATATTTTTGCTACATTAACAGTGTGTACTAGTTACACCGTTAACAAAATGTGTTTCGACAAGTTGTTATTTCAGTGTAATTTTGGATGAAAAATCGATAATTTACTGCTTTAATGTAATCTCCATGGTGCTGAACATAATTAATAGTTATAGAAATGAAGTGGAAGGGAGTTTGGTAACACACTATTATTTTTCGTAGGGCTTTGTTAGTTACAGAGGAACATGAATTTCATGCTGACAAACTCCATACAGCAGTTGGGCAGTACGTACAACTCGGCATGGTCACCACTGACGCTCGATTCAAATGGTTCAAATCGCTCTAAGCACTGTGCGAGGTCATCAGTCCCCTAGAGCTTAGAACTACTTAAACCTAACTAACCTAAGGACATCACACACATCCATGCCCGAGGCAGGATTCGAAGCCGGCCGATGTGGCCGTGCGGTTAAAGGCGCTGCAGTCTGGAACCGCAAGACCGCAACGGTCGCAGGTTCGAATCCTGCCTCGGGCGTAGATGTTTGTGATGTCCTTAGGTTAGTTAGGTTTAACTAGTTCTAAGTTCTAGGGGACTAATGACCTCAGCAGTTGAGTCCCATAGTGCTCAGAGCCATTTGAACCATTTGACCCAGGATTCGAACCTGCGACTGAAGCGGTTACGCGGCTCCAGACTGATGCGCCTAGAACTTCACGGCCACACCGGCCAGCTTGGCCTTGTTACCTTGACATCTTGGCACTGAATTTTCTATTAAACACACCAGCAAAACAAACGGTAATCGACAGTATTACAGACGGCAAGTGCTAACAGTTAAAACCAAGCGAACAGTTGAAAAAGTAGAAAAATCAGATGAATATAAAAGTTGTGGAGTTCGTTCGACAAAGTGCAAGAGTTTTTGAAACGGCAGTTAACACAATTTTAAATCAAATTAATCATCGACTTTCCACACCGTCACCATTCATAATTTAGGGTTGTAGCATGCAGAGAGAGAGAGAAAATCAACCGACGAAGTCTTTTCTTGCATTGAGCGCAATTAAAAAAAATTAAATAAATAAATAAATAAAATGAGACTACCGCCCAGTGAATATAAGGTATCGTGTCAGGACGTGCTCATGTAGTGTAGGATTACCCTCTCGTTATCACTAGTCTCGTTATCACTAGTCATTGGACACTGGATGACTGGAAACGAGTAATTACCAGTGATGGACCTCGTTATGTCCTGTGGAAGTCCGATGGAAGGGTTTGAGTTTAAAGAACCCTGGGGAACATTACCTGAGTTCACGTGTAGTGCTAACAATGATATACACAGGACATGTTGTTATGGTACGGGTTCTCTTGTGGTTATTGTGTGATTCGCTTATTGCGCTTAAGGAAACGCTAAATGTGGAAGGATACCAAGATATTTTATAACGTTCGGTACTGTGTACAGTAGAGGACCATTTGGGACACGATGACTGAAGTATGTCTACGCACCGTGTAATAAAGCAACATCTTTGCCCCAATGGTTTGTGGACAATAACATTCCTGAAATGGACTAGCCGGCCAGGAGTCCCGAATGAACCCTATGGAACACCTCTGACATGTGTTAGAACGTCGACATCACTCTGGACCTCAGCGTCCTACACCGCTATCATCTCTGGTTTCGATTCTCGAGGAAGTATGGGCTGAAATTCCTCCCCAGACATTTGGAAATACCATTGAAAGTGTCCTCACAGAGATCGTGTCGTTCTAAGCGTAAAGGGTAGACTCCATTAATAATTGTCTGGATACTTTGGTCAGGTAGTGTACATCCTCGTAGATCACACCAGAAAACATGCAAGAGCAACATTTGTGTTCAACGTTGAAAGCATAATGCATGGAAATGTCTCGAGGACATTTTTGTCCAGCAGTGGATGCTGCTTGTTGTGACGATTAGAATGACGATGATGTTCTAATATGTTTTAATCTTACAAAATAGGGACAGTAGATAATACTTTCTTCAAACATTAGCAGTCAGGACTAAATGACAACGGCTGAGTTTCGTTTTTACCCCATACAAAATTTTATTTTCTCTCTGCCTTTCTCAATGAAATGACAACGGCTGAGTTTCGTTTTTATCCCATACAAAATTTTTTTTCTCTCTGCCTTTCTCAATGAAATGACAACGGCTGAGTTTCGTTTTTATACCATACAAAATTTTTTTTCTCTCTGCCTTTCTCAATGGGGTAATTATACTCCTCTCTAAAAAAGTAGGAACCACTGATTTAGCTAAATCACTGTATGTCTAAATCGTCAGCACTGCATCCGAATCCATTCCTGGTATTACAGGTGCATAAACCAGTACGCCAAATCCCTCACGCTGATGAATAGAGGTTTTCCCAGAGCTGCCAGAGGCGTCCCAGTAGCCGCCTTCCCGCCCGACGCGCTGCCTTTGTTCGCAGCTTTGCTGCCGGCGTTGTCGCGCCCCCTGCGGACTCACCTGCAGCACGTAGTGCACGTTCTCCTCGGAGAGCGCGTTGCCCGCTATGTCCAGCTCCCTGAGGGACTGCGTCAGCGGCACGAACGACGCCGGCTCCAGACGGTCCAGCTTGTTCCAGCCCAAGTCCAGGCTCCTGAAACACGCAGCACACAATATGCCGAGAACCTAATGGTGATTGCTGTGAGCTGCTGCTCAGCAGTGCCTCATAACAGTACTGATTTCACATTTGAAAAAAGTTCATGACCACATCTGACGAAATCTCAGGAATCTGCTATAAATCACAGATTTTCTTTTGAAAGAATACACCACCACCCGACAGTATATTTTTGTATATTTCTCTGTCTACAGTGTAGTTTCCGGCTTTCGCGCCATTATCGAACACAATGTTCTTAGACCATTAACGTCATTTTGCTGTGTACTGTGCCGGATGACAATACACACTTCACATTTGCTTAACATGATATAAATGGTCAAATTAACGTCTTGTAGGGATGCAGCACATTATCGTACAAGCACATGATGTGTGGGGGAGTCAGCCCAAAGCAGATAAAAAACAGGACTCAAGAACATCGTCTTGCGTTTACGTGCTTTATGCTGACTTTTCCAGGCATGGTGCGCTTGTTCGATAATGTGCTGCATTTCTACAACACGTTCATTTGACCATTGATATCATGTTAAGCAAAGGCGTCGAAGTGTGTATTATCATCCTGCATAGTACACAGCAATATGATGTTAATGGTCTAAGACCACTGTACTCGGTAATGGCGTGAAAGCCGAAATCTAGATTGTACACAGGAAATACACCAAAATTTATAGTCTGATGGCGGTGTATTCTTTCAAAAAATACTGCATGACTGTGGCTCATCACAATCGAAACAAAAATCTTAGATAATTTGTAGCCTCTCAAGGGGCAACAAGAAGGATTATTGTAACGTAAATATTTACATCTTCTGTTGAGCTCTGCAGCATCGGTTGTTTTAAAGTACTTAGTTTTCACCCGTCTGCCATTCTTCAAAATAAATACTTCATTAAGTCATACCAGCTAGTGACGAACCAAGCAAGACGATGTAAAAAGAAGATTATCGCAGTAAAGACGATATCCCTCACTAAAATAATCCCACCAGTATCAACCAATGTCCTTAATTTGAACAATAAATTTCTGTTAATGTTCGTCTGGAGCACTGCATTGTATGGCAGAGAATCATGGACAGTGGGAAAACGGGAACAGCACATAATCGAAGCATTTGAGATGTGGTTCCATAGAATGATATTGAAGGTTTGACGGACTGATCAGGTAAGGGATAAGACGGTTTCCTGAAAATTGGCGAAGCGACGAACACTGACGAAAGGAAAGAACAGGATCACAGGACAAATATTCAGACATCAGGGAATAGCTATAATGTTTTTAGAGGGCCTTCTAGACAGTAAAAACTGTAAGGGGAGACATATTGGATTACATTCAACAAATACTATGCCTAAAAAAAAAAAAAAAGAAGACTGTACCATCGAGAAGACGGGGTCCAACGACTTTGGAATTTCGTTCCAAACACATCGGTAAGAACGCAAGTGATAAGAATACAAAAGTTTATTTAAGAGACATCCGCAAATAAAAAACTTCATGTTGAATAAGAACATCACTGCATCTCGACGGTTACTTTACTTCAAAATCACCACCAGTTTCGTAACAGTAGTTACATAATCATTTGCACATTTGATATTAAACTTTTCCTTAGATTCCTAGAATTTCATTACATTCCAAAAATAAAGTTGTACCCAAATATAAACAAATGTAGACGGTGAAAGGGGGGGGGGGGGGGGGACTGTTTCAGTGAATCAGACGCATGGTGTACAAAGCAGCGCCACGACACAGTGGGATGCTACATGATTTATAGAATGCAGTAAAATTCTAAGAATCGGGAGAAACGTTTAACATCAAAAGTACTCCAGCATCATGTTGTAACTGATTTCAGCTGATGATGTGGCTAATTTTACGAAACCAGTCATGATTTTGAAATAATGTAACTGAGCTGTCCGTGGCTCGTGTTCCCGCCATCATGTATTTTACACCCTGTTTTAACGTACTTCCACTTCACTACGTTAATTTAAATTACCACTGTCAGTGAGTTGTTGCTTTGCCTGACCGTGACTGGCGCTAGCAGCGAGTATCGATATTTCCCCTCTCGTAGTATCTTTCCTCGTCTGCTGTAAGCAGTTCGGGTTGCGAGATCAGGCTGCCAGTCAGTTGAAACGTGTCTGGAGCGCAGTCCGGACCTGCCAGTCGGGGATAGTGATGTGCTAAACTGCGATTTTCCGTTATCAGTGAATTATGTGAATGCTACTTTTCAGTGTCTGTTATTCTTAACTGTGATTTGTCGCAGTTAAGAGTCGCAGTTAAGGAACATAGGTCGTGTATCCCTCCACCACTGCTATTTCTGCGACTTCTGCGACTTCTGCGATTTCTGCTACTTCTGCGATTTCTGTGACATCTGTGACTTCTGCAATTTCTGCTACTTACCACTGTATGAAAAAGTTACATCTGTCAACACAGAAAATTGCATCTCAACAAACCATCTCAATAAACCATCTCAACAAACCTGTCATTGGTAAGTATGTTTTACGTTTTTTCTTCCATTGGCTTTAATTTTGTATTAAAGAAACAACTGTGAAAATATTAATAGTGTAATTAATATGTTAGTAGCCGTACAGTACCGTAATAGTTCGTGTTTAGAAAATGAATTCTAACATATTGTATGTTCACAGGTACCTGAACTACATTTCAGTCACTCAGTAAAGTGATAACTCAAAATATCATTGTCAACAGATCAGAAGAAATTGTCACTGCGTCTTTAGACCGTTTTCGTCAGACGAGAGGTTAGTTTCTAAGCGTTTCGATGGACTTAATTACTTCAGTGAGATCGTTCTTGCAAATGTGATATTCATTATAGCAAATATTAGCAATCTACTCTGTCAATTATATTGCTAGTAATTAGTGACAGCAAAAATTGTTTAATAATCCTTGTGTTTTTGCAGACGCAGTTCTGACTCTGATTACTGGTTGCTGTACGTATCTATCCACATCAAGGCTGTTGAGAGAGACTCGTGAAGATTCAAGACAGCTCTTGGGGGATTTGCAGTTTAAAACTGAAATAGTTGTGAAATAAGTGTGTGAGTGATTAAACTGTGTTTTATTGAAGTTGTTGCGATTTTAAAGGAATAATAAATGTTAAATACAGTGAGTGAATAATATAAATCTCATTCTCCACATGCTAAGCCGTCCAATATTCGTAATTTTCCGCCAGTTACTTTGGGTAAACACTTTTTGGAGAGTGACATGCCGCACCCCCCTCCCCCCCCCCCCCCCCTTTCTCCACAATCTTGGTGTGACACTGACCTGTAACATATCCCGAAGCCTACAATATGCATTTTGAGGCTGTTGATATGAAAGTGGGAAGTACAGATCTTCCAGTTAAATCAGGAATAGCTTAAGTGCATTACTTGAAAGTAACAAAGGAAAAGGTCACTTATGTAGGTGGTAGTAGTGTCGGCAAAAAGTTCTTGTGTGTGAAGTTGCCATGTAGAACACCAGGTGTAAAACTTTTCTCCCGAGTCTTGAACTGTGTCGGAACAAAAGTGAGGCATTCATATGACAGTTTTCATTTCACTACACTTACACAGATGTCTGAGTTCTGCTGTGTTAACATTGCAAAGTCCTGTAGGCATGTGGAGTATTAACCAAAACTGTCATATTGGAAGCAGAATCAAACACATTTGTTACGTTACTTGATATTTTCAGGAGAAAAAGGCAATGTTGCTTCTTGTTAATATAATACATTCAGAGTCACAGCATTATTTGACCAACGATAACTGATGCTGAATGTGCATGTCGTCATATAATATGAAGGGCTTATTTCAATAGTGGTACAAGTCCATTACCTCCACTTTTCTGTCTATAATGCTTCTGAAGTTAATGACCCAAACAAACATAAATAAAGGTTCATCTCTAGCAAGAAGCCATATGCTTGAATATTTCTGGTATCTCAACTGCAGATTTTTCAGGGCTCATTTAATTTTACGACTTTGTATCTCAAAATAAACAAAAATGGACTTGTGCCACTGTCGAAATAAGCCGTTCATATGCACACACAGCACATCGATCTCGTGAGGCACAAGGCTCTCATAACGAAGTACGTACGTCGGTCAACAGATGGCACTAGGAAAAGTATGTTAACTGCGCGACTCTTAGTTGCGACTTGTCACAGAAATTGCAGTTTGACTTGATAGCGTGTCGCAGAGATGAGCGTAATACGAACTTTGGCCAACAGATGGCACTGTTAACTGCGCTTTTTAGTTGCTACTTGCGACTTCTAGCCGCGACTTGTCACTGAAATCGCAGAAAGGAGTATGGAATTCGGCCTACAGATGGCTCACGGCGTTGAATGTGAAATGCTACTTCCGACTGCTAACTGTGACTGAAATCGCAGTTAGATTTTGTAAAGTTGTTATTGTGATATCTGTGACTTCTCAGTCACTGTGATTTCTAACAGATACGCGGTTTCCTGCCCACCACTAGTCGGGGAGTTGCAATGCGGCACTAGAGCAGTCAGGTTGGAGCAGTGAGGTCTGCGTCCACATGGCTCGCCCGACCATTGCCACCACGCATCACTTGAGCTGGGCCACGGTCTTGGTGGATCGTGGGTCTGTTGTCCTACCGGAATACGCGTTTTGGCTCGCCGATCGTTCATGAGTCGGCTGTGTGTGTGTGCATTGACTCCCGATTTGTCTTCATGTGTGCTTAGTTACTGTTGGGTATCGTTCAGGTGTTTGTCAGGTTGTGTGTATAGCTGGTGTTATTTCCACTGACGACTATTTCAGATGTTGTCGGCATTCTGAGAGGAGTCGGTCAGTTGCTGCGGACCAGGGAAGTTATCTCCGCGCGAAGCAGTCGGCTGGGCCCACTGGCGGTCCCTGCGCAGTGTCGGAGCGTGTGTGGAGTTGTCCAATCGCTACGAGCTTCGTGGTTCACCGACCCAGGACGTCAAAGTTGAGTAGTGGTTTGAAGTACCCAAGCCCAGTCCATTCATGTTGTGAGGTTGGTTTCGGTGGTTCGCTGTTGGGAAGGTTTTGCTGTGAGGAACACAGAGTGTTTGTATTGCTGAAATTTAGCGCCATGCGGTGAAATTAACTATTTTGGTTGACTACAATTCAAATGCACCAGCGGAAATTTCTGCCTTGTGGCCGTTGGCGTTCCGGTTACCTGCCCTGGCCACTAACGTAATTCCAGGCAGTGTCCCTTCCTCACCTGTTGTTACTGTCCAACATGGTGTGTAGTTTTGACAGCTTAATACATATACATATTTGATTATGGATAATTGAGAATGCAACATGGCGGCGAGTGAGTGACGTGCGTTAGCGTGGCCCGCAAGTTTACGTGAAATCTGGAGGTGTTTTAAGCAGTTAGGTTAGTCTACATATACTAAAGCCGTATATCTACTGCCGAGTGTCGTATTTTACATCACATACTGAGCACCAATTACACGGAATCGCACTTAAAATGGAAAATCGCCGAACAACGCGCAGTGCTGCCAACGGCCAGGCCGGCGACAGCGCAGGCGTGGAGTTTACACCGGGAGCTGCGGCCGCCCCGCCCGGCATCGCTGACATCGCCGCACTCGTGAAGGCTGAGGTGAGGTGAGTGCCGCGCTGCAGGCTAAGGAGACGCTCGGGCTCGTTGTTCAAACCATCACTGATGCTGTCACTGCAGCAGTGACGGACCAAATACAGAAAACTCTGGAGGCGAATGCGAGCGAGACCCGTGCACTGGACACATCGTTAAAAGCAAGTGAGGAGAAAGCACGACTGCTAGAACAGAAATTGATCGAGAAGACGGACGAGCTCGAACAATATTAGAGACGCAATAATCTCAGACTGTTCGGCGTTCCAGAGAGCAGCAGAGAGAACACGGATGAACTTGTGATAAACCTTGTCCAAGAAAAGCTAGGCGTGCAGGTGACTCTGAGTGACATTGACAGAAGTCATAGGGTGGGTCGTAAGTCGCCAGGTTCTACAAAACCAAGACCTATAATAGTGAAATTTATGTCGTATAGGAAAAGATCTGAAATCTTCAGAGCAAAGAAGAATTTCGCGAAGTCGGGTCTGACAGTACGCGAGGATCTCACCTCGGAAAGACTAAACATTTTGAAGAGCGCGATTTCGAAATTTGTGCTACAGAACGTATAGACAAATGACGGCAGGATAATGGTTAAGACCGAAAATGGAAAGAAAACAATTTGCAGTGTTAATGAACTCGAAAGCCTGTGCTTTAGAAGCTAAATCATGTCTAATCTTGCTGCCACTAACCTATATGTTTATATTGTTTACACTGTCAACCATATCTTAACTAATGTATTATCAAATTGTTCGTTTCTCTACATAACTATTTTTTTTATCTCTAATTATTTTTTCTCGTGTAATTTTTGTTATTATTTGTATTATCAACTTTTCGTTTCTCCACATAACTATTTTCATCTTTAATTGTTTTTCTCATGTAATTTTGTTAATTATTACATAAGGTAGTCTCACTGCCATCCGTAATTAGCAACCCACCATCATACTTTAGTTGTTATCCTCATAAGTGAAATTAATATCACACTCTTTCGTAACGTGCAGATTACTGTGTTTAGCGAAATTCCTTCCCCTGCCAGCCCACGGCTACTTCCAGAACCGTTGCAGACCTCGCTGACCTTGGCCGCAGATCCTGTTGCCTCCCTGGGGACCCGCCGCTTTTACTGCACAGAACTGGGAGGACACTCCATTACCCCCCTCCCCCCCCCCTTCAAACGCCTTCCGCATTTCCTCATGCCAGACCCTCTTGTCACCGCCAACCACGACCCGCAAACATCGCTCGGCAGCCTCCTCGGGCAATCAACACCCGAACGCACCAATCTGCATACTGCACATGCAAATGCCCAGTCTCTGCCAGCTCACTTCGACGAGTTCAAATATATATTTCAAACTGCTGATATACACATAACACTTTTGTCAGAGACTTGGCTCAAACCAAGTATTCCTACAACTTCCGTAAATCTAGATGGCTATATCTTTCTCAGGCACGACAGATGCAACAGACGAGGGGACGGAGTACGGGCGTACATACGCTCTGATTTGTCACCTACAGTACTACACACATCCGACAACAATGTAGATAAACGAGTGGAATATATGTTCATAGAGATCAAATCACTTAACAGAAAGTGATTAATATGTGTCCTTTACAAACCTCCTAAAGTAGGTGAGTTCGCTTGCTTCGAAACTGCCCTCTCTAGTCTCGAGTCGTCATATGAACATGTAATTATAGCAGGTGACACTAAAATTAATTTTCTGTGCAATAGTCCTTCCACTGGGAAATTTAAGAGGATGCTGTCTTCCTCAAATATGACGCTAATTCAGCTGGCACCTACTCATCACACGACTACCAGTCACACTTTCATAGATATATTCGCAACGAAAGCTCCGAACAGAATAATCCGCATCTCTCAAATATCTGCGCTTGGCATGTCTGCCCATGACATCATTTCCGTGACGTATTCACTAGAATTCCCTAGAAAAAAAACAAAAACTGTATACATACCGAGACCTCAAACGCGTCAATTTGCCTGAACTCGAAACTGAGGCACAAGAAATAGTTTGGGGGATGACCTCTTCTCCCCTCATGGACATAAACGACAAACTCCAGGATTTCACTAACAAAATTACGCAACTATATGACAAATATGCTCCAATAAAGACCAGAAAATTAAAAAGGCAACCTGCACCTTGGCTGACATGAACTAAATCAGCTCATGAATCTCAGAGATGCGGCACATCGAGCATACAAGATACACCCTACACCTGAAAATCATGCTGTATACGAGCAGAAACGAAACAAAGTCAGTCAAGCGGTGAGAAACGCTAAGCTCAGACATGCCCGGGCATTAGCTGACAATAGATGTAGACCAGCTATCCTGTGGAAAAATCTCCATAGTCTCGGTTTAGTCAAAATAAAAGTTGCGGAAAATCCCATGGTCCCAGCTGAAGAACTAAACCGATTCTTCACATTACCTACAACCAAAACTGAACCGCAAAAAAAAAAAAAAAAAAAAAAAAAAAAACAGAGAATCATTGATTACTTCATGGGGATGAACGACTGTAGCAAAGAAAAATTCTATCTACAGTACGTCACTTGCAGTACTATCAAGAAAGCCATAATGCGGATCAGATCAGCATCTACTGGACATGATGGTATCACTATCCAGATGGTAAAACTTATTATTGACTAACTACTGCCCTCTATAACAGACATTTTCAGCGATTCAGTAATCACAAGTGTTTTCCCTGAGGCCTGGAAACTGGGACAAATTAAGCCACTGCCTAAAAAGGACATCGCCACAGCACCCTCTGACTACTGCCCCATCTGCCTTCTTCCTGCACTATCAAAGGCCTTAGAATATATAGTTCATGACCAGCTCACCAACTACCTAACTACTAACAACCTACTAGACGAATACCAATCAGGTTTCCGTAAACATCGAAGCACAACATCCGCTCAGATAAAGGTGACAGATGACCTGAAACTTGCCATGGACAGACAAGAAGCGACTATCATTTGCTTCTTAGATTTCAGCAAAGCATTTGATACTGTCGACTTCGACACCTTACTAGCCAAACTTAGCGGTCTAAATTTCTTACCAAGTGCATCGCAATGGTTTCGCTCATACATGACGTCTCGTCAGCAACGCGTCCTGTCTGGAAATATAAAATCACAATGGCGGCAGGTAGTGTCAGGCGTTCCCCAAGCTCAGTATTAGGTCCTATACTCTTCCCTCTGTATGTCAATGATGTGTCATCGGTTCTGACCTATTGCAAATACCATACGAGGTGCATTCTAGTTATAAGGCCTCCGATTTTTTTTCTAAGTAACTACTCACCCGAAATCGATGAAACTGGCGTTGCTTCTCGACGTAATCGCCCTGCAGACGTACACATTTTTCACAACGCTGACGCCATGATTTCATGGCAGCGGCGAAGGCTTCTTTAGGAGTCTGTTTTGACCACTGGAAAATCGCTCAGGCAACAGCAGCACGGCTGGTGAAAGTAAGGCCACGGAGAGTGTCTTTCATTGTTGGAAAAAGCCAAAAGTCACTAGGAGCCAGGTCAGGTGAGTAGGGAGCATGAGGAATCACTTCATAGTTGTTACACGAAGAAACTGTTGCGTAACGTTAGCTCGATGTGCGGGTGCGTTGTCTTGGTGAAACAGCACATGCGCAGCCCTTCCCGGACGTTTTTGTCGCAGTGCAGGAAGGAATTTGTTCTTCAAAACATTTTCGTAAGATGCACCTGTTACCGTAGTGCCCTTTGGAATGCAATGGGTAAGGATTACGCCCTCGCTGTCCCAGAACATGACACCACCATTATTTCAGCACTGGCGGTTACCCGAAATTTTTTTGGTTGCGGTGAATCTGTGTGCTTCCATTGAGCTGACTGGCGCTTTGTTTCTGGATTGAAAAATGGCATCCACGTCTCATCCATTGTCACAACCGACGAAAAGAAAGTCCCATTCATGCTGTCATTGTGCTTCAACATTGCTTGGCAACATGCCACACAGGCAGCCATGTGGTCGTCCGTTAGCATTCGTGGCACCCACCTGGATGACACTTTTCGCATTTTCAGGTCGTCATGCAGGATTGTGTGCACAGAACCTACAGATATGCGAACTCTGGAGGCGATCTGTTCAACAGTCTTCGGCGATCCCCCAAAACAATTCTCTCCACTTTCACGATCATGTCATCAGACCAACTTGTGCGAGCCCGGGGCTGTTTTGGTTTGTTGTCACATGATGTTCTGCCTTCATTAAACTGTCGCACCAACGAACGCACTTTCGCCAAATCCATAACTCCATCACCACATGTCTCCTTCAACTATCGATGAATTTCAATTGGTTTCACACCCCGCAAATTCAGAAAACGAATGATTGCACGCTGTTCAAGTAAGGAAAACGTCGCCATTTTAAGTATTTAAAACAGTTTTCATTCTCGCCGCTGGCGGTAAAATTCCATCTGCCGTATGGTGCTGCCATCTCTGGGACGTATTGACAATGAACGCGGTCTCATTTTAAAACAATGCGCATGTTTCTATCTCTTTCCAGTCTGGAGAAAAAAAATCGGAGGTCTTAGAACTTGAATGCACCTCGTATGTGTGCTGATGACCTTCAGTTATATCTAAGTGTGAAACCAAGCGATCTCAAGAAAGCTATTGAAAATTTCAATACTGGCCTCGATTCACTGTCAAAATGGGCACAGGACATAGGTGTAAAACTATACCCATCTAAAACCCAAGCGGTACTTGTTGGTCACTCTAAGCTCATTAGCCCAAAACATCGGGAATCTGTACCACCTCTTATACTAAATGGAACAAATATTCTCTCCCTCAGCAAAGAGTTTGGGAGTAATAATAGATGAAAATCTAAATTGGACAGAGCACGTAACTGCAGTGTGCAAAAAAGCCTCATCATCCCTTCATGTCCTACAAAAATATAAAAAACTCTTCCCTTCCGATCTGAAAAAGAAATTAGTACAAACGCTTATACTCCCAATCATTGACTACAGCGATATTATCCTACAAGGCCTCTCTCAGGAAAGTATCGGACGTCTAGAACTGGTCATGAATGCCTGCGTCCGATATATCTGTGACGTTCGACTTTTTGATCACATTTCGCCAGCATATGCAAAATTGTCCTGGCTGCGTGCAGACAAACGCAGAGATTTCCATACACTCTGGCTCATCTACTGCCTTATAAATGTACACTGTCCCTCATATCTCTCTTCGTCCCTAACGCTCATGTCGGAACAACATGACGGAAACACACGTTCCCATTATAATAAAATCCTCTCCGTTCCACTGCATCGCTCAGTCACCTTCTCCAAGTTCTTTACAGTAGCGGGAACCCAACTTTGGAATAACCTCCCTCGTTATGTTAGAGAACTTAAAAACATGTCCGGCTTCAAAAAACAGTTAATGTCGTATCTACTTAAGCAACAGTAATTCCTTCCTCTGTACATGAATGCACTTCACCTCATTACTTCCCTCTTTCCCCCTCATTAAATCTCCCTTCCCCAAAACTCGCTATACTAGTAAACATCCTACTTTACACACCAAGATATTAATGTACATCTGCACAAACCTTCATTACTATTGCCAATCTTTCTCATGTTTGTCATTATTATTTGATTTTCTTTTACTGTTATTATTATTGCTTTTATCATAATCTGTATGTATAGCACTTGTTGTAAAAATACTGCCGCATTTACTTTATTAGGTCTTAGTCACTACTCTTTATTCATATTGTCACTAGAGTAAGCTAATTTTCTCATTTAAACTATGGCCATGATGTAATCCTGATGTGTGGAATGCTGCATGTGTGGAACACTGGTCCGATGTAAGAGAGGGCCTGATGGCCCTAATCTGATCAGGTTAAATAAATAAATAAATCATTCCCGTAAAATTTTTTGTTTGAATTCTCATGTACCGATTGGTGGCAAGCAAGTCGTTTTTCGATACCTTGGTTGGGCTCTGACGGATCAAGTATAGTTGGGCCCACCACTTTAATCACCTAAGTGAACGAGGGCAGACAGACTCCCTGGAGGCTTCTGAGTGCTGCTGTCTTTACTGTCTTTCTCACCGGTGTTTGATTGTCTGTTTGTAATCTATCGTAGCCAATGATTTAAAAAATCTTGGTTTTACTGTGTTTTATGTAAGTAAGTTTGAATTATGCCAAGTGGATGTTTGCTGGATGGTTATTGCCATTGTGTTGTCTTTTCTTTAAGTCCGGTTTCAGTTACTTAAAACTTAAGGCTTATGGCTACTTTTTTTAAATTTAGGAAGATCAATTTTGGGCCTTCAGCCTTGGAACCTTACACTTAAAATTACCTTTCAAGCTTAAACACTGCGGCTTGGAAACTTATTCGTAAAATTACCTTTCGAACATAAACATTGCGGCCTTCTGCCTTTGAGAGGTTATGGTAATGCATTTTAAGGTCTTGAGAACATTATTTCAGTCAAGCTGTCATATATAGGGTGAGTCACCTAACGTTACCGCCGGATGTATTTCGTAATCCACATCAAATACTGACGAACCGATTCCACGGACCGAACGTGAGGAGAGGGGCTAGTGTAACTGTTTAATACAAACCATACAAAAATGCACGGAAGTATGTTTTTTAACACAAACCTACGTTTTTTTTTAAATGGAACCACGTTAGTTTTGTTAGCACATCTGAACATATAAATAAATACGTAATCAGTGCCATTTGTTGCATTGTAAAATCTTAATTACATCCGGAGATATTGTAACCTAAAGTTGACGCTTGAACCCTCCAACGTTCAGTTGCGTATTGTAACACGTACGGGCCACGGTCGGCGAGCAGCATCTGCAGGGACATGTTTACGATGACGACCGTGTTTGCGAGTGTGGCAGTAGTGAACTGCTGTGGTTTGGTCTAGCTGTCGCAGTGTCCGAATGTAGCGCTTGCTGCTATTGTTATTCTGCATTCGTCTCCGCACGCAGACCAACTGTAGTACACCGTGTTACCAGATGTCTGTGATGGTGTAGTGTTGTAGGAACTGTGACCATGATGTATTCGAACTCTGAAAAGGCGGAGATGATACTCATCTATGGCGAGTGTCGACGAAATGCAGCTGAAGCCTGCAGGGTGTATGCAGAATGGTGCCCGGACAGAGAGCATCCAACGCGCCGCACATTGCAGAACATCTACCGCCAACTGTATGCAACAGGTATGGTCGTAGCACGCAAACGGGTCCGTAACAGGCCCGTCACAGGAGAAGCGGGTTCAGTTGGTGTGTTAGCTGCTGTTGCCATGAACCCACACATGAGTACACGGGACATTGCGAGAGCCGGTGGACTGAGTCAAACTAGTGTCGTGCGCATACTGCATCGTCACCGCTTTCACCCGTTTATTGTGTCGCTATATCAGCAATTACATGGTGATGACTTTAATCATCGAGTGCAATTCTGTCAATGGGCATTTACAGAGAATGCGTTGCAGTTCTACCTGTTTACCGATGAAGCGGGTTTCACAAACCACGGGGCAGTGAATCTACGGAACATGCATTACTGGTCCGTGGACAATCCTCGCTCAGACAGGTAGAGCGACAGCGACCGCAGACTGTAAATGTATGCTGCGGAATCATTGGCGACCACCTCATTGGTCCTCACTTCATTGCAGGGCCCCAAACAGCTGCCACATACATCGCGTTTCTACAGAATGATCTGCCAACGTTGCTCGAAAATGTCCCACTGGAAACGCGTCGACGTATGTGGTATCAGCATGATGGTGCACATTCCGCAGTTAACGCTAGGCTGACCTTTGACAGGATGTTCGACGGCGTTTCATAGGACGTGGAGGACGCATAAATTGGCCAGCCCGTTCTCCTGATCTTACACCTCTGGACTTCTTTCTGTGGGATACGTTAAAGGAGAATGTGTACCGTGATATGCCTACAACCCCAGAGGATATGAAACAACGTATTGTGGCAGCCTGCGGCGACATTACACCAGATGTACTGCGGCGTGTACGACATTCATTACGCCAGAGACTGCAGTTGTGTGCAGCAAATGATGGCCACCACATTGAACATCTATTGACCTGACATGTCGGGACACACACTATGCCACTCCGTAATTGAAAACGGAAACCACGTGTGTACGTGTACCTCACCCCCCATGGTAATGCACATGTGCATCAGTGAAAAAGACCAATAAAATGGTGTTAGCATGTGGACGTAATGTGCTGTTCCAGTCTCTTCTGTACCTAAGGTCCATCACCGTTCCCTTTGGATCCCTACGTAATTCGGTGCTCTCCGATACACACGATCGAACAGCGGAGTGGTACTTAAGCGTCAACTTTAGGTTACAATATCTCCGGATGTAATTAACAATTTACAATGCAACAAACGGCACTGATTACGTATTTGTTTATATGTTCAGGTGTGCTAACAAAACTAACGGGGTTTTATTTTAAAAAACGGAGATTTGTGTTAAAAAACATTCTTCCGTGCATTTTTTTATGGTTTGTATTAACAAATTACACTAGCCCCTCTCCTCACGTTCGGTCTGTGGAATGGATTCGTCAGTATTTGATGTGGTTTACGAAATATAGCCAGCGGTAATGTTAGATGACTCACCCTGTATATACACTCCTGGAAATTGAAATAAGAACACCCTGAATTCATTGTCCCAGGAAGGGGAAACTTTATTGACACATTCCTGGGGTCAGATACATCACATGATCACGCTTACAGAACCACAGGCACATAGACACAGGCAACAGAGCATGCACAATGTCGGCACTAGTACAGTGTATATCCACCTTTCGCAGCAATGCAGGCTGCTATTCTCCCATGGAGACGATCGTAGAGATGCTGGATGTAGTCCTGTGGAACGGCTTGCCATGCCATTTCCACTTGGCGCCTCAGTTGGACCAGCGTTCGTGCTGGACGTGCAGACCGCGTGAGACGTTGCTTCATCCAGTCCCAAACATGCTCAATGGGGGACAGATCCGGAGATCTTGCTGGCCAGGGTAGTTGACTTACACCTTCTAGAGCACGTTGGGTGGAACGGGATACATGCGGACGTGCATTGTCCTGTTGGAACAGCAAGTTCCCTTGCCGGTCTAGGAATGGTAGAACGATGGGTTCGATGACGGTTTGGATGTACCGTGCACTATTCAGTGTCCCCTCGACGATCACCAGTGGTGTACGGCCAGTGTAGGAGATCGCTCCCCACACCATGATGCCGGGTGTTGGCCCTGTGTGCCTCGGTCGTATGCAGTCCTGATTGTGGCGCTCACCTGCACGGCGCCAAACACGCATACGACCATCATTGGCACCAAGGCAGAAGCGACTCTCATCGCTGAAGACGACACGTCTCCATTCGTCCCTCCATTCACGCCTGTCGCGACACCACTGGAGGCGGGCTGCACGATGTTGGGGCGTGAGCGGAAGACGGCCTAACGGTGTGCGGGACCGTAGCCCAGCTTCATGGAGACAGTTGCGAATGGTCCTCGCCGATACCCCAGGAGCAACAGTGTCCCTAATTTGCTGGGAAGTGGCGGTGCGGTCCCCTACGGCACTGCGTAGGATCCTACGGTCTTGGCGTGCATCCGTGCGTCGCTGCGGTCCGGTCCCAGGTCGACGGGCACGTGCACCTTCCGCCGACCACTGGCGACAACATCGATGTACTGTGGAGACCTCACGCCCCACGTGTTGAGCAATTCGGCGGTACGTCCACCCGGCCTCCCGCATGCCCGCTATACGCCCTCGCTCAAAGTCCGTCAACTGCACATACGGTTCACGTCCACGCTGTCGCGGCATGCTACCAGTGTTAAAGACTGCGATGGAGCTCCGTATGCCACGGCAAACTGGCTGACACTGACGGCGGCGGTGCATAAATGCTGCGCAGCTAGCGCCATTCGACGGCCAACACCGCGGTTCCTGGTGTGTCCGCTGTGCCGTGCGTGTGGTCATTGCTTGTACAGCCCTCTAGCAGTGTCCGGAGCAAGTATGGTGGGTCTGACAAACCGGTGTCAATGTGTTCTTTTTTCCATTTCCAGGCGTATATATATATATATATATATATATATATATATATATATAGTACCTTATTGATTTTTAAGATTTCTTGTTTGGAGGCCTTCAGCCGTCAAAGATTTGGAGTTTGAAACACGTAGTTGTAAAAGTTCGGCTATGTGCCGCGTTGGTTGTAAATGTGCTATTAAATTACAATTTTAAGGTGAAACTGACTCTTTCCACAGTCCTAACCACCTGTTCTGTCCAGCGGGTTTAGCGGATGTCGCATTAACCATACAACTGCAGCAGTGTTTTAATTCAAAATAAGTTATTGGAGTTACAATTCTCTGTGATAGGTAAAACGGCCGCTATGGTGCATTAATTTGTTCATGGTTAGTGATGTACCATCCCTGATAATGTATATAAGTGCCGTAACCAGCATCATACGTTGTCTGATGCCTGTGAAGGTCACAAAGATGTCGCAGCGTTGTGAGTTTCTGACAAAGTATGAAAGGGGTTTTAATATTGGTCTCCATTTGGCCGACTTGTCGAATCACGCAGTTCTCAGATTTGTGGGGCATTAGGGTGTCATAGTGACTGGATGTTGGACTGCGTTCTCTTCGTCAAGGTTCCAGTGGAGCACATCCGAACACCGCTAGGGGATATAGCTGTATTGTCTACTAAGTACTTCGTAAACCATTCACATCTATGACTGCCATCCGAGAACAAATACTGGACTTCCTGCATTATTCTGTGTTCTCCCGCAACATTGGTCGGAGTCTAGCAACAGCTGGACTAGAGGATTACCTTCCTAGGTGTAAGCTGCTGTGAACGCCTCAACATAAACGGCTGAGTTTGGACTGGAGATTGTCCACACATGTCGTATGTCTCTATGATCGGTATGCATGATTCTGAGGTACATGTGGTCAGCAAAATCTCCAGATCACTTCCCAGTGGAACACGTATGGGACCATGAACGTGAGCTCCGTCCCAATGCCTGTAATCAGGGTATTAGAAATAACAGACGTGGTCCAGGTGGGCGAGACAACAGCTTTGTGATTCCCTTATCAACCGAATAAGCAGTTACATGCAGGTTAGATGGGGCGCAACGGCATAATGATAAGAGGCCTCACCCTGCACAGATCTTTGAAACACGTCTCAGTTTTTTAATGACGAAAATAATGTCAGATACTCCCTTAGCTCCTGAAGTTTCGTTAAGTTTTCCCTTCGTCTTCCGCGTGCTTCACTTTTTTGGTCAATTTAACTGAGGACTTTGTGTACAACTGCTGCTCTGAGAGGAATGGGTTAGAGCAGGAGAGGAACTCATTAAGGGGCGCATCAGAGAAATCAGAAGCCTGATGACACAACAATAAACCTAGTTTTGAGTGTTGTTCATTCTGAAGTGACCATTAGATGTGAATACATGATCTTTGTATAGCGTAAGAAACAGCACTGCCATGCCACGCACATTTAGGAATAGCGTTAGAATCCATATACTACACATACATACATCTGTTTGCAGCTCCAACATGTATATGTATTTTAAAATATGAGTTGGGAGGAAATGATGCCCTTCTTTTAACAAAAACCGTGTCACTTAAAATATAAGGTTGCTGTTTGGCAGGGTACTGTATGAAAAATATACATTATGCCTATCACATACACATTTCACTAAAGAGTATATTTCGTTTTAACGTGTTTTGTTGATGGTCAATGTATACAAAAGAAATTACGTTCAGCAGCACTGCTTCGCTTTGTAGAATTTGTCATAAAAATCCGCATAACGTTCAATAAAGAGACTATCTCAAAATCGGCAATGTGAATAAATAAAAATGAAATAAAACAATGTCCTAACGGTGTCTGCGGAATTATTATTATTCATTCCTTTTTAAATTATTTCAAACGCGTTTTCTCACAGTCATCGTTGGGGAGAACAAAGTTTTCAAATTACTCAAAGACTTTGATAAATCTGAGATAACTTCAAATTATCAATAAAATCTTTCTGGTTGTTTCGGAGCTACATGTTATAAAGTAGCACGACAGGTAGAAGGAACCTACGGTGTAAGTGCCATTTCAGCATCGAGTGGTACTGTTTTACCATTGCCGACACGAACGAGGCGACTTAGTGGTTTTACAAGGAGCCGCATAAGCACCTCGTTATGTCACCTGTGTTGAGTTCGGAAGGGTGTAGATCCACTACAACGTGTGTAGATCTATTAGAACGCACCAGTGTGGTCACGGTAGGAGGCATTTCGTGCTGTAGTACTGACCTGAGGGTGGAGAGCCCGTGGAACGCCTGAGCCGTGACCTTGGCGAGGCGGTTGCGCGCGAGCGACAGGTGTTCGAGGTCGTGCTGCTGCTGGAAGCTGTTCTCGAGCACGACCGGCAGCTGGTTGCCGTCGAGCAGCAGCGTGCGCAGGCGCCGCAGGTCGCTGAACTCGTCGGCCGCCACGTACTTGAACTCGTTGTCGCCCAGGTCGAGCAGCGTCAGGTCGGGCAGCAGGCGGTACACCATGGTGTTCATGTTGGACAGCGCGCAGCCGCGGCAGCGCAGCACGCGCAGCCTCTGCACAGCACGGGAACACCGTCAGACACGCCTGACGTCTAAGGCTACTTACCTCTGCAGGTTGTAAACGATGAAACCTTACAACGTCCACAATGGTGTAGGGAGCGACGAAACGGACAATTTGACAGGCCTATTAGACACGTGATCTATCAAGCTGAGAAACAACCTCGAATACCATGCGCTAATAAGAGCGGGATAGAGCTTGTTTCGAATATTTGTTGAATTACACTGCCCGAAAAAGAATGAGTACATTTGGTATGATGGTGTCGAATTCGAGCCTATGACGAATATGCCACCTGGGGTATAGTAGATGCACCGATATTAGTACAAACGTTGTCCATCAACAGGTACTGTAATTTCATAGCTACTAGAGCGCAAATGTGTTTACTCTTTAAAAGGGCACGCTCACAGCCAGAAGGCTCAGTGTAGTGCAAACGTGTGAAAAAAGCAGGCAACCATACCATCAAGACACCCTCGTGCTTCCTATGGCCAAATGAGCGAGTTTGAAAGGTGTCAAACTGTAGTCTTACGAGTGGTAGAAAGGTCCTTTCGGAGTGTTGCCATACGAGTTGAACGTGATCCGTCAGTTGTACAACTATGCGGCTATCAGTGGTCACGTGAACATTCTCACACCATTGGACGACGTTCTGGACATCCACACAGCACAGACGCGCGTCAGGATCGTCGTGTTGTAAGGGCAGCAGTGGCAGATCTTACAGCTGTCGCAGCACAGATAAGGGGGCTTATGAGCCGAGAAGTGTCAACACGAACTGTTGCGAACCGTTTACAAGCAGAGGGATTATGGGCATGCACAGCTCTAGCCCATCTCCCACTCACGCCACAGCATCTACGTTCAAAGCTCGGCCGATGCTGTCAGAGGAGTACTTGGAAGATGGAATGGCGCGCCACAGTCTTTAAGGAAGAAAGCAGACTCTGCTTTCACGCAAGTAATGGTCGACGTAGACCCAGTCAGCACTGTCTCGTAGAATGTATTCGCCCAAGACAGACTGTCTGTTGTGTGATGAGTTACAACACTCGCTCATCTTTGGTGTTTCTAGAGGAGACGCTAACCAGCGCTCGGTATGTGCAGAATGTTGTTCCAACAGAATAATGCTCGCCTACACATTGCCCATGAAATTCAAAGCACTCTGCAAGACGTGCAGCATCTTCTTTGTCCAGAAAGATCTCTGGACTTGTCTGCAATCGAGCAAGTGTGAGGTATGATGGGACAAGAACTCACTCGTGCGAGTCGTCAACCTGGAAGTCGATCAGCCGTTGCATGACGCATCCTAGGGCAGTATGCTCCATCTGTAAGAGCGCCTGGATGCCAGAATCCGCACTTGCATTGCTTCTCGTGTAAACAACACCACGTATTAATATGGGTGCTTCAGAATGGGTACCTCAGAACCGTTCATACTCCTGATCGGTTAATTCTCTCAGTTTATGTACTTCATGTATCCATTAAACTCGAGTGATCTGTAAATGTATAAAAGGATGTACAAATATTTTTTTTCCGGCGGTGTATTTACAATGTGGAAATAAGTGAAAATTATTTGAGATACAATAATGTTCTATTGTGTAAGACAAAATATTTTAGCAAAAGTAACGACTTCAAGTACATCTAAAAAAAAAAAGAAGGTGATGACCATTTTGTTAAAATAATAAACTCTTTCACAGCGAACAGTAATTAGCAAAGTATCATTAAGTATAGATTACTTCTTTTTGGTACCTTTCTTTAACAGATATTAAGCGTGAATTTTATACAGTTGTATTACATCACCCAAATGCTAAGGAACACGTGATTTTTAGGGTGTTTGACCGCCTTTGGAACGCAATTCAACCGCGATGCTCTCTTGCACGGATCTAACACATCCATGATGAAAATTTCCTGGCAGATTAAAACTGTGTGCCGGACCGAGACTCGAACTCGGGACCTTTGCCTTTCGCGTGCAAGTGCTCGACAAACTGAGCTACCCAAGCACGACTCACGCCCCGTCCTCACAGCTCCACTTCTGCCAGTACCTCGTCTCCTACCTTCCAAACTTTACAGAAGCTCTCCTGCGAACCTTGCAGAGCTAGCACTCCTGAAAGAAAGGATATGCGGAGACATGGCTTAGCCACAGCCTGGGGAATGTTTCTAGAATGAAATTTTCACTCAACAACGGAGTGTACGCTGATATGAAACTTCCTGGCAGATTAAAGTCCGGCACACAGTTTTAATCTGCCAGGAAGTTTCATATCAGCGCACACTCCGCTGCTGAGTGAAAATTTCATTCTAGAAATCCATGGTGGGTTGCCGGAGGTACGTAGCATCAGATGCCTACTCTCTGGTCAAACAATTCACGTAAATATGGAGCGGTGGTTCTTCGCCATGGCCTTGGCGCCCGACACTACCCCAGTCGTCCTCCATCGCGTTCAGATCAGGCACATTCGTTGGCCAACACATAGACATGACATCTCCGTATTGCTCCTCAAAACATCGTGACGTAGACAGTTATCCTGCTGGAAGATGCCGCCGCTGTAGGGTATAAATCAGGCATGGAGGGATGCAGATGATCCACAATAATGTGAACAAAGTCAGCAGCTGCCACAAGTTCCATGAAAGATCAAGTGGATATCCTCCATAGCATAATAGTGCCCTCGTTGACCTGCGTCCAAGAAGTTGTGCAAGTTTCTAGCAGCTGTTCACTTGGATGATGGCTTATTCGGACACATCGACATTGTGTAATAAGAATCGCGATTCATCCGAACAGGGTACACCTCTCCATTCATACACGGACAAATCGGTATGATCTCTTGATCCCGATCAGATCACACGTTTCTATTGTCCACGGTTCTATATCGTTAGTTCTATACCCATTGTTTTCGTACATGAAGATACACTGAGTCACCATTTGAGTTTGTAGGAGCTGCCTGCTGCCGAGCCCGACGTCTAACATTTGCACTGAACGGTGTGCTCCGAAAAATTTGTGCCCGCACCAGTACACTGTCGTCAGATCTCACACAAATCGTCATGTATCTTAATTTACAGAGCAGGAAAGCCTTCGATTGTTGTATGTTGCAAGCATGAACACAATTTATTGAGTATAAAAAACACACAGAGGGTTAAATTGAGTACATGGAGGGCTGAATTGACACTAAGGAAATACAGTCAGTCGAATGAAGTCCTTGAAAGTCTAGGATCGTAGCCAGTTGTTGCAGTAGTATAACATGCCGGTGTGTGACTTTCCACCAGCGCGATCTCAGTAGATGTGATCGACGCGGTCTGACAAGCTTCGTTAAACACACCCAGCGATCACAGGGTCCCATCACGTGGCGTGACGTGTGGCTCAGGGGAGTGGTGTATGCTGGTGACGCCACTTGCGGTCAACTCGCGTCGATTGCGACGCCCTCTCGGGTGTGGGACATGAACGATGCGCAGGCTGCGACAGCTGCTATAATTTCGGGCCGTTGCAGGTGACAGCCTTGACGTCAAAGATCCGTGATGAGATGTCAATGCGCTAAACCTTATCGCTTACTCATTGTTTCATCGTCCTTCGGTCACTTTCCATAGATGATCACAACAGCAGCACGCTAAGAGTCGACCGACTTCACTGTTACCGATATGATCCGGACCATAAGAATCCGTTCTTCGTCAAACTCGTTTATATCTGTGCAGCCTAGTGATTGTCAAAATTCAACCCGCTGGTCGCATGCTGCCCGAATCAAGTTCTCATGCTTCCGCACTCACTGGCATTACAACGATCCTAATTGGTCGCTGCTGCTCTAATTTACAGCGTCAAGTGTCGAACGCCCACAGATGGCATTCAGTCCCGCAGTTGGAAAAGGTCGTGTTCTGGCTCACCAGCGTATCTATCACTGTTCTGTAATCTCTCGTTCTGTGTCCTACTCAGTGGCGAACGCGTCCTTAGCTTTCATTTGTTTCGTTTCTAACTGTCCTCAGCAACGATGACATCTGTGTATGTGCATTTGACTCTGACAAAATCTTCGATCCAACGTCACTGCATATCGATGCACGACAGTAGATTTTACCCTGCACATTACACTTTCAGGCGGTTATTTCTTGTCTCCTCTCCTGAAAGTGAAAAATACGTTAGGTAGAAAACTTTAGACGAAAAGATATTAGGCTCTCCTTTTATCTTGAAATACTCAAGAGCACCCCACAGAGCATAAACGTTTTCTTTTCCTATCGTTATATGCCAAATGAAATAAAATAATTGAGACGTCGATGTTAAAATGTATGTAAGTCACGAAAGCTAGTTTTTATAGGAGAAACGACAAACTATCGTGGGCATTTTAGAAAGGAATTTGAGCTGTATAAATTCGTTGCGGACCGTAGAGAGCTCCTGTGATACGAACTAATGTGCCTCCAACCTATTGAACTTTTCCCAGCAGCACCAGTATGGAGGAAGAAATTGTATTTGGACAGCCCCCTTATGTGAAACATATTATCTTGGGTCTACATTGGCCTATCCCATGCTCCACGTCCATAATAGGTGTGTACATGACAGTTGAAGGAAGGATGTACTGTTGTCATATGCGGGGGTTATGTTGCTGCTGCTGTTCAGACATTGGGGTTCGGTCGGTGCAGCATGCTTCATATAACGTATAACACCGTTACGTCTGGAACTTACACCACTCATCGGCGTGCGGGCTGCATCGTGATGCTTGGCTATATCCTCTGGCGTCATAGTTGAAGAAGCAGCTGACTAGGAGGTCACTGATTACAATATCGTATCACATTGCTCGTACTGATTCTACCCGTCAGTTACTTGACGCTATCCATCGTTAGCAGTCCTGATTTTAATAGTAAATTATTCACTCTGCAATGCAATACACACTGCTTGAAACTTCCTGGCAGTAACAGTGTGTGGGACACGCAGTACCTTGCCTTCCATGGACAATGGTGTCACCGACACAGCTACCCGTAACGTAAGCAGGAGAGCCTCTGAGATGTTTGAAACGTAGAATGCCGGCCGGAGAGGCCGTGCTGTTCTAGGCGCTGCAGTCTGGAGCCGAGTGACCGCTACGGTCGCAGGTTCGAATCCTGCCTCGGGCATGGACGTGTGTGATGTCCTTATATTAGTTAGGTTTAAGTAGTTCTAAGTTCTAGGGGACTGATGACCACAGAAGTTAAGTCCCATAGTGCTCAGAGCCATTTGACCCAAATTCCCGGCGGGGTCAGGGATTTTCTCTGCCTCGTGATGGCTGGGTGTTGTGTGCTGTCCTTAGGTTAGTTAGGTTTAAGTAGTTCTAAGTTCTAGGGGACTTATGACCACAGCAGTTGAGTCCCATAGTGCTCAGAGCCATTTGAGCCATTTGAACCAAACGTAGAACAGAGAAATTGGCGGAAGTGTGTATGTGAGGTCGAGCTTTGAATCTTACTTGTACATTTTACTAGGTAACAGGATTTCCCAAGTAAAATCAAGAACCGATACTGCCCGATTATGGCCTTTTTATTGGAGAAGGACACAAATTTTTATTTTGATGATCCTGTATTTCCAACAAAATTATAGGGAGGGAAAATAAAACTGGTCCGGGAAAAATACAGTGCTTGAAAAACTACTGAAGCATTCAGAAGATGTTGTGGGATGGCAACGTAACTTTGTACACGCGCACATCTTCAGCGCGTAGGTATCTTATTTGAGTGGCAATTCACGGTGACTCATAGAACGGTCATCGGAATGCATTGGTGTTGTTGGTATTTAGTGTTGTTACCAGAGCTGCTAATTTATATAACAAACATGAACAGCGTCAGATGCTGAATGATCGTTGTGAAGGGCAAAGAGATGGGGTGTACTAGCACGGTTATCAGGACCTAACAGTGTTTGTGTGTCTCTGTTTGGTCGATTGGTGCTCTATCCAAATGTTTGTGGAATCCGCATGTGACAACGGCCCCGATTTTGGACTGCATAGAAACGTGAAAGAGGGTACATTCGCCGACAGCGGATGCGAACACGTCGTGCAATCTTTAAATCTGTACCGGGCATTCGAGAACATAGGATGCAACATTCTGTGCCATCCGGCAACGTTGATCGGAGACTGTCAGCAGTTGGACTAGGGAAGTACCGCACTATGAGCAGACTTCCCTTAACACAGAACTTGGACTGATGCTATGACAGTGAAGCGAGTAGTAGTGATGAATGGTTTCACACTGCGTTTGGCGATGAATCGTGGTCCTGCGCCACCCAGGACGACCATCGTCGACTAGTATGGCGGAGATGTGGGAAAGCTCCCGTTCTTTCAATGTTTTCGAGAGAGTCATTGTTATTACAATTGGCGTCACGGTGTGGGGAGCCATTGGGTGTGACTTCAAATTATAGCTGGTAGAGACTCAGAGAGTTCTGACGGCACAACGGTACGTCACGGACACCTGCGCCCTCATGTATTGTGTCTCATGCGATAGCATCGTGGTACCACTTCCCAGCTGGACAATGTTCGTCCACACACAGCATTGTCTGCGTGTTGTTGCTGTACTCCAGTGGCTTGCAAAATCCCCGAACTGTCCCGGATAGAACGAGTCTGACGTTAGTTCCACCCCAGTGCGACCATCCACGATATCAACAAATGTGGGCCAGGTTGCCTCAGAATAGGATACAATGGCTTAGTTGCACCCTTTCAGTCCAGCCCAGAGTGGTTGCAAAGTCATGCTGCCAAATACTTTTCAAATTTGCCTTGACTCTGTAATCACTGAAATAACATCATGTACCCTCTCAAACCGTGAAGTTTAATTTTGTTTCGTCCTCGGCTTGTGGGTGCTCCACTTTTTTTTGTTAGGCAGTATATTCATAACACTGATGCAGGAAAGACCCTCGTTAACGAACTGGAGACATGGCCGTCACAGAAAATGCCGGAAGCTGTGATTTCGTTGCACAAGTCGCATTTTCCGGGGAGTACATCTCACGCGCACTCTGGCCCGAGTACTTTTCTGTGTAATTACATTTGAGTGAGGAAGAACTTCAGGCGCGTTTAGCGAGCGGTTGAATGCAGTACAAAATGATGCTCACGGTGAAACAGTGCATGTTTTTTGGTGGAGTGTTATGCCAAGCACAGTTCGTAGGAAACGAGCGCGAAACTGTTTTCACAAGAGTGTAAAACTGGAGGTGTACTGCCAAAATATCCAACAAAATCTCCAATGCAAAACGTAGCGACAAAATGATGCGAAAACGACTCTGTAGCGAATGAAAACTGTACTTATTCGACAAGAGTTCGAGTACCAGAAAACAGCAGGAACTGTTTAATCCATTTAATCAGTCCAGAAGAAAAAACGCATGTACCGGTATTTCCAGCAAGAGGGACCAACAGCGCATGAGGTCTTTGTAGTAAAAAGGACAATCAGGAGAGATAGAGCAATCTCCAGGCCACGCTATTCGCCTGAACACTCTCCAGGTGTGGCAAACTGAAGGGTCAGATGTACTTCAATAACGCTATTTTTGCTATATCTCAAGCAGAGATGCTACGCTTGTCTCACAGCGTCATAAATCGAGCACAGCGCTGCATCGACGTGGATGATGATTATTTTTAGCATCTTTTGTGATGTCCAATAACAAGGTTAAGTGCAGAATCAGTTCTGTTGCAAATACTTTACGATCCACTTTTAGTTTTCCCTATCCTGTATTAGAAATATCATTTTCTTATATACTTTATTCGCGTGACAATGACACAAAAGGCAGACGAGCACAGGCCAAGATGGTATTCTTGGCTAAAGTAGGTCTAGTATCAAACTTACGCCTTAACTTGAGAAATAAATTTAGGCAGTTCTAGACCTCAACTTTGTATGGACATAAACCACTGACTGTTTGGAATCGAAGCATTTTAGAAGTCATGCTTATAGTATTCTATGAGTGGTGAAATATAATCGAAAAAAGGGCAATGTGCAATCCTTTGTCACCAGTCGTCCGACATTTCGACGACGTCTTCGTGCCCACATATGGTCAGAGAAACAACTACCAGAGGATATGGGGGAACTTGAGTGACTGCAGCATCTGCTGTCAAAACACTGTAGCCTCAAATTTCAATGTGACCATAGAATCATTTCATTCCACATATCTTCAGTGGAAGGGTTCAAGAAGTTATAGGTTAGATTAAGAAAAACTGACACTAAATTTATTAGAGCATCCAAGACCAAACGAAAGACTTAATATGAATTAAAAGAGATACGATGTTGGGTGGCGGTAGGGAGTCAGTGGTTTGCTTCCATGACGTCAGAGGCAGGCAGCCAAGAGGACTACTCCTGTGGGGCGCACTGTACACCTGGAGAGAGGCTGCGCTGCTCAGGAGCCACCACTACCAGTAAAACCATAATTTTATCTGGATTTCCACTGCACAGGATCTGGTTGCCATGCCAATGACTACTGAACGGGTTCTGTAAAATAAGAAAGTCATCCTGAACACGAATATAGAAATATATTGGTGTCCACTGCGCTTAAAAAACAACAGGTACGACTACAATGCGTTAGGCACTCAATATTAAGATTGACGGGCGCGTCTAACAACAATCCTAGCTTGCATCCATTACATGACAGCAACATAGTTGCTCCGTTCTCATAAATCCGTTAATGATGGTGGCAAATTTTTGCTAAAAGACAGATTTTTGAAAAGCAGCTGGCAGCATAGGCCCAAATAATACTCGATGAGCGACTAAAGAGTCTAAATTCTTTGTATAGACAGATGTCACGTAGCTGGGATATGCCTTGAAGCTTGTGACATACCTGGGCAGTAACTTCGTGAGTAATTCTTAGGATACTAGATAACAGTTCTCATTTTTATTAAAAGTGAAACTCCTTCAGCTGTACTTAAGATTTCATATTTATTTCGCTACTAGTTTCGACGTTGAGTTAATGCCATCTTCAGGCGCATACACTTTGATGATATCAGTTGTGTGTGGCTGAGTACTAGAAGTCTGTGGTAAGACCAATACATGCTCCACATGGAAGGCGGGCAGTAACTAGTCTCACTGGTTACTGCACGTACTGGTCTCACCGCGGTCTTCTAGTACTCAGCCACACACAATTGATATCATCAAAGTGTACGAGCCCGAAGGTGGCGTTGACGCAACGTCGAAACCAGTAGCCAAATAAATATGAAATTTTAGGTACAGCTGGAGGAGTTTCATTTTTACTAAAAATTGTACCAGCTGATGTCCCACCATCATCCAATTTAAATGTGGATGTACGAAAAGATAACTGTTCGGTCACAGTTGACTAATGACGTCCCCAGTAACCCACACGATTACACAGAGAACATTTGCAGAAAGCGCACTGGAAAAATATAACATGTGTCCCATATTCTTTGAATATTTTTACACTACGTACTTGCATTAATGTCATTAGCAATAATTATATTTTCTGTAAACTACATGTGTTGAGGTTGTCTGCAGTGTCAGTTCGTGTTTTAGCGGTAGGAGTATAAATAAGATGCTCCATGCATTACATTTTGGAGACGGAGTGAGAGCGTGGGAAGCTGTTTTACTGTCAGTCGACTTCATTAAAAGTAGTAAATTTCAAAGCTAGGAGCAGAACGAATGTTTCGGTAAGCTGTGTTTAGTGCGGCGAAGCGAAGGAAACGTGAATAAGCATGTTTATTAATTGATGGTCCGCGGCTATGGATCAAGTCTTCCTGAAAGTAAATGCGGTTCCGCAGGGCGCTGCCCGTCCTGTGCCAGAGGTAGGCAGGCGAATCACTTGGCTTTCTCAAAAAGATAATCCGCCTCACAGTCTGAAAATGAGGAGGACATTTGGCTTTTAATGAGCGACCGCTTTCCATACTTCGCATGGAGTCAGGGCAGCAACCGAAACGTAGCTACATCTGTAATCATTACCTGCTGGATGAACCACCGACGAAGTGTAAAATATGCGGTCCTGGGGCGCCCTAAGACAGATGAAACCGTGATCCGTTATTGACTTTTATTTTTAGTAAGTAAGAGGTAAACACACGAGACTGTCGGAAGCAGCGTCAGTGACCAGACGTGCTATAACTAGACAGTACATTCAATGGAGTCAATAGAAGCATCGCACGCTATAGAAGCATGTTGAAGGTTAGGTGGACAGATAAGATAGCAAACAAGTAGGTTCCCTGCAGAATTACTGAGGATAGGAGGATATGACAACAATTGATACGATGGAGGGGACAAGGTGAAATAATATCCATAGAACTCGAGAGAACTGTGCAGGTTACAAACTCTAGGGCACACAGGCATATATCGAGCAAATACGCTGCAGGCCATTAAAACTGCTACACCAACAAGAAATGCAGGTGATAAACTGGTATTCATTGGACAAATATGTTATACTAGAACTGACATGTGATTACATTTTCACGCAATTTGGGTGGCTAGATCCTGAGAAATCAGTACCTAGAACAACCACATCTGGCCGTAATAAAGACCTTGATACGCCTGGGCATTGAGTCAAACAGAGCTTGGATGGCGTGTACAGGTACAGCTGCCCATGCAGCTTCAACACGATACCACAGTTCATCAAGAGTAGTGACTGGCGTATTGTGACGAGCCAGTTGCTCGGCCGCCATTGGCCAGACGTTTTCAATTGGTGAGAGACCTGGAGAATTTGCTGGCCAGGGCAGCAGTCGAACATTTCCTGTATCCAGAAAAGCCTATACAGGACCCGCAACATGCTGTCCTGCATAATCCAGCTGAAGTGTAGGGTTTCGCAGGGACTGAATAAAGAGTAGAGCCACGGGTCGTGACACATCTGAAATGTAGCGTCCACTGTTCAAAGTGCCGTCAATGCGAACAAGAGGTGACCGACACGTGTAAGCAATGGCACCCCATATTATCATGCCGGGTGATACGCCAGTATGGCGATGACGAATACAAGCTTCCAATGTGCGTTCACCGCAATGTCGCCAAACACGGATGCGACCATCATGATGCCGTAAACAGAACTTCGATTCATCCGAAAAAATGTCCTTTTGCCATTCGTGCATCCAGGTTCGTCGTTGGGTACACCATCGCAGGCGCTCCTGTCTGTGGTGCAGCTTCAAGTGTAACCGCAGCCATGGTCTCCGAGCTGATAGTGCTTGCTGCTGCAAACGTCGTCGAACTGTTCGTGCAGATGGTTGTTGTCTTGCAAACGTCCCCATCTGTTGACTCAGGGATCGAGACGGGATGCACAATCCGTTACAGGCATCCGGATAAGATGCCTGCATCTCGACTGCTAGGGATACGAGGCCGTTGGAATCCAGCACGGCGTTCCTTATTACCCTCCTGAAACCACCGATTCCATATTCTGCTAACAGTCATTGGATCTCGACCAACGCGAGCAGCAATGTCACGATACGATAAACCGCAATCGCCATAGGCTACAATTCAACCTTTATCAAAGTCGGAAACGTTGATGGTACGAATTTCTCCTACTTACACGAGGCATCACAACAACGTTTCACCAGGCAACGCCGGTCAACTGCTGTTTGTGTATGAGAAATCGGTTGGAAACTTTCCTCATGTCAGCACGTTGTAGGTGTCGCTACCGGCGCCAACCATGTGTGAATGCTCTGAAAAGCTAATCATCTGCATACCACAGCATCTTCTTCCCGACTGTTATTTCGCGTCTGTAGCACGTCATCTTCGTGGTGTAGCAATTTTAATGGCCAGTAGTGTAATTGAGGACGTTGGTTGTAAGTGACTCTCTGAGATGAAGTGGCTGGCACATGAGAGGAAGTTTTGACGATCTGCATCAGATCAGTCAGAATACTGATGAAAATAAAAATGGCGTTTCTTGCTGCAGGACAGACGCCACAATAACTCTGCGACGTACAGGAAATACTGCTACGTGCAAACATGGACGCGACTGGTTCTTACCTGGACGTCCTTGAAGACTTCAGGATTGAGGTCTCCGAGCCGGTTGCCGCTGAGGTCGAGCTCTGTGAGCTTGCCGAGCATGAGGAAGAGGCGCGGGCCCAGCTCGGCGAAGCGGTTCCTGGCCAGCGTGAGCACGCGCAGCTCCTGCAGGTGGCGGAACGTGCCGCTCGGCATCGACTCGATGCGGTTGTCGTCCAGGTGCAGCGCCTGCAGCTCGGCCAGCCCGCGGAAGTTGTGGTCCAGCACGTGCGAGATGTTGTTCTCTGTCAGGTTCAGCACCTGCGCACACGGACGTCTCACACCTCACGCATGGTGCCCCTGCTTTCAGACGATTGTAGGAGAACGGTACAAAGTACGAGAAAAATAAAGTGCTAAAAATGAAAAAAAGCTACAACCATACTACGTATTGTGAGATCTGAGTTTCTTCCGACGTATACAATGTTCAAATAACTTACGGGAATGTAGCCGGGTGACGCCGTCTTCTACAACCGTCTATATTTCAACCAACGGAATGAGTTAACGCTACCTCAGCCGTTGTTTAGTGATTTTCACTATCGATAACTGCTGGCGTCGGCCATCTGTGGCTGGTTTGGTGGATCTAGTGTTTACAATGTGTGTGTGTGTGTGTGTGTGTGTGTGTGTCTTATCTTTCCGGAATTGCGCTGTAAACCAATGTTGTAAATTTTCTTGCATACTGCTCTCCTGCTAGAGTTTCGCCTTGAAAATGACGAGATGATCCCCTGCCGTCCGCAGCTCGTGGTCTTGCGGTAGCGCTCACGCTTCCTGCGCACGGGATCCCGGGTTCGATTCGCGGCGGGGTCAGGGATTTTCTCTACCTCGTGATGACTGGATGTTGTGTGTTCTTCATCATCATTTCATCATCATTGACGCGCGCAAGTCGCCAAAGTGGCGTCACCCAAAAAGAACTTGCAATACGGCGGCCGAACTTCCTCGCATGGGGCCTCCCAGCCAACGATGCCATACGCCATTATTATTATTATCTCCTACCCAAATATCGGCAGTTGTCGACGACGTCAACCTATTGCATTCCTGTAAGTTACTTGAAAATATTTCGTATTGGAAGTTCTGCAGCTATCATCTACGCCAGAATGATACGTGGCTCCATGATGGAAAATATTAAATTTATGGCTCAAGTAGCTAAGCTCTTTTGATATCCAGCAGCCCACACAGTAGGACGTTGCTTACTTCGAAGCTAAGCATCCTGTCCTATACGTTCATCTTTGCAACCTACATTCACTTCAACCTCTCTGAGTAGAAAGTTTGCCCTCTGACTCTTCCCTCTATTACTAAATAAGCTAATAGTTAATGCCCCAGGACCTACAATTACGAAATATTTAAACTGTAACGATAGCACAGATAATGTTGAGGGGAAGGCGAACTACAGACAACGTTTTAGCCGGCCTGTGTGGCCGTGCGGTTCTAGGCGCTTCAGTCTGGAACCGCGTGACTGCTACGGTCGCCGATTCGAATAGATGTGTGTGATGTCCTTAGGTTAGTTAGGTTTAAGTAGTTCTAAGTTCTAGGGGACTGATGACCACAGATGTTAAGTCCCATAGTGCTCAGAGCCATTTGAACAACGTTTTATTTGCAGAGCACTTTCAACATGCAACAGGTCTACCATAGAGTCTACCTCCACTACGCTTTTCCGTCCTCCTCTGCATTACTGTTGTTCTGTATGGGATTCGTACCAGATAAAATTCACGGAGGATATCGAAAGGTTCAAAGAAACAGATCTTGTTTTGCATTATCACGAAATATGGAAGAGACTATCACCGATAAGAACAGTGCGTTGGTTTGGTAATCCTTAAAACAAAGGCGTTTTCCGTTGGGGCCAGATTGCTTCGCGAAATTTCAGTCACCAACTTCCTCCTCATAAAGCAAATCATTTTGTTAACACTAACCAAACAAGGAAGGAGTTATCATAGTAATAAAATTAGGTTAATCAGATCAAGCACGGAAGGATTTAAAAGTGTTCATTTTTCCAGCTCACTGTTCCAGAGTGTAACAGTAGAGAAATAGTCCGAAGGTAACTCCATGAATCCTCTGCCTGGTAGTCAAAATGATGATGATGATGTTGGGGTTGTGGGGCGCTCAACGGCGTGGTTATCAGCGCCCGTACAATTATCCAATCTTTGCTCAGTCCAATTTCGCCACTTTCCTGGATGATGATGAAATGATGAGGACAACACAAACACCCAGTCATCTCGAGGCAGGTGAAAATCCCTGACCCCGCCGGGAATCGAACCCGGGATCCCGTGCTCGGGAAGCTAGAACGCTACCGCGAGACCACGAGCGGCGGACTGGTAGTCAAGTGTGAATTGCAGAACACTCAAGAAGATGTATATGTAAAGTAGATGTGGGTGGTATATGTTATTAATGTATCCACTATTTTAGTGCTGCTGTGCTATAAAAGTCTTTTGCCCCTAATTCGATGCTGCAGGTCTTCAATTACTATTATTATCATCGAATCTACCGAGTCCATCTTTCCCATTCTTCTGTAACAGCACATTTTTAAATCTCTATTTGTCCTCTTATCTGTGGTGTTTATTGCCCCTTTCAGTTCCGTACGAGGGTACAGCTACTATCATGATAAAACAGTCAGAGGACGTATTATATTACTCTCCAGTCTACAGCAAGAAGACGAACAACTATTCCACAATAGTGCAGTAGGCGGTCCGGGTGGCCGAGCGGTTCTAGGCGCTACAGTCTGGAGCCGCGCGACCGCTACGGTCGCCCGGTTCGAATCCTGCCTCAGGCATGGATGTGTGTGATGTCCTTAGGTTAGTTGGGTTTAAGTAGTTCTAAGTTCTAGGGGACTGATGACCTCAGAAGTTAAGTCCTATAGTGCTCAGAGCCATTTGAACCACAGTGCAGTACGTCATTCAGCCAGTACACGACTACGGTTCTCCATCTCTGCGCTGGTGCCAGTATCACAACATTCCCAGTCGTACTGGGACCTGTAAATTGTTGCATTTTGACTATAAGAAATATTTTCGCTTACACAGAACTGTATATTGCTATTCTCTCTACCAACAACCTGTCTTTGCTGCAAGATTTTCCAGAACATTTGCTCACTCTTGTTTGTCAATGTTATATCAATGCTATATTTTTCAACTTGTATGCTTTGGGGATTATTTAATACCAAGCAGCTTGGTATTGATCACTGACTGATTCTGTAACCCTTTCGACATACTGTTCTATAAATACTCTCTTATTTCCTCACTATTTCTAATTTTCGGAATCTTGGCGTAGTACATTAACCTATGTGGAAATAGTAAGATGAAGTACGTGCATCGTCTTTTCATTTATTTCTGTCCAAGCATATTCAAGAACAATTTCTGTACTGAAATTGCCTGTCAAATGAAAACTTTTTTCCAGACCGAGATTCGAACTCGAGACCCTTGCCTTTCGCGTGCAAGTGCTCCACCGACTGAGCTACCCAGGCACTACGTGATGAACTAAGGTCACTGTTGGAGTCCCGGGCTCCAACAGCGCACAATCGGCAGTAGGGTGAAAATTTAATTGCGAATTTAGCTTTCCATTTTGCACCTTTCAATTTCGGGATTCCTGTCTTCAACAAGCTGTTATGAACGACTGTTGCGCATTTTTCTGTCTTGATATTTGATCTATGTTTCATATAGTATTTTACATCGGTACACTTTTCAGACTTTCACCCCCAGCCATCCCTGTAATAGAAGTTTAACACATTTCGTTATTCCATTCTGAAATGACAGAATTCACTTTGTTTGTACTGCAATCTTCTTCTGGAATTACAAAACTTACTGCGGGAGAGTAAGATTTTTTCCAAACGTGGAAAACTGTCAAGGTACATCGTCGTCATGTAGCAGCAAACAAATAGTTTGTTCAAATTTAAAAGCGTTGCAACCGAGAAACGAGAAAATCTTGTTAGTACAGTATTCAATAATCAATGTCTTACATTAATAATATATTACGCAGCAAAACCGGTGTGTGAAATCAAATGAAGAACAACTTTACCGGAAACTGGTCACAAGCGAAAAACACTTTGAAACAAAAGATTTTGGGAACTTTTGGGAAATTTTCTTTTTCAAGACAGCGAAGATAGTTAAGACACTGAAGACACTCAGTCCACTCCAAATATCACGTGTTCCATGGTAGAGGACCTCCTTCCGTCTCAAGGTACAACATGGTAAGTTTCCAAAAATATAGGGCTTAACCGTCCACAAGTTATGTAATTAGTTTTGAAAATATACTCAGTTTTACTCATCATAAGATTATGTGACTTTAATCTTTAATACAGTTGTACAGCACTTGAATAATACGAAGCTGTGGTAGTATTTACAAAGGCTGTACTGTACACAATCTGACGTCACACAACAATAAAAGGAGAAAAAAATCGCGGGACCTGCTTACTGCAGTCTCTGGTGCGCATTCCCTCACGGTATTGTAATTGGTCATTAGATTGAGACACTGACAATGATATACCATGTGTTCCTAGATACACTATGCACTAGAAATAACTCTCTCCTCAGCTGAGAAAAATTTTTCGTTATGTATCCACTACGTCAGGCATTCATTACCGCAAAATATTTTATTGTATTCGCGCCAACCTTCATTTCTAAATCCTGCTGTAAACAATAGTCCAAAAGAAATTAATTTTGAAGTTCTATTTACTATCGCTAAAAATGCATGAATCCTTCTGTAGTAAACTTACACGAAATTACTCAATTACTTACAATATTTTTTAGAATTCGATAATATTATTCACTTGAAATAGAAAGGCCATCGTTAAATGCTTTCAGACCAAGAATTGTAGACAATTCAGCTACTTCGTCAGATGTACAGAAGATTCATACAAATACCAGCATAGTACCGTAAGTACATGCGAGCCATTTATTTGGAGGGATGTAAGGCATAACCTGTCGAAGGATTGTATATGAATATCATACAGTCCGAAACGCAGCGGTTCACGTTTTGGCAATCTGTAATCTATGGTATTTACTGACAACCATATTGTACGTTCTCCAAGCAAGCTCGACATCCAATATCCTGTAAGCGATATCTTATCATGGAGAGGCAGTTTATGAAATTTAGTCAGATTTATCGTGGAAAGTAATCTCAGACCCTCAGCAACCTGATGGAAGAATATGGAAATGGGCCAAAACTGGTTTGGTGATTGATCACAAATCTGCATATAAATCAAACCATAACAAGGGGGAAAAACAAGGGACGCTATATGGCCAAGGGCACAAACGAAATCATAATACGGCATTGTTTTCTTCTTATTCGAATTCAATATGAATGCAGAATGCTTAACCTGCATACCTCAGTAAAATTTCATTAAATCATCACAGCAAGTAATGCACTGCAATAATTGAAATGTCAGGTAGAAATAAACAACTGATGGTCGTCTACAGTGAAGTTTCACAACTCTACATACTGTTAACACAGAGAATCTGTTAAACAAGAGTTTCATCGGTTTGCAGCCGGCAAACAAAAATTATACGAAAATGCAAATCATTACACCCACCGCACAATTAAGAGGTCGCACTTAACAGTGAATTGACAATTAACACCTTTTCTCATAATGGTAAAAGACAAGCGTTCGTCATTTAACTAACAGTACATCGCTACCACATACGAAATACCTCTCTCTAAGCAAAAACCAGTACTAAGCGGTTACACTTAACAACTGATCAAGAAAGTTTGAGATAACTGTTCATATACACATCAAATACGACACGCGATTTTTTCGCTGGTACCATACATAGCTGAAGCTACAACAAAAAATTCGTGAAGTACCAGGAATTGAACATAGGCTTTATGCTTTTCGCAGGCAATCACCTTACCAACAGCTTATCCTAGAACGATTCCCTGCCCAATCCTAACTCTCAGTTTCACTATGCCAAACACTTGCATGCATATTGTGAATGGCACAACCACAAGGGGACCAAGGCTCATTGACTGAGAGGGAAACTGCAGCTTATGTCACATTCCTGTTTATTTCATATTAGAGAAAGTGTTATGCTTTGGAAAACATTCACTTAAACATCCACTAGTCCCATGGTAGTAATAGAAGCCACCATGACATCTAGTCTGTATTAGGCAGACTAGGGCAGAACGAGCACAGAGTGCATAATAGTCAGATTTACCCACTCCTCGCTCCGACTCCTCTACGACAGTATGCAAAGTTGCCAGATTTCTCTCTCCCCTCACACTTATGCATCTGCCATACGAAAATTAGTCTACATATAAAATGGAAGGAAAGTCAAAAAATGGAGGAAATTCAAAATTTAGTGGGGAATTCAAAAATAGCACAATTATGCCACTGATCCCCCCCCCCCTCCCCGACCCAAGACCCTATGGTGTCACTCTGGAAGTAGAGCCGTTGTCCTAATGGATTTCAAGATGGCGGACCAGGGATACTGGTGCAGTCTGCATTGTTGCCAGGTTTCCCGTGACATCACTCCCCTGCCGGTACTAGTTAGACAACACATGGTTTTCTCCTGCCGCTGTGGATCTGTGGTTCTGGACAAAAAGCATTGTCTCCCAAATTCATCCACCCTCCCCTTGTGCTGTTTCTAGGACAAAGGGAATTGACCCACATGAAAGAAATGATTTAGCACTCAACAATTACAATTTACGTCAGTAATAACTTAGGAATATGAATATAATACTAGTGTGGACATCAGTTCACTTTCAATTTACAGGAAGAATAATAGTTCAACGTTTCATCGGCATCAATGTCAAATTTCCATCAAATCAAGTTACACCTACAGTGGAAATCAGTGTTAGTTCAAGAAAAATACTGTCATCTGTCAAAAAGTGTATGGTCACTGATGTTCAGCTATCAGAGAATCTACTACTACAGGTTGTTGGGAACTTGTTTCAATGTACAGTACGAATTTATTGCCACTTATCTTACTGTTTGAATCCAGGACAGAAAGAAGGTCAGCATCAATCGCAATGTCATGAGCCTTTTTACTGCATTGGTGATCTAGATTTCAACTGACTGTGCAGCCATCATCAGTGCACTTTATTAGTCATATAGGTTGAAGGCAATCGTGACGACACATTTTCCAACCTAACTCAGGCAAGTACCAGCGTTAGTCCAACTCAACCATTTGCATCTACTGAATGAATGTACTGCAATACCCCTAGTACTCTATTAACTGCATTATACGAATCACAAGTCCTTAAGAAGTATTATAGCGCATTTTCCTGCATAAAAATCCTTACAGCGGACTCTCGAGTTGTGGCTCGTGACTATCCGTACCATCCAACCTAGTTTACCTAACCTCCTAACTGACGTCGTATTAACACTTCTCTGTGATATAATAAGGATTAATTTATGGTACATACTATAGTTTTCTAAAGCTTGATGAAGTGCGCACTGGCTACAGCGCTGTGGTGGCCTTTCAAAATGCTTGATGAGTATTTTGTGCCTCTAGAACGTGTGGAGTCAAATCACAAGGTATATACTACGTTGTTAATACTGGATAAATTAACAGAAATGCTCTTCTATATACAATAACTAGAAACCCTCTTCCAGCGGTCACAGGCACCAGTGGACACATGTAGGGAGCAGCATTGTTGTCCAAAGTGCAAAGTGCATAAGTTGTTAAATTGTTGTTTGGTGCGTTCCTTCGTGTTTCAGTGAGGGAGTCTGAATGGGGTGGTAACCAAGAAACCAGTAGTGACTATGGATCAGAAACTATGTCCTGTAATGTGACTTGATCCTGGAGTAGCAGCCAAAACTATTGTCTTATAATTGAGTAAGAGCAGTACTATTGGAGACTGGATGTTTGGCAGCCATCAAAAGAGAATTTACAGATCTCTGGCCTATTTTGCTTTTTGTTATGTGGTTGCCCTACCTTCCGCCACATTGGGCTGGACAGAGGAGAGTCTACAGTAACGAACCGCGATATAAGATTCAATCCTGCTACAATGGTTTGAGAAGGAATGCTGATGACTCAGCCGTCAAATTCGTCTGATCTGAATGCATCTGAAACGCAATTTGCAGGAGTTGTGTAAATATATCTGTGAGATACCTCTAGAAGGAACTGCTGAATATCTGTTTCGTTTGCATGCTAGACCTGCTGACAAGCGTAAACCTGCATGCAGAATGTAGATTAAGTTGTAGCAGCAGACCTCACTATCACGACCATACACAACCGTCGTCAGCAAAAAACTTCCGAGACAAGCCTTTGCTGAAGGAAACATAATTGCGTTCATCCGAAATAATTTTGGAAATTATGTGGCAGTATACAGTGTCTATGTCTAATAATTAACTCGATACATCTTCAACATAGGTGTCGTAATACAAGGGCTTAATCGTGCTACATTGGTTTGAAGGTGTGTGTAGAGTAGTTCACTATGATCGTACTCTCATACAAAAATTTGTGGCACCTCTCCGACTTGCTACTTTAACTGTATGATATTTGGTGTAGTGTACTTTAGTTAGGTACAGAGAAACGCAGGGATTACCCTACTGTAAAAATTTCATCACTAGATAAATATGTACACTAGTGCATTATTCACTTGAGAGTTACAGTGCCGGTAAAACTGTGAAATTGCATGAAGCATATTAAATCATTATCATATGATCATGAACACTTTTCTCAAATACAGTGTAACCGTTCTTGAACTTTGTAAGTTACAGAAAGCAGATCGAAGACATATTGTTGGAACTATTCTCGGAAAACACCATGTGCTGCAAAGGAAAATCATCACAGAAGTGCAAATACTTTCCGCACCATTTACAAGAACTTTCATTCCAAAAAACATTAACAAGTCGTTATATCAAAGCACTCTTTTCCAATGTTACCTGGATTCTAGCTAATGTATACACGACACAAGATCCCTTGTTGAGGAAAACGTATTCATACCGTTGTAAATTATTTAAAAACCTTGTGGAAACCTCTGATGTCGGTACTAACATAAATATTTGTCAAAAACTGTGGAACGCTCAGTTCCTTACTTTTTTGTGGTTTTGAGTCCACCTCGTAATGGAAAAGCCTTAACGTTGCAACCCAATGCCTTTGTTCTGCACATATCAAATTTATACCTATTAATTTCTACATGTTCTGCTACCTATGTTGTACTTTCAGAAACAAACCAATTCTTGAATTTATCGAGGTTATTATGAGTTGTCTGAATGAAAAGATCGCTACCGCTGAACTAGATGCTCAATGCCACCCAGCAAACCTATTAAAGGAATCCGACATGCAGAATCGACGAGTAATGAAAGTAACAGCACGGCGCGAAAGTAGTTAGATAGCGTGCTCCCGTTGCCTTGTCATGTGTACTCAGGCATGTGATGTGCATCGCCAAGCTAATGCGTCGTTATTGAACTGCGACATACGATTCACTGTAATGCTGAAGAGAACTTCCTCAGCTGCGACAGTGGTGTGCAACAGCAATGGATGTGTCAATTCCTGCAGTGTTTTTAAAACTGAGGCGTGTTTAAGACTTTAGAAATACATATAAAAGTGATGCATTGCGGGAACAAAGAGGCCAGAAACCGTCCAGTTATAGTTAGCCTTGCTCTGTGTGGGAATTCGTGTAGTCTACTATGGTGGGATATTCAGTTCGCACTGGACAGCAGATGTTTTCCTACGTGCCAAACTGGAGGCACAATTGCATTATCACAGGACTTCTGCCTGCCTGTCTGCCAGGAGACTGCATGACATCATATGGACTGTTCTACACGATAACTGCACTGACTTGAATGGAGGCAGTCTACCTAAGTGTGTACATCTCACCAGTGGTGGCAGACCAGTGCTTGTACAGGCACCCCCAGCCCAGTCAGATGGTCCTCCAGAGGCTTGATGGCTGATGATCACAGGAGCCTCAACACCTGAGCGACGTGTCTCGGAGTCAGCGGAGCGGCAATGCCAGGCTCGGCACATTAAACAGGTCAACTGGCAATTGACATGTCGTGAGACAGCATGGGAAATACCTAACAGGTGCTAATGTAAGTTAAGTTCTGAGTGTAAACCTCTCCTGTTCCTGTCCCACATTCTCAAGAATTCTAGGTGCCTGGAAACCCCATATGCTATGCGAAGAAGCTATACAGTGTTTAAAGTTGGGATTAATGGTCTAGTTCTGATAACCACAAGGTTTACCATCATTTCAACCTTAAGGTAAGTGAATTTCTCACCATATTAAGTGTAGGAACTGAAAGTAGGTTAGCAGGAAAGTCCGGGCTGGTTACTACCTGTAGGGTGAAGAATATAGTTATGTAGCCAATAGGATAATACTGACAGGCTTGGACCTGCATGAGAAAGTCACTGTTTCTTATGATTGTGGTTAGCAGTCTAGTATCTCACCAGGAAAAGTCCAGACTGGTTATTGCATGTAGGGTGAACAGTATGTTTAGGTTTCGACGGGCTTTGACTTACTTCCTTATTCCAACAGAGAGGTTTGGACCTGCCGGGGAACAGGCTTAGAATTACATGGTGCAAAAATACCCTTCCTCTCAGGTGAGGCAATGCCCTTTGTTCTTGCAAAGGGGGAGGGGGATGACCTTGTGACCTTGGGAGACAGCGCTCTTCGTTCCAGAAAATTTGGGTCACAGGGGCAGGAGAAAAACATCTTTTGTTTAACAGGCAGGCTTGTACATGCATGGGAAACAAACATGTTTGTCTCAGGTGAGTGACATCAGGGGAAATCTGGCAACAATGCAGACTGTCCACTATCCTGAATTCCAGTAGAACAAGATACCATCTTGGATATCCAACCAATTTAATCTTTGGTCAACTGACCTATTTCCACAGTGGCATCATAGGACTGAGATGAAAACTCACTAGCACAATTTGGCTACTTTTTAAATCTCCTGTCATATTACTTAATTTTCAGGTACTTTTTAATTACTGACAGTTTTAATTGAAGGGGGAAGGAAGGAAAGAGGGAGGGAAGGAGAGGAACAATTCATTGCTTATTTGTTCTGGTTGTGTTTCACATTTCTGTTGTTGTTTTTGTGGCTTTTTCATGGAAAGAGCTCTTTGTGCATGAAAGCTTTTGTTGTACTTCTTCACTGTAGTAACTTTCGTGTCATGTTCCATGTTGGATGGCTCATGCTGGCAGTACTGCATACTGTAAACACACACGTGTTTAACACACAATGAAAACTGCAAGTGACATAATGTAATGAATGTGGGTTAAAAAAAAAAAAGTAAAGAAAACGTTGGAAATCGCCCATATGGAATATGGAGACCGAGCAAACACATCTCCAGAGCCACACAGCAAACACGTGGTCTAGCAAGATTGAAAGTTGCAAGTGTAGCCAACTATAATTTAACCCAACAAAACTTGTGCTGCAGAAGTTGTTTCTAACCCGAAAAACGATCTGAAGACCCGAGAAAACGTAATACAGTAAAATACTCATCACTACCACATAATTCATTTATTATACGTATAAAATACACTCCTGGAAATTGAAATAAGAACACCGTGAATTCATTGTCCCAGGAAGGGGAAACTTTATTGACACATTCCTGGGGTCAGATACATCACATGATCACACTGACAGAACCACAGGAACATAGACACAGGCAACAGAGCATGCACAATGTCGGCACTAGTACAGTGTATATCCACCTTTCGCAGCAATGCAGGCTGCTATTCTCCCATGGAGACGATCGTAGAGATGCTGGATGTAGTCCTGTGGAACGGCTTGCCATGCCATTTCCACCTGGCGCCTCAGTTGGACCAGCGTTCGTGCTGGACGTGCAGACCGCGTGAGACGACGCTTCATCCAGTCCCAAACATGCTCAATGGGGGACAGATCCGGAGATCTTGCTGGCCAGGGTAGTTGACTTACACCTTCTAGAGCACGTTGGGTGGCACGGGATACATGCGGACGTGCATTGTCCTGTTGGAACAGCAAGTTCCCTTGCCGGTCTAGTAATGGTAGAACGATGGGTTCGATGACGGTTTGGATGTACCGTGCACTATTCAGTGTCCCCTCGACGATCACCAGTGGTGTACGGCCAGTGTAGGAGATCGCTCCCCACACCATGATGCCGGGTGTTGGCCCTGTGTGCCTCGGTCGTATGCAGTCCTGATTGTGGCGCTCACCTGCACGGCGCCAAACACGCATACGACCATCATTGGCACCAAGGCAGAAGCGACTCTCATCGCTGAAGACGACACGTCTCCATTCGTCCCTCCATTCACGCCTGTCGCGACACCACTGGAGGCGGGCTGCACGATGTTGGGGCGTGAGCGGAAGACGGCCTAACGGTGTGCGGGACCGTAGCCCAGCTTCATGGAGACGGTTGCGAATGGTCCTCGCCGATACCCCAGGAGCAACAGTGTCCCTAATTAGCTGGGAAGTGGCAGTGCGGTCCCCTACGGCACTGCGTAGGATCCTACGGTCTTGGCGTGCATCCGTGCGTCGCTGCGGTCCGGTCCCAGGTCGACGGGCACGTGCACCTTCCGCCGACCACTGGCGACAACATCGATATACTGTGGAGACCTCACGCCCCACGTGTTGAGCAATTCGGCGGTACGTCCACCCAGCCTCCCGCATGCCCACTATACGCCCTCGCTCAAAGTCCGTCAACTGCACGTACGGTTCACGTCCACGCTGTCGCGGCATGCTACCAGTGTTAAAGACTGCGATGGAGCTCCGTATGCCACGGCAAACTGGCTGACACTGACGGCGGCGATGCACAAATGCTGCGCAGCTAGCGCCATTCGACGGCCAACACCGCGGTTCCTGGTGTGTCCGCTGTGCCGTGCGTGTGATCATTGCTTGTACAGCCCTCTCGCAGTGTCCGGAGCAAGTATGGTGGGTCTGACACACCGGTGTCAATGTGTTCTTTTTTCCATTTCCAGGAGTGTATATATTACAGACCACTGAAGACGCTTCATAAATAAAAGGAGCTAAACGCGTACGGCAGAAAACCAATTGCCTTTCTTTTAGTTGCAAAGGTGGAACTTATCTCCCTGGATTTTGAGGGAACTAAGGAACGACGGGAACGTTTAATTGTGGGTGGCAGTCTCGTGGAATCTTTTGAGAGACATGTCTTGTGAAATAGTTTTCTGTCGAATTTATGAATTCAGAAGATTAAATGAAGAAATTGTTTTATTTGATATTTACAACATCATTAACTCGACAGATCTAAAAACATTACATTTATTTGTACAGCCATTTATGGATACCTAAGTGACACCGTTAAAAGTAGACAATAAGGCCAATTTCAAGAGGATCAGATAATCAAATTGATTTTATATTTTACTGAAGTGAACATGCCGTTCTACGATACTTACTTCAGTACAATGACGGAAGTCCGTTCAGTGGACACAATGTGCATACGTTATTGAATACAGGCGTGCTACGGTATTCATAACTGAAATGTAAATACGTATTAAGTCCTTAATTAAATCAGCCCTTCAGCTACTCACAATGTTCTCTGTTTAAAATTACTTATAATCTTCTTTACTTTAGCCAGTGACCTTCATCCATTGGCAACCATATATCCTGTTATGTAAAATAAAGAAAAATTGACTGATCTTCGTGTAACACCACGAAACATGTTAGAAAATCATTGAACTATGGGACATCTGTTATGCTGAAGGCAGAATTATTCAAGAAAGCACGGTCAAAAAAATTAATTCAAGATAAGATTACTTGATTGTAACTGACTATAGAACTACTCACTTGTGTTCGCTATTTTATTCGCCTGAAGAAGGAATGGTGACGTTAAGCACGTGATTTAAGTCAACTCCGAAGCAGCTGATACATCACACTCCATAAATGGGGCGTCATAGGAAGACTACCTATATTGCAATAGTACTGCATGTTGAAAATAAGGAAATGCAATTTACTGCTACCCAGAAATCTGTATGTTATCGGTTACATCGAGAAAGACACACATCTAATGTCGGACTGTTCTCTGAATTCTTGTGTTTTAGATTTTAGTGGCTCCTTCTCTCTTTCCAACAATAGTTCCTCGTAATGCTATAATATTACGACTGCTATCCTGTTTCACTATACGACTGTTTAAGCTACAACGTAACAAGAGGTGAGATAGTCAGAATTGAAGAAAGCAGCGGGCGTATGATGGAGAACAATTATATTTTGCAACCCTCATCTCAAGTAAACAATGATTTCATCACCAGTTTTATTTACACGTAATCTCGATTTCCTTATTCCTATGTGTAACATGCTACCACTCATGAAAATCACAGCACTCTTTATTCATTTGTTAGATCTTGCGAACAACAAATGCAGGTAAACTGGTAGATTCTGTCTCCTAGATTCCCGAAAGGTGTTCGCCATTGTACGATATCGTGGACTTCCACTGAAGATACGATCAAACGGAGTATCTTATCAAGTGTGTATTTGGCCCAAGGTGAGGAGTACTTGACATCTGTAGTACGTCGTAATGAAAGGTGAAAGTTCTAAGGAAATGAAAGTAACGAAATTCGTGTCCCTTGAAAGCGTAATAGTACGTCCAATGTTCTCAATTTACATCAACGATATGTCAGATGGGATCAGCAGCATTGTAAGGTGCTACTGCGTACAGCACGGTGTCTCTGATGAACCGTCTTGCGGTAATCCACAGGGACTTTATGCTAGATTGAACGAATTGTGACTCTCTTCAAATGGAGGTAAATGTCGGGTAATAACCATAGTAAAGCGATAGAAACAGATAATGTGAGGTACAGGATTTGTGGTCAACATCTAGAACACGCTGAATCGGCGGTATTACTAAAAAATATATGAAATACCACGATCACTTAAAGTCAGTATTTGGGATGGCACATGGAAGACAAATCGTTGCAATAGCAGTGAGGGGGTAGGACAAGACAAGTCAAACACCGTGAGAAATGCTGATGGTAACCAAGCCTGCAGGTCGCGCTGCTGTATTTGGCCACCGAAGTCACCTGTGCATTGCCTTCAATGCATTGAAAGTGTCAGTCGTGATCAGAACAGTATTTTACGTTTACCTGAGAGCAGTATGTCAGACCTAAGCGAACGCGAACGATGACAAGCTGTTGGAGCTCCAATGATGAATACTCCCTTAACCAATGTAGACGAAGTGTTCGGTGTTTTGAGAGGCACCGTACCGAAGATTAAGCCACATTGTGGATGAAAGTGTGTACTGAGTCTTGAACGACCGTGACGTACGGTCATTGAAGAGGACCGTGACGAAAAAACTGCTAAAGTCACTGCGAAACTGAATGTCGCACTCCCGAACACTATCAAACACCAAAACGACATTAAGGGCCATCGTAACAAGAAAAAGGGGTACCGAAACCATAAAACTTGGGCCATGGAGCGATGTAAGAAAGTTATTTGGTTGTACGAGTCTTTTTTCACACTATTTCCGACTTCTGACCGAGATTACATCGCGGAGGTTGGGAGTCCATATTCTGAAATTACATGGGCCGCATGGTTACTCTGAAAATTCGCATTACTGCCAAGGATTATGTAAATCCAACTCATATTACAATGTTTGATCCCAAATGGTGATGCTGTGTTGCAAAACAATAGGTTCCCTGTTGAGACAGCTGGTTTGTGAGCACGAGTACACAACTGGCCATTAAAATTGCTGCACCACGAAGATGACGTGCTACAGATGCGAAATTTAACCGACAGGAAAAAGATGTTGTGATATGCAAATTATTAGCTTTACCGAGCATTCACACAAGGCTGGCGCCGGTGGCGACACCTACAACATGCTGACATGAGGAAAGTTTCCAACCGATTTCTCATGCACAAACAGCAGTTGACAGGCGTTGCCTGGAGAAACGTTATTGTGATGCCTCGTGTAAGGAGGAGAAATGCGTACCATCACGTTTCAGACTTTGATAAAGGTCGGATTGTAGCCTATCACGTTTCCGAATTATCGTATCGCGACATTGCTGATCGCGACGGTGGAGATCCAATGACTATTAGCATAATACGGAATCGGCGGGTTCAGGAGGGTCATACGGAACGCCGTGCTGGATCCCAACGGCCTCGTATCACTAGCAGTCGAGATGACAGGCATCTTATCCGCATGGCTGTAACGGATCGTGCAGCCACGTCTCGATCCCTGAGTCAACAGATGGGGACGTTTGCAAGACAACAACCATCTGCACGAACAGTTCGACGACGTTTGCAGCAGCATGGACTATCAGCTCGGAGACCATGGTTGCGGTTACCTTTGAAGCTGCACCACAGACACGAGCGCCCGCGATGGTGTACTGAACGACGAACCTGGGTGCACGAATGCAAAACGTCATTTTTTCGGATGAATCGAAGTTCTGTTTACGGCATCATGATGGTCGCATCCGTGTTTGGCGACATCGCGGTGAACGCACATTGGAAGCGTGTATTCGTCATCGCCATACTGGCGTATCACCTGGCGTGTTGGTATGGGGTGCCATTGGTTACACGTCTCGGTCACCTCTTGTACACATTGACGGCACTTTGAACAGTGAACGTTACATTTCAGATGTGCTACGACCCGTAGCTCTAGCCTTCATTCGATCCCTGCGAAACCTTACATTTCAGCAGGATAATGCTCGACCGCATGTTGGAGGTCCTGTACGGGCCTTTTTGGATACAGAAAATGTTCGACTGTTGCCCTGGCCAGCACGTTCTTCAGATATCTAACCAATCGAAAACGTCTGGTCAATGGTGGCCGAGCAACTGTCTCGTCACAATACGCCAGTCACTACTCTTAATGAACTGTGGTATCGTGTTGAAGGTGCATGGGCAGCTGTACCTGTACACGCCATCCAAGCTCTGTTTGACTGAATGCCCAGGCGTATCAAGGCCGTTATTACGGCCAGAGGTGGTTGCTTTTGGGTACTAATTTCTCAGGATCTATAAACCCAAATTGCGTGAAAATGTAATCACATGTCATTTCTAGAATAATATATTTGTCCAATGAATACCAGTTCATCATCTACGTTACTTCTTGGTGCAGCAATTTTAATGGCCAGTAGTGTATGAATTGTCGCATCTGTCCTGACCACTGCAGTCACCAGATCTCAAAATTATTCAGTCTTTCTGATCTCCTTTGGAGGGAAGGGTGCGTGATCACCGTCCACCTGCATCACCATTTCCTGAACTTACCACAACTTCGCACGGAGAATAAGATTCCATTCAGAATCATACAAGACCTATAAAAATCTATTCCGAGACGGCTGGAGATTGTTCTCCTACACCATTAATCTCACACGGCACAGATGTAACAACGTATTCCTCTGGAAAGAACTAGGGAATAATTCTGGACCATCGTTTAGAGTGGACTGAGCACACAACTGCGGTCTGTAAGAAGGCGTACGCATCACTTCATCCACTACAAAAATTAAAAAAATAAAAATTTCGTTTGGAGCCTAAACAGTAGCTCGTACAGCACTAAAATTCCCCACACGTGACTACGGTAACGCCATTCTCCAAAGACTTTCGTAAGACAACTCACGCAGGTGGAATAATGTAGGCAGCCTCTTTCCCTTCTTTCAGAATACGAATGAAATAGGAAATAAAGAATATTTGTACAGTGTACACTCCAACATTCAGTGTACAGCGGCTTGTGAAGTATTTAAATATATGTATAAACAATAAGTTTCCTTTAATTTACGTCTATGGTCACAATCTCTTTGTTTAACAGATTACCGTTTTCGGTCTTCAATGACCATCATCAGATCTATTTCATAAAAAGTCCAGTACATTAGGACTTTGTTCTTATGAAACAGATCTGATGATGGTAATTAAAGACCGAAACCGGTAATCTGTTAAACAAAGAGATTGTGGTTCAAATGGCTCTGAGCACTATGGGACTTAACAGCTGTGGTCATCAGTCCCCTAGAACTTAGAACTACTTAAACCTAACTAACCTAAGGACATCACACACATCCATGCCCGAGGCAGGATTCGAACCTGCGACCGTAGCAGTCGCGCGGTTCCGGACTGCGCGCCTAGAACCGCGAGACCACCGCGGCCGGCAAAAGAGATTGTGACCATAGACGTAAATTAAAGGAAACTGATTACACATACGGGTTACTGTGTTTTTTCGCGATGATGTCTCAGCTTGTGAAATGTATAATCCACGTTGGAAAAGTACTACAAATAATTCTTGCTGCTGTGTAGGCACTATTCTGATAAATCTTACATCATCCTTCTGTGGCGAGCGCATAGATACAAAACAGAATTCCTCATCAGCGCAGTACGTTCCTTACTATCATTTTACACATTCAATTCCCTGAAGTAGCGAGTGCATCTCAGCACTGTAGACCACCAGCGTACTGCGTCAACTCCGAGAAACGAAAAACGCCACTGGCAACACAACCAATACTTGACTAAAAATCTGGGCTCCCCATTGATCACGGACAGGCGACTCGTAATTTAGGTTGGCGTGAGAGAACGGAATCTGACACGCGCTCTGCCAGAGGCGGACACGGCGAGCCGTCTGTTGGGCCCCCGAGATCCATCAAAGCGAACGCGCATCGATCGGATGCTGGCTACTAATCCCTGCCCGCGTGCGATGACGTTATCTGAGCATTGATTCACGTCCAGGGGACCAGGGGGTTGTTTAATGCATTTCCAATTTAAATGCGAGTGACGTCATCCCGCGTCCGTCTGCAGTCCCTCACGGCGTGCAGCGAAAGGGGTGGCTCGAGCACGTGGTGCCAGTCGAAACCCTTTGCGGACGCCGGCCCCTCGCTAGGGGAGGATCAACTTCATTAGTGCACGCTCTGCGAGGTAAGCCTATCCTTTTTGCCCGGGAAAGCCTTCCGAGTGAAGAAGTTCGAACTGAAGGGAACTGCCATTTTTGAAGATGCAACTCTGTAGACATACATCAAAACCCATCCGTACCAAAGCGAAGGTTTATGTTGGAGCTGTGATAAATTACGTCTATGACAGCAGCACATAGTAAAATGCACATTTATTAGCTTTCATGAGGCATTTATTACGCAGCTTCGAAGAAAGCGTGGACCTGTGTGTTGAGCAGTGTCTTTGCATTGCTTTTCGAAGGGAAGCCGTGGTACCTCAAAGTTCATCATATACGCATTTCCATTTACAGCGGGCTGCGTTTCTAACAGTCCTAACGATGGTCGATTAATAATACTTATAAATACACAATAAATTGGGAAAAAATTGTATTTTCTTTCCTGAATTCCGATTTCCTTTCAGAATTCAGTCTGGTGGTCAGCCATTTAGATGTCTTTACGTTTTCTTTTCTTTCGAGTTGCTACTGTAACGAAACCCGCAAGAGCAGTTTGTATGGGAAGATGGTAAAAATTTTAAATTTCAGACGTCGATGTTTCTGATCGAATTAGAATACGACTACTACAATGTTTGGAATTTCCATAACTGCTTACGACGTGCAAACGTAACACATCTTTAAATTATTTGTTCTGCCTGTTCTACCTCTTGTTGTTAAATAAATACAAACGTCAACGTGCTACCATGTTAAAAGCACTGGTTGATACTAATTAAACTTTCATAACATGCTGGTGATTTCGAAGAAAAAAGGGATAGTAAAATATTTAAATCCTCTCTTTGTTTCTGCATTTGCTTTAGGAAAGACCGAAAATTCTTTTGGCAGTGCTTAATGCTAAAATGTGATATAACCTTTTGTTGTAATAGGCAATGAAGCTTACCCATTTTACACAGTTTGTTAAAATCTTACGGAAGGCATCAGTCAATGATAAAAAAAGAACACTTCAACAGTAATTTTATCAAGAACACGAGGAAATCGCAAAAGTGTGTAGTAGAGGGTGTGTAGTAGAGGGTGACGCAGGTACGAAAGACCACACCAGATATATCAAGAATTCATAAATATGTCGAGGTGTGGTTTCTACTAAAATGAACAATATGGCGAATTTTCTGACGTTCGGAAGTAATTTATGTCGTACATAGTCGTCGAATTACGACACCGACATTTTTCTTAATGGAGCTAGAGATATACGAGTATGTTTAGTCTGTGGCATTTGGAAGAAACTGCTAAGAGAACTTCAGCGACATAACCTGTATGGGATTTGATCAAATTGTATCAAGTTACTAGCCGGCCGGAGTGGCCGAGCGGTTAAAGGCGCTACAGTCTGGAACCGCACGACCGCTACGGTCGCAGGTTCTAATCCTGCCTCGGGCATGGATGTGTGTGATGTCCTTAGGTTAGTTAGGTTTAAGTAGTTCTAAGTTCTAGGGGACTTATGACCACAGCAGTTGAGTCCCGTAGTGCTCAGAGCCATTTGAACCTTTTGTATCAAGTTAATAGCGCCGCAAACTATTGTCCCTCCATCAAGAGAAGAGGTCCCACAAACGTTGGACCTGTTGTACCAAATGGAAGAAAGCACGTTAGTCTCGTACGATTCACGTGTTTATTATCACGGCAGTCATACCAAGTGTTCAAAACGTTGACCTTGGACATTGCTACACGGTGTGGAGTGATTCAGGAGAATCAATACCACACTCTGAATTTCATATGGAGTTAGCGGCAGCAAAGGCTCGACTAATCACTCATTTGATGCCTTTCGGAGTCGTCGATGTTACCTCATAGACCTCTTGTTTTCTCGCCGCGGATGAAAGCATTGAAATGGTAAGTTTGACGAGTGTGCAGACCATTTTGCGCTTCCTGAACGATCTTTCCATACTCTCCAAATGTTCTGTTAAGGCGATCTGTTATTACACGTGCGCAACGGGAGGGACATCCGTCATGTTGGTACCATACTGATGTTCAGGGGGATACCTTCCAATAACTGCGACAGTTCTTAGGAATTTGAGGTACTTGAGCGTATTTAAATTCTCATCTACAAAACGGAGACCAATGATGCGGCTCTTGAAAACATGCATGAAACGTTGATAAAACAAGAGGGTACTTTTTAGTACTTCCGTCAGCCAGCGTGGATTTGCATCTGATGGTTCGTGCATATTACGAAGATTGACTTGCCCATGGGTTGTTGACGATGCTACTATCTTAAACAAAATTTTGCATACATACGCAGCATCACTTTGGTTTTCCCTAGATACCATTCGGAGAATTTAATAATATTGGAAACCATTGTCATGAAGCTGTAGATGCACCGAAATGTGGAGAGTATGAGAATGCATTGGAATCTAGTGTACACGGACCACACTTTTGGTTGATTCCTCTCTTACTTCCGAGATGGTTCTTAGTAACATTTGCAATGTGTGTTACTCCTGCTAAAATGACACTTTCTTTTCCTTCACCTATTTCATTCTCTACACTTCCAGTTTCTAAAACTTTCTTATAATGTTTGGAAAGACAGATCGTAAGTGCTTGAACAGAAATGGATACTCTTCAGCACACAACTGCACACCTGCTCTAATAACTTGGAAACATTCACCATAAACCACGTCCACTTTTCAGCTAGTGTATACATTGTGATTGTCTCAGTACCTTAACGAGCAAATTACCGTATTACTACAATAGCAGAACACTGACTGACGGGCTTCAAGCGCGCAGGTAAAGACACAGAACCCAATATCATTTCTCTCGCCTCCCCTTCGTTGTCTACGTCCAGCCATCCAGATATAGGTTTTACGTAATTTCTCTAAGCCGCTTAGAGCAAATGCCGGGAGGTTACCTCTAATAAGAAACGGCCGATTTCTTTCCCTATCATTCCCTAACACAAGCTAGTGCTTCGTCTCTAATGACCTCTTTGTCGACGGGACTTTAAACGCTGATCTTTCTCTTTCTTTCCGCGCCATCGTCTCCTGTCTTTCCTCTGGCGTCCTGCTTCTTCTTCTGTCTACGTCTGGAATCTCCCCGTGCTCGGAATCGCCCTGGACTGTATACCCGTTCGGTTGACACCTCTGGTAGCGCCACTACTTCACTTACTCTGCTTGCGACGTATTGTACCATGTTACTGCACATGATGCAAACATGATTGCATCACTCTTCCAATGATTTCCTTCCATGAGTGGTGCTGTGCTCTAATTAAATTACTAGAAACTCTACGGTTCGAGTTCCAGATTATCTCACAACTACAAAGTTTAGTTATTTATCACTGTATCAACTGATGATGCTTTGTAATTAACAGTGAAGCGCGTTCAGTTTAAATCTCTTAAATGGCAATAAGCTCAAGATGGAAAAAGTAGCAAATGATAGATAATAGCTACTGTGGAAGAAGGCCATCCAAATAAGTGTATGATGGTTTGAGTGTTTATGGTCCGACAATGTGGGCTTGACAAGTATTTCATCAGTCAAACTCTCGACATCCGTACTCTATACCGACGAAGAAAACACAGGTTGGGATTATCGGCACTCTTGTAACTGCCCAGTTGCTACTCTGCAAGACGGACTGGTTACCAGGCCGTAGAGAGAAATAACTCGATCACTTGACCAGGTATAGTTACGTGCAAAATATCTTCGTAGGAAGTCACAACAACTTGCTCTTACCTTCATTAATTTAACTGAGAACGAGAAATGTCTGAGAGTGCCGACAGAGGAGACGACAGACGCAAATGTTGACAAGCAAAGGTTAAAGTAAGCCAACGGTGTGCAAACTACTGACTGGAAGGATTTGAAGCCGAGTGGAGCAGGATTGAGATATCTGACCCAAAAGGAGGGTAGGTAAAACGCATACGATACATCATTTGTGATAGAGATAAAAGTCTTCTTAGACAGCAGTTTCTGCAATTTTATGAATAACCACAGAAAATACCATTCTTGCTAAAACGTCGCAGCTTTTGTAATGCAGAGCTGTAATTCCAGGCTAGCAAAGGCACTCGAAAGGAAACTGGTCCACTTTGATTTTAAAAACTGTCAGAATAAATAAATCATTGCATGCAGGCGGGAGAAAAGATTTGGAAAACTGTGTACTGCATTAAGCTTTTTACGAAAAAAACGAAGCATCAGAATTATAGTGGCCAGCTATTTATCCAGTCGAATGAAAGTTGAATTCACACTTCACTGTGAATGAATGCTTCGAAGTGAGGCCATGAAAAGATCATTGTCCAATAAGAGTGCCAGACAACGTTTCATTTCTGTGAATACAGAGTTTCTTTTCGTGTTCACTTCTCTTCTGAGACTACAACAAGAAGACTTTCGACAGTGACGTAGAAACGTACAGAAGAAAAAGATATGCAAGTAATAAGGAACGCCAGGCTTTTGGCATTAAGCATGGAGCACATCTTTCTCCTGTATATTCCACAAATGAAATTTTGTAAGAAATTGATTCCCATCTCAGTGTCGCCGTACTATGTAGGCCCATATCTGTAGAATCGGACTGAAACATTGCGATGAAAAAAATCCACAGTCGTAATGCGTCAAGCATGTCACTCTCTAAGCCGAAATAATAAGGTGTGATACTTTTGCTACTAATAAATAAACTTTGTGTCTTCTAGCCTGGTACAAGCCTTCCGACTTAAAACGCTGTTTCGGCGACTTTGGCATCAATATCGCTGCTGTTATATTCAAGAAGCTTTTCAGTTGGTTTCCCAAGGCGTTTTCACCGGATAAAAATTTCATGCTGTCACCGGGACCTAGGCATTATTAGCCATTAATTCTAACCACGACAGCAAGCGGTAACTTTTCTTTTGCAATTGTCGCGTTACCTTCTATTAATGTGACATTAGGAGACTAGAAAGGGTATGTATCAGGCCAAAACAGTGTTTGATGATACCCTGACGAATGATAAAACTGAAATGTAATAAAATCTGTTGGTATAAACCTTTTAAGTGCGTCGTGACTTGAAGCTTACATATACCGAAGAAAAAATATTTTTTAAAAATATTTAACACCAAAGCTGCTTATTATTTACTGGCGGATTACCTTGTATTATTGCAGGACTAGACTACAGATGCACCTGAAAACAAAGCTAAGGGTGAGGAAAATGTGCAAAGCCCAAAACTGGTCAGGTGCCTTTGATATTAAACATTGAAAAATGTCTTTTCTTTAAGTTCAATTGGCGAAATTGAAAGTGTGGGCTTTATCATTCGTGACTGAGAGAACAAACACAGCTGTGGAAGAGAGCGACGTGAGCGGCTAAAGTGAGATATGCTGTCCGTCCTCATCTCCTTGTACGTGGGCTTCCTTCTGTAGCGTGAAGGCTTGCAGTGTGTGTCAGCGCGCCTCTTGTGAAAGTATAGCACTGTACATCATCACTGCCTCTCCCTCCCTGCTTGTCGGGCGTAAACCTACTGTGCTTCCATTCTGACAAGGCAACCAGTTCGCTTTGCTGGGTATTGCTAACAATGGGATCGTACAAACGTTCTCTCGCCGATTTGGTTCATTTTGAAATGGTGTTCGGGGCATGACTACAATTTTATCGTATTTGAACAGGAAGATGCAACTCTCTGACGTTTTCCAGAAAATCGAGTTTGAAATGCCAGCACGGTAGCTCAGCGTGTTCGGTCAGAGAGCTGGTTGGCCTCTGTAATAAAAAACTGAGTGGAAGGATCCACAAACGAACTTTAACGGATGTCATGTGACGTCCACAATGACCAAACACAACGATCAACAACGAACAAAAAGAATCTCACTGTCTAATCTCGCTTTTTTCATTCCCACGTAATTCCAGCAACAGATTTATTATAACCGCGCAAATTATTAATATTTAATCATTGGATATTGTTTTCCTGGTCTTCGTCTTGAAAAAAAGGAGAAAGGTTTATTAAGGAAACTGGAAATAAAAATGTATACACAAGAGCTTTGAGTCAGATCAGTGTGGTCATTTCGTTTATGTTATGGTTCAAATGGCTCTAAGCACTATGGGGCTTAACATCTGAGGTCATCAGTCCACTAGAACTACTTAAATCTAACTAACCTAAGGACATCACACACATCCATGCCTGAGGCAGGATTCGAACCTGCGACCGTAGCAGCAGCGCGGTATCGGACTGAAGAGCCTAGAACCGCTCGGCCACAGCGGCCGGCTCATTTATGTTATTGTACCAACGTTTCTGACAGGTATAATATGTAACGTACGGAGATCTACACGAATCGGGATGATACTTATCGAAGAGATTCTATCAAGAGATCTGGCTCTTATGGCACTAAGTGCTTAGCCGCTCAGCTGCCGACTCGTTGCATATTTGTGAGAAATGCAAAGTATATCAGCTCGCCTAAAATTTTCAAACACAGTTTTCTTGAAAACGATTGACAGCTGCGTCACCCTGTTTATGCTGCTCGTGCCACGCACACTCTATTAATATGAACAAAATCGGTGAGGGGAAGACTGTCTGATCCCCATGTAAGTGCGGCTCCGAGCGATCCTCCAATATAAAGTCTGCTATTGGAATGCTGTTCACAGTTTTAGATGGTACGGAATTACGGTTACTCTTGTCTTATTTCACAGTTGTAATATAAACGAAACCTAATGTAGCAATGATTTCACTAAACTCTGCATTCCTTGCATTATATGAATACCTCAGATAAAAGTGTGATTCCCAAATTAATGTAGTTTGGCACATACTTGCACGCATTTTGCTATTGCTCTCATGATACACATGTGAAACAGAAGATTGTATTATTCTTCGACTGGTTTCAGAAAAGTTTCTTTTCAGATATGCATTGCAACTCACAACTCCATAGGGAACAATAGTAACAATGTTTCTGTCTTTCTCGATTTCTTTTACAGTTCAAGAATAGGCGGCGTTGTCTGCTTCACATTAGCCATTCAAGCATATGAAGAAGAATACTAAGGCCATACTAATGATAGATCGAATTTTTAATTCCTAGGGTGCTACTTCACCGTTATGACGATTAAATATCTAAGCCTAACGTTCCAAAGCGATATGTCGTCGAATCAGCGTGTAAGGACTATAGTGGGGTAAACGAATGGTCGACTTAGAAATTTCGGGAGAATTTTAGGGAAGTGAACCTCATCTGTAAAGGAGAGCATCTATAGACCACTAATGCGACTCATTCTTGAGTGCTGCTCGAGTGTTTGGAGTATCCTTCAGTTCGGATTAGAGGAAGACTTCGAAGTAATTCAGAGGCGTGATGCTAGATTTTATGTTACGGAAATGCTCTACGAACACAAATGGGAATCTCTGGACAGAAGCCCATGATTGTTTTTGCAAAACACTATTGAGAACTTGAGACGCAGCATTTGCTACTGACTGACTGCCGGCAACGCACATGTCGCGTAAGGGTCACGAAGGTAAGCGAGATACTTCTACGGCGGCTTATAGATGGTTGCTTTTCCTCGCTCTATTTGCGAGCGGAACATGAAAGGAAATGATTAGTGGTGGTACAAGGAACCATCCACCACGCAACAGATGGTGACTCGCGGAGTATGAGTCTAGATTCAGAGGTAAGAGAACAAGCCGTTGTACATTAAGTAGCAACTTTCATTTGGTCTTTCATTCTTAGCACTGTATTTGAAGGAATTTTATGTAACATGCTACTGATCGGCCTATAAAATCAGTTTAGGTATTCGCTTCAGTAGTATAAAACCCAATTCAGTTGCAAAAGAGGCAACTGTTTACGAAATACCAAGTTCGTACTGATGACTACACTCGAGACGTTGAAACAGAGTAATTTCTCGTGGTGCGGTCACAGGATGATGATGCAATGCGTCGTATGTCTTCTGCCTCACGTCTGACAGGTTTCCGATACTAAATGCGTTCAAACCACTGCTCTATAACGTTGTACTAAATTTCAACAATCTCTAATCCAAACAAGCAGAGCTTCATCTTCCCGGGCGAGAAAGAAAGTATCAACGACGCAGCGAAACACTCATAACTTTCCTACAATCTTTTAAGCTGTTGATGAAATATTACGTGTGACACATTATAAAGGTGTATCATTTCCGCTAGTTAAACATAATATGACTGAATGTATGCGATAGTCGATGGAAACATGTTACAGCAAACTTGGGTCCGCAGACAAGTCGTTTGCGCGATAATTGCCAATTTATAGTTACGAACCACCACTGACTTCGGTATGAAATATCGCCCTAGTGAGTTAGCACTAACATGCTTGAAATGTTAACTTTTCGATCACGTACCCAACGTAACTGGGCTCAATTTGAGCCAACAGCTCATGGTTGGGAACGTGGTGCATGCGTGATGGGTTATCTCGTGCTGATGTAAGACTTAGTTTTCGGCGTTGATTATAATACATCCCATAGAGATAGAGAGAGAGAGAGAGAGAGAGAGAGAGAGAGTGTGTGTGTAATGGTACAGAGCAGCGGTAGTGTAACGTCGTAGGCCAAAATATAGACATCATCCAGAACTTAATTTATAGAAAATGTTTACAAATTGCAAGAGGTGGAGATGGATACGAGTGAGGCTAGATCAGTGGTCGTCAAACTGCCATCTGAATCAAGTATACGTTTGAGCCGCGGCTCCCACCTATTTTTATAACAATATGCATCTAGCAACTAACAGCTGGATTCCAAAACGTCCACTAACTTTACGAGCTTCTTAAGACCGCAGTTTTCGTGCTCAGTAGTAAACAAAAAATACTTAAAGATAACATAATATTTTAAGAAGGATTTAATTTTAATTGACGTTGAAGAATTCGGCTGTGAGCTAAGTAAATTTGGCCGCGTACCTCACAGCTAGAAGGCCATGCGCAGCGGTCATTCGCCTTTAGAGGATGTGGGGGGTGAGTGTTTTATGGTTTGTCTTCTAATATTGGCAACCCACAGGCTTGCGCGAGTCATACCGGTCAGCTGATATGATATAAATTTCAAACGGTATTAGCACGGGTTCCTGAATGCGCATTACAGAGAGAGTCATTTTTAAATACGCTGTATATCTGTAACAAGGAATGTGAAGTTAGATTAAGGCCATTGTAATACAACGCAGAGAGTAGGCGATATATGACATTCGAAATATTCAGTAAATATCTGCAGCTATAAGTCATGTTCCACAATCCATTAAATGTAAGTAGAAGCCGGCCGGAGTGGCCGAGCGGTTCTAGGCGCTTCAGTCTGGAACCGCGCGACCGCTACGGTCGCAGGTTCGAATCCTGGCTCGGGCATGGACGTGTGTGATGTCCCTATATTAGTTAGGTTTAAGTAGTTCTAGGTTCTAGGGGACTGATGACCTCAGGTGTTAAGTCCCATAGTGCTCAGAGCCATTTGAACCATTTTTTGTAAGTAGAAATACAGTTTTTAATCAGATAATCATTCGCCCACACAGACATCACAAAACACTTCGTCAGGCAAATTATCGTTTGCTTGTTATTGCTATTTTACTGGGTTTTCGTAACATAGTTATTTAAGTAGGTTAACAATTAATAATAAGATCGGTTCACATGCGGTCCAGAGTGCTGCCCGACTACATCAGTATACCAGAATGAAGTTTTCATTCTGCAGCGGAGTGTATGCTGATATGGAACTTCCTGGCAGATTAAAACTGTGTGCCAGACCGAGACTAGAACTCGGGACCTTTGCTTTTCACGGGTAAGTGCTCTACCAGTTTTATATCAGTATTGGCCCTTGAGCACAAACGTTTGACGACCACTCCGCTAGATAAAAGCAAAATTATGTTGCTAGTATTCATTTAAACCAAGCAAGGAGAAAACTTGTCTTGATAGAAGATAACATCATTTTAAAATTAAAAAAGCTCCACGATTTTTTGGATCACTTTCAAATAGTCATCAATTTTCGTTCAGGTACTCTACAAAAAACGCTTCATGCTTCTAATGACCTAATGAACGTGTCGTTCAGAGAACATCTATAAGTTTTGAGGAGCATAACCGCAAATCTCCTTGCCTCTTTGGGGTTGAATCGACTGAGAACACTTGAGTACACTTAATAGTGTTGAAACTGATGGGCAGCGCCATACATCACGAGTCATGTTTTCCAATACGCATGGTACTGTCGGCTGAAAAATGGTCTTGGAACAGATGTCGCGAATGCTGCAGTACCTATCCCATCCCATTTCCGGTCTCCAAACAAAGTGAAACATTCTTAATCACCATGAGAAGCTAAAACCGGAAGTTACTATTGATAATGGCAATGTTTGTATAGGTCTTGAATGAGACAAGAATTGGTGTTTTGTATACATTCTATCGTACTTCGATCATTGTTATACTCAAGTTATTAACAAGCGTACGCTTAGTAATTAATTTACCACATTACCACATAAAACCCCTGTCTTCACACGTTAAGTGAAGCGAACACTGAAAGTTCTCAGTCACAAGCGACGACACTCGACGTATCGTAAATAGGGCCAGCGAGTGGCATCACGTTAGCATAGTACATCTCAAACTACCCAGAAGCAAAAAACGATTATGTACCGAATCAAAACACCCTTAGAAGTTTTAATGATATGGTCAGTTCAACCAATTTATGTAACTAGTAACTGTAAATGTGGTACAGATCCGAACACTTTCTAGATACAGTCGAAAAGGACAGATTGGGATTTTCCACTGTTTCAGGAAACTTGACACCAAATGCCTAATCGTTTTGTTCTTTATTTCCAACCCTCAAACCCTGTCGCACACATGCCAGAAGATTAACTTGTATCTATTCACTCTATACGTCTTATCCCAACATAACTTTAGTCATCTGCAACTGCTTAACGACGAAATTTCATTTGCAGTCCCACCGATCCTTCTATGTTTAACAGAAAAAGCCTTTTTCTCTCCATGTCAGAGCTCCACTCTTCTCACACCTTTCTTAACATCACACAGGTTCTGGGTCCACTTCCACAAATAAAGAAATCCTACGTCATCCATCCATCACCTCCGACAGTCGCAGAACACACCAACAATGCAAAACACCACTGAAGTTTAAACTGAAGAGTCAAAGAAACTGGTACACTTGCCTAATATCGTGCAGGGCCCCCGCGAGCACGCAGAAGTGCCGCAGTACGACCTGGTATGGACTAGACTAATGCCTGAAGTAGCGCTAGAGGGAACTGAAACCATGAATCCTACAGGGCTGTGCATAAATCCGTAAAAATACGAGGGGATCGAGACCTCTGTTGAACAGCACGTTGCAAGGGATCCCAGGTAAGCTCAATACGGTTCATGTCTGGCGAATTTGGTGGCCAGTGGAAGTGTTTAAACTCAGAAGAGTGTTCCTGGAGCCACTCTGTAGCAGTTCTGGACGTGTGGGATGCCGCAATGTACTTCTGCAGTTGCCCAAGTTGTCGGAATGCACAGTGGACATGAATGGATGCAGGTGATCAGTCAGGATGCAAACGTACGTATCACCTGTCAAAGTGTATCTAGACGTATCTGGGGCCCCATATCACTCCTACTGCACACGTCCCACACCATTACAGAGCATTCACCACCTTGAGCAGTCCCCAGCTGACATCCAGGGCCCATGGATTCATGAGGTGGTGTCCATACCAGTACACGTCCATCCGCTGGATACAATTTGAAACCAGATTTGTCCAACCAGGCAACATGTCTCCAGCCCAATGTCGGTGTTGACGGGCCCAGGTGATGTCTAAAACTTCGTATCGAGCAGGCATCAACGTTACAAGCGTAGACCTTCGGCCCCGAAAACCCATATCAATGATGTTTCGTTGAATAGTTCGCACGCTGACACTTGTGGATGGCCCGGCACTGAAATCTGCAGCAATTTGTGAAAGGGTTGCACTTCTGTCACGTTGAAGAATTCTTTCCAATTGTCGTTGGTCCCATTGTTGCAGGATCGGAGATATGTTTTATCGGATTTATGATATTCACGGTACACATGTGAAATAGTCACACTGGAAAATCCCCACTTCGTCGCTACCTCGGAGATGCTGTGTCCCATCGCTCGTGCACCTGCTATTACAACACGTTCAAACTCATTTAAATCTTGATGACTTGGCATTATAGCAGCAGTAACCGATTTAAAAACTGTGCCAGACACTTATTGTATTACATAGGTGCCGCCAACGGCAGCACGGTATCTACCTTTCCACATATATCTGTATTTGAATACGCATGCCTATACCAATTTCTTCGCCGCTTCAGTGTGCCTCTTTCTGTATAATTTTCGAGAAAATTCTTCTATCTCAATACCATCTCAAAGTGAGTCGTGGCTATTTCCCTTTATGAAACACATGCAATATATTTCGTATATATCAGAAATTGCTCTGGGTGAATTGCGGATTTTGCTGACCCCTACACCAAAAGGTTTTGTAATGGGAATGGACAAGGAACAGTAAAGGAATAACGATCACCCCTAATAGACAAAGTACATTTTAAAATAAAGATAGATACTGATGTACGTTCGTTATCATTCCGTACTAACAGCGCAGAAAAGTAGTGTTTTGTATTTAATTCAGCTTCTCAGATTTACAAGCATATTTTAATTCAAAAATGGCTCTTGCACTATGGGACTTAACATCTGAGGTCGTCAGTCCCCTAGAACTTAGAACTACTTAAACCTAACTAACCTAAGGACATACACACATCCATGCCCGAGGCCGGATTCGAACCTGCGACCGTAGCGGTCGCGCGGTTCCATACTGAAGCGCCTAGATCCACTCGGCCACACCGGCTGGCCATTTTTTAATTAATTAACAGTTTTAAAAATTACGCCCATCGTTTATTTTCATACAAATAGCAGCCCACATCTACGCGAAATTGTTCGACACTAATTTACGCAGCATAAGAGTTATCTTGCTCCATGGTTCGGTCCTAATAAATACATATATATGCATGAAGTAATCAACAGTAGTTCAAAGCGCTAATGCCGTTATAAGAAAGTAAGAGTATTTCGTAATGTATAAGTAAAGTTAGCCGCACAGACCTTTCAAATTGCGATTTAACGTTTCTGGTAATTCCTGCGGTAGCTTTGTGTTCCAAGAGAGCAAATGGTATCTAAGAGTTGTCGCTATCTTTCATAGTCGTCTTCCGTACAGCCTCCACTTCCAGACCGTTAATGAAAATTATCCAAGTTGGTTGCCTTGAAGCAAAAATCCTTTGCCCTCTCTGACGTGAGACGACTTACGATTAATCCGCCTGTTCCCCGGAAGGAGCCTTCATTAATCACTTTCCTAATTGTTCTCTTCTTTGTGTCATCGCTTGTACTTTAACACCCAGTCAAAACTTAAACATTTTTGCGAACTAAGAACTTCGTAAATGTAATAGTTGATAGGTGATGTTTTCGTAATTTATTTTTATAACTTCTTTCCTTTGATATTTTAGTTCGTTTTAATTGATAAAATGATATTACTATTGCATTACAAAGACGGCAGATCAACTGCCACGAATATCTTCCCACAACTTCTCCTATTTTTACAAACCTGTACCCCTTACATATAGAAACAGCGTGAGTTCATGAATGATGTAGTTAAGTGAAAGCTATAGTGTGACTTCGGTTAGCAGTAGTGATTTCAGTTAAACCTGTGTTGAACTAAATAACCACCACGCTGTTAGCGACGAACGGCTGCTTATCACAGGTCGTTTGCGAACTGCTGAGTACCAAGAACACTACTCAGCATACTTGTTTGGTGGTTTATGTATCATAAGCCTCATATAACTTTCTACGTTTAAAGCACTTGGCAACAGAAATAACGAAAGACGCCAGCGGGAGTATGACAAAGGCGTTTTCCATAGTGCTATGGTTAAGTTTCGAAAGACTTGCAGAAAATTTACTTGTGAGGTAAATAGTCGTGTGCCGTTGTTTTCGCCGGCCGGTGTGGCCGAGAGGTTGTAGGCGCTACAGTCTGGAACCGCGCGACCGCTACGGTCGCAGGTTCGAATCCTGCCGTGGGCATGGATGTGTGTGATGCCCTTAGTTAGGTTTAAGCAGTTCTAAGTTCTAGGGGACTGACGACCTCAGATGTTAAGTCCCATAGTGCTCAGAGCCATTTGAATTTGAACCTAGTCAGGAGGAGACGCGCTCTGCTGTCAGCCTGAATTGCCGGTTCTCTGAATTTTCTCAATAGTGCTCCTAGGAAAGAACGTTGCCTTCCATTTGAGCCACTATTTTGCCGTTGTTTTCGGGAGCCTCTGGTTGTACGTACGAACACTGCTTTATGACACTTTTTTTTTTTTAGTTTCCATGTCCGAAAGAACGGAGACGACAGATGTATATAACTGATTCGCCTAGATGGGCAATGGGTACACCTTCCTCAGTGCGGTTGCACAAGCACGTCCTACCTCCTGCGAGATTCTCAGAGTAGCGGGGATGGAGGAAATGGACAGGGACTACGGGTAGGGAATGTGGGTTGGCCATGAAGTGTGCCAAGACAGTTTGCGCAGTTGCGATAACACTGCGTTCCGGATGGCGCTGTGGTTAACGCACCTCCCTAGTACGCGGGAAATCCAGGGTTCGAAACCGATGCGGCACACATCTTCGCTCCTCGCCGTCGATTCCTCATAACGTCCCGATACAGCTTACATCACTAATCCCTTCCCTTTCGTTTCCTTTCTCTCCCCTCCACCTTCAATTTACATCTACTGAAAGGAGTAAATGCTCCACAAGATTTCGGGATTGCAGCCGGATCTCATCGACTTCTTTCCACGATATTTCGGCTGACAACCTTACAGCCATCTTCAGGCGAGTGTTTGACACTGGAGATTGCTATTGTCTTTTTTTTTTCTTTATTGATTTTCAATTCCCCCCCGAAGGGGGCGGGCTGGCAGCAGCTTACTACGCTGCTCTACAGCCTATAAAGATTGCTACTGCAAGTCGCTCTATTTATACGTAAAAGTGCCGCAAGACGCGCATGCGCAAGTTACCGTAGCATGCGCGCCACCTGTCGATTCCAAGGCCCTCTACAATATTACTGCATCTATGGAGCGCAAACGATTGCGTGAAACAAGTAAAACATGCACACAGACGTGTCCAAAACAATAAAATGCAAAATTTCAATATTAAAATTACTTGTCGCTGGACATGTCAGAAGCCATAAAAAGTTTTCTTTTGGTTGATATTAAAGAAATCCATCTGCATCCATAGATGCAGTAATATTGTAGAGGGCTTTGGAATCGTCAGGTGGCGCGCATGCTACGGTAACTTGCGCATGCGCGCCTTGCGGCACTTTTACGTATAAAGAGAGCGACTTGTAGTAGTAATCTCCAGTGTCAAACACTCGCCTGAAGATAGCTGTAAGATTGTCAGCCAAAATATCGTGGAAAGAAGTCGATGAGATCCGGCTGCAATCCCGAAATCTTGTTGAATATTCGATACGCCGGGAAACCTTCAAGAGTCACAGAGTTAATGCTACTTGCTCGCCGTTGGTAATACCCAATTTCGATAACTTTTGGCATTAATGAAACTTGGTTGTCTGATGGCACTGGTTATGTGCGTTCATGCTTGCGCACGCGCGCGCTTGTGTGTGTGTGTGTGTGTGTGTGTGTGTGTGTGTGTGTGTGTGTTACCTCTTCCGGCTGCGTTCCTGTGAGTTGTTTGAATAAACACACGACCAGTCTCGTAGCCATATCAAGTCACGAGAGATATATCAATCAAGTACGTAACTTCCGTATTTGATTAAAAACACAGGGGCGTAACGCAGACGTTTGTTATACCGCAAGTGGTTCCGGTTGGCCGATCTTGCTTCGAGTAACTTATTTCCAAATTTGCTCGAACAGTCCACGGGTAAACTGTCAGTTCATGGTGTCCAACGGGCATAATATTTCGGCGATCAGACGTGTTGCCATCGTCAGGTGCGCTGACGAACTGAGCTGCTGATTGCGGGCGGCCGATTTAAATCCCCTCCCCCCGCGGGCCGCTTTCTTCGGCGTCCGCGCCCGCGCGCCCATGTCTTCGCGACCGCCGGCGCGCGGGCGCCGGCGCGGGCGGCCTAGAGAGCGGCCCACGGCGGGGAGGGGATTTAAATCGGCCGCCCGCAATCAGCAGCTCAGTTCGTCAGCGCACCTGACGATGGCGACATGTCTGATCGCCGATATATTGTGCCCGAGCCACCTGGTGAGAAGAGCATTGTACGCAAAAACCTTGTAGATCCAAAAAACTTATTCCTACCATCTCTATATCTTATGAAACGTCCCCTTTTTGAACAATTTATACAGGACTGTGCTTAAACTGACACACAATATTTTGTTAGCGCAACGCAATCTGACTTTCTAAATTCCCTACAAAAGAATGGCCCTGACTAACATTAAACTATACCTTTCACAAATCACTTACCTCACAAAAATCTTCGCTGCTCAAGCTACTGCAATACAGCGAGCGCCACTACTGCCAGCTAAATAAAAGATTCAAACTATGGAAGGCACTAACTACTGATAGGGATAGTTAGCAAATGAAAGATATTAATAGAGAACGAACAATGTATTTACCTTGATATCATCATATATAAATACAGCAGTTCATGACAAATTTCAAAACTCCGCCATCTCTCTCCCCACATCCACCACTGCTGGCGGCTCACCTCCAACTGCGCAACGCTACGCGCTGTTCACAGCCAGCTGCCTAACACTACAATGGCGAGTATTACAACAATGCAAAGCAGACACAGACTGCCCACAGCACAGCCAGTGATTTTCATACAGAGGTGGCGTTACCAATAAAAAAACCTAAACAGCCTACTTTCAATATAAAGTTAGGCCTAATGAAACAGCTTGTAAAGGCTTTGCCTAAAGACTGACCATGTTTCAGGTATCTGTGCCAAACGTTTCCACACCTTTCAGAAGCTGAACTAATAGAAGGCATCTTTGTCCAACCTGACATTAGAAAATCGATATTTGATGTTAACTTTGAATACACAATGACTTTAAATGTGAAAGAAGCATCGGTATCATTCAAGCAAACGACAGTGTACCCGTGGACTGTTCGAGCAGCAAATACGCCAGGAGAAACTGAAGAATCTATTTCCAAAGTGATCGTTAACTATTCACCCTACCGATGTGGCTCCCAAATATTAAAATGCTTGATAAGTGAAGAGGGTTACTACTCGAATTTTACCGATGTGGAGCTACGAAAACTAACGATCTACAATTTGTGGAATTAAGACAGCTCGGCTCACCCTGAGAGAGGGCACTCCCCAGAAGGAGTGCTTGCCGATGGCGGGCACGCGAGAGCGCGTGATGTGCAGCTCCTCGAGGCGCTGGAAGTGCTGGAAGATGGGCCCGATGGTGAGCGTGTTGGGATGGTTCGGCGGCGCCGAGATGCGCAGCACCTCGACGCGCGGCGGGTCCATGTCGGCGGTAGGCACCGGGCCGTCCATGCCGCCCCGCAGGCACGACACCTCGCGGCGGCCGCGCGCGTCCAGCGAGCACTCGCACGCCTCGGGGCACACCGACCACGCGCCGCGGCCCGCCGCCGGCGCCGGCGCCGCCGCCACGGCCGCGCACCACAACACCCACGCAGCCAGCAGCTGCATCTGCAACACACGCCGAGCCGCCGCAAAATAAACATCCATCTCAACCCTACATTACTAGACACTCGCATTATTTACGACTGCGTACGGTACCAATTCGCGGTTTGCGCTAATCTCGTACAGTCAGTATTGTACAGGGTGATCAAAAAGTCTGTATAAGTTTGAAAACTTAATAAACCACGGAATAATGTAGATAGATAGGTAAAAATTGACCGACATGCTTGGAATGACGTGGGGTTTGATTAGAACAAAAAAAAAGAAAAAAAACTGCACAAAATGTCCGACATATGGCGCTGGACAGCAAAACGCCAGTAACTGTTACCGTGACGGGTAAGAGGTACGCCGATATATTACAGAATCGCATCATCCCCAGCCTGGCTGATAAACACCTGCTGGAACGTACGATGTTTATGCAGGATGGCGCTCCACCCCATATTGCTACACGCGTGAAAGATCTCTTCCACGCGTCGTTAGGTGATGATCGTGTCCTCAGCTGCCACTTTCGTCATGCTTGGCCTGCCAGGTCCCCAGACCTCAGTCAGTGCGATTATTGACTTTGGGGTTACCTGAACTCGCAAGAGTATCGTGATCGACCGACATCTCTAGGGATGCTGAAAGACAACATCCGACGCCAATGCCTCACCATAACTCCGGACATGCTTTACAGTGATGGAGCATTTCCTGTAAAGAACATCATCTTTCCTTTGTCTTACTTTGTAAGGCTAATTATTGTTATTCTGATCAAATGAAGCGCCATCTGTCGGACATTTTTGAACTTTTGTATTTCTTTGGTTTTAATAAAACCCTATGTCATTCCAAGCAAGTTCGTCAATTTGTACCTCTTTATCTACATTATTCCGTGGTTTATTCAGTTTTCAAATTTATACTACTTTTTGATCACCCGGTAAAACGGGACATTTTGTACTTATTTTGTATGCTACATACCACTGGATACCCTGTGCGTAAACTATAACCATACTTCTACTGCTACTGATGACTTTCTCGAACGTGTCCGACAGCATCCAACACAACTTATAATGACAGTCCCACCGATCGTTTCATGAATTCAACGAGCCTCTAGACGGCATGAAACCAAGAAAACCACCTTGACCTGACAGCATCCCCCCTCGAGATAATTCCAAAAGGGTGGCTTGCTCTAAAATGTATACTCTCCTCCCTCTTTCTTTTAATGTGGCAATCCTATAAGGTGCCACCTGACATGAAGAACTCGACAGTTATCACCATCTTTTAAAAAACGCGACCGAAGCATATGTGGTAATTATCGTGGATTTCCCTTGCTTTCTTGTGGCTGGTAAAATTTTTGTTACTATTCTCATGAATCACCTCCAGACTCTTTCCAACACTATACTTCCTGAATCTCAGTGCGTATTTCGCCCCTACAGAGTAACTATTGATACGATATTCTTCCCAAGACAACTGAAGGAGAACTGCAAGGCAGAACATTAGCCTTTACTGTTTGTGTTCTATGACGTAGAAAAAGCCTTTGATATGGTGGACAGAGAAGCTATGTGGAAGGTCTTAAAACGTTTTGGCTGCTCTGAACACTTTAGTTAAACTGATTCAAGCTTTCCATGATGATAAGTCTGAGAGTAGTACAATGTAGGCTTTCATGGCCGGTGTTGTCTTCAGTTGAAACTTCCGGGCTGAGGGGCCGTGGTCGATGTATAAGATTTCCACCTAACGTTTCGTCTCCATCTGCGGGAGACCTCAGAAGATGTTTAAGAGTGAGCTGAAATGCTCCTTCCAACGTTTCAAGATGTAGTGACTGTCAATTACGATGATCCTGCTGTCGGCAGTTTCCAGGGTTCCTGATGAGGAACGAAAAGACCCATCTATTTCTTTTATTCCAGAATTAAAACTCCGCAAGTTCCTAACATCTGACGCGCTTTGGAGTTACTTGGATTTTTTTTGCCACAACTTGTTCTTGATTGTTCTTATTTCAGTCTGACATTTCTGCTTGAGCTTTTGAAAGTGTAGAGAGGATTTATCTTGAGCAAGAGATCGGTAAGCATCCTTCTTGACACTTAGGAGGTTCTTAATCACTTCATAGATGTCATCAAACCAGTCACTTTTCCTCCTTGCATCGAAACCAATGGCCTCCTCTACAGTCTTATTGATGGTTTTTTTTTCTTTTTAAAAGTGGACCATTCTTGTTCAATAACCGTTGTGTTAACTGGGGCATTGCTAAGTCCATCCAAAAGTGTGTGTTGCAAGAGAGAGCAAACAATTTCGTTTTGTAGGCCATTGATGTTGAATTTTCTTCTTGAACGATCTGAGAAGTAGGACAGTGGTTTACGGTGGACGAGGACCTTCAGATGACTAGTCAACAGTTTGCGATCAGTCTAGCAACCATTGATGTTTCGAGGTGTGATCAGCACTTCTTTCGTGTCACGCTGCCAAGAGATGGCATAGTCAATAAGAGCTAGAGCGTGGATGTGTCTATGTGGTCGTATAACGATTAGGTAAGCGGAACTGCGGTTTGGTGATAAAAAGCTGGTGCTCAGCAAGGAGACCTAGAAATAGCAGCCCATTTGCATCGCAGTTTCCCACACCTTGATCGCCCATGATGATACTCTTCCAACTGTAGCACTGAAGTCACCCAGTAATATGAGTTTCTCTTGACGAGGACTTTGCTCAGTTGATGGTAGAACTGATTCTTTGTAACCTCCTCACAGCTTATAGTATAAGCGTAGGCAGAGACGACGGTGACAAAGCTATCTCCAGCGAGGGGAATTCGGGGAGTCATAATTCTTTCATTGACAGTAATAGGGCTAAACGATGTTACTTCACTATTTTGTGTTAAATCCATATCCTACGTGACGGGTGCGTGGTTCTCTTTCACCATCTCCTTTCGAGAGGTTGGTATATCCTGACGTCCCTCACCGGTGTATCATTCGCCTTGTAGTCTGGTTCACATCAGGCAGCAGCAATTATACCTAATCTAGCTAGATCGTAAGTGATGAGAGCTGTTCTTCTTTTTGGTCTATTACCATTTAGGTCCAGAAGAGTTCTGACATTCTGTATGCCAGTAGCCATAATCACATTGTTCTTTCTTGGTTTTCATTCACAAATTAGAAGTGACCATCTGGATGCAGACTCCCAGCCAGGTACAAGTATGGCTATCGATATTTAGTACACCTTTTCTAGGGCTTCCCCATTTCAGAGTGGGCAACGGTTATCCTAAAAGGCCTGCCAAGCTACAGATGCAGGACCAGATCCCTGAGTAGTCACAAAGGCCTTTGTCTGTGGCATGGTGAATACTTATGTTATGCAAATATTTTGTTCTTTGGACTCATGTTATAATTTTATGTAGACAAGAGCCTTTACCAGTGGGAAAATACGGTTGTGCATTGGTTCTGACTTATGCTGAGTGTAATTGGCTGCTGTCTCAAGTCATGGCTTGTGATGTTTCTGGTTTTATGTATGACAAGAGCAGCTCGGCTTCAGCTAATGTAATTTCCAACCATGTGATGTAACAAGGACCACTCCTTCTGAGGAAGATATTTTTATAAATATCAAAGAACAGCTCAAGGGCTACATAAATCTTTGGCTTGGAATCGGTTCACTGTTTTTTTCTACCTCTTTAAGGTATTATTCTCTGTGACTAACGAAATAGTATCAGAAAGAAATCCATCTTGGATAAGTGGTATTTTTATGTGTTTCCTCTAGAGTTTTAAGAAACCTTTCACACCATGTTATGGTTGATCTCAGTGAACTGTAAGGTAGTACATTCGCACTCCACATAACTTACAAAGATGAGGAATTGCCATCTGCAACACGAAAGCTCTATCAATAGCTAAGACTCGCATTCGAAAATTGGCAGACAGGGTTATGATAATCTAATTTAGAACGGCTGTGGTCCCCGAACATTAGCGGGGGCTTTCTAGTTAATGGCCTGACTACGCTGGTACTCCGGTTGTTACGACGCCTACGTAGAGAGGACGTTAATGCCTGTGTGGTCAGAAAAGACAATCAGTTACCAGGACAGTCGAACAGATGCAGAACGGGGCTCTTCATTGATGATGCTGGGCATGATTAATCAATCAGAATCCCAAATTAGACGATATTCAAAAGATATCATTATCTTTCTTGCTTAGTAACTGGTCTGGATAGCAGGACGGAACTGTTCGGAGTTTCCATGCATGTGAAGTAATGACTGTTAGTGTCGCTGAAGAAATGTGGGAGAAATTGCATCTTTGGGCCCTGCCTTGGAAAAAGTTCTTCTGGAATTGCTGGCAGCATCAACCCAAGACTCAGGCTTACTTCGGATGCGAAAGAAAAGATACCTGTAGTGTATGAAGACAGCATCACATGTGAGACTATGATTTTACCGAAAAGAAAGAAAATGTTAATCTCCTTATTCATCACTTGGTATTTTGTTGGTAAACTCATTCCTTTTATATGATGCTGGTATCTGTACATATACCACTGGTAATCTTACAGCTCTCGAAGAATGATATCATAATGAAATCCCGACCTTTAGCTGCTTACGGGCATTGTTAAATATCAATGGGAACAGTTGAAAAATGTATGCCCAGACTGGGACTCGAACCCAGGATCTCCTACTTGCATAGCAGACATTCTATACGACTGAGCCACCAAGAACAGAGAGAATACTTCGACTGCAGGGACTTATCTTTGACACACTGCAAGTGAGACCCGCAGTTTCCAACTTTCTGTCCACATACTACATTTGTAGTGCCCCTGCCCACCATACTCATAAACCGCGGTAGTCAATCTACCGATTCCTTAAGAGTTCGGGCAATGTGAGTGCATCCGCACTGAAGAAGATCATTGGCCGGTAAGCCTTATCTATATGAAGATTGTATCTGCTCTTTCGGACATGTTCTGGGCGCACATTTTCTACTGTCCCCGTTGATATTCATCAACGCCTGTAAACAGCTAAGGGTCTGGTTTTCATTATAATTTCATTCCTTTTATGGAATTAGACTAATTAACTTTTAACATTACGGTAGGACCTATACTTCACGACACTGGAGACCTTCTCAGTTTTATTCACTGTAGTTGAACCCTTAGAAAGACGGCAGTAAAACCACTAATGACTATTAAATAACTGCTAAAAAAAACAACTTCATTACGCCATTCATCATTCGAAAATCGCCTGTGATATACTCCCATGTAGTGTGGGCCATGACAAAAACGGCATTTATTAACTTAGCCCAGTTTTTAGAAATAATTT